>NC_072417.2:68740000-69365000 GCF_028858775.2 Pan troglodytes | reverse complement strand
ACTTAGTGCTATAACAAAGCTACAAAAACCAATTACCAGCAGGGCTCCTGAAGGTCTGTGTTGAAATGTCAAAGTAGGACTCTCTGGTTTCCTCAGAAAAGTGCTTTTCCCTTGATAGTGTCTCCTAGCTTCCACTACTGTTTCTTCTTCATTTTAATGACATAATTAAAGAGGACTAGAATGTTTCTACTTTAAAACGCTATAAATGAATTTTTATGCAGATAAAACAGTATTACTATAAGTGTTTGCTATCAGCTTTAAAATATTACTGATGAAATTTTAGAATTGCTATCAAGGCACAGTTCATATGAGATTTAGGGTTTAAAGTTAGCATGTAAGGTAAAAATAATCAATTGTCAAAACTAGCAGTGAAATTTCATTAAATCACCCATAAAGTACACTACAGAACCACCTTTCAAGAAGTCCAGCAGAAGTGTGGCAGGAAGGATCACTGGTGAGAACCAGATAAAGTAGTTGTCTTCTGTTGAGGTGCCATGATGTTAGAACAAACAAACAAAGGAAAAAACCCTCTAAATACTAGATTCACTGTCTACCTGACGAGCTCTTTATGAGAGTTATGAAGGGCAGGGAATTAATTACCTGAGGAACCACAGCTTCAGATCCTCCACTGATTCCTGTGCCTGGTAAAGGATCATTGTGTGGAAAGGCATATAACATTTCTCACATGATTTAGCTGTTTTTATTTTCCAGAATGACATACAGTTAAATTTGTCTATTACAGAAATAGACTACTGAATATAAAGAATTTGAAATACAAATAGGGTTTTTTGGAGTTATATCCAAAAAATGTGGAGCAAATTTCAAGGGGCTACAGACAAGTAAGCAATGTATGATTCATATATTCAATATTATTGAAAGCCTCTTTTGGGAAACATATGTTGAAATTAGAAAAACCTTAATTACAAAGACTAAGGAAATGTGTTGAAATTTGAATGGAACAAAAAAAATGGCCATCTGAGTGATACTTGTCTAAATTAAACCCTTCCAAACACAAAGCGGTGGCTTAAATTCTCTATTTTACTGAGGAGCAAATTGGGACAAGCTTCAGAGAGCCACAGTGGGAATTCTAGGAAGCTTGGTCTCTTTACGCTCTATACCCTGCTGGTACTCTTAGTAAGTACAGCTCTAACTGCTCTGCTGAGGTTGTCTGGAACCAGCAATGCTCATTCCTTACCTGCTGGCTATATGCAGCCTGCCTGGATTCATGAAATGACTCAGCATATAGTTTCAAGCACAAAAATCCAAAAAACATAAAGATGAATGGTAACATCACTTACTCATTCAGATTTCTCATACCTCGGTATTGAGAAAACCCTTCTAAGCTGAGTAATTTCATTCTCTCCTTTGGCTGCTGGACCCTGAGAGTTGAAGATTGAGAAGTTCATGATGTGATCACTTTGAGTCATGGAACCTAGTCCTGTCTTCTAGGCATGTGACTTTGGGTACCAGCACACAGGGAATGCTATGTCAAATCTTACTGAGGAAATATTCCCTTACAGCTATTCTGCCCTATCTTCACTTTACCTTTTCCACTGGAATATAAGCTCCTTAAGGGAATAGGCATTGTCTGTCTTTTTTTATTGACTTCACCTAGCACAGTGTCTGACAAATAGTACATGTTGATACATATTTTTGAAATTAATGTATTGAAGTTTACAAGATATGAGTAGAGAAAGAAAGCTCATCACTTACACAGTATTTTATAGTCACCACTCCTTTTCTGCCACATGCCACATTCTATGTATGCCACTCAGAACTTCTCTCCAAACAGCACCCTATCTCCACCTTCCTGCTTTCCTAGTGACCCCCTCCACTCCCCACCCCTGATATTTCCTGAGGGTCTGTGGCTAAACTAGGGCTAACTGGCTTCTCCACCCCAATACAATGAAGTTTCATTTAACTAAAAATGTCTTCAAAGGCCCAGAACTACAGAACATGATAATTACATAGATTTCAAATTTTAATTAAAAACCTAACATTCTTGAAACACTCCTTAGTTCATTTGGAGATTAAAACTAATTCCAGATTTAAAATGCATGCCTGTATGTGTGTATGTGTGCGTGTATACATAATTCTATAGATCATAAGTTAAACCGAAAACTAAGGAGATAAACAGGGGATGGGATGGGGGTGGAGGTGAAGCCCTTAGCCACCTGGGCTTCCATCTGGAATCAGGGCTAGGAAGGACTAGAATTAGGGAGGGCTAGGAGTTTAGCAACTGTAGTTTACTACAAAGTAAAAATGCTTCATATTAAGTAGGTATCTGAAGATGGGCTTACTACTTGAAACCAGGAGTTAATGTAGGTCTTCTCAGTTTCTCAAAGGAGGCAGAAAAAGTTCGATGTCCTTGGGACTATTGAGTTGTGGCCCAGGAAGGCTGGAAACACTGGCTTTACTTTACAGGCAGCAACTGAGCCAAACTATCACTAGCTTGGAGGCTTGGCTCTTGGATATTCCCAATATCACCATGGAGCAGGAGCATACTCCCCTATTAAAGGTATTGTTGGACTGGTAGTCTTGGGTGAGGCCCTCAGTAGAGGCAACAGCAAAATCTTTAGATAAGGAGGGCTAAGGAGAGTGAGATGGAAGGAGGAAGAGAAAGAGAGGAAAGTCCCAAAGAAAGTAAGATATTCATAAAATTCCCAAAGCACAAAGAAATTCAATGCTAAATAAGTGTAAAAAAGAACATAATGACAACCACAACAACAAAAGAAAATTATAGACTATTCTTGCAAGTGAACATAAATGAGAAAAATTGAATGGAACATTTGCAAATTGTATAGCAATACATTTTTAAAAAGCATTACCAAGTAGAGTTTATGCCAAGAATGCAATAATAGTTTAACGTCAGAAAATCTATGAATATTTCACATGAAAGGAACACAGAACAAAATCATAGCATCATCTCCATAGAGGCAGAAAAAGATTTGATAAAATTAAATACACAATCATGTTTTTATAAAAAAATCCTAGTAAACAAGGAATGAGAAGACTTTTTCTTAACCTAATAGAAGTCATTTAACAAAAAACATACAGCACACATTATTCTTAACTGTGAAATTTTAAATAAATTCTTATTAAAGTCCGAGACAAGTCAAGAATGGCTGTCATCATCCTGGTACTCAACATGAATTGAAGACCCAAGGCAATGCAATAAAACCAACAAAATCAGAGGCTCAAAGAATTTTAGAAAGCATGATACAAAATTATTCTTATTTGTAGAGTATATGATTGTAGACAATCTTTGAATAATCTACAGAGATACCATTAAAAAATTAGAGAGATTAGTAGTGTTGCTGCATTAAAAATCAAACATGAAAATCAATTGTATTCCTAGATAGCAAAATAACTATTTTTAAAAGTATAGAATAAAGATCATTCACATAAAAACCTATACTGATAAATACATCAAAAGATGTTTCAGAGTTTTGTAGAGAATACTATAAAACATTTTTAAAGTTTATAAAAGATTAAGTATATTATACAATATGTTATACCCATGGATGGAATAGTACAGTATAACAAAGATGCCACTTCTCCTGAATATAAATTCTGCATAATTTCATCAAAATTCTTATAGAGATTTTTGTGGAAATTGACAGACCAATCTTAAAAGTCACACAAGAAATTAAAAGACAGAGAAGATATAGGTAATAGTGAAGAAAAAGATCTAGGTACAGAATCTTGTCCTATCAGCTATGAAAAATTACAGCAGCCCTACCTTACTCACAGTTTCATTTTCTGTGGTTTAAGTTAACAGTGGTCAAACAGTATACCAAGAGTATTAAATGAAAAATTCCAGAAATAAATAACTGTTCATTTTAAATGGTACACCATTCTGAGTATGGTGATGAAGTCTCACACTATCCCACTTTGTCCCAGCCTGGCGTGAATCCTCTCTCTGTCCAGCATATCCACACTGAATATGCTACCTGCCCCTTAGTCACTTAATAGCCATCTTGGTTATGAAATTGATTGTCAGAGTATCCATGGTATTGCAGTGCTTATGTTTATAAGTAATCCTTATTTTACTTAATAATGGCCCCAAAGCACAAGACTAGTGATAGTGGCATATTGTTTTAATTGTTCTATTTTATTATTAATTGTTATTAATCTCTTACTGTACCTAAGTTTTAAATTAAACTTTATCATAGGTACACTCACATAGGAAAAGACATAGTATATATAGTATGGGTTTTGGTACTTTTTGCAGTTTCAACCATCCACTAGGGGTCTTGCAACTTACTCCTCATGGATAAGGGGAGATTGCTGTAATTTAATGCTACAGTATTTTAAGAGAATATGCCTTTGGGTCAGACAATGATCAATAGACTATTTGAACAGAGTAGATCCCTCAGAAACAGATCCAGACATATGGAAAGCAAGTTCATGATAGAGATAGCATAGCAATTCCATGGGGAAATCATAGACTATTTATTTGTTACATCATGCTGGATGAGTTGATTTTCCGTAAGAAAAATATAAAGTTAGACCCCCTACTTCACAGCATACAAAATGTAACTTTCTTTTTTTTTGTTGTTTTGTTTGTTTGTTTGTTTTAGAACAGGGTCTCACTCTGTTGGTCAAGCTGGAGTGCAGTGGCACAATCATAGCTCACTGCAGACTTGAACTCTTGGGCTCAAGTGATCCTCCTGCCTCAGCCTCCAGAAAATGTAACTTTCATGTAGATAAAAAACACAAATGTGAAATCAAAACTTTAAAACTTACATAACAGTGTACAGAAGCATATCTTTACATCATCAAAGTAGGAAATTAAAAAGTCTTAAATGAAAATCTTAAAAATATAGATTATGTTAGAATGTCAATGTCTCTATAATTAAAATTATCCCACAAAAAGTTAAAAAAAAACAGGCCAACAACAGAGTTGGAAAATGTATTTGCATATAACATACAATAGATTACTAAGTGGAAGAGATAATTCACTTATACAAAACCATAAAAATAAAATAGTAACTCATTAAAAAATAGTAAAATATGTGAATAAGCAATTCACAAAAATATGACCAAGAAACATATTAAAAGATGCTCAATTTCACTAGAAATTTGGGAATTGAAAACTGGAAAAATGACACACCATTTTACTCCCATCATATTGAAGAAAAATTTTGAGGTCTGAAAATAACCCATGTTGGCAAAGATTTGGGGAAACCGAAACTTACATGACCTGCTCATAGGAATGTAAACTGGTCAACCCTAGGAGGGTAATTTGGCATTATCTGGTAATATTAATGAGATATATACCTTATAATCCAATAAGTTTACATCTTGGTATCCTGGAGAAAATTCTGCCCAGGTACATGAGGCTACAAGGATAATCATTGCGGTATTTTTTTATAGCAAAAATTGGCAACAACCTAATTTTTCACCAATAGAATGAATGAATGAATGAAAATAGCAATATATTCATGCAATGGAATACTATCTAGAGATAAAATAGCAAATCATACCCACATGTTCAGTTGGAGAAATCTCAAAAACATAATGTTGACTGAAAAAAAATACAGAATGCCACATATGGCTTGGTATCATTTATGAAAACTTAAAAATTATGAAGCAATGATGGATATTGCTCACTGATAGAGAAAAACAAGGATAAGCATACAGGATTGTGATTTTTTTGTGTGAGAATGATAGAGCAGAATCAGACCAGGAAAGGGGGCATATGAAGACTTAATTATATTTAAAATAATTTATTTCTTTAAAATCTATAAAAATCTGAACCAAAAATTGATGTACTCAAATTAGTTAAATGTGCGTGACAAAACATAGTTACTCATTATATTATTTTCCTCTATGTTTGAAATATTTCATAATGCTTCTTTTTAATGAAAAAGCCTATGAATACTATACTAAAAATGTCAATCATTATGTTTTTCTATTCGCAGCTCCCAAATGTGTAAGCTGTCCTTGCCCATAGTCCTGGATGTTCCTCTGACCCTATCCCTTCCCACAACTCTGCTAGAGTCACATCTAATGGAACCAGAAGTGTTTCAATCTGAGGAACCCCATTTGTATGCTGACCAGTAGCCTGCCAAGGAAAAAAGACTTGAACCATGTGAATTTTTTTCTTCGGAGTTTAGAAATCCTTGTGGATTTCCCAAGTGGAAAGAGGAGCTAAAATGTCTAATCCTTGATGCCTGTAGCTGCCATTTTGGGACATATGCAATCTGGAGAGTAAATAGATTGGCCTGGTCAACAGAGGTAGGTGATACCCTGAGGCCCCAGAGAGAAGACAGCAGCTCTGATTCCTTTTAAAAAATATGTATTTTAGCTTTTAAAAAGTTGATACATTTAAAAAGTTGCACACATTTATGGAGTGAAAGTGATATTTTGATACATGCATACAATGTTGTAATGATCACATCAGGGTAACTGGGATATCCATCATCTCAAACATTTGTCCTTTGTGTTGGGAACACTTCAATTGTTAGCTTATGGCTATGTTGAACTATTGCACCATATTATTGTGAACTACCTTTCTCTACTTCACTATTGAACACTAGATCTTTTCCCTTCTATCTAACCGTATTTTTGTAGCCATTAACCAACCCCTCTCCATTTCTTATGGAGCTCTGCAGTTCAGATTAATATGATGCAACTAAACATTTTTTTCTATTTGTGGATTTCATTAAATATCTATATCTTACAATCCTCTCCTCCCCATTCTCTTTAACTTGTGATTCTTGTAGTCTAAAAAATTATTTAGAAAAGATAGAATGATGAAATCTTTGAATCATAATCAATACTAAAGATGAAAACATTTTCATGGCAAGGATGGTAGAAACTGCCTGCTGAAGACTTAGGAGATTGTCTCTGATCTTGGCAAAAGTCTAAAACAGATTTTTTAAAAATTGTAACTTGAGAAAAAAATCAACTTAATATTCACAATCATATCCCAATCTCTTCTTCCCACTTCCTACCCTCACTGCTCTCTAAAGAGGAAGGACCAGTGTTATGCTAGATTTGTACCAGTTTGCCGGGGAGCAATTGTCAGATTTTCAAGAATTTGTAAGCTATTTGTTAAATACAATCATTGTTACAAATTAAATTATTCAAACTTACAGTTAAACAACTTGCATTAAATACAAGGGACTCATGGTATGCTGTCTTCATGAGACCCATCTCACATATAATGACACCCATAGGCTCAAAATAAAGGGATGGAGGAAATCTGCCAAGCATATGGAAATTAGTAAAAAAGCAGGGGTTGCTACCCTTATTTCAGACAAAACAGACTTCAAACCAACAAAGATCACAAAGGACAAAGAAGGGCATTACATAATAGTAAAGGGTTCAATTCAATAAGAAGGTCTAACTATCCTAAATATATATATACTCAACACAGGAGCACCTTGATTTGTAAAGCAAGTTCTTAGAGGCTTACAAAGAGACTTAGATTCGCACACAATAATAGTGGGAAACTCCAACACTCCACTGACAGTATTTTTGAGGACAGATCATTGAGGCAGAAAATTGACAAAAATATTCAGGACCTGAACTCAACATTGGATCAAATGGATCTGATAGACCTCAACAGAACTCTGTCCCCAACAACAGAATATACATTCTCCTCATCACCACATGGCACATACTTTAAAATCGACCACACAATTAGACATAAAACAATCAGCATATGCAAAAGAACTGAAATCATATCAAACATACTCTTGGACCACAGCACAGTAAAAATAGAAGTCAAGACTACAAAAATTGCTCAAAGTCATGCAATTACATGGAAATTAAACAACATGCTCCTGTATGACTTTTGGGTAAGTAATGAAATTAAGGCAGATACCAAGAAGTTCTTTGAAACTAATGAGAACAATGATAAAACATACCAGAATCTTTGGGACACAGTTCAATCAGCCTTCAGTGGGAAATTTATAGCACTAAACTCCCACATCAAAAAGTTAGAAAGATTTCAAATTAACAACTTAACATCACAACTGAACGAATTAGAGAAGCAAGAGCAAGCCAACCCCAAAGCTAGCAGAAGACAAGAAATAACCAAAATCAGAGCTGAACTGAAAGAAATTGAGACACAAAAAAAAACCATTCCAAAAGATCCAGGAGTTGGTTTGTTATAAAAATTAATGATATATAAGCTACTAGCTAGACTAATGAAGAAGAAAAGAGAGAAGGTCCAAATAAACACAATTAGAAATGACAAAGGGGATGTTACCACTGACCCCATAGAAATAAAAATAACTATCGGAAACTACCATGAATACCTGTATGCACACAAACTAGAAAACCTAGAAGAGATGGATAAATTCCTGGACATATACATCCTCCCAAGACTGAACCAGGAAGAAACTGATTCCCTGAACAGACCAATAATGAGCTCCAAAATTGAATCAGTAATAAATAGCCTACCGATTAAAAAAAGGGCGGGACTAGATGAATTCACAGCAGAATTCTACCAGATGTACAAAGAGATGTAAAAGATGTGGGTGTTTAGAGCTGGTACAATTCCTACTGAAACTGTTCCAAAAATTGAAGAGGGAACTAACTCTTCCCCACCTCATTCTATGAGGCCAGCATCATCCTGATACTAAAACTTGGTAGAGACAAAACAACAACAAAAACTTCAGGCCAGTATCCTTTATGAACATTGATGCAAACGTCCTTAATAGAATACTTGCAAACCAAATCCAGCAGCATATTAAAAAGCCAACCCACAACAATCAAGTAGGCTTCATCCCTGGTATGCAAGGTTGGCTCAACATATGTAAATTAATAAATGGTATTCATCACATAAACAGAACAAAAGACAAAAACAACATGATTATCTCAATAGATGCAGAAATGGCTTTCAATAAAATTCAACATCAGTTCATGTTGAAAACTCTCAGTGAAGGAACATAGCTCAAAATAGTAAGAGCCATCCATGACAAACCCACAGAGAACATCATATTTAAAGGGCAAAAGCTGGAAGCATTTCCCTTGAAAACTGGCACAAGTCAAGGATGCCCTCTCTCACTCCTCATAGTCAATGTATTAGGTTGGTGCAAAAGTAACTGCAGTTTTTGCCATTATAGTCAATGTAAAAGCCACAATTACTTTTGCACCAACCTAATAGTATTGGAAGTCCTGGCCAGAGCAATCAGGCAAGAGAAAGAAATAAAGGGCATCCAAATAGGAGGAGAGGAAGTCAAACTACCCTTGTTTGCACACCACCTGATTCTGTATCTAGAAAACCCCATAGTCTTGGCCTAAAAACTCCTTCAGCTAATAAACAACTTTGGCAAAGTTTCAGGATACAAAATTATGTTCAAAAACCACTAGTATTCCTATACACCAACAACAGCCAAGCCAAGATTCAAATCAGGAATGCAATCCCATTCACAATTGCCACGAAAAGAATAAAATATCTAGGAATACAGCTAACTAGGGAGGTGAAAGATATCTACAATGAGAACTACAAAGCATTGCTCAAAGAAATCAGGGCCAGGCGCGGTGGCTCACTCCTGTAATCCCAGTACTTTAGGAGGCCGAGGCAGGCAGATCATGAGGTCAGGAGTTCGAGACCATCCTGGCTAACATGGTGAAACCACATCTCTACTAAAAATACAAAAAAGTAGCCGGAGGTGGTCGCACGTGCCTGTAGTCCCAGCTACTCAGGAGGCTGAGGCAGAAGAATCACTTGAACCTGGGAGGCAGAGGTTGCAGTGAGCCAAGATCATGCCACTGCACTCCAGCCTGGGCAACAGAGTGAGACTCCATCTCAAAAAAAAGAAAGAAAGAAAGAAAAGAAAAGAAAAAGAAACCAGAGATGACACAAATAAATGGAAAAACATTCCATGCTCATGGATCATGGATAGGAAGAATCAATATGATTAAAATGGCCATACTGCCTAAAGTGATTTACAGATTCAGCGCTATTTTTATGCAACTACCAAAGGCATTTTTCACAGAATTAGAAAAAACGATTTCAAAATTCATATGGAGCCAAAAAAGAGTCTGAATAGCTACAGCAATCCTAAGCAGAAAGAACAAAGCTGGAGTCATCACCTTAGCCAACTTCAAACTATAATACGGGGCTGCGGTAACCAAAATAGCATGGTACTGGCACAAAAATAGACACATAGGCCAATGGAACAGAATAAGGAGCCTAGAAATAAGGCTGCACACCTACAACCATCTGATCTTTGACAAAGCTGACAAAAACCGTCAGTGAGGAAAGACTCCCTTTTCAAGAAATGGTGCTGGGGTAACAGGCTAGCCATATGCAGAAGATTGAAACTGGACCCTTTCCTTACACCATGTACAAAAATCAACTAAAGATAGATTAAAGAATTAAATGTAAAACCCAAAACTATAAAAACTCTGGAAGACAACCTAGGCAATACCATTGTGGACATAGGAATGGACAAAAATGGCATGATGAAGATGCCAAAAGTAATTGCAACGCAAGCAAAAGTTGACAAATGGGATCTAATCAAATGTAAAAGCTTCTGCACAGCAAAAGAAACTATGAACAGAATAAACAGACAATCTACAGCATGGGAGAAAATATTTGCCACCTATGCATCTCGCAAAGGTCTAATATCCAGCATCTGTAAGGAACTTAAACAAGTTTATAAGAAACAACAACAACAACAGACATTAAAAAGTGGGCAATGGACATGAACAGACACTTCAAAAGAAGACATACATGTGGCTGACAAGCATATGAAAAAAAGTCAAATATCACTGAACATTAGAGAAATGCAAATGAAAACCACTGTGAGATACCATCTCATACCAGTCAGAATGGTTGTTAATAAAAAGTAAAAAAAACAGATCCTGGCAAGGTTGCAGAGAAAAGGGAACACTTAGACACTCTTGGTGGGACTGTAAATTAATTCAACCATTATTGAAAGCAGTGTAGTGATTCCTCAAGGAGCTAAAAACAGGACTACCATTCAACACAGCAATCCCAATACTGGGTACATACCCAGAGGAATGTAAATCAGTCTACCATAAAGACACATGCATGTGAATGTTCATTGCAACACTAGTCACAATAGTAATTGTATGGAATCAACCTAAATGCCCACAAATGACAGATTGGATAAAGAAAATGTGGTACATATATACCATGGAATACTATGCATCCATAAAAAAGAATGAGATGATGTCTTTTGTGGGAACATGGATGGAGCTGAAGATTATTATCTTTAGCAGACTAATGCAGGAACAGAAAACCAAATACTGCATGTTCTCACTTATTAGTAGCAGCTAAATAATGAGAACTTATGGACACAAAGAGGGGAACAACAGACACCGGGACCTACTTGAGGGTGGAGGGTGGGAGGAAGAAGAGGATCAGAAAAAATAACTATTGGGTACTAGTCTTAGTACCTGGGTGATAAAATAATCTGTACAACAAATTCCTGTAACATAATTTTACCTATATAACAAACCTGCACATGTACCTGTTAACCTAAAATAAAAGCTAAAAAAAAAAAAAAACCCCAAAGGAAATAAATGCTAAAAACTCATCACTTCTTAATTATTTTGCTGCATTTTAAATTACCTATGCTTTTTAGTTTATTTGAATGCTTTGTATCCGTATGGTGTGAATACCATATAAAGGTGTGTTACTGCACATCTTCCTAATTACACATTTAGAGACATCATGTTGGTAACTTGAAAATGGCCATGGCAGCAGCATTTACACCACAGAAATTGGCAAATGCTACCAACCAGGTCTTGATTTATTGTTTTGTTGATTGTCTACGTTTAAGAAAGTGATGAGAATGTTAATGATGCAGATTAAACAAAAAGGAATGTTCTGTCTATAGCTGTCATATTGTGAGTAACATGGAAATTTGAGGAAATATTCAACTGTATTCAAAACTATTATCCAGTTAAGAAAAGAAGTTGTTCACATTTATTGATGAAGAGTGGACCTGTGAGGTATACCTTTTCTGTTTCATTTTTGTCTTACTCATTAACATATATATAAATATCAACCACATTTACATGGAAACTATATTCATTCATCAATCATAAATTTTGTTACATATCTATTTTATCAGTGAAAGTCATAATATATATTATATATTAGGCATATAATATATAATGTACACACACGTACACACAGGCAAACATACACATCTTTTCACATGCCACCTGGAAGGGCCACATAAAATTATATAGGGAATGGAGGAGTTGTAGACAGAAAAGATTAGGCTAGTAATTTAGTAGTTCTGGAGAACTGGACATGATTAGGAGAGAAGAGGTAAGTGAGAAAAAAACAAGAACAAAACAGCACATTTTGTTTTTATAAAGCACAGACAGAAAGGTAAAATGTTTGAGTTGTTACTCAAAATGAGAAATGTGGGTTAAGAAGATCTTTAGAATATTTTGCTGTGGAATGTAACATAATTCCCCTTTGAAGGACTTCAGCAAAAATGTACATTGTTGTCATCTTTTTAGATGTTTTGATTTTCCATTTTCGAATGCATGCCTGAGCTTAAATGGCCCGTGAAGCAGTCGGTTATATTCAGATCACACTAGCATTTTGATAATAAAATTATTAGTTGAAGTCAATATGGGTTTAATATGAACAAGTTCTATCAAAGTTGTTTTTTGTTCCTCTTAGGATTGGGTGGTTCTATTAGCATATATTGAAAATAATAACAAAAGCAACAACAATACAACTATTACTACTATTATTATTTTTATATTACCAGAATTTTTTCTATATTCTTTACATGTAATTTGAGCTTGCATTTACATGCCTCACAAACACCTTATGAGGCAGATACAAATAATTTATTACTATATTTTATTTGTCAGGAACAGACAAGGTAATCTAATTTGCTCTAAAGCACATAACCAGTAAAGTCTAGCAAGATTAGAATTCAGACTATCTAGCCCTTGAGGTGGCATTATTAATTAACTCTACAATGCTACAAAATTGCCAAGCATTAGCAGTATAGTGTATTTTAAGTATTTATCTTAGTTTCTACAGGGCACAGATATCAGCCTAAAGATAGGTCCCAGTCTGGGTGTTGGAAAGCTACTTTGTATTTGATTCTGTTGATTGAGTTAATGTAAGCATTTACTGAGCATCTGGTTGTTTAAGAGAATATCACAGACATTTCAGGAGAGACAAAGATGAATAAAACATGGTTCCACCTTTGAGGAGCTTAAAATCCAGATATTCACTGTCTCTACCAATCTCTTGAATGAAGCCAAGAGGCAGATCAAACTGACAAAGGATTTAAAATAATTTAAATTCAAAAAACTCCTAATAGTTTTACTTATATTCTGAAATTACTAAGTGTTGCATGGATAAATATATTTTGCATCATATTCAAAACCAAGTGCAAAGATACATGACTGAAAAATCTGTTTTAGTAGCAGCTTTTGTATCTAGGGGTTTTAGATTAGCCTCAGGACTAAAGTGCTATTAAAATTTTTGATGTGCTCTTAGTTATTGTAATAAAACTAACACACCAGAACGAGAATTTCTTTTTGTTTTTGTTTTTTTCTAGAAGCTCTGTACTGGTCAGCCATCTCAGCAGTATTCTTTTCAGTTCGGGCTGTAACATTTTAAAAGGAGCATTGAAAAATGCAACTTGGATAAATGGAAAAGGATAACTAAACCAAGTCGTGCGAAGAATGGCTGAAGAAATTGAGGATGTTTAGCCTGGACAAGGAAGACTCAGAGAGTATACGGGATCAGATTCCAAAATATTTGGAGGGTTGTCATGTGGGGAAGGAGTCAGCTTCTTCTGAGCTGCTCCAGAAGGGATAAACTAGCACAAATGACCCAAAGTCAGAGGGAGGTTATCTCAGGTTAGCGAAAGAAAGTTTGAATACTGAGCTATTAAAAAACGGATTAGGCTACCATATGAGATAGAGGAAGGGCTTCGAGAGAAGATGTTGTGAGGACAGCTAGGGGTGGGCTGCTGAACTGCATCATATTGAAAGCATCTTCCAAAATTAAAGTTCCATGATTTATGATTCCATAACAGAAGTAATTCCCTAAATGTTTACAACACACACACAGTAAAATCATATTTTCCTGAAATACGTGAAATTTGGGGGATTGTAATTAACATATGAGTAGCAATTACCTTTATTATCCTTTTAGAAGTACAAGAAGCAGTGACATTTAGGTCATGACAAGAGAAGAAATACGTGGCCTTTGTGCATGGAAAGCCCAAGAACGATGGGCATAGGCCCTGGGAATCCACTCCTTTGGAAACAGAGGACTGTTTTGATATAAAAAAGTGAACAGAGAAAGAATACAAGGTTAACACTGGATGCAACTTTAAATCCTTCAGCACAGTGCCTAGCAGCCATAAAAAAGCAAACAAAAGTCTGCAAACCCTTTCCAGAGGCGATGAATAGAAACAGAACAAATCACTCTTGCCTACATAAATGCTACATCCCTGTACTGCTTTGCTGGCCATAGACCTCCTCTGCAAAGGGCATTAAAGCCATAGGGAAGGGGAAGAAAAGGCACCCAGAATGAGGGCAAAAAGTTCTGATGCATAGATCTTGAGCTAAATTACACAAACCAAGTTAATGTAATTGGCAAATGGATACTTAGAGATGGAATACTTAAAGAAAATCCCTCTAGAAGAGGCCAAGTAACCAGTGAAAGAGACTGCTCTAGGCTTGTTGAATACAGGAAAAAAAATGAAGAAAAAAGATTGACATTGTAACCCAAACAAAGCTCAGTGGAGAGGCAAGAAGAATTAAGAGAACAGGTCTTTGCCCAGACAATGAAAGCCTCAGCTAAAATCCTAGCCACACCATGCAATTTATTAAAAGTTGTTTCTTCCCCCAAAACCAACCAGCTTCCACTAGTCTCTAGCGTTCTTTTCTGACTTATTTCATTAACATTTCCTTCTTTTTCTGGAGCAGTCAGGGCCCCAGGGAATCTTTCTTTTTCCCCACCTCACCCCCACCAATGGGGCATTGAATGAGAGCCAGGGTGTTGTCTGCGAAAAGAGAAATTGCAAAACCACAAATTGCAGAAAATGGTTCCTGCCAAAAATCGAAAGGAACACACGATATCACCAAGCCTCTTAAAAAGCAATTGCGCATTTTACAGGCCTCTAGATAATTCAGGTTTCTTTGGCAACTTTCTCACCCATACCACCCAGAAGATAATTCTCTTCCACCAGAGGCAGTGGTCCTAAAGAATATGAGCGGTTGAAAAGAAAAAAAAGAATGTGGGTGCAAGTCTTTCCAGAGCAGTGACCTGGCCCAATAGTGTTCTATTTTCTTCTATTGTGTAGCATTAATTTGAAGGCCCAAAGCTTGCCACCAGAATCCCAAGGACTCCCACTAAAACAGGGAGGGTCTCCAATAATTTAATAAGATTATTGGTAATACAAAGCATTTTCAGATGGTAAAATTTTTCCAAAACATTATATCATGTGATTATCACAACAACCCTTTGAAGGGGTCAGGAGAAAATGTCTTCCTTCCTCTCTCCTTCCCCAAAAAGATACTTTGAAACCGAAGGGTTAAGTAACATACTCCAAATTATACTACTGAAGGAGTGAACTGGGACTTAGCCATTAGCCTTTTGATTTTTGCTCCTGAGTTCCTTCCATCGCCCAGCCTTATTCCTCTATGGAGGCATATTTTCCTGACTTGGCTAAAGCTGTCCTCCATCCGTGGGTTGGGATTTTATGTGTTGCATATACATTTCCAGGACCTTTACTTGGAAAGTCTCCTGTCATTCACTATAGATCTAAGTCTTGTCTGAATGGAACGTTGATTAGGTCGTTTTCCATTTGTATTGGTTGAATAACACAATCATCATTAGGACAAAAAGTCAACTCCAGAGGGGCTGGTTCAATGTAGCTGCCAAAAAGAACCCAGGTCAAGATTGCCTGGTGATTTTAATATGTTTCCGTGACTCCATGGGTCAGACCAACCTTTCCCCGGTTGCTCAGAGATTGCTCGGGGAGCTGGGTAGACCCATTTTGTCTGGATTGTTTATAATCCCAGTGCAAGCTTCCTTCTCAAAATGTTTACTAATGAAATAGGTCACTAAGCACCCTGTATGTTTCTGAGAAAAAAAAAAAATGTGAAAAGAAAACAAACAATCACAAACTGAGACCTCTAAAGTAAAATAGCCACCCCCCAACCCCCCCCTTTTTTTTTTTTTTTTTTTTTGCAATCTGAAAGGTAAAGGGTGCTTTCAACTGAAATTTTGATAAAGAGATCTTGCGGTAACACGTGGGTGTTTAAATTTACATGTAGTGACTTAAAATGCTGCCTTAAATTGCCCTTCATCAAATTTTCACGATTAATATATACCAAGTATCTTTCGGTATTTAACATTAACTCATTTAAAATACTAGTAAAGCTAAATAGGCAGTAACAGTATGGTAAAGAGCTACCAAATATGAATATGCAAGAAAGTAAACATAGGCAATTTCCCCTGAACAGCTTTCTGTGTTCAAAAGAAATAATACAGTCAAAAGTTAACATTTGTACAAACAATATACTCATGACAGCACACGAAAAGGAGACTACTCATAAAATCTAACGTGACTTTCTTGGTAAAAGCTGCTTAAAACATTCATAGCATGCAGGTGTCTTGATAATGCAATAAAGACTAAAGCAAGATAATACAGAGACTGACATTTTAAAAAATATCAGCGAACGTGTAATACGTTCACATTAAATCTGAATGTTTTGAGGGTGAATGTCTTTTGTGCTAACGCTTGAGTATTTGATGTACAGCAGTGGGATCAATTTATTCTAGAGAGCAAACAAAAAACCATCCTCTAGGGAAATCAGTAAAAACTAAGTTTCTCCTGCAGTTCAGCTGAACACATAATCTTCTCAGGAACTGAATGATTCAAAAGAGAATTTATTAGAACATGTATAATATATATAATTCAACTGTACTCTTTGGATTCTGATAGGTACTAGAATGTCTAATTAAATGCTTCAGTGACTACTGAGATGTATTCTCTGCTGGAAATTCTACATGAATTAGAAGTTGATGTATCCTCCATGAGGGTACATGACTCAACCATCTACCTTATAGTTGTTGATTACTTGCTTAGTGACAAGCAACTTACTACATTTTGAGCTACTTTTGAACAGCTAGGGTCTTTATACTAAAGCTAAATCTACCTCCTGCTTTTGTAAATTGGATATTATTAAATTACACCAGAGACATATGAAACTTTCTTTTTTTCCTTTGTTAAAATTATTCTTACCTTCATTTCATTAAAAAAGAAAAAAAAATCACCCTAATTCCAAAGACAAAACTCAGAACTCCCAGTTCAGATCTGCTATAATTTTCTTTGGTCTTTCAGAATAGAGGGGATTTGTAATTTGGGTATAGACACTGGAAGTACTAAGAATAAAGAAACATAATACACAGGAGATTAGTTCTGGAGAGAATACGGGTTTACAGAGTGGCCATAACGCAGTACACACAGGAAGGAATTATTAAGGTTACCACCATGCCGTTAAACAAGAAACAGTCTGTGACCACACGGTGAGGAGCAACTGGGAAAAGAGTAATAAATTAGTCATTTGAGAGAACTGAATATTTAAATGTTTAGTGTCACATGGTCATAATATATAAATGAATATTGCCTATTTTTTTACTCCTCACTTTTATCTAGCTTTAGACGCAATATTGTCACAACCACAATTAAGTTCAATCTGCTTCCAAAATGGTTTCTGAAATGTTCCATGATGTTATACAAATCAATAGTATGAAATGTTAGATTGGCTGTGTGTGTTGAGCTAGACTTTAAAAATGCAGCAATGTGAGATGGGAGCCTTAAAGATTAGGAGGCTTTAGGAATTACAGCTGAGAAGTAGATACCATTTCAAGGAAGAAATGTACTTACATTTTGCTGCAAGTAAAATGCCTGTCTTTAAAGAGTAGCCTCTGAAACAAAGAAAGAAAAAAAGAATGTTAAAAAATTGTACAGTAATCAATTCAAAATGAAAAAGGAGTCACGTTTGAAGCCACTGACTGAAAAAAAAAAAGAGAGAGAAGCCTAGCCTACAGATGAATATATATTTATTGGGAGACTTTTCTTGGGGATACAGGAGGCTGTAGCCCAGAAAGAAAAAACATTCATGCTAGCTGCTGTATCTCATCACATGCTCAGCTCCCTGCTCCTTAGTATCCTAGAATTTCAAGACTACTTGATGCTCACTTTGTCTCCCAGGTCCAATCTTGGAGACAGAAAACATGGTAAGTCTGGCTGGCTCATTCAATGGCTTAGACGCTCATCATTCTCTTGCTTCTGGTTCACACTGACATTGTACCTTGTTCTTGTTGGCCAAGTTCTGACACATTGTTCCTTTAAATGAAACTTCTCCTAAAGATTATGGTTTTCTCAACTCATACTTATTAGGATAAATGGACAGTTTTCTTTTCCAAGAAATAGAAAGCTTCTGTGGGAGATGCGAGGAGGGGGATTGAAACCAATGCCAAGTTTCTCTTTATTCAAGATGTTGGTAAAAGGGGAGGGACAATTAGACTGTGCCTATGCTTGGAAGGCCAATTGTGCGGGCAATTTGTTCAGTGTGGCAGCCCACCAGACAATTCAGCTTGCTTCCAAATCCATAATTTATTGGACCTGTTGGGGTTATATTGAAAGGGGTACTTTTTAGTGTAGTAGGTTTAATAGGAAATGGCAGGAAAGTCCCTATGATTGATATGAACTATTTGCATTCTGAGACTCAAGTGATTCCAGATCATCTCTAAGACTAAGCACTCAAATCATGGTGTCCTCAGACCTACAGAAAGATCTTTCCACACCACCCGCACTGATCTGGATAGGTCAGATTAGTTACTTCAGTGACCAATGTTTTTCCAAGCTCTACCATTTCTTAATAATAGTGTGATTTGGGCAAATTGGTTCAATGCTCTGAGATTGATAGAAATATTACTAGTGGCTATTTCAAAGAATTGCCATAAAGGTTAAATAAAATAATATATATAAAATAGTTAGATAAAGTCCTCCTGACGTCAGCGTGAACCAGAAGCAAGAAAATGATGAAAGTCTTAAGCCATTGAACTAGCCAACCAGACTTATTGTATTTCCTCTCTCCAGCACTCTCTCCAATTCTACCTGGTGTTGTTACTGTTGTTATTATTATTATCAGAAGGCCAAGTTGTAAAACCAAATTAAGAACATAAGATAAATCCATGAAATGGGAGCTGGGAAGGTAGCTATGGAGGTTTTGCTTGGGTAAGATGTCTCCATTTGTGACAGTCAAAGCTATATCCTTGTCCCAAATTCCTCATCCAGATTGCTTTTCTCCAATTTTCATTCCTCCAACTACTCAATATCTCCAATCAACATCCTTATTAAAAAATCTCTACGTGTTTTAGCAAGCCACCAAATTCCTCATTTACTATCTGTGAAGGTGGTTAGGAATGGGGCTCATGGATTGACAAATTGTTAAATTCTTAAATTTCTGGGCCCATAAATAATACAGATAATTCCTCTTTATACAGGTAAGAGGTTGATACATTTTTATTGGACTGAATTTCTTAGATGGATTCTATAGTTTGACCCGACAAGATCTCACATGTGTCACTAACTCGAAGAAGTTATTATTATTAGTTGTTAGTTATTATTCTATAGTTTGACCCAACAAGATCTCACATGTGGCACTAACTGGAACACTGTTCTGATCACAACCTGACACACATTTCCTCCCACCCCTTGCCCTTCCAAACAAAAAAAAAGTCCACTGAAAATTCTTCTGAAATTGCGTACCCTTCAGCTCCTTTGAAGAACCTGTTGCTAGGAAACAAATTTGGAACATTCTCACCTACTGAGAAAAGTTTTTACTGCTGCCTCACATAATGCGTTCTTTGGCCACAAAAGCATTCACAAAGAAAATTATCTGTCTATTACTTCACAGATTCATTGGACAAGAACTCTTCATTTGGGCAACATTTTCACAGCAATATCATTGATTACTTTGAAAACTATTCAGGGATGTCCTTGAGACTGCATTATGTATCTATTCAATTCAATGTTACTGATCATTTTTCTTGAGGTACAAAATAAATCAAGCTGTTAAGCATACTGTGGCAGTGTGCTTTTTCAGACCAGAGAGTTACATAAAAACTCACCTCTGCTTTTTTAAAGCTTATTTCCACAACAGACAAAGAAAAACCTGAATTCTTAAAGGAGAAAGAGAGGCCTTCAAATTATTAACTGCTTCACTGAATGCTTATTGAGTGCCTACTATGTGCAAGGCACTGTGTTGGGCCCTAATAACACATCCCCTCCCCTCGTGATTAACCTCTGTCTGGTTGGAGGGACAATTGGACAGTTTAGAGGGATCACATCACAATATAACACAAAGTTACAACAGTGGTCAGTGAGGAGGGAAGATGGAATTGGGTAATCAATCCAGATAGAAAGGTCCAGGAAGTCTAATTTGGGGAAGCATTGAAATAGCATCTGGTAAAAAATTCATATTTAATAATAATAGTTAATAATATGGAGTGCTTAATGCATCAAGAACCTCCTAATGTACTGAGCAGTTTATTCCTCATAATAACCCTAGGGAGATATTATTCTTACGCTAGAGCAGGACATAAGAAGGCAGATGGGGAATGTGGAGCAGACCAAGCAAGGGAACATCACTGAGTGCAAGACCCTGGGCAGGAGGAACTGGCTCACTTGAGGGACCACCATTTGTATTATTTGCATATACTTTGGCAGAGACCATTCTCTCACCACACAAGGGTCTTTAAGAGATCATAAATGGGGATCTTCTTATGTGGATCCTAGAAGACTTTAGCTAGGGAAGCCTAGTCTCTCTGCTCCCACCTCAGGGGAGATGTGAGGTACATCCCGGCTCTGCCCTGTGCTATGCCCACCTCAGAAGATCTGCATGGCCAGCAGGTTACCCTCCTCGGATCACAGTAGGACATGTGCCTGATTCAGTAGCAAGGTTCATACAGAACAGACTTTGACCGAAGCCCTTGGACACATTCTTTGGTCTCTTTGCTGGAATCCACTTTCATGTGAACTGTGCTGAACACTGAGGATACATCTCTGTCTGTGATCTCTTCTGAGAACATCTTATCTTTAAACCAAGTGCTCAACCAGGGGATTCTTCATACCATTCATTGATCTCAACTTCTCACCCTGGTTCCTGTGGTTGATCCCATCTGGTTGTCATCTGTAACCTACAATTGACACTCATTAGAAAATAAGATCACTTAGAAATTTCTGAGTGTTCTATGCTGATTAGGCTATCTGGCTTGAGTTGTCAGTTATTTAAAATGTTTATGGTTTGTAAAAAGTTGCATCAATGCGAGTATAATTGTATAATGTAACCTATGGAGTAAAATCTTCTATATACCTATTCCTCTTTATGATACACAATAATCTATCTCCTATATGTTCAAGATTATGAATGTTGAGATGAGGTGGCTACTGTACTCTTATTCTGAATTTTGAATTAATTCTATTTTATATTAATTTTACTTACTTGCTTAATGCTATGGTAGGACTACCTATTCTCTATCCCACTGATTCTCAGGAGTATAGGTAACCACTTAAATTACCTATGAAATTAATTTAAGAATGAAGGTTTTATTTAAGATAGAATATGCCAGTGAACAGACAATAAAAATAATTTATGAATAGTGTATCTTCTCTTTGCTTTGATCAAGTGTTCTTTAAAAGCCAAGACTATGTGATGAAGGCATAGGGATGTGATGTCAAGAGTTGTAGGGGCTCTGCCCATGACCCCCACTCTGGGGGCAGAAGCAATGTCAGAGGGCCAGGAGTTCAAGTCTCGATTCTTCCACCAACCTCCAGTGTGACCTCTGACCAGTTACTTAATCTGTCTAAGTCTCGAGGCCTTCAACTGTAAAATAGAAATAAGAGTAGCACTGTACTTCTCCTAAGATTGTTGTGCTTATTGGAGGATATACATATAAAGCATTTGGAAGAGAATGTGCCCAATCCTAGTGCTTACTATGTGACAGTTATGTTGTCTTCATTAAGTCCAAATTGAAAACTTATTGTACAAAGAACGGTACCATCCATTGGATTAAAATATTCTGTACTTGTTCCTTAAATGGTTATAATCGGGGGACATGACCTCTTTTGTCTCTGTGGGTTCTGATTTGACCCACAATGAGCTCAACTTTAAAAAGTGATATCAGATTGTTTTGCATGACTTCTAATAATTTTTCTCACAGTTGCTTTTTAATCCCTTGGCCTCACTCGTATTTTACTAATTTTATAAACACTGCCAATGGCTTCTCCTACGGTATTGGAATTTTGCTGTTTTTTGTTTTTTCCTAGCCTTGACTCTGTGCCTTTGCTGAGGCCTTGGTGAACCATTCCACTGACTCAGCGTGTTTATTTATAAATGACTCCTTGTGTTTTGATTTCTTTATAGCTTTTTAACAGTTAAAAATATTTGTAATCGAAATAAGCAATTTTCATTATCAAACATTTAGAAAATATTTAAAAACCCACTTAAATAAAGTAAAAGAACTCAGAACTGCACAGATTTATTTTGAAGCACACAAAGAAGTGAACGCTTTGCCCAACACCCCCGTTTTCCAGAAGTAATTCTATCAACAGCATGTGAGGTTATCCTTCTAAATATTTTTATGCTTATGAAAGCATGCACATATAAACTTTTATCCATAGATATGTATGTCATGAAAATTTTTATAACAAAAACAAGCTCATGCTAGATAATTTTCTATAATATGCTTTTATCCTCTTAATGATATTTTTGTGGACACAGATTCCAAGTCAGTATATAGAGATCTCCTTATTCTTGTTAGTGGCTAAGTAGGATTCCATTTATGGACATGTCCTAACTAATCCCATATTCATAGACATTTAGGTTGTTAGTAATTTTTTGCAATTACAGTGGGCTTGTAATGACCAAGCATTTTGAACATTTGCTTTTAGACGTGTGGTCTTATACTCTAAAGTAGTTCTTAGAATTGCAAGTACTTTATACTAGGGTAGATGCAGCTTACTATTAGATGGGTTGTGCAAATCACTCTTCAAGAAGGTTGAAACTATTCACCCTCTATCAACAATAAGATGTGTCCTCTATGTGTATTTTTCACTTAGCATGCATAACTTCCATTTCTTCGAGTTTTTCTTCTCTGTGTGCTAATCTTCCACCTGAACTTCAAGATACCTTATTCAGTTTTCAGCAATATTTTTGAGTTTCAAGAACTCTCTTTTTCTCCGATCATTCCTTTGTAATAATTTCCCTAGTCTCCCTAGGAATTTGCATTATATTCTTTTAGTGTCCTTTGTCTTTCTTTCTTTAAGACTATCTCACAGAGAGCCACCTGTTCTGATTGTGTTGTTCTTTCCTCCTTCAAACTGCTGAGTCATCTTCAATGCCTTGTATATTTTTTCTCCTCACTGTTACTTGTCTGCAAACATCCAGATCTTTCTGACCCATTACAGTGAAATAAGTCCTCAGCACAAATGTAGGCAGGCTTTTGGGGTCTCCTAACTAGTAGTGGGTCTGCAAGTTGTGAGAGGCAAAGGAGGAATATTTTCCTGGTGAACAGGCTGGTAGGCTAGGACCCCTCAACTGAGGGTGCAGGGGAAGCCTCCAAGTTCTCAGGATCCTCCAGGCAAGTGCAGAGTGTGGCAAGTCTCTTCATGTTACACAAAAAGAGTCTTTTGGGCTCCTCCCCAGCCATACATCTAAAACAAGCAGTCCTGCTGAGAACAACCACTAAGGCCAGTGCTCCTTATACTTGAATGTGTCCACAGATCACCTGGGACCTTGCTAAAAAGCAGATTCTGATTTGGAAGGTCTGGGGTGGGGACTGGAATTCTGCATTTCTTACAAGTTTCCACACAGGGCAGTAGGCTCTATGGGGTGGGCCCCTTGGACTGAAGAGAAAAAGAGCCTGTGTTCCCTGTTTCCTGGGAGGCAGGCATTTTCCCAGGCTTCAGTGCCCTCACCTTCCCCAACCCTGTAAATGATGGTGTCCAGAAGATGCCCACCAATGGCTGAATCTGCCCACCACTTCCAAAACCTGCAAGCCAGGGTGTTGGGGACTCCTGTACTGTAAACAAATGTAGGCCGAGCTTTAGCTTTTCCCATCTACAGATAACTGTGTTCAAAATCATTTTGTCACCCCTGCAGAGAGCAGGGAGAGAGTTTCTTCAGGTAAAGTTCATCCATGTTTCCAACCACTTCAAATTATATTTGGACTTCTGTATATCTTGATTGCTATAAGAATATTTGAATGCATTTTTAACCATTTAAAATTGTTCTTGGTATAGACTTATATCTGGCTATCACTGAACTTCTTTAAAAAAGTATTAATTTCTTGTACATTGTATAAGGTTCTGTTTGATTCTAATGTTTATTGACATTTAATTTTCCTTATAAATTTTCATAATTTGGTCACCTTTCATCTACTTCAGGCCGTTCATCAATAGGCATATATACAAGCAGATGTATAAATATGGCATATATTTATATATTTGATATAGTTTGGATGTGTGCCCCACTCAAATCTCATGTTTAAATGTAATC
Organism: Pan troglodytes; assembly: GCF_028858775.2. Taxonomy (NCBI): domain Eukaryota; kingdom Metazoa; phylum Chordata; class Mammalia; order Primates; family Hominidae; genus Pan; species Pan troglodytes. The sequence goes on along the minus strand of NC_072417.2, from coordinate 69,340,439 downwards.
TCCAATGTTGCAGATGCAGCCTGGTGGGAGGTGACTGGATCATGGAAGTGGATTTCCCATGAATGGTTTAGTACCATCTCTTGGTACTGTCCTCACGGTAGTGAGTTCTCATGAGTTCTGGTCATTTAAAAGTGTGTGGCATCTTTATGCTCTCTCTCTCTTGCTCTTGCTCTGGCCATGTGACCTGCCTGCTTCCCCCTTCACCTTCTGCCATGATTCTAAGTTTCCTTAGGTCTCTCCAGAAGCTGAGCAGATGCCAACATCATGATCCTGTGCAGCCTGCAGAACCATGAGCCAATTAAACCTCTTTTCTTTATAAATTACCCAGTCTCAGGTCTGTCTTTCTTTCGTTCGTTCGTTCCTCCCTCCCCCACTCCCTTCCTTCCTTCCTTCCTTCCTCCCTCCCTTCCTCCCTTCCTTCCTTACTTCCTCCCTCCCTCCCTCCTTTCCTTCCTTCCTCCCTCTTCCCTTTCCCTTTTCCTTTTCCGTTTCCCTTTCCCTTTCCTTTCCTTTCTTTTCCTCCCTTCCTCTTTCTTTCTTTCTTTTTAGATAAAGTCTCTGTCACCCAGGCTGGATTGCAGTGGTGTAATCATAGCTCACTGCAGCCTCAACCTCCCTGGTCTAGGTGATTCTCCCACCTTGGCCTCCCGAGTAGCTGGGACTACAGACATGCCCCACCACACCCAGCTAATTTTTGTATTTTTTTTATAAAGATGGGGCTTTGCCATGTTACCCAGGCTGGTCTTGAATTCCTATATTCAAGCCATCCACCTGCCAAGTTGGCCTCCCAAAGTGCTAAAATTACAGGCGTGAGCCACCGCACCCAGAAGCTATTTCTTTATAATAATGGGAGACTGGATTAGTACAATATTTAAATGTGTTTTGTTTTTGTTCCCATTGCATTAACATAGCTTCAGGGCTACTGTTTTATCATTTTATTATCTGCATTAATTAATTCAATATTTATGAATATCTCTTTTTCCAGGTATTGTATTAAGCATGAGAGTGATCAATAAGTGATGAGCTCCCCCTCTGAGGGGCTTGCATTTCATTTGGGAGTGCCTTGTTGAATGCTTTCAAGCTTACACAGTTTTTCCATAGATCATCTCATGTAATTCTCATATCACCTTCGGAAGACAGAGAATAGGTTTACCAGCATACTAAGTTACTGGAGGAAACAAGAATCAGTGAGATTTAATGATCCTCTCCAAATCATGCTGCAAGTGATTTGAACTAGAATACAGATTTTCTGACTTCAATGTTACTGCCTTTTAAGGTCATTTTGGATTTGAGCTTAATATTAAAAAGCCAAGGGCCTCCTAATACCTTTAATGAAACTGCTCTGACAGTTTGTACTGGTTTCAGTAGCTGCCATTGGAGCAGAAAATGACCCCAAATAACTCACAGTTGAGTTGTGGTCTTCTTAAAAAACAAAACACAAAACAACAGCAACAAATTCAAAACTGACTCCCAAAACAATAAAAAGATTTCCATGCCAATCCCAGATTAAGAAGCCAGACCAAGCATAAACCCTTATCTTCAAGATAGAGACACTAAGAAACTCACTTAAACATGGCATTCTCAGAAAGCATGTCAATATCATAAATTACATTCTATCTTGAATATTAAAATATTTTATCAAAACAATTATATTGGTTGGCCACAGTGGCTCATGCCTGTAACTCCAGTACTTTGGGAGGCCAAGGTGGGTTCATCAACTAAGTTCAGGAGTTTGAGACCAGCCTGGCCAACATGGTAAAATCCCATCTCTACTAAAAATGCAAAAATTAGCCAGGCATGGTGGTGCACACCTGTAGTCCCAGCTACTTGGGAGGTTGAGGCAGGAGAATCACTTGCTCCCAGGAGGCAGAGGTTGCAGTGAGCTGAAATCACACCACTGAACTCCAGCCTGGGTGACGGAGTGAGACTGTGTATCAAAAAAAAAAAAAATAAACAAACAAAAACAAATAATCAAAAAATGCACCTACTCTTTAACATAGGTGAATTATTAATAGTAATGAACTATATTGTCCTTTGTCCAATAATGTATTTATTTATCAAATATTTATCAGATATCTAAAATGTGTTCTAGGTATTGGATGTATAATGCTGATAAAAACACGGTGATTATTTTATTATTGAGGCATTTGTAGTCAGTCTATTGTATATGAGACCTATTAGAAAATGACTCTGCAATTACAGGGATGTGTGAAAAGTACTGTAATAGACCTATGCCTGGGGTACCTATAGGAGCAAAGGAAGTTCTTCCTAAATCAGATGAAGGCAAAATTTTCCAAAAAAAGATGATAATAGGTTTGCAGAAAAAATAAGTTAAATGTTCAAGTAAGTTTGGGAAACATTGGATCAAAGATCAAGAAATCTTTTTATGGCAGTCTTTTTTCAGAACTTGTAATATTCTAATATTGGGTATGAATTCCAGGGAGAGGGACTGTCACAAATTTATGTGATGAAAGTACCCTTTATTCCAAGGGTATTTGAGGGACACACATGGTGAAGGATGGCTCTGGTGATCCAGAGACACTCTCCCAGAGCAGTGATGTTCATGTCAGAGCTGAGATTTCAAGATGATTAGGTGTTGGGCAAGAAGAAACGGTGGAAAAGAGTATTCTTTGCTGAAAACAACATGTATGAAGTCCCCGAGACAGGGCATGTGCTGAAGTACAAAGTAGCTCAAAACAGTTAGACCAAAGAATTCCACATGGAAGAGTGAAAAGAGATGGGACAGAGACAAGCAAGAGTTAGATCATCTCAGCCAGGTAAAGGGTTGAACATTATTCTGAAAGCCAAGAAATGTATTTACAATTTCCTAAAATAGGGAAGAAGTATGAATGGATTTGTACAGCATGGATTTATAAAGGTCAGCTTGGAAAAAGGAATAGTCAGAAGGAGTTATTTAATTAACCCAGATATTTGTGTTGAGGAACTGAATTAGAGGAGTAACATAGGGGAGGGAAGAGGGGAGGGAGGGAGGGGGGGAAGAGAGAGAGAGAGAGAGAGAAGGGGCTAAGGAGAAACACGTTGCGGGACCAGGTGATCTATTGGATGTGGATAGGGGATTAGGTGATGCCTGGAGAATGGGGTGCTTGATATGGTTAGCCACAGAAATGAGCAATATGAGAGAAGATTTTGTTGGAATCTAATGACTCACTAGGAGGTAGAATGCAGGTGAGAAAGGATGAAGTTCTAAGCTATAGCTGTGGCCAAAGTAGTTTTAGACACGTTGAATTTGCGGAGCCACTGGGACATGTAACTGTTGAGATCCTAGCAAGTAAATCTATTAGAGATAATAGTGCTAGAAATCTAGAAGTCACTAATTATTCTTCAGGGAACACAGACATCATTTAAAAGTTCTATACCCAAAACCCCTTAACTGGGGAAAGACAAGTACAAATTATTTTTAAACATAGTATGGTGAAAAAAATTATTATTCAAAAGCTAAACTGACTAGCTTCCTTTGCCTTTGAAGGGGAGATGAACTTACTCATAACAGTGGGAAAATAAATTTCTGTATTGGTTTCTCAACCTTAGTACTATGGACATTTGGGGCCTGATTGATTCTGTGTTGTGGAGGCTGTTCTGTGCATTGTAGGATATTGGCAGTGCCCATGGCCTCTACCTGCCACATGCCAGTATTATCCTCTTCGTCATTTGTGACAACAAAAATGTCACAAAACATTGTCAAATGTTGCTAGAGGGGCACAATTGCTGGGCCCTTCCTCCTCAATTAAGAACCACTGCTCTATGCATTCTGTTCAACACAATGCAGTGGAATTTTGAAGAACTCTGCTAACACTTTGGAGTCACTAAAAGTGAAACCATGAGGAAATGGTCTTTGACTTAGCAAATGCACAGTTGATCTAGATCTTGAATTGGTGGTCTAGGAGCCAAATGCTGCTACAGAAGACAGTGAGAGGGATGAAATTCCTAAAGTCAGCTAGGGGGAGTTTGTTGAACAGTAGAGAGGTGAGATCTCTGGAGAAGAGAGGGCAGTGTGAAATTTTTGCTGGCTGGAAGGATGGAGGGAGGTCCTTTAATGACAGGGATGCTTCATATTCAATCCTCAATTATTCACTGTTTCTGTAGAGTAAGATTCCTCCCTTGTCCTAAAGTCCTGATGTGGGTGAGAGAATGTTATCTCCCAGGATTTTGCAGAGATTTTAAGTGTGGGGTTTAAGCTTATAAGCTTTGACTGCACCATTGTCATCTTCTCTTTCTTTTTATATTTTTCTTTTTCTTCCTTTTATTTCACATCCTACAATAGAAGCTTTCCTTCTTTGAGCATTATTTCTCTGACTAGAATTCCCAGTAAGCTTAATTATCCCATGGGTTGCTGAATTTGAGGTGTAGGAGGCCAGAAAGGCCCTTTAGGCTGATCTGGGCAGAGTTTCACCTAAAGAGTGGCATCATTAACAATGTGGGGTCCTCCACCTGAGGCTTTGCTTTACAGATAGGTAAACTGAGGCACAGAGGAGTGTGCCTTGTTTAAAAAATAGAAATTAGGTCTTTTGGCTCCCATTTTTATGCTTTTTCTAGCAGAGCACATCATCTATGGAAATCACCCTTCTCCGATTAACTGACATCAACATTTAGAAAGGTCTTTGATTTCTGCACTAGCCACTTCGATGTAATAACCCTGCTAGAATAAAAAGGCAGAGTAAGAGCTGTTTGACTGAAGACTCTCCAATGATGCCTTGAAGTTCCATTTATATTCAAATCTTTTCTACATGACATCATTATGATCCGACTCTGAATATTTTCAACTTTCAGACATTTCAAATCTCTAACTCCAAGTTGTCAGCTGACAATACAGACTCACAGAAATCTTTCATGTCTCGTAGGCTACTGTCCAAATGTTACAATTAAATAATAAATTTCCAAGGATTAGTTATTCCAATATCAAAGCAGTAGATTTTGGCAAGGAATAAAGGATCCGCTTTCAAAACTGCTGTGGATAATATGAAAGCTGATCAATGACCAGTGTTTACATATTTAGCTATCAATTTTAATAGAACATTTTCTTTGAGGCCACTTACAAAATATTATGAAGCCTTCATACATAAAATTTGGGGGAAAAAAAGCCCCACTGAAGTTCTTTCTCACAAAAGGTGACCTCAATTGATGCTGCTCTAAAACCCTTCTAACAGGAGAGTAAATGGCTTGAATTCCTTATGAATCGGAGCATAAACTCAGGCAACTGTTTACTCATCTTTTTATCCTCCATGGTGTCTAGCATATTCAACACGTCATGGCTATTCAATAGAGTGCAGTGAGGTGAATGAACCTCTAGGCTTCTCCGGCAACATAATTCTGTCTGCCCAGGAGCCTCCCACCCACGCTGCCTCTGGCACCGATACCTGTGCCCGGGACCAGGTACATCATTTGTGGGGCTCTGTGAAAAAATGAAAAAATGGTGCCCCATGTTATAAAATTATTAAGAATTTCAAGACAGTGACAGCAGAGCATTAAACTGAGCACAGGGTCCTGTGTGGCTTCACTGAGTGCAAGCCCATGGAGCTGGCCCTATCTGTGCCCAGCTAGTTTTGCAGTTTTCTGATTCCTTCATCTACATGAATCGCACCTCATCTGCCAAGTGAAAAATCTATGCTTGGGCTACCCTGAGCTCCTTCTTTCCTGTCTCAATCAGATTCTTTCTTCTCGGGCCCATGCCCCTCCATCTTCCTGTTCTTGTCCCTTTCATTGTGTTTTCTGGACCCCTATTCTAAGTTGAGAAAACTCACCTCTGTCTCAGCCTTCTCAGTGTGTCTGCTCACCTTATTGGTAATGGGCTTTCTCACACAATAACCCTGTAGGGTAGGTGCTATTCTCATCCCAATTTACAGATGAGGAAACTGGGTGTGGTGAAGGTCAGACAGAGAAGTTAAATACAATGCCCAAAGTCACAGCTGGTAAGTGATAGATTCTGGATCTGGACTCATGCAGTGTGGTGCTCTCACACCTAAGCACGGTGCTCTGCTGCTCCAGGATCATCCCCAGTCGGGGCTAAAGTACACAGCTTCCTTGTACAGAGCCCAAATTACTTGGCCACAAAAGGTGACTCTATACCAGAGGCAGGAGTTTGGAGACGAGGATGATAGATAACCATAAGTGAACATAAGCATCATGCAGGAAATCTTCAGAGATATTGGAAAAGTGGGTGGATTTCCTCCAGTTATGTGGATGGGGACTTATTTATTTAACTTGGTTATGAAAGGGAAGGGTTACTGCCCCAAAAGCTAGAGGCCTTGGGGCAATTGGGTTATACATATCAGTACACATTGCTATACATCCTTATTTTTAATAGCTGTATATTATTTGTTTGCATGTTAGCCCATTTTTTTCCACAGAGGACAACAGCAGCAGATAATGGAAACCATTAGGAGAAATAGACTCAAATGGGCTGAAGAGGACAAGTGGGTTAAATATTCCAGAGGTCTAAGAGAATGAGGGCTGACTAGTAGCCTTTGGGATTAGTGATGGAAAGGTCAGAGGAAATCTTAGAGAAAGATATTTTGCAGAGTTGAAGGAGTGGAAACCAGGTTAGAGAGAATGAGGAGTTAGTGGGAGCTGCAGTTGAAGAAAGAATGACGGGGGGAGACACTAGCATTCTTTTTTGCTAACCATGTATGTATGAGGCATATGCATTATCTAATTTGAATCTCCAAATCACCTGTGCAATAGGGAGCATCATCCCATTTTTTAATACAAGAAAGATGTAATCTCAGAGATGTAACTATCTCAGGCCACACTCCTGGCTTATCTATTTTCAAACCTTGCTTTTCCTACTCTTTGACAAATTTTGGCTTAGAAAGGCAGCAGCCCCTCTGCGAAGCTTTTCTTGATGTCCTCCACCCTCAAGCTTCACCATCTCAGACAGAGATCATCACTGTGTATCTTGGATGTATTCTTATTAACGCACATTTGGTTCCTCTAAACGTTTTCTACTAAAAGAGCTCTACAACAGAGGTGAGTTAAAGGCACATCCCCAGAGGTTTGAGGATATGACAAAGAGACCTCCCCACATTTTTGTGAAGTCTGATGTATTCTCTTAATAAATACAGGCTAATTGTGCTTCTGCTCCCAAATACATGCTAGTTTGTGTTAATACTAAAATGTTTTAAATTAATTACCACTGAGGTCACTCAATCCATCTTTTATACCTACATCTGTAGTAAGAGACACCCTAGTTTTAAACTTTCTGCCATACTACTTTCTTGCTTCCTGGGGCACGAGAATGCCCATTTGGGATGTGTGGATATATGTTAAGAACAAGCCTTCAGGACTGCCCTCCCATCCTTTGCCTCCCTGGGCACAGTACGATCCCTAACATATGAAATGTTTAAGTGAACTGAAGTGAACTCAAAGGGATTTCAGCATATATTAAATAGCCATGTGCTTATTGCTTTAAGAACAGCTTTTGGGGTAAGAGTTATGTGGACTGAAATCCCAAATTACTTCATCCTCAATTTCCTTTGTAAACCAGAGATCATATTAGTCTTCCCCCAAGATTGTTAGAAAGTTGAAATGTGTTACTCTATGGGCAGCACTTAGGATGGCACCTGGTACATAGCAAAGCTTTCTTAAATCAGGGGAAAGGTGTAGATAGCTTAAATAGATGGGAGGGAGAAATGTTTCTCCTTCCTCCTGCCTCCCTCTGTTTTCCTTGAGGTGGAGGCTTCCACACTCCCACACATGAATGAGGGATGTGAAGTGAGAATGACTGACTTCTCTCTTCACCCTTTTACTTTCTCCTCTGTCTAGGAGGAGATTGTCTTACTAGACTGTGCAAAACCAGGCATCCAGCATGGGCCATGTTTCTATAGTGGGTAGGCTTGTTGGTTACAGCCACCGCTCGTGTGCACAGAGACCGGGGTTCCTGTGTTAATGCTGCAAGTCAGGGGCCTGCTGTCTTGGGGCCAGCTTTTCAGCCTGTGACGGGATGGTTGAGTCACATTGCTCTGGTGCCAGCTCCAGCCTCTTCAATTCAGAGAAGGGTAGTTAGAAACCCTGGTCTGGCTTCTTTAGTCAAGCTTCCCAGCTGCTCTGTATGTTAAAGTTACTGGATACTCCCTGGCTATCAATAAAGTTGATACTTTGATACCATTTAGTGAAGAAGAGGGGGTGAAGGATTAGCATCTCAATCCTAATAAGTTAGTGCACTGCCTGGAATAAATACAAAGAACTTCAGATGTGAGGCTGCTGCTCTTGGTACAGCTATTGTGAACAGCTTTAGCATGAATGGGCAATGCCAGTCTTAGTTTCTGGCTTGCTTTGGTAGCAATGGCTTGTAGTAAATGTGCTGCTGAGACCAACGTTGTGTTATTTGGACCAAGTAGCAAAAAAACACCAGCTAAATTCCATGCAAGGTAAAGAGAACCAGAGTGAGTGGTTTGCGCCTTTGGGTATAGTGCTAGGCACTGGAACTACTAGCTCAGCTGATCCAGCTTGGGTTCCTTTTTCTTTTGTATGGAGTTGCATAGGCTCAAGGAGGACTGCGGAAAGACTAACCTTCTCATTCATGTAGCCTGCCCACAGGCTCCTGGTCTCAAACTGGATTTCTTCATACAGCTTATTTCTTATCCTATTGGCACTATTCCAAAAGAGAGAAAGAGATAATCCTCCCTAAATTACTGTATGAAACCGGTATCACCCTAATATCAAAACCAGGAAATAACATAGAAAAAAAAGAAAACCACAGACCAATATCCCTGATGAACATAAATGCAAAAATCCTCAACAAAATCCTAGCTAACAGAACCCCACAGCACATCAAAATGATAATCCACCATGATCAGGTGGTTTCATACCAGGGATGCAGGGATGGTTTCACATCTGCAAGTCAATAAATGTGATACACCACACAAACAGAATTAAAAACAAAAAGTACATGGTGATCTCAATAGACACAGAAAAAGCATTTGACAAAATCCAGCATCTCTTTATAATTAAAACCCTCAGCAAAATCGTCATAGAAGGGACATACCTTAAGGTAATAAAAGCCTTCTATGACAAACCCACAGCCAATATTATACTAAATGGGGAAAAATTGAAAGCATTCCCCCGAGAACTGGAACAAGACAAGGATGCCCACTCTCGCTGCTTCTATTCAACATAGTACTGAGGGAGTCAAACTGTCACTGTTTGCTGATGATATGATCATATACCTAGAAAACCCTAAAGACTCATCCAGAAAGCTCCTAGAACTGGTAAGTGAATTCAGAAAAGTTTCAGGATACAAAATTAATGTACACATATCAGTAGTTCTGCTATACACCAAGAACGACCAAGCCGAGAATCAAATCAAGAACTCAACCCCTTTTATAATAGCTGCAAAAAAATTTAAATACTTAGAATTTACTTAACCAAGGAGGTGAAATACCTCTACAGGGAAAACTACAAAACACTGCAGCAAGAAATCATGGACGACACAAATGGAAACACATCACATGCTCATGGATTGGTAGAATCAATATTGTGAAAATAACCATACTGCCAAAAGCAATCTACAAATTTAATGCAATTCCCATCAAAATGCCACCATCGTTCTTCACAGAACTAGACAAACCAATCCTAAAATTCATATGGAACCAAAAAAAAGCCTGCATAGCCAAAGCAAGACTAAACAAAAAGAAGAAATCTGGAGATATTACATTACCTGACTTCAAACTATAGTATAAAGCCATAGTCACCAAAACAGCATGGTATTGGTACAAAAAAAATAGGCATATAGACCAACGGAACAGAATCGAGAACCCAGAAATAAAGCTAAATACTTACGATCACCAGATCTTTGACAAAACAAACAAAAATATAAAGTAGGGAAAGGATACCCTATTCAACAAATGGTGCTGGGATAATTGGCAAGCCACATGTAGAAGAATGAAACTGGATCCTTATCTCTCACCCTATACAAAAATCAACTCAAGATGGATTAAAGACTAAAATCTAAGACCTGAAATCGTAAAAATTCTAGAAGACAACTTTGGAAAAACCCTTCTAGACATTGGCTTAGGCAAAGACTTCATAATCAAGAACCCAAAATCAAATGCAACAAAAACAAAGATAAATAGATGGGACCTAATTAAGCTAAAAAGCTTCTGCACAGCAAAAGAAATAATCAGCAGAGTAAACAGAAAACCCACAGAGTGGGATAAAATCTTTGCAATCTATACATCTGACAAAGTACTAATATCCAGAATCTATAAGTGATATGGTTTGGCTCTGTGTCCCCACCCAAATCTCATCTTGAATTGTAATCCCCATTATCACCATGTATCATAGGAGGGACCCGATGGGAGGTAATTGAATCAAGGGGGCGGTTTCCCCCATGCTGTTCTTGTGATGGTGAATTCTTATGAGATCTGATGGGTTTATAAGTGTCTGGCATTTCCCTTGCTGGCTCTCATTCTCTCTCCTGCTACCCTGTGAAGAGGTGCCTTCCGCCATGATTGTAGATTTCCTGAGGCCTCTCCAGACATGCAGAACTCTGAGTCAATTAACCTCTTTTCTTTATAAATTACCTAATCTCAGGTATTTCTTCATAGCAGCATGAGAATGGACTAATACAACAAATAATTCAAACAAATCAGCAAGAAAAAAACAATCCTATCAAAAAGTGGGCTAAGGACATAAATCGACATTTGTCAAAAGAAGATATACAAATGGCCAACAAACATATGAAAAAAATGCTTAACATCATGAATTATCAGGGAAATGTAAATCAAAACCACAATGTGATACCACCCCACTTCTTCAAGAATGGCCATAATCAACAAATCAAAAAATAATAGATGTTGGCATGGATGTGGTGAAAAGGGAACACATTTACACTGTTGGTGGGAAAGTAAATTAGTGCAATCACCATGGAAAAGTGTAGAGATTCCTTAAAGAACTAAAAGTCAATAAACCATCCCGATCCAGCAATCCCACTCCTAGGTATCTACCCAGAGGAAGTCATTATACAAAAAAGATACTTGTACACGCATGTTTATAGCAGCACCATTCGCAATTGCAAAAATATAGAACCAGTCCAAATGTCTATCAGTCAACAAGTGGATAAAGAAAATGTGATGCATACATTATCTATCTATCTATCTATCTATCTATCTATCTATCTATCTATCTATAATATACATATCATAGAATACTACTCAGTCATGAAAAGGAATGAATTAACGGCATTTGCAGCAACCTGGATGGAACTGGAGACCATTATTCTAAGTGAAGTAACTCAGGAATGGAAAACCAAACATTGTATATTCTCACTTATAAGTGGGGAGCTAAGCTATGAGGACACGAGGCATAAGAATGATACAATGGACTTTGGGCACTCAGGGGAAAAGGTGGGAGAGGGGTGAGGGACAAAAGACTACACATTAGGTACAGTGTACACTGCTTGGCTGATGGTGCACCAAAATCTCAGAAATCACCACTAAAGAACTTATTCATATAACCAAACACCACCTGTTCCCCAAAAGCCTATTGAAATAATAAAACAAGTCACTCTCCTAAAAACAATACAGCTTATTTCTTATATAAGATATTATTTATTAAATGCATATCTGGTTATGACCTCTGATTTAGGAGACTCTGTTTCAGATCATGGTTAAAGAGAATTGGGGCTCCTGGTTTGTTATCTTCAGGCATTCAGCCAAGAAGTATATTTAAAAGGCTGTTTTCTTGACAATCTGTCTCTTTGACACTAGGGTAATTCCATTCTTCCTTAACCTTTTAAGTAAGTTTACCCTAGTGCTGTTATCCTATTGATATCCTATCATCAGGGATATTGATCTGTAGTTTTCTTTTTTTGTTAAATCCTTTCCTGGTTTTGGTATTTGGGTGATATTGGCTTCATAGAACAATTTAGAAAGGATTTCCTCTTTCTCTATCTTTTGAAATAGTGTCAATAGGATAAGAGCACTAGGGTAAATTTGCTCAGAGAGGTAAGGAAGAACGGAATTGTTTAAACCACAGGCTTTGATCTTGTATTTAGAACATGAGCCGGTGGAAATGAAAGAAAAATGATGGAAGATGCTTTGATGAGTGGAAGAAAAGGAGTTACTTCTTTAGGAAAAATGTTGTTATTTTAGAGACTAGGTTGGATGATATAAACCTGAAAAGTTTTAAATGCTCTTAAAGTCATGTGCCTGTAGTCCCAGCTAACTCGGGAGGCCTAGGCAGGAGAATGGGTTGAATCCAGGAGGTGGAGGTTGCAGTTAGCTGAGATCGTGCTACTCTAGCCTGGTGACAGAGGGAGACTCTGTCTTAAAAAAAAAAAAAAATAATAATAATAATAATAATAATAAAATAAAAGAGGCATCATGACTGGTGCCTAAACATCCAACAAGCAAAGAAAGAAAAGAAAGGAGACCTCTGTCCCGAAAGATTGTCCAGATGTGGGGGACTACTAGGAGATGTACCCTTAAAGCTGCTGCATTGAGGAATAGGACAGCCACACTGAATAGGGGTGTAAAATTTGTATTGGACTATAAAGGATGACCAGGAAGATCAGAGTGAAATTTTTCAGGGATTATTTCACTAGTGCCAAGATGACACAGCTATTATAGCAGTAAGGCAGGATCAGCGGATATCATGAGGAACTGCATGCAGGTAATCTTCTAATGGAAGGTTCAGGGAGAATGAGATAGACAGACTAAGGCACTGGCTTTCCCCCTAGGAGATTTTGCACCTTATCCCCAGGGGACAGCTGCCAATGTCTGGAGACATTTTTTGATAATCAGGATTTTGAGGGGCAGGGAGGGGGTGAAGTTACTGCCTGCTAAAAATCCTATAATGCACACACAACAAAGAATTATCTAGTCGAAAACGTCAGTAGTGCTGAGATTGAGAAACCTTGTCTAACAGCCGTGTATGGTGGCTGATGCCTGTAATCCCAGCACTTTGGGAGGCCAAGGCAGGTGGATCACCTGAGGTCAGGAGTTTAAGACCAGCCTGGTGTTGGTCAGGTAACATGGTGAAACCCCATCTCTACTAAAAATATAAAAAATCAGCCAGGCTTGGCGGCATGTGCCTGTAGACTCAGCTATTCTGGAGGCTGAGGCAGGAGAATTGCTTGAGCCCGGGAGGCGGAGGTTGCAGCAAGCCAAAATCGCTCCACAGCACTCCAGTCTGGGTGCAGAGCGAGTGAGACTCTGTCTCAAATAAGAAAAAATAGAAATCTTGTCTAAGGAAAGCCAGTCTGGGCTACAATATTTGGGTCCAGATGGAGTCAGATTTTGCGCTGATGGGTACAAGTATCCTGCTTGGAGAGTTAGACGTGGACAAGATTTGCTTAAACTATGGATATTTTGGCAGCTTCTGAAGTTACTGGCTTCACATCTATTATTAAGGAGGATCTAAAAGGACAAAATCTGGAATAGTGTCATGATGAAAACAAATGAATGGGGATGAAAAGCAAAGAGAAAAAGAAAGAAAAAGGAGAGAGGTGCTATGATCCAGCGAGGGTATTAGCACCATATATGGAAAAGGGAGGGAGCCAAATTAGGAAGAATATTACACCTTTACAAACAGCTGAGTTTGTTTGAAAAGAGTGGAGAATGAGAAGACAAATGAAACAGCAGAGGCATTTGCCACTGCAATAGGAATGAAGGTGGAAGAGATGAATGTTCTGGCTATCAATGAAGTAGCATAATTCACTCAAGGCCTGGAGATTTAAGGACCAAGGAAAGGAAAAGCACATGGTAGAGGATGGAATGCCTACCTAAGCAAGCCAGCTGCAGCTGCATCCGTAAGAGCTTCAGTTGGAAGATCTGTTGAGATAACTACGCCAGCAGAGGAGGTGCATCACTCAAAGACATGACTACAGCAGTGGTTCTCAAACACAGTGTGCATTAGGATCACCTGAAGAGCTTGTCAAAATCCAGATTGCTGGGCCCCAGCTTCAGAGTATCTGATACAATAGGTCTGCAAGCAGTTTGAGAATCTGCTTTTCTAATGAACTCCCACGTGATGCTGATGCTGCTGTTCAGGGGACACATTTTGAGAAGCACTAGTCTACAGAATTCCAGTGTAGGAAGCAAAGACAATAGACACTGCCTCCTGTGATTCTGCTGCAGATGGAGAAATATAAAAAGTAGAACAAGATTGAAACTCTGGGGAAGGCACAACCATGCACCTTGCTTAGACAGGGGCCTCTCCCTCTTGGGGCACTCTGCTCTGAGAGGTAGAGGATGCTGGGCTACTGTAAAAACCTACCCTTGATTGAGCATTGAGGAGGCGGCAACATGTAGGGCTCAAACCTGGAATGGAAGTTAAAAACATTAAAATGTATAGCATAGAACTGAGCCACAAGAAGACCCAGAGACACAGGCCACCTTTGAAATTTCTTAATTTTGCAAGTAGAGAGGAGTGTCTCAAAGGCCAGTCTGGGAGAAAGGAAACAGGATGCATGGGCCCATCCCCATGTCTTGCCAAAGGATATGGGAAGCATGGGGATAGTATTAATTTCTTCATATCGCTTGGCACAAAATTTCTATGTTCAATTATTTATGCTCCCAGGTCACGAATGCTAGACCAGCATTCTTACGAAACTGAAACCAAAAACATTTTCTCTTTTTTCCAGATGTTTCTGCCAACTCTTCTCACCCAGATAACACTGTGATCCATAGCTGATAACCACAGTATGGGCCCGGTACTTTCCATCCCATTGTCTTCTTTGCCATTCTTCATGCATATTTCCTACCAGCAGAAAGGGGGGGTTGAATAGTTAGATTCAGGCAACAAACTCCATCCTGTGCTTCTCAAATCTAGTAAGAGACTGCTCAACTAAACTGTATACATCCATCTACTAAGGGACTATCATGTAATCATGGGCCATGGGGAGGGGAGAACTTTATGAACAGTTGTAATTACTTGGAGGAAAAGCTCATGATATAATGGAAAATAAAGCAGAAGAAAATTGAATAGATAATAATATGACAATTACACGAAAACATAGCAAATAAAATACTATATACAGACAAAACTATAAATGGAAACACACTGAAATATATACTAGGGCTATTGGTAAGTGGTGGGCATTTTCTCCAAAATTTTTTATCATGAATTTAAATTTAATATATAATAGGAATAATAAACTTTATCAACTTTAAGTATTTTAATGCAAATGTTAACATTATAAAGTCATGAGGCTCTTTATTTCTGAAAGACAGGAAAAGCAGAAGAATAAATTTCAAAATGGCAGGGAAAATGTGGATGGAAGCATGCTTTGAGGTGATGAAGAGACTTGTGATCTGATAGAGGATGTATGAAGAGGAAAGGATGATTACTTCTCCTGTAGGGGAGGGATTATTAACCAAGAGATTCTGACATTTCTTGATATTTCAGGACTAGTGTAGATTTGATGCACAATAAAAGATGTCAAGCAAAGCGGCCTAATATTGCTAACCAATTGCAGAAGTGTGAAAGAAATTTTAACACTCTATAGATATAATGAAAATCAACAAAGTTGAGAATGACTTAATGAATACCACATGGAAAAATAGAATGAATTGGCTATGAAAAAAAAATCAGAAATTTCTCCTCGAAGGGATGGCTATAGTATCACTTTTCGTTATAAATGAGGAATATAAACACACTGCCAAAAATACACATTGTCAAATGAATTCAAACAAAAATATTTTAGCTTTCTGTCAGTTGAGTAGAATAAGTTTAGGTTTTAATTTAAGTATCAAGAGAAAGGATCTAACGGCTTATGAGTAACTTTGCAGAGAGCAGGAGCAATAAAAATTGCAAACAGATGATATGTAAACAAATATTTGCATCAACTTTTATAAATATTTAGAAGTGCTGACAACTCCCAATTATTTTGTTTTAATTGGTTCACACAGAAACTAATTTTTGACAATTGTACCCGGCTAATTAATACTTCAGTAGCTCAGCTAATGTCTTTGATCTGAAGAGTGCTTTGGGGAACAAGACTGGGTAGTCACCCCTTTGTACCACGGAGAAATAAACTCTTCATTTAGTCCTGAAATCACAGTGATTTGCAAGCCTCCTTCTGCAGCCAAGGAAATCTTGATTTAGGAGAATGGAGCCAAGAAGGGTATAATACAAAGTTTTTGTTTTGTTTTGTTTTGTTTTTGAGACGGAGTCCCGCTCTGTCGCCCATGCTGGAGTTGCAGTGGTGCAGTCTTGGCTCACTGCTAGCTCCGCCTCCCGGGTTCACACCATTCCCCTGCCTCAGCCTCCCGAGTAGCTGGGACTACAGGCACCCGCCACCACGCCCGGCTAATTATTTTGTGTTTTTAGTAGAGACGGGGTTTCACCATGTTAGCCAGGATGGTCTCGATCTCCTGACCTCGTGATCCGCCCACCTCGGCCTCACAAAGTGCTGGGATTACGGGTGTGAGCCACGCGCCCAGCCAATACAAAGTTTTTAAAACCAGTGGTGCTGGGATTACGGATGGGGAGGAGGTACAGGGGCAAAGCTCACAAAAAGGGTTTGACATTGATTTTGAAATGTCTATATTATGACAGTGGTTTCCAATCCGTAATGTATGACCATAAACAGTGCCTGAGCCAGGCACAGTGACTTGTGCCTGTAATCTCAGCACTTCGGAAGGCCGAGGTGGGCAGATCACTTGAGGTCAGCAGTTCGAGACCAACCTGGTCAACATGGCGAAACCCCAGCTCTACTAAAAACACAAAAATTAGCTGGGCGTGGTAGTGGGTGCCTGTAATCCCAGCTACTCTGGAGGCTGAGACAGGAGAATTACTTGAACCTAGGAGGCAGAAGTTGCAGTGAGTTGAGATCATGCCACTTCACTCCAGCCTGGGTGACAGAGCAAAACTCTGTCTCAAAAATAAAAATAGGCTGGGTGTGGTGGCTCATGCCTGTAATCCCAGCACTTGGGAGGCCGAGGCGGGTGGATCACCTGAGATCAGAAGTTCAAGACGAACCTGGCCAACATGGTGAAACCCCAGCTATACTAAAAATACAAAAACTAGCCAGGTGTGGTGGCGGGCACCTGTAATCCCAGCTACTCAGGAGGCTGAGGCAGGAGGATCGCTTGAACCCAGGAGACAGAGGTTGCGGTGAGCCGAGATCGTGCCATTGCACTTCAGCCTGAGCAACAGAGTGAAACTCTGTCTCTAAAAAATTAATTAATTAATTAAATTAAATATAAACAAACAAACAGTGCCTGATTTCCTAAGGGGGACCATTAAGATATCATTTCAGAGAAAAAGCAGGCATAGTCTGAAAGTTTGCCCATTTCTTGCCCCTCTTCCTCCCAATTTATATCCCACTACAAGCTTCCTTTGCTAGTTATATCTTTTTTTTAATAAAAATAGATGCCCTGGGCTAGATTATGCCTAACTTGTATTTTAAACCAATATCCAACTTTTATTGAGCCTCATAATAGTTACTTACATTCTTTGCCAACATTTCTGACTCTCCAGCTTCTAGGTACATGGAGAGCTGACCTCCTGACTCGTTTGTACATGAATGAAATTACATGACTAGTTCTAGCCAATGAGTAAAGAGCAAACACGAAGAGCAGGAAGTTACTTCCTTGACAGCTCATTTATTTGCTGAGGCAAGACTCTGGAAACTGTTTGCCCTCTGGCATGGCAACCAGTCCGGCTCAAGATGGTGGGCATTCCCTCAGTCCCTGAGGTCATGTTTTAGGAAAATGAAGCTGAACACAGTATGATGGGCAGCTTGGAGACTGGCCACAGAGATCAAAGTCCTAGAGATCAGGAATGAATATTGAGGGCCTAGACTTGGCTAGGGCAGTCGGAAAAGCACCATGAGGGGAGCATCACCATGACGATGGATGTGAATGGGCACAGGAGACGGACGGGGAAAGGAGATGTCTTCATTATGTCCCTTATTAAAAGTGTGGGATGTGTGCACTACAATTTGAGGCACTGGGGATGAAAAGGCCTAAGATGTATGTATGTCCCGTGGAGATCTTAGATACTTAGGGAGACCTTCAGAATGATGATATATTCATAAAAATAAAAAATGTCCCTGGAAACTTACAGTAGATTACCTATATCATGGTATGAATTAAGAGTGAGAATATTCATCAAAGTCTGAAATGGCCTGTGTGTATCCAAAGTCCATGTTCTTCGTATCTTTTATTTATTTTCCTTCATAATAAAAGCAGAGCATGTTACAGAAAGTTTAGATACGACAGAAATCTAAAAAGACAACAGTGGTAGTAACTCAAAATTCCCTGACCCCAAAATAATAAGGGTTATTTTAGCTAACATTTCTCATTAGTATTTTATGTGTGTATACATGTGTATGTATTTTAAAAAAGTATAAATACAGTTTTGATTTTTTACTTTTTACAGTTACATGATAATGAGCATTCTTTCGCATCATTATATTTTTTCAAAACCTTTTCAACAGTTCCAGAATATTCTAATATATGGACACTTCATGGTATCTCCCCCCTATTATAAAGGAAAATCTACAAATCCCTATACAAATCCATGTTCTTCCATTATGAATCACTTCATCTGAGCTGATGAAATCAAGGATATCTTCTTGGAGGAGGCAGAATATTTATTGGTCCCCAAAAGATGAATAGGTGAATGGTGAAGAGGGTGTGGAGGGGGGAAATGGAACAGGAAGAGCATGGGTGATGTATGGGCTTCTTTGGTTCATCATATATAGGTTAATTGGAGAGGAGAGTAGGGACAGACTGGAAGGCTAGCAATGCTAGGATAAGAAGTTTCCTCAATATTCCACAAACTGTGGAGAACCTAAGAAGGCCCCCACTAGTGTCCTCTCTGTGCATACAAGTATTTTAGGAAGATTATGCTGGTAACCATACAAAGGCCACCCAGACTGGAGGCATGGAGACGAGTTAGGAAAGCCCTGCTCTAGGCTAGGCTGAGGAGGAGAAAGTCTTTGACTCTTACTAATCATTTAGGTACTAATTCTGTAACTCTTGGATGTGATACTATTGCTGATTATATAATTTACTCTGGGTACCATGAGGGTTAACTGTTTCTTTGAGCTCACATCCATTTCCAACTCTCCGCCTGCTCTGTTGTATATCAAGTGTAATCGCTTCCCAGGCTACTTTGCCTTCTGGCCTCTGGAAAAGGGTTGGAAAAGATTAAAGGACTGGAGGAATGGGGAAGATAGGACATTTCTGCCCTTTGCACTTTGCCTCCAGAAGCATCTCTGGCAGAAGCAGTTTTTCCTCTGTGCTCTGGCTCCCATGGACATATCCTCCCACCATGGTCTCAGTGCCCACTGGATGGCCCTAGTTTATTTCTTCTTCCAGTGCAGGGGTAGTGGTAGTTTTCTGCTATTGCTAATTTGCGAGTTGCCTTATGGTCTCCTATTTAGTTTTTCAGTGGTTTTACCCCTGTGAAAATAATTTATTAAATTTTCTGTGTTAAAAACGCTAGAGTAGTCTTTCCCCACTTGTGGCTGGTATGAATAAAACATTAAGTCACAACGATTACAGATATATAGAGAATTAGATATACTGAATAGCTAATTTGTTTTTTTCCCCACAAATAACATTCGATCAGCTAAAGCACTCATTAGTTCTTAACTCTTGTGGCAAATCTTTGTAAAAGGTATGAACACATTTTTCTATCTCATAAGTAATTTAATCAATAAGTATTTATTAAGGATACATTATATGTCAGACACTGTGCTGCTGGATTTTTATGGGGTTTACAGTTTATAGTTTTGTAAAGAAGATAGACATTAATCAAACAATCATATGAACAAGCATGGATATACAATGATAACAAGTGATTGTGAGGATATGGGCCACTATGACAGTGTACAATAAGGCAGTCTACTTACAGCTGAGAAAGGAGTGCTCAAACAAAGGTCTGCTGGATGAGTTGGTGTTAACTTGGAAAAGAGAGGAGGGAATAGTTTTCTAGGTAGAAGAACAGCAATGTAAAGGCTTGATGGTGGGAGGAACTATGGTGGGTTTGAGGAGGAGCATCCTGGCTAGAGAGAGAGTGCTTGAGAGGTATCCAGGATTGAGTGAGTTTCACTGAAGGCTGTTCATTTTATATTAAGAGCAATGAAAGGCAACAGTAATGGTGGGAAGGCTGCAATGTGTGTGACATGATGGGGTGGTCATTTAGAAAGGGTCACTCTTGAGGAGGCAAAGAGATTGGACTGTGAGGGCTCCACCATTAGAAGGTGATTGCAGTAGTCCTACCCACTGGGGCTATTCCGGAGAGATGCAAGGAGAAATCTAGCATACCACAGAAATTAATCCTTTTATGCAATGCTTCAGAATCGTCTGATGACCTTGATCATCGCTATGACTAACTATTTTCATTAAATGAGACTGTAGCTATAGAGGATTGGGATGACTTCAGACTAATAGATTGCCTCTGCTTCATCAAAGAGGAATCAAGAGTAGATATCAAGCACTGGTTACTTGAGATGTTACTCTCTATATATCTATATGCCTATATCTTATCAGGTAATCTGTACCTGATTATTATACTACAGTACCATGTACATATGTCAAAGCAGATTGGGATGCTGGTCTTGAAGACTGTACAGCCCAAGGGTGTCCAATGTTCTACAGAGTTCCTTAAGGGGCCACTCCGAAGGGCAAGAGGGAGTTGGGTTGGGGGACCTTGGACGTGCTGCATTTTCTTCAAATAGAATTGCTCTCTTTTGTCTGCATTAGATGTTGAGGTTCTGTGTAATATTTCATTTCTAAGGACCTCACCGCTAAAACAATGCTTGATAACCACTCCTATTCCAATGGTCTTGTTTTATGGATGAAGCAACTAAAACCAGGAAGTTGAAGTGACTTGTGCATGGCCAAATAGCCAATTCATGGCAGAGTCAGAATTAGATTCCGGGTCTCTTGATTCCATTTCAGTGCTCATGGTTCTTTCTAATAATAAAACGATGAAGTGATATACTCACTTATCTTCTGAATTTAAAAAAAATTCCACTTTTGAAAATTTTAAAAACTGGCTGTACTTTTCTCTTTTTCTTGGATTCTTTGGCAGTTAGTAAACTCAGTCACACCTGTTTGTTCCTCTACTTAAGCCTCCAAACATTTTACAGTTTATGTGTTCCAGTAATACTCAAGAGTTGATGATCTGCTTGCCATCATTCATGCATTTTGAAAATTCATTTAACAACCAAATGCCTAGGATACATCAGCTGCCAGTAGCTTCGTAGGATATGAAGTAGCAAATGAACATATCATTATAGCAGAATATTAACAAAACGATAATAGACAAATGTGCATAGAGATGTGTGATCCCAGATGTGAACTTGGCTTCGGAACTGGAACTGGCACTAGGGTTGCCAGATTTACCAAAGAAAAACACAGGATTCCCAGTGAAATCTAAATTTCAGATAAACAACATAGGTTTTTGGTATAAATGTGTTCCAAAGATTGCATGGGACACATTTATACTAAAAGCGTATTTGTTGTTTATCGAAAATTCAGATTTCACTGGGTGTCCTCAATTTTATCTGGCGACCCTGCCTGGTACACCTCGACAGACTAGAGGATGAAGTTCATGGGGTGAGTGTTAGAAAAGGGAGCTCTTTTCCAAGACACAGAGAGATGCTGGAATGCACTAAGTGGAGTCAAATCAAATGCCAGGAAAAGGAGGATATTTAGGGGCTGGGCTGGGGAGAGAGAAACATCAAAGTTGGGAGATCAAAATTGATTTTGTGATTTTGTATTGTTCTGGAAGTTCAGGCCAATGTAATGAGAACCAGAGCAGAAATGAAGAGCATGACCTTTACCTATTGGAAAAGAGAAAAGAAAATCATTATTTTCAGAAAATATCTTCTTAAAAATCCCATAAGAATTGACTGAAAAAATGTTGGAATAGAAGAGAGTTCAGTAAGGTCATAAAGTATGAAATAAACATTTAAAAGTCTGTGTCTTTTTTTTTTTGTAACAGCAATAACGAGCTAGAAAACATAATGGGAAAAATTGTATTTGGATTATCAACAAAAAATATAAAGCAACTATAGGTAAACTACAAAACCACAAAATGTGCAGGACTTATAGGAAAAAATTTAGCAGAGACGTAAAAGCAGATGAAAAGATGGGGGCCATGCCATATTCTCATATGAGCAGAGCAAATATTGTAAAGACATAAATTTTCTCAAAATTTATTTTTTAGGATTAATGAAATTTCAACCAAGATCTCAGTGGAATATATCCAGAACTCCTAAATGATTCTAACATTTATCTGCAAGAACAAGTTACCAAGAAGAGCTAAATAATTATTAAGAAGAAGGATTAGAGAAGGTGGTAGCGATCCCTACATGACATTAAAACATTCCCAAAGCTACATTCCTTACATCAGAGTTGTGTTCGGGAAGGAATAGGCAGGAAGACAACAGAATGGAGCTGAGAGCCCAGAAACAGACCCAGGTGTTTGAAACATCTCCTTACACAACACGGGAGAAAATACAGATCAGCGGGGAAGGAAAGGATCACCTAAGAAAAGGCGTTATAAATAGTTGAATATTGGGAGAAAAAATAGTAATTTTTACCTCATAGAAAACACTAATTTTCAGATACACTAAAGAGTGAAATGTGGAAATAAAACCAAAAAGAAGAAAATAAGGACAAATGTTTAGCTCAGGGGTCCCCAACCCCCAGGCTGCAGACTGGTACCTGTTGGTGGGTGGTCTATTAGGAATGGGGCCACACGGCAGGAGGTGAGCAGTGGGTGAGCAAGCAAAGCTTCATCTATTTATAGCCACTCCCCATCACTCATATTACTGCCTGAGCTCTTCCTCCTGTCAGATCAGCAGCGGCATTAGATGCTCACAGGAGCGCCAACCCTACTGTGAACTGCGCATGTGAGAGATGGAGGTCGTGAGGTGGAACAGTTTCATCCTGAAACTGTCCAATGGTTTGTAAAAGGGTCGTTTTAGTAAAACCTATTTTTATTATTCCCATATACGAGACCTCCCCACAATTCAGGTATTTTAACCTCTGTGCCTAGCACAATCAAATTCAATGTTTCCTAATTTCTGTTTTGTCTTCTCAGTCTCTGAAAACACAGTACAACTAAGTTCCACTGTAATCATCCTGAAACTGCTTCACCTCAGATCATCAGGCATTAGACTCTCATAAGGAATGTGCAACTTAGATCCCTCACATGCGCAGTTCACATTAGGGTTGTTTTGTCATTTCTGAGACAATCTCCTTCTGTTGCCCAGGCTGGAGTGCAGTGGCGCGATCATGGTTCACTGTAGCCTCGACCTCTTGGGCTCGACCACTCTTCCCACCTCAGCCTCCTGAGTAGCTGGAACTACAGGCACATATCACAGGCATCCTCCGCCTTCCCACACCCCTGTGCATGGAAAAATTGTCTTCCACAAAACTGGTCCCTGGTGCAAGAAAGGTTGGGGACTGCTGGTTTAGCTGATCTTTGGATGTAAATTATTTTCCACTTGGTTTAAAAGTCTTTGAAGGATATAAATCCAGGTAGTCAGAAGACATAAAGTGTTTTTAAGGGGATTTGTCCTTTTCAGAGCATTTGCTAACTGAGGAGAGAGTTCCTGCAGTCAGCAGGTTAGTTAGAAGGCCATTGGAATAATCATCCAGAGACGCCAGGAGCCTAACTAAAGTTTAGTAGTGAGGAAAATGCAGAAGAAAATGGAAACTAACAGCAGCCTCCCTAGGAATTTGCTGTGTGTACTATGTGTCTAGACACAAAGGAATACACTAGGGACACCTCCGTCCGATGGTTTGTAAAAGGGTAGTTTTTAGTAAAACCTATTTTTATTATTCCCACATATAAGACCTCCCCACAATTCAGGTCTTTTAAACTCCACGCCTAGCATAATCAAATTCAGTGTTTCCTACTTTCTATGTTTTCTTTTCTCAGTCTCTGGAAACACGATATAACTAAGTTCCACTGTAATCGATAAAATATTGTACAGTGTGTGCAGAATCAGATAGGTCTGTGTTTTTATAAATGTACATTAGAGAGGGACAGGAATGGAACAGAACAAGGCTGACTTGTTCATGCTTTTTAATATAGATACGCTGTACTAAACAGCATGATATGTCATAAAATGAAACCTAATATTCGAAAATGAGATTGCAGCCTCTACATGTTTAAATGGTTTTCCTGGGAGACAAATCTTCTTTCATTTGAACAAACACAAAAGTGTTTTTTATGAAGTACTAGGAAATATCCAACAGTAAAGTTGTGTCAGTGAAGTAAATACCAACACAATTCAAATCAAGACACACTTAGATCTGCTCACATTAGGATTTCAAATTGCCAGGTTAGAAAGGGTCATTTGCATGACACAATGTGCATGACCTTTCTGATGGGCCATAACTTCTTCCCAAGTCCTTAATATTCTATCAGGCACCAGAACAGCTATGGCAGCTCAAAATGAAAAAGAGCATCAGGGAATCTTCCTTCTCAGGATTTTTTGTTTTTTTCTTTGTGACAGGGTCTTGCTCTGTCACCCAGGCTGGAGTGGAGTCATGCATTCATAGTTCACTGCAACCTCAAACTCCTGGGCTCATGCAGTCCTCCCACCTCAGCCTCCTGAGTAGCCAGGACCACAGGGTATGTGGGGCCATGCTCTGCTAAATTTTTTTTTTTTAAATTTTGTAGCGACAGGGGTCTCATTATGTTTCCCAGACTGGTCTAGAATTCCTGGCTTCATGCGATCTTCCTGCCTTGGTGTCCCAAAGTGCTAGGATTACAGATGTGAGCCACCATGCCTGGCCCTTTCTCAGGATTGAAAGGCACTTGATCCAGTCCTCCTGGCTGCAACTCTGATTAAACCTTCAATTCTCATACTTGATTCCCTAGTAGAATTACTTGACTGAGTACCTGGAGGAAACAATAATTCTTTATATCTACATGTCCCCTAAATGGTGTCATGACTTCACTTTTGTTGTGGTGGTGGTGGTTGTTTTGCCTTTTTTGAGACAGGGTTCTATTGCCTAAGCTGGAGCACAGTGGTGCAATCATGGATAACTGCAGCCTCAACCTCTTGGGCTCAAGTCAATCCTCCCAAGTAGCTGGGACTACAGGCACGAGCCACCATACTTGGTTAATTTTTGTATTTTTTTGCAGAGATGTGGTTTTGCCATGTTGTCCAGGCTGGTCTCAAACTCCTGGTCTCAAGCGATCCTCCTGCCTCAGCCTTCCAAGGTGAGAAGGCCCATAACTTCACATTTTGAATGTTTTACTTGATATCATCTTTTCTCTTAAGTATCCCTTTTTATGTTAATAAGTAGTGTTAAAATATTTGAGGGAGGAACTAATTATGCTGTAATGTGGCATATATATATACTATGCCTGAGCTTTTTTATTTTTTCTCCTTATTTTATTTTTTCTTCTTATTTAAGTACATGGGAACATCATCAATAAAGATACATGCCCTGTTATGGAATGGAAGCTGAAAAGCTGTAGGAACTCGCAGAGCAAAGAGAATAATACGCTGAGTGATACTTTAAGTCATTTGCCCTCAGTCTGGCTGCTGTCATAGACCCTTGAGAGTTTACTTGATGAGGAGAAGGAAATGGGCTCAGAGTTATTCTTTTTGCTTTGAGTATATAAGCATCTACTTCCTTCTGGGTCCTGGGTTTTCCTACAGAGCTAGTTGTTTAAGTAAAGATTGGATGTTTGGCACCAGGGTTAGAGACAATGACATGGAGGAAATAAGGCAATTAGAGATGGAGGCCAAGAAAGGGGAACCAGTAAGAACTGAATTTGCCTCTGGACCTGTGATTGTGTAAAATAAAATCCTCTATAACGCACTCGTCCCATATACATTTACCAAGGACTTGCCTGCAGGAGCTAGGTAGACCCTTGAATAGGCAGAGATGAATTAAACACAGTCTTCGAGAAGCATAGAGTCTAGAGAGGGAGAAAACATGATTTCTGGATTACAAGTTAGTTTTTAACATTCAAAATGGTAAACGTTCTATTTGTATTGTGTGCAAAGTGCATGGGAGCACCAAAAAAGCCATTCAACTTCCGAAAGGGCCAAGGAAGATGCCAATCTAGATGGAGGAGTTTGAAGGCCAAAGGAATATTAATGCTCTTAGGGTGAACTGTTCAAATAGGTTGATCAAATATTCATTGTAATGCAAAAAAGGGAGCTAAGAGATGCAACTCATGTGCCTGCTCCTAAGGTGTCTTCTGTTTCTTCTCCCCTCTTTCGTTCATGAAACATCTTCAGTTGTCTACATGAGTCATAGAGAACAGAGATGAATGATAGGAAGGAGGGAAAGGATGGCTCATCTATATTGTTGTTTTTTGTTTTAAATAGATTTTTATCTTTTAGAGTAGTTTTAGATTCACAGCAAAATTGATAGATGGTACAGGGATTTCCCATATATCCTCTGCCCACACACCTGCCTAGCCCCCCTCACCAGAGTGGTGCATTTGTTACAATTGATGAACATTGACACATCATTATCACCCAAAGTTTACAGTTTACATTAGGGTTAACTCTCAGTGTTGTATATTCTGTGGGTTTAAGACACATGTATTAATGTGTATCCAACATTATAGTATCATACAGAGTATTACTACCTAAAAATCCTCTGTGCTCTGCTTAATCATCCTTCCCACCCTGCTAACCACTGGCAACCACTGATCTTTTTACTGTCTTCATAGTTCGGCCTTTTCCAGAATGTCATATAGTTGGAATCATACAATATGTTGCCTTTTTCTTACTTGGTAATAAATATTTAGGTTTCCCCATGTCTTTTCATGACTTGTGAGCTCATTTCTTTTGGTATTAAATAATACCCCATTGCCTGATGTACCACAGTTTTTCCACTCACAAACTAAAGGATGTCTTGGTTTCTTTCAACCTTTGGCAATTATAAATAAAGCTGCTATAAAAATCAATGTGCAGGTTTTTGTGTGGATATAAGTTTCCAACTCCTTAGGATAAATACCAAGAAGTGTGATTGCTGGGTAGTACAGCAAAAGTATGTTCGGTCTTGTAAGAAATCACCAAACTGTCTTCCACGATGGCTTGCATTGCTGTCAGCAATGAATAGAGTTCCTATTGCTCCACATCCCCACAAGCATTTGATGTTCTCAGCATTCTGGATTTTGGCCATTCTAATAGGTGTATAGTGGTATATCACTGCTTTAATTTTCGTTCCCTAGTGACAAAAGACATGGAGTACCTCTGCATGTGCTCACTTGCCATCTGTATATCTTCTTTGGTGAGGTATCTGTTAAGATCTTTGCCTCATTTTTAAAATAAACTTGTATGTTTTCTTCTCATTGGGTTTTAAGATTTCTTTATTTCAGATGACAATCCTTTATCAGATATGTCTTTTGCAAATATTTTCTCCAAGCCTGTGGCTTGTCTTTTCATTCTTTTGACAGTATCTTTTGCAGAGCAGAAATTTTTAATTTTAATGAAGTCTGGCTTATCAATATTTTCTTTCATGAATTGTGCCTTTGGTATTGCATTTAAAAAGTCATTGTGAAATCAAAGACCATCCACATTTTTGCCTATGTATCTTCTGGGAGTTTTATGCTTTTTATTTGGGTCTGTGATCCATCTTGAGTTAATTTTTGTGAAATGTATAAGGTCTGTGTCTAGATTCTTTTTTTTTTTTTTTTTTTTTTTTTTGCACATGGATGTCCAGTTGTCCCAGCATCATTTGTTGAAAGGGCTGTCTTTTCGTCATGATAATGCCTTTGCTTCTTGGTCAAAGATCAGTTGACTATATTTATGTGGGTTGACTTCTGTGCTCTCTATTTTGTTCCATTGAAACCACAAGCCTTAGAATTGTATTTATGAATGATAGAGCAGAATTACAAGTTCAGACTGAAGTTTTGTTTATTCCAGCTGGGGTAGGCTGAATCATAGCCCCCTCAAAGATGTCCAAGTCCTAATATCCGAAACCTGTGAATGTGCAACATTATATGATAAAAGGGACTTTGCAGATAGTGTTTTTGGAGCTGTTTTTGGAGCCAATCATAAGCTGGCATTAGATCCCACAGTTAAAGGGTTCAGTCCCATGAGACTGTATCCAACTTCAGATCCCAAAAGTCCCAGGTTGTCACCTGCACTTCTGACCAACTGGCTATAAAGTGAGGGTCCCTGCATCCCCTTCCTCACGTTTGATACTTTGCTATAATGGCTCACAAAAAGTCAGGGCAACATTTACTTACTTAGGTTTACTAGTTTATTATAAAGAATACAACTCAGGAACAGCCAGATGGAAGAGATGCAAAGGGCCAGGTATAGGGAAGAGGTGTGGGGTTTTTATGTTGCCTCGAGATGCACCACCCTCCCAGTAACCCTATGTGTTCACCAACCCAGAAGCTGTAGTTCAGGGATATTTACAGAGGCTTCACCACATAGGCAGGATTGATTAACTCTGTCTCCAGCCCCTATGCTCTCCTTAGAGGATGGGGAAATGGGACTGAAAATTTTGAGCTTCTAATCAAGGTTTGGTCTTTCTGGTGACTAGCCCCCATCCTGAAGCCATCTAGGAGCTCATCAAGAGTTGCCTCATTAGGGCAAAAGACACTCCTATCACCCAGGATATTCTGAGGGATTTAGGAGTTCTGTGTCAAAGACCAGGTCAGAGACCAAATATTAGCACAAAAGATGATTCTAATACCCCTATCACTCAGAAAAGCATACGTGTTTCAAGAGCTCTGTGTAAATAACTGGGAGCAGAGACCAATATGGATATTTCATATATATATATATATATATATATATATATATATATACACACACACACACACATACATCTTATTTTATTTCTTATATATAATAAGAAATACATATGCATATACATATTTAAGAAACATATACTTATTTAATACTTAAAATAATTATTATTTTTTTATTATTTCATAAGCAGCCTCTAGAAGCTGAAAAAGGCAAGGAAGAGGAACATCTTTTAAACCCCCTAGAAGGAAGAAGATTTTAAGAGAGATTCCTCTTCCTTGCCTTTTTCAAAATCAATGACATTTTGATTTTAGACTTCTGGTTCCAGAACTGTGAGAATAAATTTACGTTGTTTAAAGCCATTAAGTTTTGGATAATTTGTTACAGAAACACTGGGAAATTAACCCACCAGCTCCTCATTAATATAGATAGAAAAAGCTACCTCAAAGCCAGTGAGTTCTTAGGCAATATCAAAAGGCACAGTAACTTACATTAGCCTCATGCAATGTATTTATTTATTTATTTATTTATTTATTTATTTATTTATTTTTGATTCTTATACTTTAAGTTCTAGGGTACATGTGCACAACGTGCAGGTTTGTTACATATGTATACATGTGCCATGTTTGTGTGCTGCACCCGTTAACTTGTCATTTACATTCGGTATATCTCCTAATGCTAGCTCTCCCCCACCCTCTAC
The DNA here is from genome assembly GCF_028858775.2 of Pan troglodytes. Taxonomy (NCBI): domain Eukaryota; kingdom Metazoa; phylum Chordata; class Mammalia; order Primates; family Hominidae; genus Pan; species Pan troglodytes. The sequence goes on along the minus strand of NC_072417.2, from coordinate 69,311,070 downwards.
CCCATGACAGGCCCCGGTGTGTCATATTCCCCAACCTGTGTCCAAGTGTTCTCATTGTTCAATTCCCACCTATGGGTGAGAACATGCAGTGTCTGGTTTTCTGTCCTTGCGATAGTTTGCTCAGAATGATGGTTTTCAGCTTCATCCATGTCCCTATAAAGGACATGAACTCATCCTTTTTTATGGCTGCATAGTATTCCATAGTGTATATGTGCCACATTTTCTTAATCCAGTCTATCATTGATGGACATTTGGGTTGGTTCCAAGTCTTTGCTGTTGTGCATAGTGCTGCAATAAACATGTGCATGTGTCTTTATAGTAGCATGATTTATAATCCTTTGGGTATATACCCAGTAATGAGATGACTGGGTCAAATGGTATTTCTAGTTCCAGATCCTTGAGGAATCACCACACTGTCTTCCACAATGGTTGAACTAGTTTACAGTCCCACCAACAGTGTAAAAGTATTCCTATTTCTCCACATCCTATCCAGCACCTGTTGTTTCCCGACTTTTTAATGATCGCCATTCTAACTGGTGTGAGATGGTATCTCATTGTGGTTTTGATTTGCATTTCTGTGATGGCCAGTGATGATGAGCATTTTTTCATGTGTCTGTTGGCTCCATAAATGTCTTCTTTTGAGAAGTGTCTGTTCATATCCTTTGCCCACTTTTTGATGGGGTTGTTTGATTTTTTCTTGCAAATTTGTTTAAGTTCTTTTTAGATTCTGGATATTAGACCTTTGTCAGATAGGTAGATTGCAAAAATTTTCTCCCATTGTGTAGGTTGCCTGTTCACTCTGATGGTAGTTTCTTTTGTTGTGCAGAAGCTCCTTAGTTTAATTAGATCCCATTTGTCAATTTTGGCTTTTGTTGCCATTACTTTTGGTGTTTTAGACATGAAGTCCTTGCCCATGCCTATGTCCTGAATGGTATTGCCTAGGTTTTCTTCTAGGGTTTTTATGGTTTTAGGTCTAACATTTAGGTCTTTAATCCATCTTGAATTAATTTTTGTATAAGGTGTAAGGAAGAGATCCAGTTTCAGCTTTCTACATATGGCTAGCCAGTTTTCCCAGCACCATTTATTAAATAGGGAATCCTTTCCCCGTTTCTTGTTTTTGTCCATCTACAGCCCCATGCGATTTTTAACAACACCTTTAGGTAACAGGATGCTATACACTAGTTCCTCATTTTGCAAGTGTGTCCTAAGCAACATGCAGCTAGTCTGTGCCTGAACCAGGCTGTATGTGATCCTTAGCACTGTGCTCTTTTCCTGGTGTAGACCATTTCTCTGATAGCTAGGGAGCCAGGGGATAAGTCATTTCCTGTGCCAAATAGTTTTCTTCTACACAAAATGACCTTAGAGATTTTTGCTACGATTCATACATTTTTGCTCTTTTGCGTCACAGTGGACAACGTGGAATGCTCTGGCACCAGGATGTTGTTGGAATCACTGACTGACCAATTCTTAGTAGCTGCTTGGACAAGCCGCTTAACCTCTCTTGAACTGTAAAACGGTATCACAACACAGATCATTCTTAACTCACATTATTGAGGATCAAACATGATAATATAAGTGAAAGGGCTTTATAAGTTCTATAATGCTATTCAGATGTGAGGAATTATTATTTTTATATGCTCAAGAAGGCTGGCAAGGCCCCTCTCCCAGGTGACTAAAAAGCATATGTGATTTTATTTGCTCCAATAATTTTATTCTTATTAGTACTTGTTCAGTATACTACACGGGCATGCACAATGCACAAAGCATTTATTCTTCTGGCTACAGTAACTACCCACCCCCCTCCAAACTTACCCTTGTAAAAACAAATAAGACTTGTAAAACAAAACAAAAGTAGAAAGCGGGGAGATGGCATTATTTGTAACTGCGTGCCATCAAACAAACTCACCTGTCACTTGAAACATGAGCTGCCTTTGAGAGTGGACAGTTAATTCTTTTGACCAAACAACTGCCCAAACTAATGGGTCTATTGCTTTTTCTTATTTTTTTTTTTTTCGCTTTAATTTTTAATGCGGTTTCCTAACCCTCCACTTCAGGAGGTAAATACAATTCTGGCAGAGTCCTGGTCGAATTTAGTTTATTAGGGCTTTTACTACAAGTTTTTAAGCACTTGCTGATTTTCAAAAACATATTAAAATGGCCATGGCCAATCTCGTAGATTGGTACAAGTCCACATTTCCCAAACGACTTAATAGTCTGCAACTTGTGCCAGACAGAGAATGATTTCACCATTCTCTTTCCCACAACTTAAAGACTGGACATTGTTTTTAACTCTGTGGTGGGAGGGAGCAGTTTGCTTTGCCATGTTAGTCTCCTCCCTAGAATTCCCTCCTACAAGTTTTATAGGTCCCCCTGTCCTGGAGGGCACATTAAGTCCCCAAAGAACATCTTTGTAGGCCATTTTTGGAACAACCAGCCCTGCTCTGACCCATTCTTGGACAGAGAAGCTCTTAGGGATGTTTTTCCACACGAAGTTTGATATTATGGGAAGGGGGTTTATAAAGGTTATGGAGACCCTGTCCTATGGCAAAATAATTAAAACTGGGATTTATGTCTCAAACTTTTTCCTTTTCTATTTCTCCATTTCTTTTCCAATTGCCAGTAAATTCAGCAAAAATTTATGCAGAACAAATACATGAATGGATAAATATTTGAGACCTTCTACTGCCAGGCTCTATGCTGAAAACTGGATCACAGGAGTGAACTCACAATCTAGTGGGGGAAGTCACATCAATATATATGTACCATATAACACCCTGGGATGACATTTGGGATTGGAGTTTAGGTCGGGGTTTCAAGGTGGTACAAGGTGAACTAGTTAACTACGTGGACAGAGATTGATAAAAAGCAAAGATGGCGGATTCTCCACAAAAAAGACAAATTCACCCATGAAATGTTATTACATGAGCACTGTGCCTGAGATTCCTGTTCCATCGCTTACTTGAAAGAGTTGACATTTTATTTCCTTCTGTTAGCTCATGTGCAGCCCAGAGTGTTATTCTGTGCCTGAGGATCTGTGGAAGACAGCACAGTACTTTAACACTCTGGCGTAACAGCTGAGGGGGAGTTCTGGTTTGAGTTTTACCACAAGTGGTGAACTGACCTTGGATGTGTCGCTTCATTTCTCAGATGAGACAATAGCACAGGATGTACCGACCTCTCAGGGCAGATCTGAGGATCAAATGAGATCACGAGAATGATGATTTATATTTAAAAAGTTTGAAACTTTTCTCAAATGACACTGAAGCACAAAGGAGTGCATATGTGTATATGCCTTGAGGAATTACAGCAACAAATATAATTAAGTGGTTTTGAATATCAAAATCAAAGTTAATATCATCTGCATGTAGGAAACAGGCCTACCTTGGGATAGGGCAGGTTGAGTTCCAATGAAGCAAATCTCACAATAAAACAAGTCGCATTAATTTTTTTGTTTCCCAGTGCATATAAAAGTTATATTCACAGTATACTGTGGTCTATTAACTGTGCAACAGCATTATGTCTAAAAAATAATGTACATATCTTAATTTAAAATATTGTTTAAAATTGCATACAATCATATCTGAGTCTTCAGCAAGTCTTAACCTTTTTGCTGGTGAAGGGTCTTGCCTCTATGTTGCTGGCTGCTGACTGATCAGGGTGGTGGTTGCTGAAGGCTGGAGTGGGTATGGTAATTTCTTAAAATAAGACAAAAATGAAGTTCACCCACATTGATTGACTTTTCCTTTCACAAAATATTTCTTTCTACAAAATGCTGTAGAAAGATAGCATTTTACCCACAGTAGAACTTCTTTCAAAATAAGAGTCAATCCTCTCAAACTCTGCCACTGCTTTCTCAAGTAAGTTTTTGTAATTTTCTAAATCCTTTATTGTCACTTCAACAACGTTCACAGCATATTCACCAAAGAGAGGATCCCATGGCAAGAAACCACTTTCTTTGCTTATTCATACGAAGCAACTCCATATCCATTCAAGATGTATCATGAGATGACAGTAATTCAGTCACATCTGAAGGCTTTACTTCTAATTTTAGTTTGCTTAATATTGGTACCACATATGCAGTTTCTTCATCCGCTGAAGTGTTGAGCTTCTCAAAGTCATCCACAAAGGCTGAGATCAACTTCTTCCAAATGCTGGTTGTGTTAGTCTGTTTTTGCATTGTTACAAAGATATACCTGAGACTGGGTAATGTATAAAGAGAAGAGGTTTAATTCGCTCACAGTTCTTCAGTCTGTATAGGAAGCATGGTACCAGCATCTGCTTGGCTTCTGGTGAGGTCTCAGGGAATTTTTACTCATGGCAAAAGGTGAAGCAAAAGCAGGCATATTACATGGCAAGAGAGGGAGCAAGAGTGAGAAAGGGGAGGTCCCAGACTGTTAACCAACCAGATCTCATGTGAACTAACTTTGAGAGAACTCACTCATTACCAAGGGATGCTAAGCCATTCATGGGGGATCTGCCCGCATGATCCAATCACCTCCCACTAAGCTCCACCTCCAACACTGGGGATCACATTTCTACATGAGATTTGGAGGGGACAAACATCCAAACCATATCACTGGCTAATGTTGGTATTTTGACTTTCTTCCATTTATGATAGATGTTCTTAATGGCATCTAGAATGATGAATCCTTTCCAGAATTTTGTCAATGTACTCTGCCAGGATCCATCATAGGAATCGCTATTGATGGTAACTATAACCTTATGAAATGTACTCCTTAAATAATAAGAGTTGAAAGCCAAAATAACTCCTTGATCCATGGGTTGCAGAATGGATGCTGTGTTAGCAGGCGTGACAACAACATTAATCTCCTTTGCAGATCTCTATTAGAGCTCTTGGATGATGAGCTGCATTGTCAATAAGCAGTAATATTTTAAAAGAAATCTTTTCTTCTGAGCAGCATGTTTCAATAGTGGGCTTAAAATATTCAGTAAACCGTATGCTGTAAACAGATGTGCTGTCATCCATGCTTTCTCATTCCATTTATAGAGTACAGGCAAAGTAGATTTAGTCTAATTCTTATGGGCCCTAGGATTTTCAGAATGATAAATGTTCACTGGCTTTGACATTGACCACCAGCTGCATTGGCCTCTAACGAGAGAGTTGGCCTGTCCTTTGAAGCCAGGCATTGACTTCTATTCTCTAGCTAAAAATGTCATGAATGGCATCTTCTTTCTGTAGAAGGCTATTTTTCCCACATTGAAAATCTGTTGTTTGGTGTAGCCATTTCACCAATTATCTTAGTTAGATCTTCAGAATTACTTGCTGCAGCTTCTCCATCAGCACTTGCTGCCTCACTTTGCATTTATGTTATGAAGATGGCTTCTTTACTTAAACCTCATGAACCAACCTCTTCTAGCTTCAAATGATTCTTCTGCAGCTTTGTCACCTCTCCCAGATTTCAGAAAATTCAGAGTTAGGGTCTTGCTCTGGACTAGGTTTTGTCTTTGGGAAATGTTGTGTCTGGTTTGATTTTCTATCCAAACCACTAAAACCTTCTCCATATCAGCAATAAGGCTGTTTTGCTTTCTTATCATTTGTGTTTTCACTGGAGTAGTACTTTTAATTTCCTTCAAGAATTTTCCCTTTGAATTTACAACTTGGCTTACTGCTTGGCACAAGAGACTTAGCTTTTGGCCTCTCTTGGCTTTCGACCTGCCTTCCTCACTAAGCTGAATCACTTCTAGCTTTTGATTTAAAGTGAGAGATGAGTGGCCCTTCCTTTAACTTGAACACTAACAGACCAATGTAGGGTTATTAATTGGCCTATTCTCAGTATTGTGTCTCAGGAAATAGGGACATCCAAGGAACAGGAGACAGATGGCAGAATGGCCCATTGGCAGAGCAGTCAGAGTACATGCATTTGTTGATTAAGTTTGCTATCACATATGGGAGCACTTTGTGATGCCCCAAAACAATGACAATGGTAACATCAAAGATCACTGATCATAAATCACCACAACAGATAAAATAATAGCAAAAAAGGTTGAAATATTGTGAGAATTAACAACATGTGACACAGAGATACGAAGTTAGCACATTCTATAGAAAAATGATGCCCATAGGCTCACTGCAGGGTTGTCACAAACCTTCAATTTGTAAAAAATGCAATATCTGCAAAGCACAATAAAACAAGGCACAATTAAATGAGTATGTCTATATATATAAGCATATAAAAACATACATACATATATGACATATGTGTGTATATGCATTCATACATGCATACGTAATGGTTGTACATGCTAAGAAGAGAAAGAAAACAATAGGCAATAAGCAGTGATCTGATCACTGGAAGTTGCACTTGACTGGTCTACAGCTGTAATGGATGATTGGAAATTCATCCTCGAAAGCCAGCCTACCTGAGCTTAACTAGTAGTGCTCCCACTTACTGTCGTGTCATCTTAGGTTAGTCACTTCATCTTTCTAAGCCTCAGTTTCATCATCTGTAAAACAGACACATAACAGTGCCTTCCTTGTCAGGTTGTTGCAAAGAAGAAATGACACACTATTTATATAAAGTGCTTTGTAAAGGATTTGGCACACAGTACGTGCTTGATAACTAGTAGTTATTGCTATTATGAAAATGTGTACTTTTTTAAAAAAAGCTTTGGGGGAAATCCTCCAGTCCTGGAGATCAGAATACAAAAAGAATATTAAAAATATGTAGGAATAGCTCTAAAACTTTCCAGATAAAAAGGCATTCATGCAAGAAAAATGAAACTTCTTCGCTGTGTTATGCTATAGATATATTGACATTATACAGAATTAACATTACTTTTCTAATAACAAAGAGCATCACTCATTCCCTAGACTCAAACAGCCAACTGGACTCTGGGGAAAGGCATATATTATGTTAGCAACTTGGAATAGAAACTGCCTTTGAAAGTTGCTCAATAAAGAGCCCTTAATGTACTACACATAATGTAAGGCAACATGTTTTGTAGTTAATGAACCTAGAAGCTAAAGCCATTGGTGTGGCTTAGAGAACAGCACTCCTTCCTCAATGCTACAAGGTAAATTAGCATCAAGTCCTGTGTCATGAAACTTTCAATAAAGAACTGATTATATAAGGCATTAAGTCTTTCTCTAATTACCACTATAAATATAGATAATCAAGTCATTCTGAGTACTAAAATCAATTTTACTGTTTATGCTTTTTCCATTTTATATATTTAGCTGTTGACTTTTAACTTGAAGACATAAGCAGGTGGTGAAAAATATGCTTAGAATACTAATTATGTTGTCATGGGGAATACCAATATATGTTGCCTGTAGGAGAGTTAATAAGGATTGAAAACAGTATAATTGTTTTACCAATGAAAACACTATATACTGGGGGAACCTATGATTTCATTTTATAAATTAGATGCCAAATACTTTACTCTGGTGATTTTCAATAGTGTCATCTCTATAATAAAGTTCGTTTTAACTGCTTAGTTGAATGTTATGTGGATGCCTGAGGCTCAGATGAAGGCTTCTAGCCTGAATCTTAGGGTTTGCACATTTGGGTAATGTGAGGAGGTAAGAATGGGCTCACAGAAGAGACCTTGAGTACCCTTACACAGCCATAAACATGGATGAGGACCACAGACACACTGACACGCCTAGCAACAGATAGAACAAAGAATGGCAGGTCTGCTAAATTTGGCTGTATTCTACTTGTAGCTCAGAGACAGAATATGACCTTGCCTCCTAGAAAAATGTGGTCTAGTGAACTATCAGAGTAACTACACTTCTCTCTTGGAGCAGGTCGAGTAAAGGGTAGAAAGAGAGGCCAGAAGAGTGCCCACCAATACTCCATGTATGAGAAGAGGAATAGAAGGCTACATGCATCCCCCAGAAATCACTTCTTCCTCTGTGAATCTATGGTTCTCTTTGTTGACTTATTTATTCACATACGAGTATTCAGTCATACAAAAGTATTTATCGAACACCTTCCCTGGTTAGGCATCAAGCTATGAGATGAGCTCAATCTACTGGTTTTCATATAATAGAATGTGCGATGAATGCTTCTTGAATCAAAGTCAGCTTAAAGAAAATTGCTTCCAGATTTTGGGAAGGAAGGAAGGAATGCTTTATTAGGCTTAGTATGTGTCCCCTAAACACCAGGCTCTGTTCTGGGCGTCTTACAAATATGATTTCATTGGTTCCTTAGAGAACTCCTATGTAGGTAGACAACTCAGTTTTACAGATGAAGCAACCAAGATTTGGACTGGTAAAGTGACTTGCTTGAGGTCACACAGTTTGCAAGAAGCCAAGCAGGGATTAAAATTCATGCCTCAGATGGCCTTTCTTCCTAACATTCAGCTCCTTCAGGTCTCTGTGTTTTCCCAGCCCGAGCTAGGGGCAGAAAAGCCAAAGCTCATTCTGCCGCCCTACAAATGGCTCTTGTCTCAATTTTTGCCTGTTTTTTTATCCCCCCTCTGGCACTTTGAAAAAATGCGTTCCGTTCTTCAAGTTGTCTGGAGCAGGAGTACTGCATTTCAAACAGGGCAGGGATGTACCCAACAAGGCCAGGTCAGCACCAAAAGAGCAGTGATGACTGGCAGGAGCCTGGCCTATTTCTCCTGGCTAAGAAAACACAGGAGAGTTTGTTTTCCATGCCCTTGTGTGACTAAAAGCTTAGAAAGTGTTAACAGGGAGTCTCTCTACTTTGTCTTCTCCTTTCCTAAGCCTAGAATTTCCTGAAGTATGTTTTAAGGGACATTCGACCTATGATCATGAAACATGTTCAAATACGCTTTAGAGCTTGGTTAAAATAAAGTTGGTATGGATTTGCAGAGGAGGGTGAATGACATCTCACCACCCTCAAAAAACTGATAACCAATTTTAAGGGCTGGTTACATTAATACACAAGAAAAATTAGTAACTGGAAATTTCTTTAGCAGTTATTCTGCATTTATAATCGATTCCATTGTTACTTTCCTTAAGTGACAGTGAAATCTCACCTAAATAATGAACTTAATTGGAGAATATTGCATAGAAAATAACTTAATATTAATAATAGAATTTCCCAAAATCTGTTTTAAGGGACATTTATCCTATGATCAAGAAACATGTTCAAATAGGTTTGGCAAATGCTACACGTTGCACCCTTCAAATGCTCTATGATGTCCATCAGCATATAAAAGGTCTGAGAAGTTCTGCTGCAAAAACCAGGTAAATGAAACGCATTATCTTTCCTTGACCCATGCCTTTCAACTAAACCATCATGCCCCCTGGAATGTCATTCCCGCCCACCCTGAGGTTAAAAATCCTACTCATTCTTCAAAGGTTGAGTTTTAAAAATATATAGATCCTCAGGCCCACACCGAGAGAGTCTGATTTGGGAAAAGCCTAGAGAATTTTAAGTACCTTCTTAAGTATAGATTTTAAGTGACATTAATTCTAATAAACAACTGCTGAATTCACAGCTCCTACCTTTGAGATTCTCCACACGCAGCCTCGAGTCTGAATCTAGGTTAGCATTCTATGTATTCAGGAATCCACAGGCTAAAATGTGTTTACATCAGCAAAATTAGCTTATGTTGCCAAATTATATTGGGAACTTTACGTATCTAATGATACGATTTATAGTGGGGCATATTTAAATGAATGTCCCCCAAATAACTATTTTAAATTTTTGAAGCAGTTCTTATGATTCTCTTGGTGCCCTCAAGTCATACGATACATGAAGCAGCCTGATGGATCAGATCATTCTGGGGTCTCATCAGAGTTTAATCCAGGCCCAGTTCACCTAAGTCTGCACCTCTCCCTCTGAAGAGTCCTACAACCTTTTAGGACTTTTCAACTTGGTGAAAACAAAGTTGGTATGGACTTTCAAGGGAGGGCGAATGACATCCTGCTACCCCCAAAAGACTGGCAATCAATTTTAAGGGCTGGTTACATTAATACACAAGAAAAATTGGTAAATTTCTTTAGCAGTTATTCTGCATTTATAACCAATTCCATTGTGACATTCCTTAAGTGACAGTGAAATCCTAACTAAATAATGAACTTAATTGGAGAATATTGCATAAAAAATAACTTAAATATTAATAATGTATTAAAATAAATCCCAGGATCTCACAAAAACAAACAAAACAAAACAAAACAAAAACAAAAACAAAAACCTATGTTGGCAGTTATAGTAAAATTAGGAGCTTAGGCAGTTAAAATACCAATATCATAGAAAATAATATTTTCACATCTTTATTTCTGCTGTTGCAGACATCACGTTCTTCAGCCTATAAGAGGAATGTGGTTTCTCAAACAAATGTTATATTGATCTTTTATTTTGTGAGGCACATTCTGATTCCTGCAACTAAGTCATCTGGAACGTGGGAGTCACTGATGTGTGGGCTTGAGCATCAGCCAAAGCAGGAAAATTCATTGTAAGTGGATTATGAAAAATATTCCCTTGTAACCTATTTCAACAGGGAAGATGGAACAGGAATATCCAGCTTGTACTTGGCTCTTGCTTCTGAGAGGCCTATTTAAGCCCAAGGTGAGATGATTTTTCACATCACACATATGCATCATGGAAAATGGGCATTCATTCCCATGCTGGGAAACCAAAATTCCATCTGTGTTGTTGGGCAGTGGCAGAAGGGCATGCACACAGTGGCCTGAGGCTGCACCCTCTTAAACATGGACCCCGTGAAGCTTGGCAAGATCATGTAGCTCTGGCATAGGCCTGTGGTTAGATGGGAACCCCCTTGGGAAAACCAAACCAAATGGTTGAACAGAATCCGTGGTGGCTAGTCAACTGTTCACTCTGCCGGTCAGGCTGGAATCATGTCATTCACCAAGGAGAAAAGGGCAGGGGGGCCTTTCACATGGGGGCTCTGGGGAAATCCCTACGATTCTACAGTCAAAGAGGGCAAAGTTGGCATGAGTTCCTGGAAACTCCAACCTGGCCTTCTTGGAATTACCTGGCTTGCTTGTTTTAAGTGACAGGATTGAGTGACATTCTTTAGGGGAATAGCAAGTGTTTCAATCTGGACAAAAGGCATTGTGTCCTGTGAGACTCCATACTCCCAATGATAGGATGAATTTTTTTCTCTTACAATATGTAATCAGTCCTGAGGCAGTGACATTACAGGAAAATAGAACATAAGCTGGAGTGTTCAGCTCTTTCTGGCTCTACCTTCATCTTTGTCCTTTGCTTCATATTATCTACTCTCTCCTCAAAGAAGTGTTTTCCTACATACAAGACAGGTGACCTAGTTCAAGGCTCCATTTGCACATAAGTCTTAAAAAAGTGCTTTGAGTACCTTGGGCCAAATTCTCTTTCTCATTTAATGTCTTTTGAGGGCCAACGATATTCGAAATAAGGGATCAAGTACAGACTTTGACATAGTGACCACAAAGAATGGTGAAGACAGTCTGCTTTGCTATAAATGGAGTTCTCTTAACTCCTTGTGCGCATTGAATGGGTTCCAACCTATAACAAACACTATGATCCCGTGCATTCCCAAGTGCATATCCATCAAATCCAAACTTTAAACTTGAGTAAATATATCTGTCTCACAAAGTCCAAGGTATTTATTACAGGGATCACCCACTTCAGGAATTTAAACAATGTTCAGACCAAGGAAAAATTCCTTACCAGGGGTTTTAAACTCCATTTCCCCTCTCTCCAGCTGGCTAGCAGAACCTGGCATGAAAGCAAGTGAACCAAGCGATTGCCATTCTTCCCTCCATCTGTCCCTGACTCCCTAGCCTCTTTAACCCCTCCTTGCCCAGCCACATGGATTCGCATCATTTACTAGAAAAATGCATTAAGTTGGTGCCAAGCTGGCTGGAGCCCCCCAGTGGACTCACAGCAGGGTGATAAGAACAATCCTCCCCTCCCAGTACTCCCCTTCATGTCACACTCTGCAAAAATCAAATAAATAGATTTAAATTAGGAGATCATAAAAAAGGTATTTTTTTTGTCTCTCTCTCTCTCCTGCCTCCCTTTCTCAGACCCCCCACCCCCAACTCCCCCACCCCCCTACTATCTTATAATAGGCTATTAATTCTAGCCATTTCAAACCGTCTGAAGTGTGGAGTGTAAACTGTGGCTGCATCAATCAGAGTTGTGTGTCTAGTTATTTCAAGCATTCCCTGTTGGCATAAAGAAAGGCTGGTTTGTCCTGCTCCAGCCCAAGTGCAGCTGAGATCTCCATTGATTGATAACTGAATGCATAGGGCTGGAAAGTTCTACAGCTGGGACTGCAGGAGTAAGCATATCTGAGTAGTCCAAGGAGGGAGTGGGGAATGGTGGAAATGGATGGTGACAAGGCATTTTATCCAGTGAAGGCAGGTGGGGATCTGGACTTCACCATCGCTTGTCAACTGGCCTCACTGGCTCTGACTTCATGAGCTGAGTTGCTCATTTCTGAAGATGTCTCACAAGGGCTTTGCAATGTGTATAGGAAATTCCCCAAACAACTCAACTCACCACCTCACAGCACCAGGTACAGTGGCATCATCTTTGTGACAACACAGGGGATTTCAAGGTGTTGATGTCCATGAGTGTTAGTGTCTTCACTCCCAACCAGTTATATCTAGGTGTTGTGTTAGTTGTTATTTTTTTGTTTGTTCGTTTTACCTCTCTCCTTGTAAAAACAAAACAAAACAAAAACAAACAAACCAACAAGAACTAACTGTCTGGCACTCAAAATTCCTACCCTGTCATATTATAAGTAACCTTTTCCAGACTAAAAAATGACAATATGAAGTAGGTCCTCAATCAATGGATCACTTATTTTGATATCTTACTATGTATAAGTAAAATCCTGCAGACATCAAAGAATAATGGTAGATGGTAGTCTGGGTGTAAAAGTTAGAAAATATTTGCTTAATACAAATGTAGATATAGGGTTTTTTTCCTGTATTACTCTTCAATTCAAAAGGTGGGTGGGGGTGATCAGCAAACAGGAATAGAAATTATGGCACAGAGAGAGATAATTAACTCCCTCCCACTTAATAAAAAAATAAAGAAAGAAGGTCCACTTAAGCTTATGTATCTTTTAGACTCATTTTGACCTGAGTAAAACCCATTCCCTGCCACTCCCTCTCAAATCCCCAGGGTTAAGCTTGGCTTTCAAACAATGACATTTAGTCTGGGGGAGGGGAAAGATGAAGGGAATCATAAAGGCGGGAGGAGGGACTCCACTAGGGAGATCAATCTTTGTTCATCTTTATTCTCTGACGTGGGAGTCAGTGAATAGATTTGAGAGTGAGTAGGTAGGGGTCTGAGTGTCCCTGGAGACTTCTCTGGGCAAAACACAAACAGAGAGCTGTAGCTCTTGTGCTCTGTCTCATTATAGGACCCTTAGCAGGAATGAACAGCTGATCCATAGGCAGAAAACAACCATGAATCACCAAAGATGATGGTGAGAAGGGGGAGAGGCTGTCCCAAAGGCACAGAGAGACTCCAAGGAGGGGGAGCACAAGTAATTGCACCAGGTCTAGCCAGAGAACCCTCAAGCAATTCACTAAAAAGATCACTGCTTGGAAGATTTGGAAGCCAGCCTCAGCCTCTGCTCCCTCCTCCAATCCAGCTGTCCCAGAATGTGGCTGCTTTGCACACTTGGTAGGGATTCCAGGTGGCATCAGCTCCAGGGTCCCCTGGCTAGGCTGCCTGAGGCTTTGCAGTGAAGAATGTCTCTGGAGGGCTGAGTGGGCTCACAAGTCTTTGAAGAGCTGCTGGCAAAGAGAGAACCCTGCAGGCATCTGGCTCTGTGGCCAGCCCAGGAAATGAATGCAGCCTCCAGAGAATGAATGCAGTCCCTCCCCTCCCGACTGCACCACCCACAATGTCAAGCTGACCCACGGATTCTTGGAAGGCAGCAATGGCACCTGATAGCACAGCAAGTACAGGGGAACCTGGCAGATGGCATGGACCTGCCTGGCCCCAGGACTCAGCTGTATCAGAGAAAGGAGGCAGGAGTCTACCCTGATGAAGAAGGAATACTCAGGGCAGATTGTGGAGAATGTCAGCCAAGTAATTAATATTTGGGATCAGTGGGTCTCAGAAATCTGAATTTTTACATTTCCCAGCTGATACTTACTCATTCATTCACCAAATATTTATAGAGTATCTTCTCTGTGCCAGGCACTGTTCTAGGAGTTGGAGAGACAGTACAGTAGTAAGTTAAAAGGACAAAAATCTGGCTGCGTGTGGTGACTTACACCTGGAATCCCAGTGTTTTGGTAGGCTAAGGTGGGAGGAACGCTTGAGGCCAGAAGTTCACAACCAGCCTGGGCAACATAGGGAGAACCTGTTGCTACAAAAAAAGAAAATAAAAAATAGCTGGGCATGGTAGTGTGCATTTTTAGTCTCAGCTACTTGGAAGGCTGGGGTGGGACCATAAAAAAAAAAAGAGCCAAAAATCCTTCTTCTCCTATAATTTCTATTCTTGTGGGAGAGAGAGTGAAGTATATGGCAAGGTGACGCATGCTGAGTTCTATGGGGAAATACAAAGGCGTAGGAAGCACAGGTGTCTATGCAGTATAAACCAGGGTGGTAGGAAGGTTAGGGAAAGCCTCACTGACAAGGTGATACTTAAGCACATACTTGAATATGGTGGTGAAAGAAGCCATACCCATGTCTGGGGAAATACATTCTATGCAGGGGGAACAGAAGGCAAAGGGTGAAGGCAGGAGTGTGTGGACAACCGCCAGGTGGCAAAGTGGCAGAGCCCAAGAGTGATGAGGAGTGACCAGAGAGGGGAGCCAGGAGCTAGCAGTGGACAGGCACACAGAGAGATCCACAGGCAAGCTGACATTTGAGGACATCATTCTAAAACTACAATTATTGGAGCTAGTTGATAAAATCCACTTTCATTCTCAGTAAACTATCGCAAGAACAAAAAACCAAACACCGCATATTCTCACTCATAGGTGGGAATTGAACAATGAGATCACATGGACACAGGAAGGGGAATATCACACTCTGGGGACTGTGGTGGGGAGGGGGGAGGGGGGAGGGATAGCACTGGGAGATATACCTAATGCTAGATGATGAGTTAGTGGGTGCAGCGCACCAGCATGGCACATGTATACATATGTAACTAACCCGCACAATGTGCACATGTACCCTAAAACTTAAAGTATAATAAAAAAAAAAAAAGAAAAAATACATAATGAAGAAAAAAAAAATCCACTTTCACAAATTTTACTTAGGGTCAGATAGAGGCCCAGGGAATGGATGGAGAAAGCCAACTCACAAGTGTAATTGGCATTCTTGCTCTCAGCCTGCCCTCTAGGACCTTGTATCACAGTGGTGGGGACTGAAAACTAACCACACAGCATGACGTTTGCTAAGAGCTAAGTGTGCAGTGCCGACAACAGATGATACAAGTGCTCCAGGGAGGGATCAGTGTGTCCCTGTCTGCTGGCTGGTTCCAGAGGACTTCCTGAAATGGGCCTTGCCTGACCGGTAGTATCAGTTGTCAGGTAGTGCCTTTAAGACAGCGTGGGACAAGAGCCAGCTGAGAAAGTGCTCCCACTCCAGCACTCCCTGGATGCCCCACATCGACTCTCCAAGCCAAACAGCTTGTTTCAGCAAATACACCCCATGCTCCTGTCTCCAATTACTTGGCAGCTCCCCTGGCTCTTAATCCTGGGCTCAGCCTCTAGACTCTGAGTTGGCACCTCCCATGTCCTGCTCTTGGGACCAATAAGAGCTCTCACTGCCACCTCCTAGCACTGAGCATGGCAGCTTTCATGGCCCTGCCTTTTGTATCATACTGAGCTTGTCACCTGCTTGCTGCTTCCTGGTCCTGAATCTGCTGGATACAGTTCCTCCCAGCCTGATGTCTTGGTGTTTCACTTGATATGATAATTAAAAATCAGATAAGTGAAAGAGTGAGAAGAAGATGCTGCTTGCAATCAAGGATGCAGAATAAGAAAGCTACAGGAGCTGTTGAGGGAAAGAGGAGTAGACATACCATTTTCCCTAAAGTTAAAAGGCAAATAAAAGGAATAGGGCATCACAGCCTTTCCAAAGGATGCATTCTTTCAAATTAGACAGGCATGCATTTGAAATCAAGTTCTGCTTTGTCTCATCAGAGGCTAAGAGTTATTTATCACGTTGAGATTAATTTTTCTCATTCATAAAGTAAGGATAATAATACTTACCTTTCAGAAAAGCAGAGAGTATAAAATAAACTATATTAATCATTCATGTATATAACAAGAACATGGTAAACCTGCAATTAAACACAGAGTTGTTTTTGTTTTTTTGCTATTATTATTATTGTTCCTGATAACAGCAAATATCAAAGGATGCTGGGGATTAAGTTCTAGAAGATCTTGATCAAGGAGGTTAAATGTTAGGGTGATAAATAGAAAAGCCAGGACAGAGACCTTCCTTGATTCTTTTGCTAGCCCTGCTAGCTAGGAGTTTCTTCCTTAAGACCTCAGGGTATGTCTGGGTAGAGTTTGCATTGCAATCACTTGTTTCCCTGCTGTTTTCTATCTTCTCATCTGTGCCTGGACAGTTTTAATGGGTCTGTGTGAAGACTCAGACTGAGTATATGTGACCCAGCTGTGGACAGCCTCTTGTTTCAGAGAATTGGCCTCTTCTCAGAGGGATACCAAAATGAAGAAAACTTTTCCTTGGCAGTTTCTACAAAGTGAAATGCCAGTCCCCAGCCTTTGGATTTTTTTCCCCTTCTGTTCACCCACACTGTTTATGGAAAATGAATCATGCCACTCATTCACACAAATGGAGAGGTAGTTTGGGGATAAACAACACAACTTCCTGGAATGCCCTTGGCTGCTCATCACACTGCTGTTATAACCATTGCTATAGACCGTTGGTTTGCAGAGAGCCTCCTGGGGTATAGAAGGTGCTGCTTAGGTCAGAGGGAAAAACACAGGCTCCTGGCCCATCCACTAGGCTAATTAATCCTGGAGACAGGATTCCACTCTGTACATTGTTCCTTCCCTGCCATGAATCAAAAGCACTGGCTCCGGTCTCCCCAGCACTAGTCCCTCACTTCCTTCAAAAGGGAGAGTGAGTACAAAAGGCCTGGGGAGATGGAAATAAGATAATGCTTCCTGGTACTTCCACCTTCAAATGGAGGGTTCCTAGTGAAGCCCTGAGGCCATTTCCCATATTATGCATTTCCCCGCCAGTGCCGGTCCCTGCTTCCTTCAGACTCTCATTGAGTTTCTAACTCCTGCAAATAACTTTCTTGAGGATCAGCCCCTGCCACACCTGGTCCTGAGAAAGCTTTACCATGCCTGCTCTCCATTTCCTTCCAGCTCCCCCAAGATAAGTTTAAAAGTTGTTCTTATTCCAGAGACTTACATCAACTTGAGAAAATAGGGATGTATGTGTGTATGGCGGTGGTAGTAAGGGCAGGTAACTAGATATATAAATATGGGGACTATACATATATATATATGTGTGTGTATATATATGTGTGTGTGTGTGTGTGTGTGTGTGTATAAAAAATATTTTTTTTGACACAGTCTTACCCTGTAGCCCAGGGTGGAGTGCAGTGGTGTGATTTTGGCTCACTGCAACCTCCGCCTCCCAGGTTCAAGAGATTCTCCTGCCTCAGCCTCCCAAGTAGCTGAGATTATGGGCACGCGCCACCATGCCTGGCTAATTTTTGTATTTTTAGTAGACATGGGGTTTCACCATGTTGGCCAGGCTGGTCTTGAACCCCTGACCTCAGATGATCCACCCGCCTTGGCCTCCCAAGGTGCTGGGATTACAGGCATGAGCCACTGCACCCGGCCTGTTAGGTTATTTTAATACATTTAATGAAGATTGGCATTAAACACATCCCGATACTTCCTGATGATCCACTTAGCTCCAGCAACCTGTCTGCCTCCTGCAGACTCTGTCGCTCCCTCTCTGAGTTCTTATAGCTCTTATACGTACTCCCGTATTTGCATTGGTAATTATTGGCTTAGGTGTCTATCTTACTCTCTGGGCAGGTATCTCTGAAGGGGCAGGGAGCCTTCCTTCTTCCTCCTGGAGGAGGAATACAGTAGGAGCTCAATAAATGTTGACTTACTGAGTGAATGGGCGCCTTCACTAATCATTTTCTTAGACTCCAAGGTCATTTTTTGAATATTCTTCCATATTTGTTTTTCAAGATGGAGCAAAGAAGGTGAATGAATCCCTCAGTCTTAGAACAAGGGACACTTTCAGGACCTGGGATGGGGGCTTGCAAGGTCTTTTTTCTTCAGCACAGCTGCCACCGATCCATGTGGATTTACCAGATCGACCTGATCAGGGCCTCTGTCTGTTAACCCAATCTCTGCAGTCTAAGCTTCTGGATAGATCATCAGATTGACCAAAGTCAATGTACCCACTTGATTAGGATTACAAAGAGCAGCCTTAGGGGACTTGCTCTTGCCTGCTGCCTCCCCAGCACAAGCTCCTTTAGGGTTTGTCACTGAGGCTGCCAACAGGGCAGAACAGGAGTAGCAGGGCAGCTTGCCATGATGTGTTATTAACGTCTCTACACTGAGCCCTCAGGATGACTTGGCGCTGTCTCCTGGGATCTCTAGGAAGCCTGCTCTGCCACTCTGATCAATGCCCATCTTACTTTTCTGCCTTTCTTAAATCTCCAACTCATCCTGCTACCCTCCATCCCTTTCCTTCTCACTTGGTGGATGTACTACTTCATAAAAATATTAGAAGGCTGGGCTTCATTGCTCATGCCTATAATCCAGCATTTTGGGAGGCTGAAGTGGAAGGATCACTTGAGGCCAAAAGTTGGAAACCAGCCTGGACAACATAGTGAGACTTTGTCTCAATAAAACTTTAAAAAATTAGCTGGATGTGGCGGTGTTCCTGTAGTCCCAGCTACTTGGGAGGCTGAGGCAGGAGGATTGCTTGAGCCCAGGAGTTCAGGGTTATAGTGAGCTATGATTGTGCCACTGCACCCTAGCCTGGGCAACTGAGTGAGATGTCTCTGAAAAAAAAAATAATAATGATAATAATTTTAAACGGAATTAGAAGCTCTCTAATGGAAATTAAATTTTTCCTGCCAGGGCTACACACCTCCCTGCCTCTGCACACTTCCTCTGCGCCTCTCCTTTAGCTTCAAAGGAGAACATGCCCCTTCTCTGGTCCAGAGCCAGGCCTTCAGATGATTTCTGGATATGCCTCTTTGATGCTCTCTAAAGACCATTGTTTTCCCCGCTTTCTCTTACATCTCCAAACTCCCCCTGCCTTCTGGATCATTCCTCACAGTATTCAAGCAGGCTCGGTTCCCTCCATATTAAAATGAAAACAAAACAAGACTCCTTTGAAACCACATCTCAGCAAAGGCAGTGATCTCTAGTCAAAATTCTAGAAGCAATGGTCTAAGCCTACTGTCTCCACTTATCCATTCACTCCTCAACCTCCCTTTCCAAATAGCCTCTACCCCTCTAAAGTAACTGTTCCAATTAGGGTGATGTTGGGATTCATTAGCACCTGTATGAAACCAGCATCATCATGCTAAAAAGATGCCTCATAATAATAATGAAATATAGGCTTATCAATAAGTTGTGTGAATTCTAAAAGCATTTGTGAAAACAAACAAACTAAACCAAAACTAAACAAGAAAAAACAAAGCTAAGAGCTTACGATGTCTATCGATATTCTAGATATGACAATTATCCAAAATGGTAAGTTGGCCTTGCAATTGATTATAACCACAAAAATACATTTCCTGTGAATTTAAAATAGCCTATGAAAAACAATTGCAAATTTCTTATTTAAATTATTTAGTGAATATTTACTGAGTAATATGTGCAAACACTTGAGTTTGAAATGAAAAAGGAATAATAAATACATATACAACTTGTCCCAATTCATTAGGAAAAAAGGAGGAAAAACACCAACAGTTGCTGAAGTCCTGTCCTATCTGCCTGATGAGGTTATTATATTTCATTCTCCTAAGAGTCCTACACAGTAGTCACACTAGTCATTATTATCCTCATCAGCCTTTTTTTTTTTTTTTTTGGTGACAGAGTCTCACTCTGTCTTCCAGGCTGGCAGGATCTCCTCTCACTGCAACCTCTGTTTCACGGGTTCAAGCAATTATTGTGCCTCAGCCTCCTGAGTAGCTGGGACTACAGGCATGCACCACCATGCCTGGCTAATTTTTGTATTTTTAGTAGAGATGGGGTTTCGCCATGTTGGTCAGGCTGGTCTCAAATTCCTGGCCTCAAGTGATCTGCCCGCCTTTGCCTCCCAAAGTGCTGGCATTACAGGTGTGAGCCACCATGGCTGCCTATTCATCAGACATTTCTAGTGGTCACTGACATCTGGTTCCCCTCTCTTTCTGAGTATGTGGAAGCCTGTGTTTTCCAGGCCCACTGAGGTTGGGTCTATGACTAAAAGTGACATAGGTCACTTCTGTGTTGGCCATTAATTGCTTAAGTGACAGCCTTTACACTCTCTCTCTCTCCCTCTTCCCCTGCTGTAGCACTGGAAGTTTCCACGTGATCCAGATGACATAGTTGTAAGGTGGTGAAGCCTCCATCAGCCTAGGTCCCTGAGTGACTACACGGTGCAGAGCTTCCTGCTTGCCTGCAATGGATATGTAGTACAAGTGAGAAACTTTTGCCATGCTAAACCACTGAGATTTTGGAGTTGCTACTAAACTATAGTGTAGTACATTTGAATATACACAGTGAAGGTATTCAGGAGTCAGGTAACTCACCCAAAGTCATCTAAGGCAGAAAAGTGGGGCTACAAACCCAGATTTAATTGGGCTCCAAAGTTTGCACTGCTTTACCACACCATGCCAGCTTTCATAATTATGTGAAGTCCTTGGCATACAATTGGAATTTAATAAGTATTTTATCCCTTATTATTGTATTATTAGTACTGATAGTAACTTAGACATTTTCAACATTTGAGCCAAGGTTTTCAATTACATATATATATATATATATATATATATATATATATATATATATATGTATGTATATGTGTGTATATATGTATATATGTATATATATACATACACACACATACATACACACACATCTATGCACACACATATGAATGTATATATGTAACATATATGTATACATGATATATGTTTATATAGCATGTTTAACATATAATATTTATGTGTATATGTATATTTATTTAACTTCCACACTAAGCTCATGAGGTAGATCTTAGTAACTTTCTCTCTTTATCTCCATTTCTTCCTTTCTTCCTTCTGTTAAACAAGTCATTATTGATTTTCTAAGCTAGGCCAGGCATAGCACTAGGGGCTGGGTATATAGTGATGGCTGATCCAATAATTAAAGAGATTCAGTGATTTATCTCATGACAACTAATGGGAAGAACTGGACTTTGAACATAGGTTGTCTGATTTTAAATTTCAGGAGTTTATAATCTAATGGAAGGCAAAGAAAGCTACACAAATATTCAATACAGCAGTCAAAAAGCTCAGAGAGGGGGTATAGGGTTTGTCATCAATAAATGTTATAACTAAACAAAAAAATACTATGGGGATTCAGGAGTCAAGGGCATGGTCATGTCCAGCTTCAAGGGAGAGTGGAACTCACCTCAGCTTTGTAGGGTGGGTCAGATTTTGACTGAAAACTGTGACTGAAAGCATTTTAGGCCATTCCAGTGGCCTAAAATGTTCAAAATGCATTTAGAGGAACTGTTCAAAATGCGGTTGGCTGCAGTATGGGCTTCACGTTAGAAATAGTAGGTGGTTAAGATGGAAAGAGACTGTAGAATTGTGGAATGTTAGAGCAGGAAGCAACCTCAGAGATCATCCCATCGAGGGAGGTAAAGGGCTTTGATTTCAAAAGTTAACTGGTCTGTTGGAAGTGACGGCATGGATGATTTTGAAACTTATTAGCGCTCAGTGGGAAAAAGCCAAAGATCAATTAATGATGAATTCCAAGGACACTATAGGAAAGTAGTGGTGCCTGAATGTCATTCATCTGGCATCTCTGATCTTGTCCAATCACTTCATTCATTTCACATTCAAGAAAACTGAGATCTAGGGAGGAAAAGCAACTCTTCAAAGGTAACTACAACCTAGAGAGGGAAAGTAGCTCTTCCAAGGTCACATG
This sequence comes from Pan troglodytes, assembly GCF_028858775.2. Classification (NCBI taxonomy): domain Eukaryota; kingdom Metazoa; phylum Chordata; class Mammalia; order Primates; family Hominidae; genus Pan; species Pan troglodytes. The sequence continues at coordinate 69,289,010 of NC_072417.2, read as the reverse complement.
GTTACATTGTGGCATAACTGGAACTAGAACAAAGACCATCTGATTTCCTTTTTTTTGCATTTTTTCTTCACACTAGGCACCAGATTTTGGAAGATCTAGTGCATTTGAACTATTGGTAGGTGAGAGGGAAGCTCTGCAAGTTTTTCAGCAGGGAGATTGCATTGAAATGATGGTGAGAGTATGGTAGGCAGACTGACATGTGGAAAACAGAGGCAGGGAAGGGTTAGGTAAATTCCCAAGGAGAATTAGGACTCATGGACTAGGACCTGAATTGGGCCACTAGAGGTAAAAAGGATGGATGAGTGTGATTTCAGCAGAGGAGGAACAATTCTTGTTGTTAGTAACAACACTGGCACTGTTGTTCATAAACAGAATCAGATCCCTGTTCTGGAAAGTGATGTTGAAAAGAACATTTTCCTCCAGAAAACCCAGACTAATCCCATGTTTCAACAATCCTTGGATCCTGTATTCCAGGCTGAAGTTGATTGTTTCTCTGAGTGCCAAACACCCATATGAAAACTGAAAAAAAAATGAGTCCAACATCTGAATGTTTGGTCTATATGACGCCAAGCATCCCACGCGGCCGATTCAGAGGCAACAAGAGGGTGTGTGGTGCTGACTGTTGGTGTAGACATTTTATAAATTCCACTAGAACTCTGAAAAATTTGGGTATGTAGAACATGTTACCTAGACAACATTTATTTGAATCCTTTTGGCAGATCTACTTCACTTGACAAGGAAATGAGACATAAAGCATACCCTATCTCATTTAAATAAAATCCTGCTTAGAATAGTGAGTGGCCTAGTTAATAGTGGTCTTGTGTAATATAGAATAGCAGTCTATGTAATAGCAAGTATAATGGCATGGAACACTGACTCGACGGGTGATTATGAAATATTTTCTTAAAAAAAAAGTAATTGGTAAGCCATGAGCTAGATAGAGGATGGTATAGCAAGAAATAGGTCGTATGTGACCTTAAAGGAATCTGCATTTGGATTTACTCAACTTTAAAACATTTAACAGAATGAAAGGCACGTAGCAGTTACTCAAGCAATACCAATTTTCATTCCATGATACTGACACAGAGCTTAAAGTTCATAAGGCAACTGGAGTGAACCTATTTTACAGGATGAAAAGCAAATTAGGTGGGCTCTGAAACATTAACTAAGTTGTCCAGTGCCACCTAACTAGCAAATGATGGGGACCAGGTTTGATGCCTTTTGGCTCTAAATCCAGTGTACTTTTCACTACACCATAACAATGAGCATTTTATGTATATTACCATTTCTTCTTCGTAGGTTATAATTTTGGCAGTCTGTACTGGATTTTATTTTCCAGTGTGGCTTGTGCAATAGTTATCACCATCAAGTATTTTCAACTGACAGAACCGATTTCTATTGAGAAACAAATTGATGCATTATCCTGAGAAACTGGCTGAACTTTATGATGAGAGGCCCCAAGAATAATCTACAGGTCACAGACAATTTTCAACTTGGAATCTTGGGGGCATTTGACTGTGTTAAAAAGACTTTGCTATTTTCAAATAAAGAGGCTTTCAGAACTTCCAGATTGCTGATATTAAGAAAGCTGTGTCTCTAAATCTTTTTTTCACTTAATTAATTCATTTCTTCATTCAATCATTGATCTAGCCAGTAAACATTTTTGCCAGCTACTGTGCTACAGGCTGGAGAATAAGAGGTGAGATAGACAGTCCCCACCCTCAAGCAGCACAGAGTCTCAATAGAAACAGACAAACTAGCAATGAATTAGGGTACAACATGAGAACAGATCCAGTAGAGATGGGCAGCGAACTATGGCGTGTTGAGGAAGGGCATCTGACTGAGACCAAGGAGTAGGGAGATGGGCAGAGTATTCCCAGAGGATCTGGCATCTAGGCTGAAATGTAACACATGAGTAGAAGTCATCTAGGTGTAGAGGAGGGTGGAATGCAATGGAGGTCTTTCTGGGCCAAGGGAGCAGCAGATCCAAAGGCACAGAAGGGTGGAAAAGCAAGGTGAGTGGAGTATGTGGCCAGAGTTGAGGGGAATAAAAGACAAGGCTGGAGATATGGATGGAAGACAGATCATGAGAGGCCTTGGGGGTCCACATTTTTACTGTTTGACTCACATGGGGGATTACTTTTTACACCAAAGTCACACCTGCTATTGCTGATGCAGATTTACCCAAATTCCATGATGATGTGTACAAACACCAAAATACACACACCACACAAAACACATCACATTATGCCTACACTGAGGAAAGAGTAATAAACCAAAACTGTTCTGCGTGTCTAGATGCTTTCTCCCTCATAGATGGGAGTTGGCACCTTCAGTCATGTAGCTTGTGTGTTTGTTCAGATTGTCTTCTAAGTCTGATGGATTAATATTCACAGGCATTGGAAGGGAAGGAAAAAGAAGTCAAACACTATTAGGTAGAGCTAAATGGATGAGTTCCCATTGATGGGCAGGCCTCTGCTGTGCTACTTTTCCCCCTACAAAGATGTCAACAGCATAAACTACCTCTAAACTTTCAGGAGTAAGCTACCTCTCAGTTTCTTGGTCAGTAGAAATCTGTTGCCAAGGGCACATCTTTCCAAGGAAACATAGGTATGGAAGTATGAAAGTCGGCATGGGTCATGGAAGAAGCCCACAGGTATGTGTGCTGAGAAAATGTGAATCACAGAATTATAAACCAGGGGAGCTGGAAGTTTTAGGAAGCAAGCTAGATAGCCCAGGAGCCAGCCAGGGCTTTCTGCACCGCTACATGACTATTGCTTCATGTATTGCTCGAGGCTGGACAGTGTCAAGTTTAAACAGTGGCTAGTGTCCAAATGAAAATCTGTATGCGTAGTGGAGGTAATAATGAGTCATTTCTGCTTGGCTCTGCTCTTAGAAAAATCTCTGTGAACAATGTTATAGGCAAAACTGGCACCTCGGTTAGAAAGGGTTTTACCAACTTTCATTTCTTAAGGTTCAAGTATGGGTTTAAAAGAGAAAGAACGGGTTGGGGGAGAAAAACCTGTTTATCTCTGTTCTGATGAGCTCAACCAGCAAGTGTGGAATGTTAAATAACTCTGTAGACTTTACTAAGTGATTACTCTTTTTTTTCTCTTTTTTTCTTTTTTTTTTTTGAGATGGAGTCTCACTCTCGTCACCCAGGCTGGAGTGCAGTGGCGCGATCTCGGCTCACTGCAACCTCTGCCTCCAGGGTTCAAGCTCTTCTCCTGCCTCAGCTTCGTAAGTAGCTGGGATTACAGGCGCCTGCCAGCATGCCTGGCTAATTTGTGTACTTTAGTAGAGACAGGGTTTCACCATATTGGCTAGGCTGGTCTCAAACTCCTGACCTCAGGTGATCCACCCGCCTCAGTCTCCCAGAGTGCTGGGATTACAGGCGTGAGTCACTGCGCCTGGCTGATTACTCCATTTTCACTAAAAGTGTTATAGATAAAATAGGTGTTTGCTAATTGATATTTCCACTCATTTGTGTTTACAACATGCAGTTACAGCCTAAATTTTGTTCCCTCACCCAAATCCATATGTTGAATTTCCACACCCCAGTACTTCAGAATATAATTCTATTTGGAGATAGGGTCTTTAAAGAAGTACTTAAGTTAAAAAACAAAGTCATTAAAGTGGACTCTACTCCAATATGACTGTGTCCTTATAACAAGAGGAAATGTGGACAGATATGTATGGAAGAAGGACCACACGAAGACCCAACGACAGGATGGCCATCTATAAGCCAGAAGAAAAGCTTAAAACAGACCCTTCCCTCATAGTCCTCAGAAGAAACCAACCCTCTTGACACCTTGATCTTGGGCTTCCAGCCTCCAGAACTGAGAGACAATAAATTTCGGTTGCTGAAGCCACTCAGTCTATGGTAGTTTGTGAGGCGGCCCTAAGCAAATAAACATAGATGCAAACTTATTATGTATAGATATTATTAAGTTTATAATGTGGATATTTTAAATTTGGTTACAGAATCCTGACTTCTTTTAGGTAGGGGAGAACTACCTTTCCTTAGTTTTATGTATTCTTGGTGAGACTCTAAATAAGACCCCCTGCCCTGACTACACTTGGGGGTGGGGTGGACATGTGACCCAAGCTAGGCCAATCAGACTCTTTTCTGGGACTTTGACTTTGAAGTGGAACTAGGATGAAAATAACAACAGAAACTTACTCATGGTACTGATCAGTGAAGCTGGTAAAGTTTCTGCTCTCACATCTGTGTTGCCGCCTGCATCCTGCATTTTGGCAAGCATGGTTGTCCAGCATTCCCATAGACCCTGAGAACTGTCCCAAATCTCCTACAAATTATTTTCTTTTAAGTTAGGAAGACACATTTTCTATAGCTTGCAAGCAATTATATTTCTAATTCAATTCATGAATTTTTTTTTTTACTGAAATCTAAGAGAAAAGTTAATTTTTTTAATTTAAAATCTTTTCCTTGTCTAGGTCTCTTTTAATCCTCTATAGGGTTTATGCAATAATTCATCATTCAATAAATGTTTATTAAGCAAATATGTGTCACACATTATGTTAGCTGATTTCATCAAACAAAAAGATGTTCTGAGTAATGTGGGGAATTATGGAAATTTAGAAATTAGTTATTTCATATATCAACAAATTGCATTATATACAGCCTGTATAAGTTTGTATCAGCAGCTCAAGCAAATTTCATTTAAACCTAGAATTTTTAAATCAGGAAGTATTTATTGAGTACCTACTGTGTACGAGTTTCATATCAAAGTAATACAGAGTGGGATACGAAATGGAAATAATGATTATCTTCCCTGAACGCAGTTACTAGGACCCCTTCAGGTACATTTCTCAATTAGTAAACAAGAACAAGTTCTATAGTAAATGCCAAACCTTAAGACAATGAGAAAAGTTATTCTGAATCCTGTTAACCCTAATGATACTACCACGATAGAATTTGCTGTATTTATACTATGCTAAGCAATTTAATGCATAATCTCATTTAATCCTTACAGCAAAACTCTGAGGTCGATACTATTACAATCTTTATTTTACAGAGGAGAAAACCGAGGTTGAATGAGACTAGGAAACTCTCCAGCAACCTTTATAGTTCTTAAAGTGGCATACAAATCTCCTCTAATTCTATTTGACCTTTGGCATCACCACCATCTCAAGTATTAGAGGCCAAAAGAGCCCTCTGGTTTTTTCGAAATAGTTATCAAAACAGAACAACTTCACACCCCAAGGTTCAATAGCATTAGAACCTGTGCACTATGTGCCACTGTCTCTTGTCTTCTCCTGGGTTTAGAACTTTGATTTATTTGATCATTCCTTCTTCACCTCTAAGGTATCATTACTGTTTTATTTCTGAGCCTGGAGGGTGTGAGCTTTGGCAGCAGTCTCTACCAAGACTGGAATTTCAGAATAAATCAATAGGCATCTTCCACGGGATTCATTACAATGGGATTTCATACTTATCATTACTTGGCTCCTAGACTAATTTAATGGAAGCAATCGGCAGCTCCCATCTCTTATAAAAGTTTCCATAAGACAAAACATGAGAGCTCTGTTCCATTTTTTTCCTGGAACTCTTTATCTCTTATGAGCATCGGTAATCAAAGTGGCATTTACTAGCTTGGCAAATGAATAAACCTTTACTTTCCCACAAGTTCAGTTGTAGGCATCAAGCTCTCCTAAAGTTTCCATAGCAAACAGACCGCTGAATGTAGTGGAAAATAAAGAAAAAGAAAGAAAAAAGAAAAAAGAAAGAAAGGAAGAGAAAGAGAAAAGAAAGTTAGCTATAAGGAAAAACTGTGTAACAAGGACCACACTGATCCTACATTACTTTCCTAGAAACTTGCAGAGTTTGTAATTTTTATCATTTACCTTTCTCTCCACTACACCAATTCCTAGGGGAGGGTTCATTTTTTATTCATTCTGAAAGTTTACCATCAATCATCCTCTTAAAGAGCTTGCCAGAAACTTGGACAGAGCCTCATAATAAAATTGCAGAGACAGAGGACTAATTGATTTCTATAAATAATGTTTAGCTGTAAAGATATGAAAGGTGGTTAGAACCACATGTATTAATCTCCCTTTTGCTCCATCTGTGTCTGCAAAAGCAGACTGTACCTTGACAAAGTACCCTGACTATTTTGCCCTGCAAACACACAGCAGGAGATTAACACCAGATGGCCCACCCCTCCCATCTCTCTGCCCTGCCCTCCTGCCCTGCCCCCAACCCTGGTCAAATCCTCTAATTACTCCTATCCCCTGCCCCGCCCTGGCCCCCTTGGTTATATCCTATAATTTTAAAATGCTATTTCCATTACTATCCCTGCTCTAACAACATGCAGGAAAGCTGACAGTGCCCCATTTCTCTCTGCCCCTCCATCTTTCTGTCCAACAAACAAAAATACAACCCGAACCTCAAATGCAAAAGCATTTAATCAGACTGCAAGACTGACGATGTTCAAGAAAAACAGTAACTACTGGTGCTAAAGAGTTATTAATACGTGTGTCTTGGAAAGGGGGAGGGTAGAGGTTAGAGTGTGTCTCCAATGGACACTGTCAGGTACTACTAGCTTTAATCACATTGCATAAAAACACTTAGCAGTCATTACTTGTCAACATCTTATAAAATGGGAACAAAATTATATCTGGGGAAATATATGCTGGTTGGACAAAGATAATGCTATCAATCTCATATTTATTTCAGAGTTGCTGAAGAAATGTTCAGAACTCACAGAAGTACTATCTGCTCAGGCTAACTGTGATATGCTGAAATAAAAGGCAAATTAGAGACAGGGCAGAGGCTGTGATAGATGTTCAATTCTAAATTATGAAATTAGGTCATTACAGACTCAAGTGCTGATTCATAAGGGCAGCACTGTAGCCTGTTCAGTCAATCAGCTGGTTCCAATCCCAAGTAAACACAAAACAAAATGCCGCACTTCACATGGAATATCATTTTCTGGATATTGATTAAATGCAGAATGATGACTTTCATTCAGGAGACAGCTGAAGTTTTCACACTAGACAGAATTCAACAAAATTGGCCCATTTCTTCCTCTTCTTCTACTTCTTCTTCCTCCTCCTCCTCTTCCTCTTCTTCTTTCTTCTTCTTCTGCTTTTCTTTTTTTTTTTTTTTTGGCCTAGACCATTCCTAGACGGTGGTAAATATTTTGTATCAATAAGAATGCTAGGGAATCTTGTTAATGGGGCAACACAAATGACTAAATTGCTGTAAATAAAGCAATTCTATATTAGTTTACTTCTGATGGCATCAAGTATTCCTGATAATTATCCTACTTGAAATATGGTAATAATTTGAAAAGCTTTCACACATACCTTCCTTTTCTGTAGCTTTTCATGTGAGGCAGATCAAAATTCCCCAAAGCTTTTATTTTAGGGGGGAAAATACATGCGGTGTTTAGCAATTTTAGCCTCAGTAAAGTTAACCACAGTTATAAAAAAATCATTTATTTTCAGCATAGGCTCCTCTATAACATTCCCTCCCTCCCCACATGCTGTGTTGTTGTCTGTCTTTACCCCCTTGAATCTGCTTGCTCAATTCATTTCAGCAGTTTCTTATTTTGATGGTACATTCCAAGAAAGTAGAGGCTGTTCTAGCTCCACTTGCTTTGTCCAAGCCCCCAGTGGCTTAATGAAGGCTGCTAGCACTGATAACAGGCAGCAGTGTTTTAGATTTGCTGACTTTTTCTTATAGTTTCATTTCATTTCATTTCTGCTAGGGCCGTAACCTCATCTAAGCACCAGGATGGAAGAAGGCAAATGGAAGGGAATCACTGTGGAGGCTAAGATTGCTTTTCTTCTTCCCTTTTTTTAAAAAAGGTCTTGGGTTGGGAGGATGAGCCCATGTTGGAACTGGATTGTCATGCCACTTGAACTCAGTTACTGACCAACTTCTAGGAATTAGGCAAGATAACCATTGGGGTGTATGTGAGGGATGTTGCTCAGCCTGTGAATTAGCTTGAGTGTTAGGGCACTGGGTGACTGATCCAACCCCGAGTCCATGGTGTTCAAATGGCTGAAGCATTCCCAGCAAGTGAAAAATTAGCACATCTGTTCATTGGATCAGTGGGAGGAGCCTACTGAGCCTGAAACACCATGGCAGATGCATCTGGCGGATTATTTAGCATTCCTGAAAGCTGGGGTGTTCTGCATGTAGGCTGGCTGGAAAGTTATGAGTGCCAAGAAATACATGGCACTATATTTATATTACCTGGAGTTGAAGAACTGTGTAACCTAGTTTCCACTGCTTAAGGCAATAAGCCTGAAAACGGGAGTGGAGAGGAACAGGTACCGGTAAAGCTAAAGTTCGGATTCCATGTATCCAATCAAGTGAAGCCTCCACTGGTTTCTGACCTATAGATTTACACCTACAAATGTACCCTCAAGCACTAGATTAAAACCTTGAGGTAGGTAAGTAATCACTTGTCAAGACCGAATGCATCAGTAGGTTTAAAGGAAGTGGAGTCCACGTAGGAGAGCCTATTTAAATGCCTCAGTGGGAACTTGAAAATCCAAACACCTGAAGCCAAGCTGTGAGCTTCTTGAGTGCCAGGCAGGGAAATAGTCCCTGGTAAGATGCCATAGTCCACACATACTCCTAAAGTCTCGAGAGAGGAAGGAGGAGTCGCCAGGAAGACCCATTTGCATTTGAACTGTGGTCTCTGGGAATAAGCAAGCATTGTTTCCCAGTGTGCTAATGATGGTCATCCGAGGGTATAAAGTGATGAGCAGCCCTGAGGTCCAGCTAATCCCTGATAGGTGTGTCCCAGAGAGACCCACTCAGCAGTGCACATTCAAGTTGTGGTCGTCAGATAAAGCTGCTGCATTGCTCATTTCCTGAGCCCTCTACATTCCTCCTCACCTGTTTTAGATAGCTGTCTCTGGGGTCTGAAATAGTTAAGAGCAAGTATTTGGGATTCCCTTCTTCTCTACCCAGGTACCATGCCCAGAGTCCCCATCCTCTCCCTTTGCTGTCCCCTGCCAGGTGACCAGTGTGTTTCTGCTGGCTCCCAGTGGCCTGAGATCTCTCACTGCAATATTCTACCAGGACAGTGCTCTCCTCAAAAGAACCTCTGAATCCCACTGTTTTGGAGACCTAGAGAGGCCAGCCTTTCCTATTTGGTAATATCTAAGCTAAATACAATAAAGCCATGCCAATTAAGGGAGAAGAATGGTGTAGATGGGGGGCTGGCAAACTTTTTCTGTAAAGTTCTGGCAAGTAAATATTTTGGCTTTTTGGGGCTACACTGTCTTTGTTGTAACTACTCAACTCTGCTGCCCTGGTGTGAAAGCAGCCACAGATAGTATATAAATGAGTGAGCATGGCTGTGTTCAAATAAAACATTATTTATAAAAACAGAGGGCAAGCTAGGATTGCCCTGTGGGGCTGTAGTTTGCTAACTCTAAGCGTAAAAGAAAGAACATGAGGCAGGAACAAAGAACCTGGCCCCTAGACACAGCCCTGAACTTAACCAGCTGCAAGACTTGGCACAAGTCACCTTACTCCTTCCTTTTCCACCTCCCACGTTCCCAAAGGGAGCAAGGTATAAAGAGGATAATATATGAAACCCACCATGCATCTTACGTTTCCAGTTGTCTTGCTCATCTGTGGCCCATAGTGCAAAGGTCATGGGATTAGTTTGGACAATAACACTATCATTTTAAGCAGCTGCTTTGAGATAACATATGTAATCTCTCTGCTTTCATCTTCACAACTCATTGAGGTAGATAATGTGGTCCCTCTTTAAGAGGTGAGGAAACAGGCTGGGCATGGTGGCTCACACCTGCAATCCCAGCACTTTAGGAAGCCAAGGTAGGTGGACCACTTGAGGCCAGGAGTTTGAGACAAGTCTGGCCAACATAGTGAAACCCTGTCTCTACTAAAAATACAACAATAAAAAAATTAGCCTGGAGTGTTGGTGCATGCCTGTAGTCCCAACTACTCGAGAGGTTGAGGCATGAGAATTGCTTGAACTCTGGAGGTGGAGGTTGTAGTGAGCCAAGATTGCACCACTGCACTCCAGCCTGGGTGACAGAGTGAGACTCTATCTCAAGGAAAAAAAAAAAAAAAAAAAAAGAGAGAGAGAGAGATGAGGAAATGGAGAAGAGGGAAGTTAAATAACTTGCCCAAATTACACAATAGGTCAGCCTCAAGATCAGGATTCAAATCCAGGCCTATCCAACCACATCCAAGTTTCCCAGACACCATGTGACTTCCCACGTAGGCTGCTTAGTTTCCAAGCCCTTCACTCTAACCAACCACTTTGCAGATATCATCTATAGAACACTATTCTCTGCGCATTTGCCGGAGTGATCAGATATAATTATTTCTATGTAAAAATTTATCCAATGGCTTCCCATTGGTCCCTATCATGACCTACAAGGCCCCTGTGATCTGTGTCATCTCACTCCAACCTTCTGACCTCTCCTCTCTGCTTCACTCTGTTTCTGCCCCAGGCACCTTGCTTTGTCTTAAGACATGCCAAGCTGACTCCCGAAATCAAGAGCCTCATACTTACGGGGGTCCTCAGACTCAAGCCAGTGCTATTCTCCCACTGTAAGCACAGCTTATTCCTTCACTTAATTGGTGCCTCAGCTTAACTGTCACCTCCTCAAAGAGAACCTTCCTGACCACGCTATCCAGAAAAAAGGAAAGTTCTTGGCTTTCGATAATTACCTGTTGATTGTCGAATAAATGAAAGACTATATTGGAATGAAGAGACAGAGCGTGGCTGGCTTAGGACCAGCTGCTTGGCACATTCCAAGGGCAGAGATTCAGACCTCTCAGCAGTGAGAAGCCTTGTCTCATGGAAGAAAGGTAGTTTGCTTGCCTGTATCAGAACAAATGACAGTACTGCTTTGTGTCATCTTCAAAAGTACCTAATACAGGAGAGGTGACACAAAACTGGGAGAGATTAGTCTCATGACTCTGAATAAATGTCAGAGTTACAAGGGACCTGAGGAGTCCTCTAAGGTCCAGCATTTTCCAGCTTCCAGTCTCTGAGCCACTTCTTGCTCTACTTCCTCCTCTGTCTGCCATGTTCCTTTTTGCAGCAGCTGTTCTTGACCAGGCGGGCCTCCCTCTCCCAAACCCTCCTATCCCCCAGGGTTGAGGGGGGCATGAAGGCTTTAGATAACTACTTTTGTTGGGAAAACACTGTTCTCGTTTAAACTCTGTCACTTCATGGATGAAGAAACGGAGTGTTAGAGAACTGAAATAGTATGGTCGAAGTTCTGCCACTAATTAGTGTCAGACCTGAGCCTAGAGCCTAAGTCTTCTGACCACAAGACTAGTCCTAGCTCTACACTTCATGGAACAAATGGTAATCATACCCCACACTGTTCATTCAATTCAATTCTACAACCATGAATGGAGCCCCCCAAATGTACCTGGCCCCTAACTGGTTAGAATCAGGGGCAAAATATTGAAAACTGTATAGTTCCTGTCCCCAAAGGGTTTACTGAAAGTTTGAATACATAGTAAAAGGAATAATTTTTTTTTTTTTTGGTGTTGGCATATTGGTTAATAGGTTAATGCAGTAGCCAGTTTAAACTCAGCGAGTACTTCAAGATACCTTCTCAGAGGTTCCATAAGCAGTTATGCTTAGGCCTCACTCTGGATGTGATTTTATAAGGAAGGAAGGAAAAAGAAAGAAAGGAAGGAAAAGAGAGAAAAGGAAAGGAAAACTGAACGGTGCTCTGGCCTCCTCCTTTCATGCCTTACTTGCACTTATCTCTGGTTTTTTCAAAGGTCTTAAGCTTCAGGTTCATTCCTGAAAAGCTTTTTGGTAAGGTCCTCACCTACTCTGAACTCCTGAGGGGAAGTGAAGTAGCTGAATAAGTTCCTCCTATTAGTATCCCCTACCAGGACCTCAGCCAGGACTTCAATAATAACCTTCTGAATTATTGTAGAAACCTGTGATTAGTATTAACCAAGTCAATAACAGGCATTTCCTCCATCAACCAAAGGCACATTTGAGGTCTTCTGGACCAATCTGGGTCAGTAACAGGGATTCCGATACCACCGACACAACCCACAGGGTTAGTATGTGTCAATCAGTTCTGTCCTGCCTAGCCCTGGCTCAGCTCTTCAGAGATGACCTCTTACAAAAAAAAAAATCCACTTCCAACTTTAGAAAAAATTTTACTTCTCCATCATCATGACAATAAAGTCCATAAAAAGTGAGAGAGAGAGAAGGAGAGAATCCATGTGGGAGACAGTGAGAGCGCGTGAACAGTCAGAAATCATGAGCAAGAGTTGGCATTAACATGGAGACAAGTAATCCCTGGTTTCCTTGCTTTATATAAATAAAATGATAAGGATAAAAGAGAAAACAGACCATAAAGTAAAAACTTGTCTCTAGAAGCCTCTCTCCTTTCATCTCCCCATTCTCCCACATCCCAAAAGACAAAGACACACATTACAGACCCAAACTACTTCAGATCAACATTTGCCTGTTTACAGAAATGAAACCAGCTTTCCCTCTGCCTGACCATGGATGCTCACCAGCTAACGCCCGAATTCACTCGCCCACTCAACTCACATTTTCCTGCCTGTTGAATGCAAAACAATGGCCTCCAAACACCAATTACCGATATTTAGAACTATTGTTTTCCTACCCTGGTTAGAGACGCCTCCATGAGAGACACGGGACTGAGCTCTTGAGTTGAAAGAGGACCTGGGGGGTGGAGGGAAACCCCTTTGCGAATGTCCACACGGTCCCGTTGCCAAGGGAACCCTGGCTTTATCCAGGGAGACTGAGCATGGCTGCCTCTCCCACGGCTTGGCTCCAGGAGTGTCCAGATTACAGTGCAGGGTCAAGAGGAGAGGCAGGGGAAGTGCCACACAGGCTTGGTGACAAAGAAATCGTTTTCAAAGAATGAAAGAAATGGTGAAAAATATCTTAGGAGGTGCCCAGTGGGGAGGGAATAAGTTTATTGATAATGCTGCGATCAGATTTGAGTTGGTCTTTGTGCCCCTGAAAGGGGTGGGATTCGAAAGTATATCTGAAAGGAGACAGGGTGGGAAGGAAAGAGAGAGTGAGACTGAGAGAGGAAAGGTTGAAAGGGGTGGGTTTTAGCCTCCTTCTGCGGATGCTGAATACTAATCAGGTAAACAATTATTTCATTAAGATGCTCAGTTGAAGCTTTGGAACGGATTATTTTGGCTACTGGATCGGTTGGAGGAGCTGTCTGGCTGTTTCCTAGAAGTCTGGTGGGAACTGGAGGGGAGATGATAATATAATCTTGATAGTCGAGCAAGTTTTTATTTGGCCTGCACTTTAAGGGCTGAGGCTGGCCTTTCTTTTCAGAGTGAAATCTCTTGGGAAGTGTGCCAAAGGAGGCACATTATGTGCATGCTTATTTTGAAAACCCATTTGTCAAAGGAGGAGTATGTTGAGCAGTGGTTTGGAGAGTTTGATTGGACCCTGATTCCTCACCTAGTGCCTGGCACAGTGTAGATGTTCAATAAAACATTTGCCACCTGAATGGTTGCTGAAGGAAAACTTGTTTCCAGCAACTTGCCTGTCCAGCAAGGATGAGTACTTTGAAGCAGTTGAGGCTCAGCGGATGTGGCTTACCTATTGACCCACAGATGAATGGGAACAAAATAGAGGACTTGAGCCCAGAGCCCCATTACCCTTGATCATGAATGTCTAATTGCTTTTTAAAAAATAGAGAATTCAAGGGAACTCTCTATCTAAATGTTGCTGCTACTATACAATAGGAAAAAAAAAAGACAAGTAAATGAAAAGAAGTAATAATAGGTATCTCTGCAGGTGATCTGGGCTTAACATGGAGTGAGGATATTCGTACTGAGTTACAGTGATGCACTCAGAAAAATTAAACACACACACACACACACACACACATACACACACACACACATATATATTTCCCTGCAAGATGGTGAGCTTCTTATATTACTCATCTTCCAAGGCTTAGCTCTGGCATCAGTTACTCCAGGAACTTTCCATTACTATCCCCAACCTCAGCTTCCATAGTACTTTTTACGGTTTTTCCTCAGAATGCTTATCAAATGGATTTAGTTGTTGCTGCATGTGTACATAATCACAGGAATGGCCCTCTACCAGAATGGAATCTCCTTGATGGAAGGCACCATGCTTCATTCCTTTTCTTTAAAAAAACTCTTTAATACTTAGTAAAACGCTTGTTACATAGGAAGTGCATGATACATATACTCAAGAATTGAACAGCAATGAGTCAATTTGTGAGTGTTTTGTTGAGTGTCAGCTACATTAAGCTCAAGGGAAGATTCAAGTCAAGGTGAAGGTATAGTATCTGCCCGCTTCAAAAAGTTTAAAATCTATGTAAGGTGAAGGTGACTTGGTCTTTAATGTTACTTAGGCTTATTGCAGTAAGTGTAGCTGAGAGTAACAGAAGTAATGCTTTTATTTAATGGATAAAAACCAGCTCTCTCAGTGGTGCTGTTGGTCAGATTGTGGCTATGAAACCCCAGAAACTCAGAGTTGCAAAAAGGCCCAGTTAGGCTTGCATGGTACGTGCTTATTTCTTCTTTTCAATACCCTTGGCTTTGTCAGCCCATCTACTCTAAAGAGGCCCCATTTAAGGGCGTGTTTCCTAGTAGTAGACAGGCTGGAAATAGCCCCAACCCAGCACTTTCTCCACTCTACCATGCTGCTTATTTTATAAAAAGACTAATCTAAATCCAACAAAACCTACTACCAAAAAATGCACAAATTACAACTGGCACATAGCCACAAACCCAGCATTTTAGACATTCATATCATTTGGGAATATCTGGACCCAGATTTGCTTCTTATTTTCTTCAGGGGATGATGACACAATACAAACTTTGCATGGCTGACTGCACTAACCAGGGGAAGATTCCAACCAAAGGGAGCAGGTCCTGTCCTCACTGCACCTTCATGATGAAAACAGCAGGTAGAGGGTGTTAGGTGCCAAAGTGAGTAATAGAGGACCAATGCTATAAGGTCATAAGGAGGTCACAGATGAAGACTGAGGACCAGAGAGGTGGCTGCACACTGAGTGAGCAGAGATGGGACTACACTCTTAGCCTGGAAACACTCAGCCACAACTTCCCTAGTGGGCTCCCCATGTCAGGTCCTTGTCCCTCCATCCTGCCTCTCACTCTGTCCCCAGAGTGAGCTCTCCAGGCTGATCATTCCACCTGGTCAGGTCACTCTATTCACTTCCCCGGTGTCCCAAATCCTTTCCCAAATAATCAACTAATTATTTCATCACATTCTTTCTCTTGCACTTTCCTTTGCCAATATGTGACTCAAGTGACAGCAATGTCACTGATATCTCCCTGAGTCAGCTCGCAAGATCACTCTGCTTGGGCTAGGGAGTGATAAGCAAGACATCATGGAATGAGAGTCTTGGTGGAAGGAGGCTAACCTGGGGTTATGTTACACTACAGTGGCAGGAAGGGACAATATTTTGGTGCTCGGCATTCATCATAAGGTGCTGAGCATTTTGGGAAGAGAATGTGATGAGCAGAAGAATGCCTAAAGGAAAGGGAAAGGAATTAGAATTCAGTTGTATCTACTACCCAAGTGCATTTATAACTTGTGGGCACCAACTAGCTTCTGCTTAAACCAATACCATTACCACACATTGGGATCTCAAAGTTAAATGCCTACAGAGGCCAGCTAAGTGAGACAAATGAGGGCAGTGGGCTTTGTGTCAGGTAATAAAGAGTGGTGGAGACTGTGGCAAAATAAGGACCGAACGCTACGTCTAAAGGGGGTATCAGTAACCCAGCTCCAGCTGCTTACTGACATGTGGGGTTCTGACCCAGGACTGCCATGTCTTTTCATATTTTTAAGAGAAGCTAGAAATGTGAAAATGTGTGAAATTTCCCAACTTAATCATGTTGATTCCAAGTGTTAACAAACATTGTGTAGGTCAAAGAAAATTACATATTGGTGGACCACATCTAGTTTCTGGGCTGCCACTTTGTGACCTCTGCCCTATATGGAACTTTCCAGTGTGTGCATAGGTGTCTGCAAGCAGGGATTTGTAGCTGTTGTCAATAATTCAGGCCAAAAAACTTACGTAGAAATATTCTTAGGGTAACAGAGAGTCATAAAAAATGTCAACATGCTACTCAGCAAAAGAGAGGGTGATCCAGTGAACTGATAGAAAAGAATAGAAAACAAAATAATATAATAAGATCTACACCTCATCAGAAAGCATGGCTTTGTTTGAAGTGGTGATGGGATTGATAAAGGCTTCCTTCCAACCCTGGAAGCTGGACAGCTCCAGAGGCAGTCTTCCCGAATCCTCCTGCAGGGAGGCTGGGCTTGTGGAGGGGTAGGGAGGGATGTCGTCATGGAGAACAGGATTGCCATGCCAGGTGTGTAGACACATGTGTGGCTCAGCACAGGTTTTTCTTTTTCTCACTGGCCTCAAGAATACTTCTCCCAGCTCTTAGCCAGCATAACCTCAAGGCTTCTCATCTGGGGAGGGACTGAGAATGGTGAAATTCTCCTTTCCAAGGAAGCTCTTTCTTTACCTGTGACCACCTTTAAAGGCACTGGCACAAGTGCATGTGGCCCAGTCATTCACAGTGGCTGCCCTGCCTCTAGCCCTCTCTGTTTAGGCCTGAGGAGGAAACAATGCTGGCCTTCAAAACCCTTTTCATATCCTTTCTCACAGTGATGATACTGTGACTGTACCTCCTGAGAACTTGCCGTTGGTGCCATTTCAGCTCTTCCTTTTCCTTTAGTTATGATTCAAGTCTCACCAGTTATTTTTCTACAGAGCTTACTCATCCCAAGACATCATTTTCTATTTCTACAGCCACCATCCTTTATCCAGGTGCCCAAGATTTCAAATTCCTATTACTATTTATGGCCTGTGAAAAAGGGGTTTCCTGCCTCCAGTCTCTCCCCACTTGCCCCAAACACCACTTTCATCATGTAATCTCCTTCCCTATTATTTATTATCTCAAATTAAAATACACAAACATGACCTGAAAAGACTACCCCCTCTCACCCACCCCCCCCACTGCCTCCATGTACAGCCTATCCAGTTACCTTCAGGCAACAGAAAGAGAATATATTTTGGAATCACACAGACCCAAGTTTATGTCTTGACTCTGCCATTTGCTCCCCGTGTGACCTGAATGAATTATATAACCTCTCTTGCCTGCAGTTACCTCATCTGAATATTGGGATAAATAATACGTACCTTTCATGGTTGTTGGGAGAATGACATAAGCAAATGTGTGCTACCTCATTGTAAGTACTCAAAAAAATAGTAGCAGTCGTTAACATTACTCTCCACAAATGTAGCCTTAGAGAGACAAAATAAGAGGGTGTTTGCATCTGTCAGCACATGATAGAAATGTCAAAAGAATCTGAAGGAAAGTAAATAATTAATGGAAATGTGCAGTTATTTGTTCTGCTATTGGGCAAAAGAAAACTTTTAAGAATTTATCAAAAGAGAAGATAAAAGTCTACTGCTACCAAGTTTTGCCATTTTTTTTTTCCTCCTAAACATTTTAGCTGTGTCATACCTATGTTCTCCTCCAACACAGATAGGTGGTTCTGATCAAAGTCCCTGCAGGTCCCCTTGTAAACGACTAGAACATGCTCAACCTTGTGCAATCTGACCTGCAGTCACCTTCCACCTTCATAGCACAATTAAGCATGGCAGAGCGGAAACATGTGAATTGTCTGAGGTCAAACATACCCAAATGTGAATCCTGTCTCTATGTCCTAGCTGTGGGACTGCAAGCAGGGTATTCAATCTCTCCAAGCCTCAGCCTCTTTCCTGCAAAATTAGGAGAATCATCCCATTCATGTAAAGAATGCTAGATTAGTGTCACTTCTAAAGGGATTCACCTATTTTAACTATGCAATAAATGTTACCTCCCATTTTGTTTCCATTTAAGTGGGCGCCAATGTTTACATCTGCTAAGAAATTTCCTTGATCAAGTCCTCTAATGCTAACTGCTACTTTACTCTGCACACTCTCATCAAACGAAATTTTAAAATCTTAGAGTTACAAGAAAAAAGAGTTTTTGAGTTAGACAGACTTGGTTTTGAATTCTGGTTTCAACAATAACTAGCTGTGTTATCTGGATAAGTCTGTTTCTTTATTTGTAAGACAGGAGTAACACCAGTTCTTCCTTTAGAGAGCCCTTATGAAGATTCAATGAAATAATGCTTAGAACAGGATCTGGCAGAGAAGAAGGATCCAGCAGAGGGTAGCCACCCTTATTAAAGTGGCAAGTAGAAGTTGTAGCTAACAGGTTGAGATTTTTATCTTAACTTGACTCAAATAGTCCATTCCCATAACCTCTCTGTTTCCATATCTGGAAACTGAAAGTCATACACCTGCTTTATATCCCAGGAATCTTCTGAAGATGAAATAACATCATGGATATGAAGATTTCTTGAAAAATGAAAAGTACAGTGATAAATTTTGGCTGTGTCCCCACCGAAATCTCATCTTGAATTGTAGTTCCAATAATCCCCACACGTCAAGGGTGGGACCAGGTGGAGATAAGTGAATCATGGGGGTGGTTCTCATGATAGTGAATTAGTTCTCATGAGATCTGATGGTTTTATCAGGGGCTTCCCCTTTTGATCAGTACTCACTCAATCCTGCTGCCCTGTGAAGAAGGTGCCTGCTTCTCCTTTGTCTTCCACCATGATTGTAAGTTTCCTGAGGCCTCCCTAGCAATGTGAAACTGTGAGCCAATTAAACCTCTTTCCTTTATAAATTACCCAGTCTCAGGCAGTTCTTTATAGCAGCATGAGAATGGACTACTACAATAAATTGGTACCAGTAGAGTGGGGTGCTGCTATAAGGATACCCAAAAATGTGGAAGGGACTTTGGAACTGGGTAACAGGCAGAGGCTGGAACAGTTTAGAAGGCTCAGAAGAAGACAGGAAGATGTGGGAAGGTTTGGAACTTCCTAGAAACTTGTTGAACGGCTTGACCAAAATGCTGATAGTGGTATGGACAATGACATGTCCAGGCTGAAGTGGTCTCAGATGGAGATGAGGAACTTGTTGGGAAATGAGGCAAAGGCAACTCTTGTTATACTTTAGCAAAGAGACTGGTGCCATTTTGCCCTTGCCCTAGAGATCTGTGGAACTTTGAACTTGAGAGAGATGTTTTAGGGTATCTGGCAGAAGAAATTTCTAAGTGGCAAAGCACTCAAGAGGAAGCAGACATAAAAGTTTGGAAAATTTGCAGCCTGATGATGCCACAAAAAAGAAAACCCCATTTTCTGGGGGAGAAATTCAAGCTGGTTGTAGAAATTTGCATAACTAACAAGGAGCTGAAAGTTAATCACCAAGACAACGAGGAAAATGTCTCCAGGGCATGTCAGAGACCTTCAGTCCCTCCTATCACAGCCTTGGAGGCCAGGGGGTAAAAATGGTTTCCTGGCCCAGGGCCCAGGGCCTCCCTGCTTTATACAGCCTCAGCACACAGTGCCCTGCATCCCAGCTGCTTCAGCTCCAGCCACGGCTAAAAGGGGCCAATGCACAGCTCAGGCCATTGCTTCAGGGGCTGCAAACCCTAAGTCTTAGTGGCTAACACATGGTGTTGGGTTTGTGGGTGCATAAAAGTCAAAAACTGAGGTTTGGGAACCTTAAAAATTGAGGTTTGGGATGGGTGGAAATGCCTGGATGTCCAGGCAGAAGTTTGCTGCAGGGGCAGAGCCTTCATGGAGAACCTCCACCAGGGCAGTATGGAAGAAAAATGTAGGGTTGGAGCCCCCACATACAGTCCCCACTGGGGCATGACCTAGTGGAGCTGTGAGAAGAGGCTCACTGTTCTCCAGACCCCAGAATGGTAGATCCACTAACAGGCTGCACCATGCACCTGGAGAAACTGCAGACACTCAATGCCAGCCATGAAAGCAGCTGAGAGGGGGCCTGTACCCTGCAAAGCCACAGGGTAGAGCTGTCCAAGGTCATGAGAGCTCACTTCTTGCATCAGCATAATCTGGATGTGACACATGGAGTCAAAGGGGATCATTCTGGAACTTTAAGGTTTAATGACTGCCCCACTGGATTTTGGACTTGCATGGGGCCTGTAGCCCCTTAGTTTTGGCCAATTTCTCACATTTAGAATGGGTGTATTTACACAATGCCTATACCCCCATTGTATCTAGGAAGTAACTAACTTGCTTTTGATTTTACAGGCTCATAGGTGGAAGGAACTTGCCTTGTCTCAGATGAGACTTTGGACTGTGAACTTTTGAGTTAATGCTGGAATGAGTTAAGACCTCAGGCGATTGTTTGGAAGGCATAATTAGTTTTGAAAACTTGCCTTGTCTCAGTTGAGACTTTGGCCTGTGGAGTTTTGAGTTAATGCTGATGTGAGTTAAGACTTTGGAGGACTGTTGGGAATGCATGATTGGTTTTGAAATGTGAGGACAGGAGATTTGGGAGGGTCCAGGGGCAGAATAATATGGTTTGGCTATGTGTCCACCCAAATTTCACCTTGAATTGTAATTCCAGTAATCCCCACGTGTCAAGGGTGGGACCAGGTGGAGGTAATTGAATCATGGGGGTGGTTTTCCTGATGCTATTATTGTGACAGTGAGTTAGTTCTCATGAGATCTGATGGTTTTATCAGGGGCTTCTCCCTTCACTTGGCACTCAATCCTGCTGCTCTGTGAAGAAGGTGCCTGCTTTTCCTTTGCCTTCTGCCATGATTGTAAGTTTCCTGAGGCCTCCCCAGCAATGTAGAACTGTGAGTCAATTAACCCTCTTTCCTTTACAAACTACCCAATCTTGGGCAGTTCTTTATGGCAGCATGACAATGGACTAATACTACAGGTTTTACAAATCTGCTAGCAAAAAAACATTCTATTTTTCTGACTCCCTTTATGTCTGTCTGTTGGTCTGACAGCTCATTGAAGTCAGGGAAAGATCCTTTAATTTCTTTTGTACCCATTCCATGGTTTCTAATTCCCATTGCCTGCTCAGCGCACACTCACTGCTTGTTTCTCACCCATGCCTGCCTTATAGAACAAGATAAAATTAAAAACACCTACCCCTTTTGTGTGGGCAGTGTTTCTGCCAAGGCAACGATTCAGCTCCTTCCTGGTATGAGGGCCTGAGCTGCCCCAAGGAGAGGGGAAAGATTAAGCATCTGTAATAAATGTTCCCTAGGCAGGGAGGGAAAAATCACCTAACACTCTTGTGGTTTTTAGAAAAAAAAAAAGGGTAAGAGAAAAGAAGGAGGAAAAAGAAAACCCTGAGCTTTAAACAAGTGGCCAGGTTGTTTGTCATCTGTAAAATGAGGCGATGGAAAGCAGGAAAGGGCAGTGGTCCCTGGGTCTGCTTCAGGGATTCGTGCCTCAGACATCTGCTCCAATGCTCCTCGGCTGTCCATCTGCAATTTCTTTTTCTTTAACAAAAACAAAGAACCCTCACTGGACTGAAGTTTCCCACCTGGGCTGAATTTTCAGACCTGGCCTAGGTGGTCCCTAAGTAAATAATTTTATCCTCACTCACTCACCTCCTCCTGAGGAAAAAAACCCATCTTTTTGCTCAGTGAGAGAAGAAAGCACCCAAACCAAACAACAGATTCTCTGCAGCATTGGAATCCTCATTCTAGGGACTCCCATAAGGGCATATGGTTTAAATCAGAGTACCCAAGCTACTTGTCTATCTCCTGGGTAAACCTGATTAACATGGACTCAGAGAGAAAGGTTGGATGCATGCCAAAGTACTTTAGTGCCTGTGCAGACTGGTGCATGGACTTTTCCCATCACCCAGTAGTTCTAGAAGTCCACCTGCAGGCAAAAAGTAAAGAAACAGCCTGACCTAAAGTGCAACCCGTGGTGTACTCTTGATTTTTCACATGGAGCCCTTCATGATTTCACCATAGCTGATAGATTCAATAGAAGTCCTCCTGCTGTAGAGAGAATTTCTGTGGTCCTTTTGTCTCTGCATTCATTTGGTTTGGGCTGAGTAGTTTTTTTTTTTTTTCAGATGTGCCTCCGTTTGTGTCAGGCACTTGTGCTAGGCTGGAGGGATCCAAAGATGAACAAATGACAACCTCTGCCCTCTGGGAGCACACAGCTCTTGTGATAAGGATAAAAATCCAGACTGATGATTATAAAGTGATCAGTTTGCTAGGGTTACTATAGCAGATTATCACATACTTGGTGACTTGAAAAAGCCTCCACTTAACCTCTCACAGTTCTGGGGGACAGAAGTCTGAAATCCAGGCGTCAGCAAGGTTGGTTCTTTCTGGAGACTTTGCAGAAGAATCCATTCCATGCCTCTCTCCTGGCTTCTGGTGGCTGCTGGCAGTCCTTGGGATTCGTTAGCTTGTAGCTGCATAATTCCAATCTCTGTGTTCGGCTTCACTTGGCCTTCCCCTTGTGTCTCTGTGTCACATCTCCCTCTCCTTTATCTTATAAGGACGCATCACTGGATTTATAGCCCATGCTAAACCCAGGATGACCTCATCCAAAGACCCTTGACTTAATTATATCTGCAAATATCTTATTTCCAAATCAGGTCACATTCATAAAGTAATGGGGCTTAGGGTTTGGATATATCTTTTGAGAGAACACAATTCAATCTACTGCAAAGATCAAATATGATAGGTACTATAAAAATAGAGGCAAGCACAGAACATGATTGTAGCAGAGAAGAGAATGGTCCCTTGCAGCTGAGTGAGAGTCAGGAAAGGGCTCTAGAGGAGGTGGCTCATAAGGGGAGTTTTGGGGGACAAGCTGGCGTGTGTCCCAAGGAGGGGCTGCTTGTGTGAAAGTGAAGAGGTTTGCAAGTGTCATAAAGGGGATGACTCCATCTTTGGCCCTTGAGTGTTGGCAGGATCCTGGAATCCCTTCTGTGCTCAACCATCCTCTCCACCACTGCCTTTGATACCTGACAAGAAAGACCTCTCTGAGCTGGCTGGAATTTCAAACAGTGCAGCCTCTAGCCTACCATGCGTGAAGCCCCCAAACTTGGCCTCTCATCTAAACATAAAAATGCCCCAAACTACCCCCCAACCCCACCCCTAATTGTTCTCCTTCTCATCATTGGAATTCTTCGCAATGTCTTCTCTTCCTGAGAATCTCAGCTTCCTGTGAATACTAACTAAACATTCATTCATATTTATTGGTGAGGGTCATCTGTCTCAGCCTCCAAATGCATTCCTGGGTGAGTGATCAGATCCCGCCTCTGGGAAAACTGACCAAATAGAAAAAATGGTGGGAGTGGGGAATCATAGAGTATTTGTGTGAATGGCTTGTGTGGAGTGTGAGTAGGGTGGAGGAGAAGTTAGTTCGCATTGGAGAGGTAAACAGAAGGCAAATTACAGAGAATCTACAATAACAAAACTCCTACAGCAAAACACAAACTGGAAAAGGTGTATCGAAGCCAAATAGCTCAAATTCACCTGTAAAACACAGGTGCTGCTGCTTTGGGACCACCCTGGTTCTCAAGAAATGAAGGCTTCAGCATGAGGAAATACAGGATAGGATGGATGAAGAAACAAAAGTCTGAAGCATGGAGAGCCTTCTAGAGGTGGAGCTTCCTGTCTTTAGAGCCAGAATTTTCCAGGGTCTGAATTTCATTCTGTAAGCCTGTTTGAGGTGAGTTAACCCTTTAGGCATGTGGTGCAGATGATTAAAGTTCTTGGCCAGTGTCCATTGAGCCCATCACTAGCTTACAAATGTTATGTGTTGCAAAAGCATCTTTTGTTGGGCCAGAGGAATGATTTACTCTTCATGGAGTGAACTTGGCCAATAGCTACTCTTGACATAAGTGTGGAGGGACAAAACAATAAGGAGATTTTCAACTTGTCATTTCCATCCGGTTGACAAAATTATCAGAGCAGCATCTGTGTGACTTCTTTTTTGACTCCCATGAAACTCCCTAGACCATAAAGTAAGCCCTAGCTGGCCAGGTGTGGTGGCTCATGCCTGTAATCCCAGCACTTTGGGAGGCCAAGACAGGCAGATCATGAGGTCAAGAGATCGAAACCATCCTGTCCAACATGATGAAACCCTGTCTCTACTAAAAATACAAAAGTTAGCTGAGCATGGTGGTGAGGGCCTGTAGTCCCAGCTACTGGGGAGGCTGAGGCAGGAGAATCACTTGAACCTGGGAGGCAGAGTTTGCAGTGGGCCAAGATTGCACCATTGCACTCCAGCCTGGGCGACAGAGCCAGACTCCATCTCAAAAAAAAAAAAAAAAAAAAAAAAAAAAGTACACCATTGTTATGAAAAAGAGGGGGCTATCTCACACACTCACTGACGTGTGGTTGGAAGTGCTTTTTGATTAAGGATGTCTGAGCTTGCTTTAGTGTAAAACAGTTCATGAATTCGTGGAAATTATCCACCCCCACACTGATTGTTCTGCTTCAGCTGAGGTAACAGCATCAGGGTGAGGATTTGTGTGGAAATTCAAACTGCACTGGAACGCTGTGCTCAAATAATTCCTGCTCCCCCACCCCCCACACACACCTTGATGAGTTTTTGCGAATGATCCTTTATCCTAAATATCCCACCACTCCAGGAACACTACATGGGTGATTCAGAAGGCCACATCCCATGCATTCTTGTTGCCCTTCCAAACTCATTATTTATGTGTGGCTTTGGATGGTCTTCAGAAGATTTGCTGAAGCATTCACACCACTCCAATCCAAAACTTCACTCTATTGCTAGACCATTCTTTATGTGACAGCTATGGCATCCCAGATCATTTTAGAGTCAAATGTCAGGCACGTGCCCTTTCAAAGATAGAAAATGGAGGGGAAATCGCCAGCTGCCCCAATCTTCAACTACTTCTCCTTAAAGGCCCTATGGCATTCCATATTAGAGGCTTGGAAAATCACCACACGGCTGTCAGCAAACTGCGGAATTGTACTGGCAAGATTGGCTTGTGGTGGCGCTGTCTACAGATTTGTGTTTCTTGTCTGCCTGCCAAAACCCACTGTCCCTGATAAATGTAGCGCTCAGAGATGGCTAACAAGAGAGGTGGATTGTAGCACACACACCAAGCCCCTGGAGAAGATCAGTGAGGGGAGGTTTAGAAATAAAGCAGACATGGTGAGATTGAGAATTAGAGAATCTGAGTGCACATCCAGAAAGCCAGGAGCAAATCAATGCTTAAATCATTACGTGCATAGCTCCAGTAGGTAAGGCTGATAGTAGGGACTGTGGAGATATAAAGAAACACATGATGTGACCTTTACTTTCAATGAGCTTTCAGACCGTGTGTGGCTAACAGATGTCCTACTTGGGAGTGTAAGCGACAACATAATTTAATAAATGGAGGAGATAAAGGTTATATCTATGATATATTAGTAGTGAACATAGGGTAAGAGATATATTCCAATTTGGCATACTTAGGGAACATATACATTTGTATTTATTTAATGTGTTATATAGCCATTACCAGTTCTGAGTGCTCTAACCAGATGCTAACTCATTTAATTCTCCTCACAATCCTATGATGCAGGCATTATTAGAATATTCACTTCTTTTTAGACGAACAAACAGAAACAGAGAGCTTAAGTAGGTTGCCCAAGGTCATCCAGCTACTAGGTGGCAGAGTCGGGATTCAAAACATCATGGAAGGGAAAAGAAGTTTGGTTGGACTTTGAAGGCAGGTTAGAATTTGAAAGACAAGAAAATAAGAAAGTCTTTCAGCTGCAGGATGGCAGGCCACTAGTGAGAAAGGGAAAGACATAATGAAAGAGTCATACTCCTCCCTTTTGGATGGTTGATCTTATGGTGCCATGCAGGGGATATTGGAAAGGGGGGCTGAAAAACAAGCTGAAAGACTGTGCAGTGATTTAACCCACACTTGGCTTAGGAAATGGGTATTAATGGACAAATTCAAAAGAATCTATAGGTGAGGAATTGACACAAATTGGTGACTAACTAGATATGAAAAAAAAGGTTATGGAAAGTCAGTGCCTTCTCTCAAGTTTTGACCTAGGAAACAGCAGTGCCATTGATGGAATTAAGGAAGCCAAGATGAAGCAGGAGTTCTAGAAAGATCAGTAATGTTTTAGATGTTTTGAGTTTGAGATGATTGCAGACTTCTAAATATACATGTCCATCAAGCAATTGCTTAAGTGGGACTTGAACTTAGGAAAGTGGTCAAATTTGAGTTTATAGATTTAGGAACAATTAGTGCAGAAGTAATACAACTGCTCCAAGGGATAGAAGAGCAGAGGTTAAGGACTGAACTTTGTTTCAATCCAGTTGCCAGAGGAAATGGATTAACTAATAATCAAACAGAGAAAAGGATATGAAGAAACGTATAAAACCGAGATAGTGTAACACTGTGGAAACCAAGGGACGATGATATAAAAAAGTTGGTAATGTGGTCAGTAAGGTGTAATGCTGCAATGAGGCTACGGAGAATAGGAAGAAATGTCCTATACAGCATTTAAGGGCCAGAAAAAAGACAGTGACTTCTGAGCAGCCTCTATAAGTGGGGTGGTCCTTTTCTCACTTCTTCAGGCTGAGTTAGACTGTTCTGTTAACATTTCCTGATATAGAATGGTTTTAAAGTTATCAACCTTCTATCACTTTCCTCTGTCTGTCAGCAACAGAGCATAATGGGGGAAAATCACATGGGCTCAAATCCAAATTTGTTTTTACCTCTGCCGGTAAAAACAAATTTGGCAACCAACTGAGCAGGTCACAAGCTGAGGGCAGAACCCCTGATTCTAATGGCACAACATTTCCTCAAGCCTGTCAGTCTTTGAATGCAATATTCAACCAGGTGTGAATCCATTTGAGATACTTTGTTGAATGTCTGGTTGAAATTAATAAGTGCTATGTTTGGGAGTAGTCCCTTAATTTATCAGTATAGTAAATTTTAGCTCAAAGGCAAATGAAGTTAACCTGCCATGATTTGTTCTTAGTGAACACTGGTGGGTTCTTGGTGATCACTTTATTGTTTGTTTGTTTTTTTAGCCTACAATTTAATCATCTTTTCTAGAATTTTCTCAAGGATTTTAATAATGGCATTAAAAATAAAATAAAAACATACAAATGTTAATGAAAATTTAGGTTTAAGGAATTAGATTTTAGTAAATTTGGATAGCTTCTGATCACTAGCCTTTTGAGAACTCTCCCATTCATTGTATCATCTGACAGATTAATAATAAGGTTGTTAAGAGGACATATGTATATTTATTTTAGAGCTTAAAACTTTCCAAGGCCTAAACGGTTGAACTCATGAGTGCCTAATTGTTCTCCCTCAATCTTGACTTGAATTCTTTTTTATATTGTTTGTTTCATTGAGTATAAAGATAATTATTGCTAGAAAATTGAAAAACCAAATAGAAGTTGAGTGTTGTGGCTGGGTGCAGTGGCTCACACTTATAATCCTAGCACTTTGGGAGGCCAAGGTGGGCAGATCACTTGAGGTCAGGAGTTCGAGACCAGCCTGGCCAACATGGTGAAACCCCGTCTCTAACAAAAATGTAAAAAATTAGCTGGATGTGGTGGTGCACACCTGTAATCCCAGCTATTGGGGAGGGTGAGACAGGAGAATCGCTTGAATGCAGGAGGCAGAGGTTACAGTGAGCCGAGATCATGCCACTGCAATCCAGCCTGGGTGACAGAGCAAGACTCTGTCTCAAAAAAAAAAAAAAAAAAAAAAGAAAAGAAAAAAAATGTTAAGTTTTCTTCCTACTATCTGTTATTCGGGAAAGCAGTTCAGTTTGATAGCTGTTCAAGCACCCACTCTGCTGTATGAGTACTATGAAAGGCTTCAGTAACATGAAGATCTTACCCAAGATTTACTTCATTCTGTTTTTAGTGTCCCCAGTGGTCAGCAAATAACTGGCACTAATACTGCACCTTCAGATTCAAATCCATTTTCTGGATGGACTTTTTTTGAGATCTAAATGCACAAAGCCCCGCTATATATCCAATAGGGTTCATGAGTTGCCCATTTCCTTTTATCTTCAGTGGGATTATTTTCAACTGAGTAATCATAGTGTTAACTCTCAGTATTCCTCAAATTTAGAAGTCCTCATTCACTTTAGATGTCTTCTAGATGTGGGCTTGCTTCTAGCTATTCTCTGAATTTCTTGAAGCCTTGGGTAACATGTCCAGCAATCCGTACTGTATCTTTTACCTCTTGGAGAGGGTTCTCTCAAAATTCCTGTTAATTCAAGACTGTTTTGAAGGCCAGTTCTAAGTCAAAGGGCAATTCATCTATTTTTTCCCTCTCTTTGCTAAATGATAAAATTGTCAATGAGGCTAAGGTTTGTGAGATATTCTAGTTTCAATGGAATCAGACTTCTGCTAAATGTATGTAGAGTTAAAGTCTCCCATCCTATTATCTCTGTATTTTTAAAATATAGTCTGTATTAGGAAATAATTTTAAACAATTTATATAAGAAAAATATCATCCTTAAACACTATCTGGCTAGGTATCCTATGATATAATTCCACCAAAACAGAACTTTTGATTCTCTTTCCCTTTATTGCAATTGATATGATTTTTACTTTACTTCCCCTCTCCGATCGGTAGGTTTTTACACTAGTGTATGACTCATTATTTACAGGTCTAAATTCTTCTGCTCTTCCTATCCTTGATAGGCAATATCCCACCTGGTTTCTTCAGATGGGATTAAGAAAAGATTTACAAGTAAGCAGGACTAGCCACAAGCCAATGTCAAGCAAGAAAGGCTTGAAATGTGTAGGTTGGAAGTTTCTACGAGGGCTTATCAGGGCTGGCAGTAAATAAGGGAAACTTGGGCAAGGGATTTGCCTCATGAGAAACTTCTTTAGCATTGCTGAGATTGACCCTGCTCAAGCATCCAACTCCTGATGTTTTCTAAGATTTGTGTCTTATAGAGCCAGGCCCCTAAGGGAATACATTATTTTCATTCATCCACAAACCTCCAAAGCCAGTATTCAAAGAAGGGTCACATTTTCTGCTGGGAAACTCATTCCCTTTCAATCCCCTATGATTTTCACTTTTTCCCCCATTATACTTCCAAATACATCTGACCTGCTGGATTTTAAATATTCATTTTTCACATCTTTCTTCCCTAACAGATTGTAACCTCCTGGAGGGCAGAGGCTGTATCTGCCTCATCTGTGCATTTCCACCACCCAATCTGTAGTAGATGTTTCTTGAATAAATGGTCTTATTTCCTTTGTGGGCAGTATGATGGATCCCAGGTAAGGGTGTCTGTTTGTATGTATGAAGAGTAACCCTAATCTTTCAGAGCAACAGAATTCCCATCTTTTGTGACTTAGCCAAGGCAAGAATTCTGGTCAGAAGTATTTGCCATTTAAATATGTTTCTCTGGATATGATTAATATTCTTCTTTTGGCTTTTTTATAATGGTTCATTTATCATATGTTCTAGTCATAGGCTTCACCATGCAAATAGAGAAATATCTAGAAGGTTGCATATATCTTTGAATCTTGGCATGTCAAGTTCCACTGTTTGTCCCCTCTATTCTGTAGGTTTGGTATATAAATGACATTTACTATTGCCTAAGAACTACTAGGAACTTCTGCCCACACTGTGCTGCATCTTGCTATGTCAGATATAGCATCTTTCATATAATTCTGTTTTGCAATATATTTGGCCTTTTTTTCCTCTCTCTGACAAAAACCCTGTTTCCACTCTGTTGATCAGGGCAGAATTGTCTGCTAAATACATTCTTCCCAGTCTTTGTGACGTGTAGCCAGATTCTACAGATACTAGCCAGGACATTTGTTCTGGTGTCAGGCCACAGTCCAGGAAATTAACATCTTCTCTTCAACATTGTCTCTAGCTGTTCATTCCCTTAGTCTCCTTTCTTTTCCAAAGACATGACCTTCAGCTGGAATAGCTGAAAACATCACCTGTGTCCTGAGTGCCCCTCTACAATTTTCCATACAGAACACTGGGATCTCTGGGCCCCCAATCCACCATTCATTTCCATGGGGGGCAGTGAATGGTGAGATTCAGGGGTCTTATCTGTTATATTGCCACATACCCTGTCTACTGTGGTCTTTTGACTGACTGTCCATGCATAGGTGCCTCTGGATGGCACAGGTCAAACTCTTCCTGACATATCATTTCCTCCAGGAATAATAATGGGGTTCTTTTATATGATGGCTCCTAAAAATCTCTTTTATTGTTCTTAGAGCATGAAATGATACCTTTTTATCAAAATATCTCATAGCATGCTCCACTACAATCTCTGTGGAATTTCCTCCTTTCTTCTCATTCACATAACTTTTGACATCTATTTCTATTAATAATTTTGGCATCTTTTTCTACTTGGTTGCTTACTTCCTGGATTAGTTTTTTACTTCCTATTATGTTCATTCTTGAATAAACTAGAATATAACAAGGTGATCCTCCAACTTTTTCTTTCATTTTTAATGGCCACTGAAGCTTGAACATAGAGTAAATAGAACCCTTAATCAATAACTTCAGAGGAAGAGAAACACAAAACAGATTCCAAAGGTCAGAAAGCTCTAATCTGTACATCACTTCCAAGCCTGAAGAACAAGAAAGCATCTTGGAGCTGCAGGGAACAATTGTTTTCAAGCCCCACTGACTGGAACAAGTTAATGACCTTCTCATTCATTTTCTCTTAAAAGTGCTCTGTATATTTGAGAATCTTCATGTGGCTTCTCAGCAGCTGCTACTGAGACATTAGAAAGCCCATAATCAGCACCATGATGTTGTTAAAAGAACACCAGGTAAGGAATCTAGAGAACTGGGTTCTAATCCAAATTCCTCCATTGTGTGGTTTAGGGCTATTTATTTGAATTCCAAATCTCATTTCCAGATCTACTGACTTGGGGCAGAAAATAGTCCCTACTGTTTTTCACTGGGTAGTTGTGAGGTTAACTCACACACACACAAATATATTTTACAAAGTGAATAGTGCTGCACAAATACTACATTTAAAGTAATTATCATTGCAGCTTTAAGGTAGCTTGCCAACCTATAGCCCTTATAAAAAGGATAAGCTAGAATGAATAATCCTAGATTCTTTGATTTATTTATTTTTTATAGCAGAGGGGCTATATGAGATTGAGCAGGCCACTCATCCTGTCTGAGAATTCCACTATCTGTGAACTGGGGATGATAATAATATCTGGCTTTCTAAGTTCTACTTTCTGGCCTGAGGCTCAACCTCTTCACCGCATGAATGATACCAGGAAGATTCAGCCTTCAGGAAAAAGAGTGCCCCTACTCAACTCTGAAATCACAACTTTACCCAAAGAGTCCATCAGGACAACACATCAGAAGAAAAAAATAATAAAACCAACATCTATACAAACATGACTTGCATAATAGTTGATTGAGATGGAGGTAGAAAGAATTGACATTTCTTTGCACTAGGGTATTTTATGCTAGGGTACAAAATAGCTTGAAGTAGAACCTATCTTTTCAGCTTATAGCTTTGGATAGCTATGCCATCCTTAATTAGTTATTTGATTTTCTATCTACAATTCTTTATTATACTGTGAAATAATAAGAAATACACATATTGCCCCCAGTTTCTGGCATAGAGCTGCTAAAACCCTTGCAATTTCCTGAACAATAGGGATGCTAGGAGAATCTTTAGTTCTAATATTTGGTCTTTGAGCCCAGTTCTTGACACAGAGCTCCTAAGTCTCTTGGAATTTCCTGGGTGACAGAAGCATCTTTTGTTCTTTTGAGGTTACTCTTGGTGGGACCCTGGATAGGGGCCGGTCACCAGAAAGATCAAGCCATGATTACAAGCTTGGAGCTTTCAGCCCCGGCCCCCATTCTCCGGAGAGGGGAGAGTGGCTGGAAATGGAGTGAATAATAAATCATGCCTACATGATGATGCCTCCATAAATATCCCTAAACTGTGGGGTTTGGAGAGTTTCTGGTTTGGCAAATGCATCCATGTGCCAGTAGCACAGCACACCCCAATTCCATAGGGTCAGAAGCTCCTGCACTTTGGGACCTTTCTCCACTTCACCCTACATATCTCTCCCACCTGTCTGTTCATCTATATTCTTTATTATATCCTTTATTAATAAACTGGTAAATATAAGTTTCCCTGAGTTCTGTGAGCCATTCTTAAACCCAAGAAGGAAGTCGTCGGAACCACAATTTACAGCCCATATACCTATACAGTATACTTGTATAGGTAACATCCTACTACTTGCGATTGGCATCAAAAGTTGGGGTAAGTCTTATAGAACTGAGGCCTTAACCTATGGTATCTGATGCTATCTGCAGGTATGTAATGTCAGAATTGAATTGAATTGTAAGACATCCAGCTGGTGTGTGCTGGAGAACTGCTTGTTGTATGATAAAATATCCCTACACATCTGGTGTCAGAAGTATTATGTTGAGTGGTGTGTGAGAGTAGAAAAAAAAACTACTTTGGATTTATTTTTCTTATCTCTAATAGTACAGTTCAGCTAGAACTACAGATTCAATGATTGTCTACACTGACAAAGCTTGAGAATCAAAGAGAAAATGACATTCGTGGGTACAGACTGAGGCATATGACATGGAAATGTAGAGTGATGGAATGTAACCCAGAAAGCCCAAAAATCTATAAGCACACAAGAGGAGATATAGATATGTGTACACACACACACACACACACACAGGTATACACATCCCAAATGGTATCAGAGCTGTGAACAAATAGGCTCTGCTATTCTATTTTTAAGGCTGTCATTTTTCAGCACATCAGAACAAAGGAAAACACAGTAGGAGACGAAAGCAAACTGAGGGTTTTATTGCTTTTGTTTGAAGTCATCCATGCTGAAGTTGATTTTAATTTAAATGTGGGGTTAGTTTACTTTGGGGGTCATAGTGCACATGCAAGCTAGGACCCTCAGCAATTATCTTGCACCATGTAAAAATCGATGAACCTGTTCACTTGAGGAAAGGCTATTTCTTGTTTTATCACCAGAAATAAATTAACCAGCCAACTCAAGGATACATACACTTAATGACAGTGACAGAAATGAGTCGATAGCATCTTTACTGACTTCCCCCAGCAAATGTAACAGAGAGCTGACTTTCCTGGGTTGGTATCTAGAAAGGTAAGCCTGAATGGTTATTTTTTTTAATAATCTCTCACGTGTAAACAGAATGTACTTCCCTGTTTTGTGTTTGGCACTTGCACCAACATACTGATTTTCAAGTAAACAATTCTGAACTAGAATCCTCATGACTTGCTATGGTCTGAATGTTTGTTTCCCCCCAAAATTCATGTCTTAAAACCTAATTACCAAGGTGATGGTATTAGGAGGTGGAGTCTTTGGGAGATGATTAGGTCGGGGAGCTTCCCACTCATGCATAGGATTAGTGCCCTTATGAAAAAGACCCCAGAGAACTAGCTAGAGGGCTACCCTTCCACCGTGTGAGGACATGGCCAGAAGTCGGCAGTCTGCAACCCAGAAGAGCGCCCTCATCAGATACTGAATCTACAGGCATCTTAATCTTGGACTTCTTAGTCTCCAGAACTGTGGAAAATAAATTTATGTTACTTATAAGCAACCCATTTGAGTGTATTTTGTTATGGCAGCCTGGACAGACTAAGGCATGACTTTTCCCAATGACCTACTCTGTTTGCGATTTATTGATATATTCCAATTTTAGGAAAACCCATTAGAGACAGTCTTTGCTTTATAAAATTGAAGAATTGTGAATAAAGAAAATATTGGTAGGTTGAATCTCTTATGAAATATACTAGATAACTTATTACAGTGGGGCCTTCACAGTTGCAAGAGGTGCCCTGAGAGCAGGTGGCCACATATGGCTATGCAGAGGAGCACTGCCCCATGCCAGGTCACACATCTCAAACAGACCTGAGATCTCCAAAAAGCACCAAAGTTGCTTTAATGTCATGTTTCTTCATTTATCAAATGGGGAGAGTAAATGCATCCTCACTGAGCTGAGAGGATTAAAAGATACTTTTATATTAATTGAGAACAACGAGGCTGGACTAAGATGTGGGTTTTTGTTTGCACTAAGTGATCAGCCTCTGCACATCATCTTTGTAGCTCAGAAGATTCAAATTAAAAAGAAATCACGAACTACTTATCATGAGTCACTTGCAAATAGCTACAACTGTGAACAGTAAATGAAGCCATGAATTCTTACATTGAAAGGAATTCATGATTACAAGTTTTAATTTGAGGGTCCATATGATTTGATTCTTAAGTTAGAGTACACATTTGTAGATTTCAGAATAATTCTATTCCTCAGAGGAGTCTTCATATGATCAAAGATTCACTATAATGTTCTCATCTTTAAAAGAAATTGTTCTTAGAGACAGGGTTTTGCTATGTTGTCCAGGCTGGTCTCAAACTCCTGGGCTCAAGAAATCCTGTCTCGGCCTTCCAAAATGCTGGGGTTACAGGAATGAGCCACCACCCCTGACCATAGTATTTTCTTAATAGTGAGATTCCCACATAATTTTAAATCTCTTTAAATAGCCTGACTTTGTAGAACCACACTGCGGTGAATTCTTGCTACATCCATGTCCAGAAGGACATACTATTGATCACATCATGAGATAGTTCTGGATTCTTGGGTGATTAATGTCCTTGGAACAGGTTCAAGACTGGGCTCCACTAGAACAGACCAAACTCTAAATGAGTGCATTTTGTAAAAAGAGATACAAATTAGAGTCAGAGATTTTTTATTTTTTATTTTTGCCAACTGAAACAATTATGGTGGCTTCAGAGATTTCTGATTCAGTGGCCTTAAGTGCTTCACGCAAACTTTCATTTAGACAGTCCTCAGATCTCCAGGGCATCCTATATGTAGTAATGGGTTATTTCAAAAGCTGCTTCTAAAAACCTCCTGAATATTCTCCATTTACACATATTGAGGCTATACAGATACAGTTTGTTTCAAGACATAAGAAAGAAAATAATAAACAGCATTATGGATGGTGTATTGGGAATCACTATCTTATGTTCTAGCTACCTAGAGAGTCAAAATATTCAATTGCAAAGTGACAACTTCCATTTGCCCTTTATCTGCCTGGAATTTTCTGACAGTTTCCCCTACAGACTTTTTGAGCTCTTTGGTATCATACTGGTTTAGTCTTTACGGCACAAAGCTGGGTTTCTTTCAACTGCTCCTCTCTTTGTCTCAGATGCCCCATTCAATTTAAGACATATGCCTTTTTGCTTTTGTGAAAATGTAATCTTTTAAGTGACTCACAGAACAAGAAAAAAAAAAAACTCGAGTTAGAAGCCTGACAAACACCCAGATCAGCCAGCCTCACCCAGTTCAGTCCAAGGAGGTTTGACAAGTTGCTATACAGAAAAGCAGTCTTTTGGAGGCAAAACTGCTTGCCAGTGTGCACATCAACTCTGACAGAGGGCAAAACACCAGCTGCCTGAATACACTCTCAGGCTGCATCTCCAAGAGCAAAAAGGGCTCTTCAGTTTCAGCAAAGTGAACTGTCCTCCCCCCATCTAATCAAAATGCCCCTTGGTTGGCAGATTGAAATATCCTTCAATCCAGTAAACCTGCATGACTTTTCACAGCTAACCTCTGCCCAGGGAGAAGTCAATAAAGAAACAAAATGCAAATAAATTAGCATTCATCACTGCTGATCTAGTATAAATATTTATAAGGGAAAGATGCAGCGATTTTGAGTGATACCATGATCCGGACCCCACATAAACAGTTAAAAACAGCCATACTTGAGATATTGCACTTTGCATTTTTTTTTTCCATTTCACATCACCATAATCACCTAATAAATATTTAAATGGACCCATTTGCTGTAACTATAAAAGAACCGTGTAAACTTGTTGTCATCTAGACACATTAGCCGTGGTGGAGTCAATGAATTTCAACAGTCACTTAATATCGCAGCCACTAGCTACCTTAAAACTGCCAGCGAGGGCCTGCCAGGAAGCTACTGTAACAGCCCAGATCACTGCCTCCTGAGCAAGACACGAGCTTCATTATGAATGCGAGCATTGCTGCTCTAATTAGGCCTGGGAGAGGTTTAACAACCATCCTACAGTCTTGCTGCTGACAAATATAAAAATAAAGCCTTGTTCGAATTAGCAATGTGAAGTGAGAAGGTCTAGAAGCACCAACTGTCTGAGCGGCCCTGGGACGGCTCTAATCTATAGCGAGGTTATTTTGGTTCATAAACTGCTAGTATGTTACCTGCAGGAGGTCTCCCCTGTAAAATGAATTATAGTAAGCTATATGTGATAATTAACCATGCATTAGCAAATATCTTGAAACAGGGAGGCTCTGTTTTCTCTGTATTTTGACTAATAAAAGCATGAATTTGTTCAACAAATGATCATTTAGGTTGTGGAATTCTAACCATATTGGAAGGACACAGTGAGCAATACAACATTGTGCTGGTCTAAGGGTTTCCTTACCCAAACAGGCTGCTTAATAGGCTGGCTCCATACTATGATGCTATTCACAGACCTAAAAACCACAGCGTTGAGAAGACAAATACAATATACATTTAAAATAATATGAACCTTGTGTTATTATTTACTTTAAAATCACCCTATATGTGACAATTAAAAAAAATACATGGGTAAAGTTCTGTTTCAGAAAGTAAACTTATGTTTCATTTAAAATATTTAAAAAGAATTCCCATGACTTTTCAACAATTAAATAAATATATATCATTGTACTTTTTTTTTTTTTATGGAGTGGGTTGCTAAGAACTTTCTTTAGATGGTTTCAAACATGCTCTAGAAATAAAAACTAGATCACAACATTGAATAAGACAACACCATTTTCTGAATTACTTAATGCATCCTCCAAAGAGTACCAGTGAGTATATCATATAGGTATCATTGACTTTGAAAGAAGTGTTTTGGGTGCTGCACTCGGGCTGAAGAGTGGACTGGGCTGAATAAAAAGAATCCTGGGAGGTTGATGAGAAGAAGCGTCATCTCCAATTGTCAGGGCATTCATGCAGAACAGGAGTCCAGGTGTTTTTATCATTATAGGAAGCCACATGATGCTAATTTTGTGACCAGAGCCTGCCAGTAATAGAAGGTACCAATGATGCCTTAAAATTAATAGATTTTTCCCTTGTCCTGCAAGACACCGATTGCTTCTTTATAAAAAGCAGTATCTTCTCCTTTTTTCTCCTCATCTTCTAACCTCACAGTTAAAATGTATATTTATATGTAGTATATATAAACACACGCACACATACTTACACAGATCTAAAAATAATGCAGACAGACCACGCAGGCAGCTTCAGTGTTTATCCCAAATATGTGACCAATAGTTCTGCTTTAAATAGTCTATCCAAATCCATCAATAAGTTGAGGTTATCCCTTCTAAGCAGTTCCAAGAGTTTATATGTTTATACCCGAACTGTTTCCATGGGATATTAATAGATGTTAGCTAAAAGGGTTCTGTGGTCAGATATATATGAGAATCCCTGGATTAAGTAAAGTGACATAGGTTTCTTTACTGTAGGACTTCTCAGAGCCTTTACTACTGCCTTGGGAAATACTGCCCCAGTGCAAACATTAGATACACATAGCCAGTTCTCATTAGAAAGAGCATCTAGTTTTATAAAAAGTCTCACTAGTGATGCAGAGATGGAAAGAGATGTTGTTTCTGAAGATCTTGAAGGCCTTGCAGGGCTAAAAACCAGGACATTGTTACAGAACAGAACACCCTATACTCCTATACTCAACGAAAGAACATTCAATCCCAAGTGAGATTGAAGGCTTTCTTAGTTTGGCTAAGGGGCAACACTCCTGATAATCAAAACATCCTTCAGTTGCAAGTCTTTCACCCACTTCAGGATTGCAAAGAAAATCACAAAGCAAACACATTTTGTAATCTTAGCAAAGAATCCCGTCTTTCCATTGCATGTCAAGTCAAAGCATTTTTACTCTTAATCACTGAGCACCTCCCAGGAAAAAAAAATGGCTATTGGCTTCCAGGAGGGAGGTAAAAACAAACCCCCTAGGCTCCACAGTCTTTCTAGCTCTTTCTGAGCAAGAGCTCTCTTTTTTTAACCTGTCGATGTATTGGGTGGTTACAGCGCAGACTATAAACTCCTATGAAAGCAGAAATCTTCAAGTTGAGTGAAGATCCTGGGAAGGAAAAGGGGAGAGGACTGGTGCTGAAATAAAGTGAATTCTTCTGTGAAGTTTGAGGACTTGGTTTTGGTGTGTTTCATAACAATAGTTTTGCTATTACATAGCAGGTGCAGAAGCCTGGAGAGACTCATTGAAAGGAAAACAAGCAAGGATCTTCCAGATACCAACAAACATCTTTGGAGGCTGATGGCATAGGAATTACCTTCACTACCTAGCCCCCAGTTCTTGCTTTCTCCACAAACAAGCTTTGCTGAAAAAGTTAAGAATTTTAGTTAGGATCTTTGAATAGAAATGGAATTGTATCTACAAGGGATTAGAGCTTTTTGGCACTGGCTTCAGGCTTTGGTAAAGTGATTGTGGGGGTCTGAGACTAAGTGAGAAACTAATGCATTATGAGCAGAAGATCCTAAACTGTGTTTTTTGTCTGATAGAAAAAGCTCAGGCTGGCCGGGTGCGGTAGCTCACACCTGCAATCCCAGCATTTTGGGAGGCCAAGGTGAGCGGATCACCTGAGGTCAGGAGTTCAAGACCAGCCTGACCAACATGGCAAAACCCTGTCTCTACTAAAAGCGCAAAAATTAGCTGGGTGTGGTGGTACATGCCTGTAATCCCAGCTACTCAGTAGGCTGAGGCAGGAGAATAGCTTGAACCTGGGAGGTGGAGGTTGCAGTGAGCGGAGACCGTGCCACTGCAGTCCAGTCAGGGCAACAGAGCAAGAGACTGTCTCAAAAAGTAAAATAAAATTTTAAAAAAGGAAAAGCTCAGGCTTGGAATCAATCAGACAGACCTAGGTTCAAATCCCGCCTCTCCTACATATGAGGACAATATATTTAGTCATCCTGAGCCTCAATTTCCTTATCTACAAAATCATGATAACAAGATAATTTATGCAAAGTGCTTGGTGCACTGTAAGAATTGAGTAATTACTTGTTATCCCTCACTTCTAATGGTATTCAATATAAAGACCCATTTCATTATTACACTCTTGTGCTATGAGCCAATCTGGACCTAGATTCAGTGCCCCTTTTAAGAGGTAGTAAAAGTTGAGTACGTAATAGCTACTCTTTTTGAGCATTTATGATAGATATGCCAAGGCATTGTGCAAAGCAATTTTTTGTGCATTTATCCTATTTAATTTTAACTGTCTCCCCATGATTTAGAGCTTCTATTTCTAGTTGATGAAAAGTCAGAAAAAAAATTAAATATCTAGTAATGAGGGTGGTTTCTTTCACCCCATTCTGCTTTCATCAGGACCAATCTTAAAGCCTGGTGCTGTTTCTGCACTATTTTACTTATCAAAATGGTATTATTGATTGGGCTTGGGAGCAAGTGCTAAGAGTGCCCCCTTTTGGTCCTGGAGAGCCTTACAACTCATCTGGGAGAATTAGGTGTGAAGCCTCCTCTTTGCCAGCGCATTCAGGGTTATTTGTGTCTCCTACTGTTGTGTCCCCTGGTCAGTCTGTATGTGGCTTTTACATTCCTTAATAAAGTAATAGACATGAAAGAATTCTGTGGCCAACGCCAGCAGCCACAGAGAACACCAAGTCTAAAGTCAGCAAAAGGTAAACATATGGAGCCATCCAAGGAATGTAGCAATAAAAATTGGAACATATGACGAAGCCTCCCCTCCCCCCTCTATTTTTCTGGGATAATTGTGTCAAGAAGGGGGAGAAAAGCATCTCTTTGCAGACAGCATGCCTTCATTGTGATCCGCTGTCGTCTGGCAGGGGGAGCCAGTCAAGGAATCTTTCAAGAAATAGCCCCCCCTTTTTTTTTCCTGAGTGTTCAATGACCAAAAATCTCTCAAATCAAATCCAAAGACAATTATTTATTTTCCAGACTTAATTTAATAGCAAAAACACCCCTGGAGGACTGAATGTGGTATTTGACTTTTATTTGGGCCACTCTGGGCATCACCAGCAGCTTTATTCTCCAAAGTGTGACTTTGCAGTGAGCTCCTTGGCCCACAGAACAGTCCAGGGGCACTGGCTGGGATCCTTGTTCTCCACACAACAGCAGCCCCGGGCAGGGCCAGAGACAGCACATAAATAATGCTTCTC
The DNA here is from genome assembly GCF_028858775.2 of Pan troglodytes. NCBI lineage: Eukaryota > Metazoa > Chordata > Mammalia > Primates > Hominidae > Pan > Pan troglodytes. The sequence goes on along the minus strand of NC_072417.2, from coordinate 69,248,878 downwards.
AGTGCAAATTTGACTCGGTATTTCTTTTCTGTGGCTCATAGTCTTCATTCTCATGAAGGGAAAACATGACCCCGGACTGTCCCCAGACCACCTTCCCAGCCTTGTCTGGCACCATGGTGGCCCCTGCCGGCCTGTCTGCCCCTGCTGTGTGGGGTGCATTGCTGCTTCCCTCTCTTGTCTTGCCTTTGCTCATGGCTTTACCTGTGCCTGGAGCATTTCCATCTCTACTTAGAACATTAGTATTCAAAGTGTGTGCTGTGGAGTTCCAGTGATGGATTCAAATCATAACTTTATTACCGAACAATCCACATGCCTGGAGAAAGTGAACTGGCCTCTCTGTGCCTTTCCTTGTGTTTCCTCATTTGTAAAATGGAAACTATCATAGAAACAACTTACTTTACAGGGCTATGATGAGGATAAAATGAGCACATGGTCTAGCCAGTATCTGGAACATGGTAAGCACACAATACCTTTTAGTTATCATTATAATTATTAGTAATCCCACTATGGAAGTCCTACTCACCCTTCAAGAGAGATCAATCTCATTTCTTCTATGAGACCTTCAGGGAGTCTTCTCCTTTTTTCCCAGGTTCCTTTTTATTCAACTGTTCTTCCACCTCTTTGGTTTTTGTTCCTTCATTATACCAAGTATTAGTCTCACTTGGAATAATTTCATACACTTAACAGCCATTTACTAAGCACAGACAATGTGCAAAGCATATTGCTGGAGATAGGAGGACCAACCAGATTTGGAGCTCCCTTTGAGGAACCAAAGATACAAGGGAAGTCACAGCTCAGGCTGCCCATAGTGAAAGGTCAAAAGTGTCAATTCCTATGAGACACATGAAAGGAAGATGTTGGGCAGAGGGGTATAGAGAAAAGAGAGGTCAATGTAAGTTGAGGTGATTAGGAAAGGTTCTATGGAAAAATGGTGTTTGCAGTAGATTCCTCAGGTTTTATGCATTTAAAGATGGGAAGAGTGGGGAGAAGAGCAAAGCAGAGAGACAAGTGACTGGTTATTTGCATTCATTACCCCAACCAAAATGTTAGCCCCAGGAAGCTAGAGACCATCCCAGAAATAGTGTCACCTTGCCATTAGGCACGTCAGGAGGTCACACGGAGACCAGGAAAGAGAACCAAGGACAGCATGGGTTAAAAATATGGGGAGAAAAGGGCTGGCCCCTTGAGGGTGTGATTGGTAATGGCAAATGAATAATCCCAAAGGCAGGCCTGTTACTCTAGAATATTCCAAGTGGTATTCTAATTCATTAGTTCCATCCAAGGGGCAGAGTGAGGGCCTATAGTTGTGTCTAGTGGCTAGTCCAACAAAAGTAATGAGAGTTGTTCCGAGCGTCTGATTGGGACAATAGAAAGTGGGCCAAACCCTAGGTTAGGATTTGACTGGGGTCCTGAACAAGAGGGTTAGAGTGGATAAAGCCAGATTCCTGTCCCAGCATACACTAAATCCAGGGACCCAAGAAAACAGTGGGCTGAGTAAACTGGCAGGGACGCTGGGGCCTGTCCTGTGTCTCAGTACCAAGGACCACGTTTGTATGCCACCACACTGAGTCTCAAAGAAGCTGCAGCTTGAATGTGCTTATATGCTACAGTGGTGTATAACAGAAGCAGCATGGATTCTGTGGCCATCACACATGGACTGAACCCACCAGCTCCGTGACTGAGCAAATCATTCAGTACTCTATGCCTCAGCACTTTTATCTGTCAAATGTGGAAATTCACACACATTATATTAGGATAAAAAGAGAAAATTATGTAGAATTTAGAGTGTGGTTCACAGACCAGTAAAATGTTTGTAAATTTGTTAGAAATGTAGTCTCAGCCCCCGTCCCAGACCTACTGAATCCGAATCTGAATTTTAACTCGACACCCCAGGTGATTTACATGGACCTTAGAGTTTGTTAAACACAGGACTAGATTAAAAGTTGGTATACTTGTTTGGTTTTCTGCACACCATGGACCCCTCATCTACTGGTCAGCAGGTGTGACTAATTGCCAGCCCAAATTCAGAAGACATGCCTTCTGGGGGTTCTTACTGAACCCCTAGAGTGGGACTAAGCCTACTGGGGAATGCCTCTCATAATTCATGTAGACTTGCAGTGACTTGCACAGTCTCTCTCTCTCTCTCTCTCTCTCTGTCACACACACACACACACACACACACACAATCACTCATGCACACAGGCTCACACACATAATGTACACAAGGCCTTTAGAAAAAAACAAACGAGTTTGTTAATCCATGAGCAGCAAGGTGTCTCTTTACATCTAATTACTCCTAACTTCTTGACTCATTTCTTAGATTTCCAACCTAGCACACCTACTGATTTCACACTTAAATGTGCTTTTCACTTACAATACTAATTTAAAGTGCAGTTGTCTTCATTCTCACTGGATAAAGGCCCATGCGGCTCCCTGCTATAGTGAAAATCTTCTGTGTGTTTTTGGGAGCCCTGAAAGAGGCTGAACTCTAAACCTGCCGAACACAGGTCACAAAGGTCACAGAGCACTCTCCCTCACTTTCTGCTCTGACCCACCAGATGGTTCTGGCATATTCCTACCGCTGCCCTCCCCATCATCTTCAAGCCTATCCATTAAACTCCCATACTGTGACGTTTCAGCCCCATTCTCTCTGAGATGCTCAAGGCAGGAGCTGTTCTGCATTCTCAGAGTTCGCTGATGGAAGATGCAGCCACTCTGGTTGACATGGTATAGGCAGAAACAGTCAAGAGCATGGGCTACAGAATGCAGCTGGTGGATTTAGCACTAGCTAAAATGTCTCTGACCACATATTTAGCCACTTACTGTGTGACCTTGAGCACGTTACCTAACCTGTCCATGCCTCAGTTTCCGTGTGTATAAAGTAGGGGAAATAATGGTAGAGGATTCAATGAACTTCTCCAAGGAAAATGCTTAGTATAGTTCCTGGCACATAATAAGTACTCAATAAATGTTTGCTATTAATATTAGGCTCACCTTATACAAAGAGGTTACTCTCTGCCCTCCTTTTCCATTTAATAAGCAAACAGACAGCTCAGACTTGGAACAGAGCTCTGGTGAGCTCCACCCAAATGGAAGCCAAGTGGTGCCTCATAATCCCTGAAAAAACAACAGGTAACCTCCAAACTACACACCCACAAGAGCCAAGACCAATGCTTTAGTGCCCATTAGTCCCTGTCTGGCTTTCTATAGGAAATATGACCACTTTTTTTCAGTGACTGTAATTTGTGGATTAATTAGACTATTTGATTTTCTCTTTCTTTCTGATGGCCAGAGGGCCTCATTAGCACCTCCATTAGCATTTGGTCAGGGACGGAAGAAGCAGTGGTGAGTTCCAATAGTCTGAAGCAGAAGAAGGGAGTAGGGGATGAATGAAGTTTTCTCTGTGGGATCCTGAGTTTGAGATGTGGACAGGGATGAACAATCTATCCATTCATATATCACATGCTTATTAACATCCTGTGTATACATACTATGCTTCTAATCATTGTAGGGAGTAGAAGAAGTAAACTGCAGCTGAGAGCAAGACAAATATACATAGAAAAGCAAATCCATGATATGGAAGTAAAACAGTGACAACAAAGAAGATCTCAGGCACGTTTCCTTCCTTTTAGGTTCCTCATCTATAAAATGAAGAAAGTATGTTATGATAAAGTTATAAAACTGTAATTTCGAGGTTTGAAGGAGCCATAAAGGTCTTCTAGGCCAACATTATGCTCTATTAACTCCAATGGTTAAAACTTAGATGATATTTTACTGAGAATATATCTCCCTATATCTTCCTCCTGTTGGTAGTATTTCTGAAAGCTGTCCAAGTCTCGGAAAGCCACTACTCAGACTGTCCAATTCTAGGGGTAGGTTCCTCCTATGCCAAGTTTCAGAATGTCAACCTGTTAACTGGCCAGCTCTGATCTTCAGCTAGCAGGTGCTAGTGAATGTGTGTCAGTTATAAAGCACCTCTGTACTAGTGTTAGATAACCACTGCCCAAACTACCTCCCCCCAGCAACCCCTGCTACCCTAAAACCCCAGCACCTTCCTGAGGAATGTCTAACTTTGCCATGATCCAGAAACCAAAGGCTTCACGTCTAGTACAGCAAGGAGGCCCTCTAGGGCTCTACGTTGGACCTACAGCCAATATCCTTTCTAATTTCTTGTTTCTGCTGTACTGATTGCTAAAATATTTTCATATAACCCATGTTAATGATCCCTTTATTCTCTGGGTCACATGGACTAACTCTAAATATTTTTCTATAACTATGTGGAGACAACTGTCCAACCTACCAACCCTGAATATTCCCATTTTCAGATCTCTCCCTCACCCTTTTTTTCCCCCTAGCACTCTCCCTCTGTACATATTTCATTTGGTCACTGTCCTTCTTTGATGTGACATTCTTGGTGGAGGCTGAATCACACACAAGAGAGCAAAAGTCCCCGTATAATGAACACTTTACCTCTAGCAAAACAGCCAAAGATAATGTCATCTTTAAGAAGCTGTCAGATGTAAAATTCTAAGAAATGAAAGACGCAGGCAAACACAAGTCATTACATGACTAACATCCAGGACATGATTAAGCTAGCTGAGTGTTCTTAGCTCATAGAATGGGAATCATTAACACTAAGGCGCTGATTCTCTGAAAGACGTTCAACTTAAGAGAGCCTTGAGGAAGATGATCGCTTTTGAGTGAAACTATATGAGCAAAGGAGAGAAAGTAAGAACAACTCCTGGGCGACACCAAGAAAAAAACAAGTAGAACACGCTGCTTGGAATAAGATCTTTTAAAAAGAAGCAGGAAGACATTAAAAAGATGAAAGGGTAGGATGGGGACATCTGGACATTATTTTTCAAATATATGGAGTCACAGGGATTTTTATCTGGGTAGTGATATGATCAAAGTGCAGTTCTGAGAAGATTAATCACTGAGTGCTATAAGTGAGGAACTAGGAAGACTAGGAGATAGGTTAAAATGTCAGGGAAATGGGAAAAATCGATAAATTCAAAATCATTAAAGAGTTTGAGTAATGATGACTAAATGGATGATGGTAGAGTTGGTGGTATGGGGCAAGGGTTATAGGTATCAAACCGATATTAGAGTTTTGACTAATTCTAATATTAGTCTGGACTGGAAGAACAAATAGCATACTGCCAGGAAGTGAACACTTAAGAAATGGAGCTGATAATGGCAAGTAATACTCAAACCTCCTGAATTCAAAGTGATGCTGCAACCATCACTGGAGGTGTCAAGAAGACAGTTGAAGTTGTGAAACAATTAGTGCATTCTAGGAAGTTCTCTATCAAGGTAAATTACTCATCGTATCAATTGGCATTGCAATTTTTCTCTTATTTTCATGCTTGTCCAAGTTTTGTCCAGAGGAGGCTGCAGTAATCAGGTGGGCATTTTTCCTGGGTAGGAGAGTCATAAGAGTTGGCTTCCATTAGGCATGGCATATTCCAAGATTGCCAAAGACCATTAGAACCATTCTAAAAGAAATCCTAAGGGTTGGATTAAACTGAGGATAGCATATCCCAAGATTGCCAAAGACTATAAGAATCATTCTAAAAAGAATCAAGGTCAACTCTAGGGAGAAAATATCATAGATCAAGTCCAAAGGATGATGAGAGGATAGGCATAAGAGAACAGTGGAAAATGTGGCTTGTAGAAGGGCAGAATGGAGTGAGATGTAGAAACAGATCAAGTCAAGCAGTGTAAGCCCAGGGCTGTGAATGGCAGGTTGATGCTGGGGAACTCCCTTTTATGGAATGATAATAACAATGATGACAAGAGTAGATGATTAAAAATATGGCTGAGTAATGTAATCGAAATGGTAAACCCATGTTGAAAAAAATGAGTACATGTTGATGATGGAAGAATGAAGCATCATTTGAGAATTAGGCTTAGGAACAGGAAACCTAGTTAGCTATTTGAAGCTTAGATTAATGGAAACAACATCCCTGCCAGCAACGAAAACCTGAGAAAAGATTTGACTAACACAAATCACACAGCTGTGTGGAGTGAAATAATAAGTGCTGCCATTTATTGGGAGCTGTCTATGTGCCAGGTGTGATAATAATGACTTTTCATATGCTATTTCTCATCATTGCAATAATCCTGAAAAGTAGGATGAGGAAACTGAAGCTTAAAGCTATTAAATAACTTAATCTATACATGACAGGTCCAGGACGTAGTTCATGCTCTTCTGCTACCCTGTGCTTAGTAAAACTTTCAACATTTGCTCAGTCTATACACAAAAGGTGCAGGCAAAATTAATAAAGTATAATTGAAGTTGGAACATAAATCATTACTTTCATACTTCACTTAATTCTTACCAATAGCCATAAGTACTCTTCTACCATTTTCTATCAAAGGCAAAATGAACCATGTTTCTTTCCCTGCTAGTTACTGCCCTATTCCAGATTCTTCTCTACCAAGCTTTTAAAAAGAGTTATAACATTTTTCTGCCTCCATTCCATCATGTTCTACTGGCCTGGTGTACACTCCCACACTACCCTACCACATAGCTGTCTAGAAAGTCACTAATAACCGCCAGGCCTCTCAATCCAAAGCATCTTCACCCTTCTGGGCCTCTGAGTGGCATTCACAACTGTTGATGGCTCTTTTCCAGGAAATACACTTTTCTTCTGGCTTCAGGAGCATTACAAGCTCTTGTTTCTTGACTGCCTCGTCTTTCTTTAACTCGTCTTTAAATGTCAAAGTTCCTCAAGGTCTAGTCCTAGAAGGTCTTATCACATCATTTTTTTACCCTTCCCCTAGGCAATTGTGCCCATGATTTCAGTGATCTATGGGACTCCAAAATTTAAGCATTGAGCAGATCTCTGTTCTAAATTCCAAACCCGTATTTCCAACTGTTTATTATATGTCTCACAGATCCCTAAAGATCAACATGTTCAAAATAGAAATCATATTTTTTTCTGTCTTATACCCACCTTTTCACCTCCCCGAACCTCCATGCTCCTTAAGAAAATAGCACAACTGTCTTCCTGTTGCCCAAACTGGAAACCTTTTTGTGCATCACTTTCTATATCAAGTTAATCAAAAATGCAACTTGATTTCATTTCTTAAATATCTTTCAAATCAATAGATTACAAATCCATTAAGGACAGAGACCAAATCTCTTTTGCTCATAACAGTCAACTTGGTAAACTACACAGTATGCCTAGCAGAGAGTGCATGCTCAATAAATATTGTGGACTGAGTAAATAGACAAATAAATGATGTAATATGTTCGCTTCTTAATATCTCACTACTGTTCCACCAGTACAAGTTATCATTATTTCTCATCTATACTATCTATTTCAGAGGATTGCTGGGAAGATTAAATGTGTGTTAACACATGTAACATACTTGAACAGTGACTGTAATATCATAAGTCCTTAATAAATGCTATGTATCATCATCAATAGCAGCAGTAGTTGCAGCAGCAGCAATATTAGTAAGGGACTAATAAGGGACATAAGTAAATATCACAGATTCTAAGATATAAGTGTACCCATTTGATTTTATGACAGATATTTATATACAAATCAGGTATTACAAAAAATGTATTTGAAAGTTAAAAGACTATGTGGAAAAACAAAAACTTTCATTCATTGCTGCTGGAAATGTAATATGTTGTGGCTACTTTTGAGATCAGTTTAGAAAACAGTTCCTCAAAGAGTTAAATACAGAGTTACCATCTGATCTAGAGATTCCCCTTGTAGATGTATATCCAGAAGAAATTAAAACATATGACCTCGCAAACTTGTGCTTGAAAGTTCATTGTAGTATTATGCATAATAGCTGAGAAGTAGAAAAAATACAAATGTCCATCAACTGATGAATGGATACAATAATGTAGTATATCCACGTACTGGAGTATTATTTTACAATAAAAAGGAAGGAAATACTGAAACACAATAATGTAAATGAACCCTGAAAACATCATACCAAATGAAAGAATCTAGTCACAAAAGACAACATTTTGTATGATTCTATTATAAGAAATGTGCGGAATAGGCAAACCTATAGAATCAGAAAGTCAATGAGTCTGGTAGCCAGGCCTGGAGAATTGGCAGAGATGGATAGGGACTGCTAATAGGTACTAGGTTTCTTTTCGGGGTGATGAAGATGCTCTAAAATGGATTGTGGTGATGGTTGCATAACTTTATGAATATATTAAAAACCATTGAATGGAACACTTTAAATGGGTAATTTGTACGGTTTGTAAAATATAGCTTAAAAGAAACCTTACAGAACAAGAAAACGGAAGAGTCTGAGAAAATTGCCCTCCTAGGATACTATTTGTCTTTGCCTATTCCTTTTCCAGTTTTCGTCTTGGCTATCTCCTGTGTAATTGGTAGATCATGAGAAAGAACAGAAAGCCTAACTTTAAAGTAAATCAACATTTGAAGCCTTCTTGAGACAAATTTCTTACTCAGTAAAAACTTCTCTAGAAGATAATTAGATTTTGCAAATGCCCTGGGTAGTATTTTTGTGGCCCATCCCATTTGGAGGGAAAATTTAAGGACATTTATTTAAGTACTTTTGCAGTCCAATGATGACTACCGTGAGCTCACAATCTATCTCCTTCTATTTTTCATCCATTAGATAAGAATAGTCTCCTAATGATGCAACTAAAATCATGTGTCCTTTGTGATGTTACTGAGCAAAAGTCAATACTTCATTCCTTGTCACTACATGTATTCATAGAAAATTCAACAAATAGTCATTGAGGGCCATGTGCTTGGCCCCACTTCAGGCTCTGGGGACATGGTGATGAAAAAGACTGACAGTGGTCCAATCCTTATGGATTTAATAAAGGCATAAATTTATAATATAATACCATGGGGTGACAAGAATTATGAAGAAAAAAATAAGGAAAATAAGGCAAGAACAGGAGCTATTTTAGATAAAGTGGTCAAGATGGACCTGTCTGAGGAGCTGAAAAATTTTTAACTTTTTTATTGAAGAAGAACATACATACAGATAATTGATAAATTTTCACAGAATGAGCACACCTGTATTACTAACTCCCAGATCAAAACAACAGAATATGACCAGCATTCCAAAAGCCACCTTCATGCTCCCTGCAGTCACCATCCCCTAGAAAGGTAACCATCACATCTATCATGAGAAAGTCACATTTTAACTTAATGCAATCTTTTTTGTTTTAACCTGCCTTCTGTCTTAGCCTGTTTGTGTTACTATAAAGGAATACCTGAGACTGGGTAATTTATAAAGAAAAGAGGTTTATTTGGCTCAAGGTTCTGCAGGTTGTACAAGAAGCATGGCGCCAACAGCTGTTTCTGGTAAAGCCTTCAGGGTACTTCATCTCATGGTGGAAGGTGAAGGGGAGCCGATGAGAGAGGAGGCAAAAGAGAGAAGAAGAGGTGCCAGGCTTTTTTCAACAACCAATTTTCATGGGAACTAAGAGTGAGAACTCACTCACTTTCTTGAGAATGACATCAAGCCAGACATGAGGGATCTGCCCCCATAATCTGAACATCTCCCATTAGGCCCCATCTGCAACACTGGGGATCAAATTTCAACATGAGACTTGGAAGGTCCAAACAAACCATATGCAAACAATACCACCTTTTGTTTATCCACTGGATTGTAAATCCTTTGAGTGTAAAAAGGTATATCCTGTTTATAATAATCCAATACTTGCTATATAATGCCCTATTATCTGGAAGGCATGAAATACCACAAAGAATAAAGCATTATGCCTGAATTCAAGAGATTGTATGTCTAGTTGAGGAGACATATGTAAAAACAATGAATGCAATCTAGCATTCGGTATAAATATAGATAACATTAAGAAAGCTGAAAAAAGAGGATGCTCAGTTCTACCTGGGGACGTGGCTGGGAAATGTCAGGAAAGACTTTGGAGAGGTGGTGATGTTTGAATTGAGTTATGAAAGATTTCCATTCCCTATATTGGCCACTGCAGTGCTCTATGCACAAAAATGTTAATGCATATTTGGGAAATGGAACATTCAGTGTTGTCCTCTAAAATGTAATAGGATAGCTAGTAGGGAAGGTGCTAGAAAGCCTTGACTGTGCACCCTTGATTCCTGCCTTGCCGTTCCCCTGTAGGACCAGGGGCTCAAGAGAACCAGAACTCTGCTTGCTAGAACTAGGAAAACTGAGAGTCCTGTGACTTCTAGCCCCAGTGAGAATTCAGTCCTTCAAAATTATCCTTTCTCCTGTATGCTGGAGCATTTTCTTCCCAGACATGTTAGCACAAGGTCCTTTTGCATTAAAGTGGACCAAACCAAAGGAGAGGTATATGTGAGCTGGGGAGAATGAGTCTTCAGATGATCTCTCATTATTTTTCAATTAAATTTTGTTTTAAAATTATATAAGGAATGAATTTTTCAAACTCAACAGTCTTCCACATGGTTATAACTGTTTTGTTTGTTTTCTGCATGGTTATTACTGTTTTATTTGGCATGCATCCTTCCATTTACCTGTATAGATTATTAACATATATAATTTCATTGTGTGAGAGTGACAATTTTATATGATTGGTATATACTGGATGTGATATTCTCCAACTTGCTTCTTCTGTGTGTTTTGTTTTGAAGAATTTGGCATGTCAGTACTTACAGATCTGCTTCATTCACTTTAACATCTGCTTACTATCCCATTTCATGGATAACATGCTGAAGTCCCTGCAATTGTTCATCAATACAAGCAATGTCACCGCAGACATCCCTGACTGTGGCCCCTCAAATACAAATCACAGTGATTCTCCAAGGTAATAACAAGAAGAGTAACTGCTGAGACAAATGGCACAACATATTTCCATTGAAATTTTAATAGAACTATATTAGTTTTCTATTGCTGCTGTAATAAATTACCACAAACTTAATAGCTTAAAACAATACAAAACCTATTATCTTGGAAGTCTGACATGGATCTCACTGCACTAAAATCAAAGTGTTGCTACGACTGCATTTATTTCTGGAGGCTTTAGGGGGAATCTCCTTGCTTGCCTTTTCCAGCTTCTGGGGGCTGTGCATACTCTTTGGCCCATGGCCCCTTCCTCCCTCTTCAAAGCCAGCAATGGCAGGTTGAGTCTTCAAAGCACATTGACCTTGCTGTCATTATTTCTCCTTCTCTGACTTTGATTCATCTGCCTCCCTCTTTCACTTTTAAGGACCCTTGAGATTGCATTGGCTGTCACTGGATAATATAGGATAATCTCTCTATTTTAAGATCGGCTGATTAGCAATTTTAATTCTATTTGTAAACTTAATTCCCCTTTGCCATGTGACCCAGTGAATTCACAGGCTCTGGGGATTAAGACATGGCTATTTTTGGGGTAGGAGCATTATTCTGCCAAGAGCTGTCCAAAGTGCTTTCCAAATGTATGTATTAATTTCTCACCCCTCACACTATGTTTGAGAGTACCTATTTCCTTATACTCTCACCAGCACTTGATGTTATGCTCTAAAATATTTGCCAATGTGGATGATGACAAATGAACCACTTCTAGTCCATTATAGGCACTCAAAAATTCCTGTTGACTGCATAAACGAAGGACTAGTGTTTTGTTTTTCCCTGATTACTAGCAAAGTTGAGCATCTTTTCACATGTGTGTTAGCCATTTGTACTTTCTGTTCTGTGAATTACCTGGTCTTCACTTTGTTCCATTTTTATCTTGAGGTGTCATTTCTTTATTGATGTGCAAGGGTTCTTAACTTGGTTATGTTTCTAAAAGCTGTCATCCAAAATCAGAAACAAGAAATAAAAAGGTGCTTTTGCAGACTCATTCTTCATTATATCTTTCTCTGTTTAACTAAAAGATGAAGAGTAATATAGAAAATATGAATATGGAGGAAACATGGACTTGCAGTTGGAGGCACAGATCCCTGTTTTGGTTCTCTTGCTTGGGTAGCTGTATAATCTTAGGTAAAGTCACTTCTCTCTGAGTCTTGGTTTCTCATCTACGCAATGAACTTTTTGTATTCCATGGCCTCTAAGATCCTCTTCTGTTCTGACGTCCAATTAGTTTGCAATTAGAAGATAATTAATCATTCCCCTCTGGCTAATCGGACTCTGCTCTACACAGGATCAATGAATTTCCCTCTAACATCTCTCCTAATCATATATCCATCTGACCTTCTCAATTGCCACTTAGTCACTGCTCAAAGACTATTTCTCCCTGTGGGTGTATGACTGTCTATTTGACTTATGATAACAATAGTAATATACTAGCTATTGTGTTTACTATTATTATGGTTAACAATTGTAGAGCCCAATGTTTATTTTCCAGGCACCGTGCCAAAGATTAGACATGCACTGCCTCATTACAATAGTCCTAAGAAAATGACAACATTAGAGTTCCATTTTACGGATGAGAATGTTGAGATACACAGGTGTGTAACTTGTCCATGGTCCCACAGTACATGTCCAGATATTCAATCAAAGCTTGTACAGTCTGACTTCACCAGCTTGTTTTCTACACAGCATGTAACAGGCTAAATAGGGGCCCTTTCCATTCTTTTATCTTGCTAACTTTTAACATAGTTAGTACTGCCTCATTAAAGAAGTCAGCCTGGGGCTCCTTTTCATTGTGCATGCAGTTCTGAGCTTAAACGGTCTCATTTTCTTTCATTTTTTGGGTTCTGTACAGTTCTCAATGACTATATTTTGTTTCATCTGAAGGTTTATTACCCAAAAATCCTAAAGATAAGGCTAGGTCCACCTCACTCCCAACCTTGGAAAAGCAGCGGAAATCAGCATTGGCATGTGATTTTCTACCCACCAGGTTGGCAAAAATGAAATGATGAATAATATCTAGCGGAGTGAATGCATGGCAAAAAGGGCACCATCACACAGTGTAAATTAGCAGAGCACTTTCATAAGGTCACATGATAGTATCTTTGACGATATCAAAGTTTAAGTTGCATATACGATTTAGCTCAGTTAATTGCTCTTTGGGAAATTCATCCTACAGAAATACTACATCATATAGAAATGCTATAGAAGTACACACCTACACACATCAATTACATGCACACATACGACATGCATATGTATGCATGTGTATATATATCTGATACATATTTGTTATTGTGAAGAAATAGGAACCATCTAAACTCTAACAATAGAAGAAAAGTTAAATAAACCATTGCAATCTATAGAATGGAACACTATACAATAGTTTAAAAGAAATTAGGGTGTATCTACACATATTGGCATAGTTCTCCACGACATATTCTTAAGTGGAAAAAAGCTTGTTGCAGACCAAAATATATAGTGTGATTCTATTTAAAAGTTTAAGATAATCTAACCCCATGTGAATTTATTTTCATATATAATCTCCGCGTGTGTGTTCCTGTTCATTTTTAGAAAACATTATCCAGCCAATGGTGGTTATATCTAGAGAGGGAAGGGAATAGATTTGGCTTGGATACATGGGTTAAAAAGAGAATTTCACTTTTTACTCTTTATACATCTGTTCTGCTTGGCTATTTTACAATCAAGTGTTACTTTAGTAATTAAAAATCAAAAATGGGAGAAAAAAGAAAAGACCAGAGTCTGGATAAAATTGATTTTAGTTGTAACCCGACTAGATCCTCACATTATGACTCATAAACAGTAAATCAGATTAAAGTAGAAACCACAGCTAAACTTCCTCACCATTCTGGAGGGAGGCCATCCTTCTGTAAGTCAACTCCCTCAGGAATGATATTAGAATGGTTTTTAGCCATGAACAAGCTCTGGTATTATACAATGCATAACTCTTCCTGGACTGTTAAAAATGACTTCTTGCTCTAATAAAAGACAGCATCATAATAGCAATGGCCCTAAATGTCTGAATAATTTATATATCACTATAACAACTTTTTGTCAATAAAGCCTTGCATGAACAAATTTAATCTATAAGGTGAAGATAATTTCATCTGTAGCTAGCCCCTTGAGAATTTTGCCATGCACTTAAGTAAAAATATATAGCCCAGGCAACATACTCTTGATTCAGACCATAGATTTCTCCCTCAGATTACCATTTTTGTCCTTGGTTCAGCAGGCTGTGCCGCTGGAACAGCAGCCATTCTGCTCATTATGATTTCAAGTGCTCTTCAGAGTTAATGGAATAAACTCAATGAGTTATGCCACCAGTATTTTGCCATCCTCTTTTTTTAAAGATGTACTTTATAATTATGTTAGCTGGTTACCTAATAACTTTAGCATTAATTATCAGACTTTTTCTTTCTGACCAACACCATCGATTTTCATTTTTACATACCCCAAACAGGTAATTTAACAAATTTAGAACTATGGGAGATGTCACCTAAGATGCTTATTTTGGGGGTTTGTTTGTATGTTTTTATTCCAGCATACATTTGTACCAAGGGATTTGTTTCTAGTAATCCAGCTTTACTACAGCAAATCTTTTTTTTTTTTTTTTTTTGCCATTTATGAGAAGTTTTGTCTTAAATATTTACTTGTATTACTTTTAGGTATGGCATGCATGGCTTCAGCAAAAAGCAGTATGATCATATTTCAAAGGGAGAAAGAGACTCACAGGCACACAAGGAGAGGCAGAGAGGTGGTAGGCAGAGAGTAAGTGGCATTTGAGCAGGTCCAATTGATGTGTGCCTGGGAAAGATGCAATGAGCATCTGATTCTCTGCAGACCAGGGTCCAGTTAACCAGGGAGAAAGTGATCACTCCTTACTGGAGGTGGAGGTGAACACATGGGTGTGAATGGGCCCCAAGCCAGTGGGGAAGAGATTTGGATTCCCTCCAGGTTAAAGGAAGAAAGAAAATGGATTTCCATTCAAGTTTGAAAGGCCAGCTGCCAGGCTGTTAAGGGGCAGGGGGAGTGGGCCAGATGAATGAGGCCAAGAGCTACCCCTAAAACCTGAGAAAGAAGGGCAGACTTACCACCTGGGGATCAGAAGCGGCCTGTCAGTGCTCCCAGCCTTCAGGCTGTTCCCCTGGGCTGCAGCTTGAGGCTGCCCAGCCAGCTCTGTTTAGAGACTTTTCACCATGGTTCCCAACCAGGAACTGGGAGCTCTGTGCAAACACAGCTACTGTGGTGGCATGCCGGGGTGAGGCACTTGGTCACTGTGTGTGCAGGTGGCATACCTTCTGCTAGGAGTGTCCTCAAGGAAATGAGGGACCTGACATTTTAGGTTAGGACTTTTTCCTACTTTCCTTTCCTGCAAAAGGTATTGTTGGGGTGAGTACATTGTTACCTGCAGCATGGTTTAAAGGAAGGAGTTCAAAGCAGGTATCAGTAGACCCAGAGTTTAGTCTTGGCCTTCATTCATTCATTCATTCACTTTGCCTTCACTCATTTGTTCATTCATTCATTCAATCTATATTTATTGAGAGCCTATTATATTCCAGGTGAAAGGCCCTGGGGTTATAAGGCGAGCAAAAGAGAAAAAGTCATGACTGATTTGGAAACCAGTAAGGGAGACAGACACTAATCGACTAGTCCCACAAGCAAATATATAATTACAAATTGTGATGTGTGATGAAGGAAAGGCTTCAGGTCTATGAACATTTATTAGAGTGAGGGTGGAGGAGGGAATATCTAGCCTGAGAAGTCAGGAGTGCTTTTCTGAAAAGTAAACAAATTAGTAAGAATTAACTAGATAAATGGGACGGGAGCCTTCTAGACAGGAGAAATAAAAGACCCTGAACTAGAAAAGATGGTATGTATGGTGTGTTTAGGGAAGAAGGCTTGAGTGGCTAGAACACAAGAGTAAGAAGAAGGTTAGCTTAAAGTGAGGCTGGACTGCTTTCAGGCAGGGCTCAGTCGGGTTCTTTGTTGATGCTGTTGTTGTTAAATAATAACAGGAATCTTCAACTGGCCAACAATATTGGTTAATAAGAGCACTCTTTGCAATTAAGCACCACAAACTAACCAACCTCTTCTGGCCTTTAGATAAAAGAAAGCTCTGACAAGTGAGTTGCAAATTCTATGTCCCTACAAAGGAGCTGTTGGTAGAGCTAGTTTGACCCATAGCTCCATTCTTCCCAGCCTGGCCAGCCCTGCATTGTGTTCTAATATCAACAGTTCCCAAGTAGTGAACTCTTCTTATTAGCCTGGCACTGTGTTAAACACATCACATGCAGTATTTCATTTAATCCTCTCAGCAGCCTTAGATGGTTGTTTATTAGAACTGTTGACAGGTATTTCAGCTCTCCCCTTCCCAATTTGTATTAATACTGTACTTCCTACCTCCTTGAAGTTAGGTTTGGCCAAGTGGCCAGCTTTAGTCAATCCAAAGTGAGGAAAAGCAAGTATGTCATTTTCATGTGGGAGCATTTCATTGCTGGTGTTCTGTTCAACCTTTCCTTTTTTTTCAGCCATTCTGATTGTTCTGATCATGGCAGTGCATGTGTAAATCAGTGATTCTCAGCCAGGGGTGATTTTTGCTTCCCATGGGACATTGGAAATTTCTGCAGATAGTTTGGGTTGTCACCACGGGGGAGGTGGTACTACTGGCAGCTGGTCGGTAGAGGTCAGAGATGCTGCTAAACATCCTGCAATGCACAGGACTTCCCTCACAACAAAGAATTATCTGGCCCCAAAATGTTAATAGTGCTGAGGTGGAGAACCATTTGTCTCGATGGAGGCTCCATCCACCCATGTCCCTGAGTAACCATAATGGGCAAATCCCTTCTGCTAACCTGCAGTGAACATAAGCTTGAATGAAAAACAAACCTTGGTCGTATCGAGCCACTGATAAATGTGAGATGCCTGTTACTCTGACATAAGCTCATTCTGACTGATAAATACAGTGGTAGATGCAGTGATTATTCTCATTTTATAAATCAGGAATCTGAGACTCAGAGATGTCAAGCAAGTTGCCCAAGACCACACAGCTAGGCAGAGCTGAGACTTTTACCCAGATCATCTGAACTTTAAAGCCTATGTGTTAACCACTCTATTAATGATTAACCAAATGTTAGTCATTCAGGATCCTGTTCACAGACCTCAGATGAGAATGGCCTTAACCAAGAGCCACTGGGAAGAAAGTGGCTTACAAAATTACTCCTATTTATCTGATACCTGTTTGCTGAAAGAATTCAGAAAGATGCCGAGAAACAGGTTCAGCTTATAAAGCAAGATGGTATCTCAACATTGTAATATTTTGCTTTTGTTCCCCATACTTCCTTGTACATACAAAATAAAAAACCTTCTTCCTAGTGCTAATTCTAGTACTTTGGAGATATCTTGTTACTCCAGAAAAATTAGGATTGTTAGTTGTTGTTCATTTGCCAGAACTCTGGAGTCTGGGTTTGAACGTCAGTTCTGCCCTGTACTAGCTGCGTTATATATTGGTTAAGTTACTTAACCTCTCCGTGACTTAGTTTCCTTATTTGTAAAATCAGATGGAGTAGCAATAGTACTCTTCTCATGGGGTTATCAGGGGGATTTGAATATCCAATGTTTGCAATGGTTATCATATAGTAAGTGTGTTCTAAGCATTTGTTAAACACATGAAGTTTCTGGTGAAGGAATGCAAGGAGAAAAGAAGAGTCGAAAGAAGAAAAGCCCTGGTTGCCATCTAAGATGACTCAACGTGTAGGCATGTAATGCAAGTGCTATGGGAGGCCAGGCGCCGTGGCTCACACCTGTAATCCCAGCACTTTGGAAGGCTGAGGTGGGCAGATCACGAGGTCAAGAGATTGAGACCATCCTGGCCAATGTGGTGAAACCCCGTTTCTACTAAAAATACAAAAATTAGCCGGGCATGGTGGTGTGCACCTGTAATCCCAGCCACTCAGGAGGCTGAGGCAGGAGAATCACTTGAACCTGGGAGGCAGATGTTGCAATTAGGCTGAGATCACACCACTGCACTCCAGCATGGGCAACAAGAGCAAGACTCCATCTCAAAACAAAAACAAAACCAAAAAATTAGCCAGGTGTGGTGGCGCATGCATGTAGTCCCAGCCACTTGGGAGGCTGAGACAGGGGAATCACTTGAACCTGGGAGGTGGAGGTTGCAGTAAGCTGAGATTGTGCCATTGCACTCCAGCCTGGCAACAGAGCAAGACTTTGTCTCAAAAAAATAAAAAAATTAAAAAAATAATTAAAAAAAGATACTATAGGAATGCAGTAACAGTGAATGTGTTTGAGGGCAGGAAGTTCAGAGAATGCTATTCAAAGAAACCACTGCTTGGGTCTTAAGAAAAGAGTAGGAGTTACCAGGTGAACACAGGGGAGGGGCCAGGTGTGAGACTGCCAGAAGAAGGCTAATGTGGACTGAGAGAAAAGGCAAGTTTGGATAATGTGGAGCAATTCCCCCTGGATGACTAGCTCAAAGGTGTGATAAGAGAGAACACTAGCGGGCTCTTTGGGATCAGGAAATAAAGAATTTTGACTGTAGCTTAGTTTCCCAACAAGCTCCTTAAACGCAGCCCCTTAAAAATAAAGAAAACAGAGCCAGGCCCTAAAGCTGTGGGAATGAATAATTGCTCTGACTTCACTCAGATATCACCTTACCTGACCTGTCATTGTAAAATTCATTGCTATGACCCTCCAAAAACTATCCAGATTAAATGAATGATGGTCTAGCGATTGGCCTTTTTTTGGGGACATGGATGGAGCATTTTGACAAGATCTAAAACCACCAAGCTAGATGGGCAGAATTCCTGGTCTCCACTTACTTCCTAAGTTCTTGGGCACCTTGAAACCTCCTTGGGACTTCAGGCAACTCAAGCCCACCCTTCAAGCTCTGCAGCCGCAGCCCAGCCAGCGCCCAAACTCCTGGTTTCTTTCAGCAACTTAGCTGCCCCCTGCCATGGCTTCTGAGGTGAGAGGAAACCAACATCCACCAAAGTTCATCCAGAAATCCAGGCACTTGATCCCTGACATCAAAGAAATGGAGCACTTTGCCCCCTGGATTATATGATTTTCTTTGGTACAGGGGTTGAGGCACATGCAAAATTGAAGCTTCCATGATGTTCTTGGGGACAGTATGAGAGTGAAGTAGTATTTCAACTGTAAAAACCTCTCAGTGTGTCTCTCTTCAGTAGATTCCTGGGAAAATGCCCACTGCTTCAGTTACCTAAGCTGGCTCCCAATAACAATCATTGTTATACAGAAACATAACCATTTCACTTTATACATTCTCAGGCGCCCTCCCTTGGATTTTCTATTTACTCCTCAGCAAAATCCAGAGGGAGTAATTGGTAGGACTGGATGGCCTTCAAGATGAGATTTTTGAGGAAAAGCAAATATTATTATTCCCAAGTGAGAAGATGAGGGAAATACTTCCCAGAAAAGGTAAATACTTGCCAACATGTCATGATTAAATTATGACAGTTCTGAGATCAGAAATTGGGATTTCAGATTCCAACCCTCTATCCAAGCTGCTAAGAGAAAATGAACCCACAGATTAATTTGGTGTTATCATCATCTGGCAGTGAAATCAATCCGCAAAGCCTAGCGTTTGAGAGCCAGGTGGGATTTTGTAGCTCAGTCAGTTCTGAGGTCTCTGCTTTATCGGTAAGGGGGTCTGAGGTCCATGCTTACCTTTGTACACATGTAACATAAATTGCATTTCAGCTTATGTGCTGCTTTCACAACACTCATCTCACTTACTGTTGTCCTCATGACAACTCTAGGAAAGGGCAGATCTGGTATCACTGGCCATGGATTTACAAAGGTACAAAAAGGATGGGTGGGGCAGAGGTTATTGGAATCCAGGTTTTAGAAACACACCTGGTTGGAGTCCTGGCTGTGTGACCCTGGGCAAGGTGACAGAAGTCATCTGTAAAATGGAGACAATAGTATCCTCCTTGCAGGGTTGCTTTAATGAATATATATTATAATATTTTGAAAGTCTTAGCTCTATGTTGGGCACAGAATAAATACTCAGTGGATGACAGATAGTATTGATATTATTATTTTTAAAGTCTAAATCAAGGTTTCTCAACTTCTGCACTACTGACATTTTGGGCCAGGCCATTCTTTGCTGTAGGGGCTGTCATGAAAGTAATAGGATACTTAGCGGCATCCCTTGCCTTTACCTCCTCTCCCCAGTAACACCACCACTATCCTCTCACCACCCCAATTGTGACAATCAGAAATGTCTCCTGGGGAATGGGCAAAACTAAGTCTGGCTGAGAACCACTGATCTAAGGCTTTCTGACTCAGTTCACTGTGATGTAACTCTCTCTCTCCCTCTCTCTCTGTCTCATACACACACACACACACACACACACAGACAAAAAACCCCCCAAAACTCCAAAATTAACTGAAAAAAAGCAATAATAAACCCCAAGAAGGAAAGACAGACAGGAAGAGAAAAATGACAGACAGACGGGAAGAGAAAAATGAATAAATGGAAGGAAGAAAAGAAGGAAGAAATGGAGAGAGAGAGGGAAGGAAGTCAGGAGGCAGGGAAGGAGGGAGGGAAGAAAGAAAAAGAGAAAGAGAAAGAAGAAAAGATACAAAGGAAGGATGGAAGGAAGGGAGAGAGTGAGAGAGGGAGGGAACAATTTCATCCAAAGGCACTGAATTGTTCCATAAAGCCGAGTATTTCACACGTGCCTCGGAGGTGTGCAGGGGTAGCTAGCAGACTCCCGTGATCAAGTGCACATCATTCTGGATTACTCTTTGAGTTCCACCTCGTCCTCTGCCTGTCCTCTCAGCCCACACAGATTGTGTTCCATACAGAACCAGTCACTCATCAATCCCTCCAAGTCCATGCTCCTTGACTATTGTTTCCACTGCTTGGAGAGGGTTTCCACATTCAGTGCTCCTGGTAAAAGCCTAGTTCTTTTTAAGATGCTACCCAGGTTCATCTCCCTCTGTGAGACCTTCTCACCCATTACCATCCAGGCAAAGTTGCTGCATATTTACCTCTGTACACCCATTATATGCTCTATTCTTAAACTATTTGTCATTCTCCATGAAAATGACCAATTTCCATATTTCTCTTCCCCACAAAACTGTGACATGCTTGGGAGCAAAGATCACCTCTCACTCATCTTTGATTCTCAATACCCGGCCCCTGGCTAAAGGAGGCTTTGCAAAGCATATCTGAATGCATGAAAGTCTTTTTAATGTAGTTGTCCTGTGACCCTCTCCTCAAGGACTCTAGAATCCTGAAACACCATTGTGCAAAGATTTACAATACTACCTGCCTCCCTTCTGTCACCTCTTCTCTTCTCAAACATTACTCAAACAATTAATACCAGGGAACAGAGCAGAAGCACAGGGCTCTGCCAAAGGGAAACATGGACAGGACAGCACTGCTATCTGTCTTGTATTTGTCATGCAAATCACCTGAGCCTCCATGACTACTGTGGACACTGGGGCAGGAACCAAGGGAAGGGCTAGCTCTGGGCACCTCCAGCCAGCAGCCTCCCCAACCCTGATACCCACAGGGGACTATGCTTCTCTATTCTGAAGGTTGAAAAAAGGGTGGCACAGCAGTAAGTGTGCTGAACTGGGTGTCAGAAAACCCTGATGGGACCTAGGTTCCATGACTAACTTTCTCTGTGACTTTGCTCAAGCCAGCTCCCCCCTCTGGGTCTCAGCATTCTCATCTATGAAATGAGGAGCTTGCCTTTGACAAGTGTTTCACAAATTGAGAATTGTGATCCATCAAGAGGTCTAAAGCCATTATTTAAAAAATGAAATAGACTAGAAAAGAAAGTATTGGAATGCCTTGTGCTTTGCAAAGGCAAGTATATTTTTTGAGAAATGTTGTTTCCCAGGTGAGTGTATGTGTATACAATCTACATATTAAAACGGGTTGCAATAAAGTTTAAATGACATCAGGTCACATGATTTCTAAATTTCCTTTCAACTCCAGCTTTTTTATTCCATGAATGAGCCAAGAAGAAGACAGAGACATCCTCAGAACCAGAACCAGAGGATATCAGTGGCTTGCTCTGCTCATAGCCCCATTTTATATTGGAGCCACATCAGAGAATATTTATAATTACTGGGCATGCCACAAACAGCCAATCTATTTCCTTTGCCAAGAATATCCCTCCTTTCCTCCCCATCTTACTCTGACCGCTTGGGTACCTGGTGAAGTCCCACGGATCCCTGAAGAGCCAGTTCAAATATCACTTTGTCAATTTCTTTGTACATAACCCTCTGCCAGCACTTCTTGTTTTATTTGAGGCAGCTGTTTATTTCTGCTTTCCCCTACAGACTGGGAACTCTGGGAGCAAGATCTGTTTATTTCATTTCCTTATCATCAGCGTGAGACACAGTCTTGATTATGCTGGTTGAATGAAACTGAATTCTCTTTTCAGCAGATCCTACATCTGCTGGGCAGTTCAGGAAAAGAAATCACTTTTACCTCATGGAAGAACCACACACCCAATGGGACTCGGTGGAGCACTGTCGCCCAACCCTCTGCAAGCCCCTGGGTTATTGCTGGCAAGGAGAAGCCATTGCTCAAACTCCCCCATGATACATGCTGCTCTCTGGTCCTCCTCCAGCAGATGTTCTCTAGAAGAAGCTGCTGTGTTCCACTTTCCTGCAGTGCCTTTGGCTTTGGCCTTTTCCAGACTTGATAACCAGAGGTTGCCATTAATGGCATCTGTGCCTTCCATCCTGCGCCTTTGATCCTGCTCAGCTCTGCTCCTCTTGTTCTGCCAGGGATGCAGCCTGCAGAACTCAGGGTGTACAATTCTAGGCAGGATACATAGCATGGCAGGATGAGATTCCTTTTCATGTCGCTCATTACCTGAATTGCCTCACTCTCTCCTTCAGTGCTGATTGACTTTTCAAAGGCGACTGCAGTCAGCATTTTTGCTCATTTTATAGATATCCAGATGCACACAGTCCCCAGGATCATAGAGGTAGCAGCCCTATTAAATGTCCCGCTGTGTTAACTACCAAACAGCAGATGCTCATTTACATATTTTGCTGCATACTATTTATGTAATATTTAATTATCAAACATCCATGTTTCTCAGAGCTTTGATTCCCCCACCAGACACAATTCTTTCATTAGAACTTCAATACTTGGGTTACAATATTTTAGCGATAGGCTGGGCACAGTGGCTCATGCCTTTAATCCCAGTGCTTTGAGAGGTCAAGGCAGGAGGATTGCTTGAGCAAGGGAGTTTGAGGCCAGCCTGGGTAACAGAGTAATATCCTGCCTCTAATAAAAATGATGATGTTATAGGAATAGTGTTATTAATTCAGTGATTTCCAAAATCTGCATGCACACCTCAGTCATGTGGAGAACTTGACAATACAGATTCCTGTGACTCTACTTCCTGAAAAAAAAAAAAAGGCTAGGAAGGGCTTGGGCATTTTTCAGGATCTCCCCCAGTGGATTCTAATGCTTGTCCCTGTTTGAGAGCCACTGCTTCATATGACACTGTCAGGGAATGAGATGTTCCCTATTCATGAACTCCAGATAAATACCATTTACAAATTCAAGAATTTAACCATTTAACCATTTATGTAATATTGCTGTAAAATGTAATTTATTAAACAGAATGTAGGGAACATAATTAGCCTTTATATTTATGACAAATGTCACCTTGAATCTTAAGTACTATGATGTAGTCTAGTATAGACTAGATATAGTCTAGTATAGTCTAGTATAGGCAATTATACAAGTATGTATAATTGACCGTATAGTAAAAGAGGCATTGTTTGCCCCTTCACTGAATGGCTCCAGATAAAATGATGTTAAAAGAAGGAGTATCTCCAGATTTTGACTGCAGGGCGGGGGGCGGTGCATTACTGTCTGTTAATATGTAAAAACTCTTTACAATGAGTTCTTTTTTGTACACACATAGGATGTGGCTTCACTAGTATATGCAGTTTGAAACATTTCCCAAGCGTTGGAGGTGGGTTTCCAGGGGTACTTCTTGGTGATAAATGCAATCTCTGCCCTTAAGGACAATCATTTTAAATGGCTGAAACAGGAACGGAATCTTTGAAAACTATGTTCAAATCGACATAACTAATTGCTTCTCAAACATTACTGTGAGGGAGCATCTCAGTTGCTTGTTTAAAGCACAGATCTTATAGCCCTACCTCCAGAGATTCTGATTCATTAGGTCGTAGGATGAGGCCCAGAATCTGCATTTTAAACAAGAGCTTCAGGTATTCTGATGCAAGAGACTGGTCAACATGTGCTTCTCAAACTATTTCTGAATGATCAGTTTTATTTTTGCATCTCAATTTGCTGCCAATACCCGGTCCCTCAGCTCATTCATGGAACTTAACCACACAAATTTGACTAGATCCAAACTGGTCTATGTCCTATTCTACAAAAATTATCTACTGATGATGTCTTGGAGGTTGTGCCAGTGACAGGTTGCTTAAAAAGTTTCTAAGTACTTACTCTTGAGGACTGGCCCTGGTGCACAGAGCACACTTTGAGTAGTACTATCATATAACATGCTAAGAAATACTTCATTAAAGTATGAGTTGCTGAGAAGTCCCTAACCCTAGTAATCCTAGGGGACCTAACAATCATGGCTTTTGACACAAATGAATAAATAATTGGTTAAAGTGTAGGTTAATGAGGAGGGAAGTTTGGCAGTATGTGATTTAGCTTGAGGAGAAGAGAATGGAAAGATTCATCTGTGACATTGATTTGTTTCCTATATGGTAAAGAAGAAGTGGGGAGGAAAGAATTGTAAGAAGACAATTGTCTTTGTCATTTCAGGTTGCTGTAACAGAATACTATACACTGGTGGATTAACCAGTGTTAATAGACATTTATTTCTCATAGCTCTGCAGGCTGAAGAGTCTAAAATCAAGACTCTGGAAGATCTGGGGTCTTGTGAGAGCCTACTGTTCACTTCCTGGATTGTAGAGGGCCATTGTCTCATTGTATCCACGTACGGCAGAAAGTGGGGGTGCAGGTGGATCCCAATGTCTCCTCCTCCACTCTCATGACCTAATCTGATTACGTCCCAAAGGCCCTACCTCCAAATACCATCACATTGAAGGTTAGAATTTCAACATGTGAATTTCAGGAGGACACAGTCAGCCCATAATAACAATGGTATAGAACCCTCTCTAAAGAGTTCTGTGTTCTTAATCCAGGAAAACCTAGATAGGATCCAAACTACAGGTGAAGTTCGGGGGAACCCCAAAGGACAAATTCGCTACATCCTAAATTTGGGAATTGGGACAGAATAGACTTTTTCTTTAAGATGCCCCTGAGGATGCTCAGATCTAAGGCTTCAGCTGGAAAGCTTGGCTTGGAGAAGGGAAGGGGTATCTGAAGACTACTAACTCTCTGTTACCCTACTGCCTCCTCTGATCTCCTCTCTCACTAGGGGATTGCAAAAACACTGGAATTAACTTTAGAAATAGAAGGCCAAGAGCTATCATTATAGCAACTGTTTACTATTGCTACTTAATTAATACGTCATAAAATAATCATCATGTGGTTCACTAGATGCATGTCAGGGTAGCTTTGATGACTACACTAAAACATCTCTGCTACATTTTTCATGTGTAGTACATTGATCTGTCCATAATCTGAAGGAAAATATTGTCTCCAAACACAACAGGGATCCATAGGTTATGCTCACTGGCTCCATTTCATCAGCTACAACAATCATCAGAAAAATTGAATGGAACAGACATCTAACCTTAAAATCCTAGGAGCTCCAGCAGGCTCCTTCCACAATCTCATTTTCCATATCTGATTCATCTGTTACTTCTATAACAACTTCCTTGCAGAGAAGATGGGACAGATACAAAATACTTGAGAGTGCACAAGTTCTTTTTGGTTTCTGGTCCTGCCTTCACTGCCATTTTGCAGCAGAATTGTGGCTTGAATATTGGAGAGAATAATTATTTCGAGCAAATTATTAGTGCCTGTGGGGTTCACTTGCATCTAATTTGCTCCATCTTTTCTGTGTTTGTTGCCGCTTTCTTTGTTAGAGTTTTGTCTCTTCCTTCTGAAATTGGCATAGCCACCAAACCAGTCTCCCTCTTCTGCTCATTTCTCTCATCTATCTTCCATGTGCACCCAGAAGGGTGAAATGACTGAGTCACTCTCCAGTGAAGGTCCTTCTGTAAAGTTACCCATTGGCTAGAGTCCCAGTACTTGAGCACGGTGGAATGCCTCATGACTTGGCTTTTGTTGCCTCTCAAGCAACAGTTTCCACCTCCATCATTACCCTACCCTCCGGCCATGCAGAATTATCTGCTGTCTCTCTAACGAAGAACAGATTTTCTTCAATCTTGTTGGTTCTCTACCAGGAACCTCCTTCTCCTTAGATTCTGCCTGGAGAATTTCTACTCGTTCTTTAAGGCTGTGCTCCAATGTCTAAATTTCTGGCTTCTCCAGGATACCAAGACCCATCTGGCAAATAAGGACTGGGTTTAATCAACTTTTATGTCCCCAGAGTACAACATCTGGTGGCAGAAATCTAGTAAGCACTTAATCTACACGTGTCGAACACCCTTAGAATCTAAAGGTGTTGAACACCCTTGGAAGAATGGTGGAACCATGATGAGTTAGAGTGGAATGAGAAGGAGAGGAAGGAGGAAAGCTTGGAATTCTAAGATAGTACCAACTCCTCCCAGTCTAAAATCAGCATTCTATTCACCTGAGATTTTTCAGATATGTTACATGAAACATCAGTGAAGGAATTTTCAGATATGTTACATGAAACATCAGTGAAGGAATAAAGCCAGAAAATTAAGCATCGAAGTAAATGAACTCATAAGTATATCATGTGTCAGAGAGTGATGAATGCTATGAAGAACAGTAAATCTGGCTGGTGGAATGGGGATAGAGTATGTGCGCGCGTGTGTGTGTGTGTGTGTGTTTATGTGTGTAGCAGGGGCTATTTTTGTATGAAAGGGTCAAAAGACATCTCCCTGAGATGAAATATGAACAAATGTAAATAGAGACTACATTAGTTTCTTATGACTGCTGTAACAGATTACCATAAACTATGTGTCTTGAAACAATGGAAATTCATTCTCACACAGTTCTGGAGACCAGAAGTCTGAAATCAGGACTTCAGTAGGGCCATCCTCCTTCTCTAGGCTCTAGGGGTGAATCCATTATTTTCCAGCTTCTGGCAGCTGTCAGCAACTCTTTGACTTGTGATTGCATCACTCCCACCTCTGCCTCTGTGGTTATATTGCCTCCTCCAATCTCATTCTGCTTCTCTCTTATAAAGATATTGTGATGGCATTTAGAGCCCATCCAAGAATCCAAGATAAGCTCCCCTTTTCAAGATCCTTAACTAAATCTTCTCTTTTCTATAGAAGATAACATTCACAGATTTTGGACATCAGACCATGGATATATTTTTGGAGGGCTACCATTGAGTCCCCCAAATATGAGGAATAATATTACCCAAATAATATGATAAAGATAGGAAATCTGGGGGAGCAGCACTTCAGGCCAAGAAAACAGCAAGTGCCAAGGCTCTGAACCAGCATACCTTGCCTGATAAAGGAGGGGCAAGAAAGCCAGTGTGCCTGGATGAAAAGACGAGGCTGACAGAGTGTAGCTGTGAAGATCATGTAGGCTGGAAAGGACTTTCACAGAACTCGCTGGAAGGTTCTGAGCAGAAGAGTGATATGAACTGACTGTGTTTCACCTAAGGACTCTGCTTAGACTGCAGAGAGGGACTGTGCACAAACTCCACCCTAACAGACCAATGATGCATTTTTGAAGATGTGCAGATAAGCCTAGAACAAGCTTTCAGTGGGCCTGGAGTTTGAAGAATAAAAATTCTCAAGTAAGAAAGAAATAAGCATTTTGGAGGTTACAAACTGGTGGCAGGAAAGAGAGAAGGGAGGATGGTGTGGACTACAGAGACACGTCCAGTAAGAGGAAGGCAAGTTGGAATCTAAGGCAGGGCAAAACTGGGGAATAACCAGCAGTAAATGATCCTTGGTGGGCAGGGATACCTGGGTTATCTTAGCCATACAATCTTCAAAATCTTCATTTTTAAGTTATTGCCTATATTGTCTCTTTAATTTTTATTTTAGGTTCAAGGGTACATGTGCAGGTTTGTTATATAGGTAAATTGCATGTCATAGGAGTTTGGTGTGCAGATTATTCTGTCACTCAGGTAATAAGCATAGTACCTGATAGCTTTTTGATGTTCACCCTCCTCCTACCTTCCACCCTCAAGTACACATGTATCCGTCTGTACTCAATGTTTAGCTCCCACTTATAATCGAGTATATGTGATATTTGGTTTTCTGCTCCTCTCTTAATTCACTTAGGATAATGGCCTCTGGCTCCATGTATGTTGCTGCAAAGGACATGATATCATTCTTGTTAGTGACTGCATAGTATTCCATGGTGTATATGTACCACATTTTCTTTATCCAGCTTACTGTTGATAGACATTTAAGTTGATTCTTTATCTTCACTATTGTGAATATTGCTGCAATAAACACACATATGCATGTGTCTTTACGGTAGAATGATTTATATTCCTTTGGGTATACACCCAATAATGGGATTGCTGGGTCAAATCATAGTTCTGTTTTAAGATTTAAATTTGAGAAATTGCCACACAGCTTTCCACAATGGCTGAATTAATTTACATTTCCACTAGCAGTGTATAAACATTCTCTTTTCTCTGCAACCTCGCCAGCATTTTTGTGGTTTTGATTTGCATTTCTCTGATGATTAGTGATGTTGAACTTTTTTTTTTCTGTTGTTCCTCTTCCATTATCCTAAACCATCAGTAAAGATTTACTACCAAACATACTACCCTTGGGTTAGAGTTCCTTTGCATAAAAGCAATTCCAACTGTTCTAAAACACTTTGGGACTATTGTTTGGAATCTGAACCAAAGTCTGGTAGACTTTAATTCAAATTTCATTTCTAGGACTATTTGGGGTGGGCAGAGGCAGGCAGAAGATACTGAGAAATGAAAACATGAGAGAATGGTAACTAACCATTGTAGAGCACAGGACAATAAGGTACCAGTAATAGGTCAGGTCATTTTACATCTCTCTCTCATCAGACGACCACATCCTGGTCTCTAGCTGGTGTGGTAAGAGCTATGCCCTGTGGAAACGTAGCTCATAGCAGCTGTAGAGAAGGGACAAATATGGACCTGTCATTTGTTGGGCACTTAACATGTGCCAGGCCCTGTCCATAAATTCTCTTTAATTTAGTGCTAACAACAACCTTACAAGTAAACTATTATTATGGCCACTTTACAGGCAAGAAAACTGAGGCCTGGGGAAATAAGGTAAAATTGTTCAAGGTCATATAACCAATAAACAGCAGGGTTGGGATTTCCACTAGGCATCTCTGATTCCAAAGAGCCCACGTTCTTTACATCAGACTAAAATCCTAGGGCTCAGTTAGGCCACTCTGGTCCAAGGACTTCTTATTTCTCTGGGAATTTGTTGACTTAACTAAGTCAGACATTGCACAGATCCTGCATTTTGGATTTCTGCTTCCATCGTGGACACTCCTGTGAGTCACAGACCATCTTTCAATGCCTGCCCAACCCAGTGACCTCCCCTGGCTTTCACAAGGAACTCAACATGCTTTGTGCTCAGGGCATAAGCACTTCCCCCAGACATAAAGCCTGGCTTCTTTCTCTATAGCTTCGCTAGCTCTCTAGGACACCTCATCCAAATTAAAGCATTCAGACTGGATGTGATGGCTCTTGCCTGTAGTCCCAGCACTTTGGGAGGCTGAGGCAGGAAGATTGCTTGAGGCCAGGAGTTCAAGACCAGCCTGGGCAAAATAGCAAGATCCCATCTCAACAACAAAAAAAAAGACGCAAAAATTAGCTGGCTGTGGCGGCATGCACCTGTAGTTCCAGATACTCGAGAGGCTGAGGTAGGAGGATTGATTGAGCCTAGGAGTTCAAGGTTGCACTGAGCTATGATTCCAACACTTCCCTTTAGCCTGAGACCCTGAATAAGACCATGTATCAGAAAAAAAAAAAAAAAAAGTAAAGCATTCAACAAGCAGCTGGGTGAGTTTCCTCTGAACTTGTCCTGATGTTAGTCAATCAAAGGGCTGAAAATAGTTACATTGCTCTTAAAAGGCCTATTTTTCCAAATCAGCAATATTCCTTATCAACACCCAGTTTGGGCAAGTGTTGATGGAGGCCCTATATTTAGCATCTGTATTCTCTTGCTTGCATAGTACATGGGTCTCTCTAAAGAAGCTGTTTCCACAAGCTTATACTAGAGTGAGCCATTGTATAAAGATTTTAGGCTATTTACTTGGGACTTGGAGCACAATTTAACCCTTACTGCTATTTGGAATTAACCCAAAATTCAGTTTTGAAGCAGGGAGTTTAATTAGGATAGCAATGATAGCCAGCATTCACTAGTGCTAATTTCATTCTGAATAGTTTACGTGCACAGTCTCATTTAGTCCTCACGATAATCATATTGGAATCCATTTAATAGAAGAAACAGGCCAGGCGCTGTGGCTCATGCCTGCAATCCCGACACTTTGGGAGGTCAAGGTGGGTGGATCACGAAGTCGGGAGATCAAGACCATCCTGGCCAACATGGTGAAACCCCGTCTCTACTAAAAATACAAAAAAAAAAAAACCCAATTAGCTGGGCGTGGTGGTGTGCGCCTGTAGTCCCAGCTACGCAGGAGGCTGAGGCAGGAGAATCACTTGATCCCAGGAGGCGGAGGTTGCAGTGAGCTGAGATCACGCCACTGCACTCCAGCCTGGCAGCCTGGTGACAAAACAAGACTTCGCCTCAAAAAAAAAAAAAAAAAAAAAAAGAAGAAACAACTGAGACAGTATTTAAGTACAGTCATTTCTGCTATAATGCAATATATACATTCCTAAGTGTTATTATCTTTCTATGCTAAAATTATGTTGAAAATTATGCTGAAAATCATAATTTTACTCTGCAAAACCATGAAATAATATCCATAGGGCTCATGAGAAAATTTGGCTTGTGTCTGCATTAGTTTCCTAGGGTTGCCGTCAAAAATACCACAAAGTGCATCTCACAATTCTAGAGGCCAGAAGTCCAAAATCAAGGTGTGGGCAGGGTTGGTTCCTTCTGAGGGCTGTAAGGTTCACTCTGTTCCATGCCCCTCTCCTGTCTTCTGGTGGCTTGCTGGCAATCTTTCACATTTCTTGGGATGTAGATGCATCACCCTGCTCTCTGCCTTTATGGTCATACGGTGTACTCCCTGTGTGAGTTCACAGATTCTTCCTCTGTACCTGTCCAAATTTCTCCTTCTTATAAGGACAGAAATTATAATGGATGAGGAATTACCTGATTACTTCACTTTAAATTCATTACTTCTGAAAAGACCTAATGTCCAAATAAGGTTACATTCTGAGGTATTGGGGATTAGGACTTCGACATACTAATGGTTGGGGCGCACAATTCAACTTATAACAGGTACCACACTCAAGAAACTTCATCAGTTACACATTAAAATAAAGGTAGGGAACTCATAAAAACAGTAGTATAGTTTTATGCACATTACCTAGTTAAGAAATACACAAATACTACAATAAATACGGAACTTCACCTTGGGGCTTGATGTTTACTTGCGAAAGCAAACTTGGGAAGTTGTAGAAGGGGGATCATCTGAAATCAGAAGGCAAGTTGTAGCACTTCTTGGATGGGTGTGGCTCATAACGCATGCAGTGGACTGAGGAAGTTGTTTGAAATGTGTGCATTTCGTGTATTCCTAAATGGCAGTTTTTATTCCTGGGTGCCGTTTTTTGCACTTAGTATTCCATGAGAAGGAAATTGTGCATAAGCAAATGGGAAGCCTGCCTGATGCTCAAAATCTTCCCTATATGCCAACGTCTCTGGAGCCACTGGCACGTTCAAAACAAGCACTATAGCAGAAGGGCCTTTACTTTGCCCAAGGTCACACAGTCATAGTTGAGAAGCTAGGTTTTAAGCCCAAGTAGACTGACACCATGGCCCACATCCTGTCACTAAGCTGCTGAACTCTTTGTGCTAGAAGGAAATTAATAAAATAAATGATTTAATATCATGCCATCATGACAGGTCTTGGTCATGTTCCCTGTGGAAAGCAGAATCTTAGGATACACCTCTCTCCCCGCCAAGGTGGCCCACCCTGATTCCTGGGACTGTGAACATCATGAGATATCATGCCTGAGATCACATTATGCTGCCTGGCATAAAGGATTTTGCAGATATGATTAAAATTATTAATTTGTTTGATTATGAATTAATCAAAAGGCATGCTAGCCAGGTGAACCTAATCTAATCACAGGAACCCTTGAAGAGTAAAGTGTTTTCTCTGGCTGCAGGCAGAGAGAATCAAAGCATGAGAAAATTCCAAGCAACTTGGCAGGCATTGAGTGTGGAGGTCCCCAAGGAGAGTGGGCTCTAAGAGTAGAGAACAACCCCACACCCACAGCCAACAAGGAAAAAGGGTTTTCAGTCCTACGACCACTTGAAACTGAATTCTGCCAACAAAATGAGCTTGGAAGCAGATTCTTCCCCAGACCCTCCCAGACGAGACTCTAGACGGCCAAAACCTTGACTTTGGCCATGTGAGATGCTGTGTAGCAAACTCACCTGGCTTCTGACCTGTAGAGCTGTGAGCTAATAAATGGGTGCTGTTTTAAGCTGCTAAATTCACAGGAATTTGTTGCACAGCTTAAAAAACATACTACCGACCGGGCGCGGTGGCTCACGCCTGTAATCCTAACACTTTGGGAGGCCGAGGTGGGTGGATCATGAGGTCAGGAGATCGAGACCATCCTGGCTAACACAGTGAAAACCTGTCTCTACTAAAAATACAAAAAATTAGCTGGGCGTGGTGGCGGGTACCTGTAGTCCCAGCTACTCAGGAGGCTGAGGCAGGAGAATCACCTGAACCCGAGAGGCGGAGCTTGTAGTGAGCCGAGATTGCGCCACTGCACTGCACTCCAGCCTGGGTGACAGAGCGAGACTCCATCTCAAAAAAAAAAAAAAAAAAAAAAATACTACCTCACTCCCTGTGCCTACATTGTGATGCAGACAAAGTAAAAGAAAAGAAAGAGCAAATTCCTTACTGGTTCCTCTAGGCAGATGGGTCTCTATATAGTGCAGACCATTTCTAATTTGTACCAACCCTTTTTTTCCAGCTGCCCTGGGGCACTTGTGCAGAAAGGCTACATTGTTTTTCTTTTGTAAACATATGCTTTATGATAATTTTTCTTTTGTCTTCTTTTCTTCTTTTACATATCTTGTTGCAAGCTTTCAAGGTAAGAGCAATTTGGAAATGCCATCCAATTAAGTTTGTTTCCATAAGTGACATATTTAACTTAGTTCTAGAAATTATTTGAGGTGGGGGAAATGATACTCTCCCTGTCCCTCTCCACGTACACACATGAAGTTTACATATACATTACAGGGGATTACATATCAATTCAACTAGTTAATACATTTACCTCTGCAGCACTAGCTGGAATCACAATCCTCTCAAATAAAGTGGTTTTCTTGACCACATAGTCTCTGGCTGCTTTAGCTTAGGTCAATCCTGAGCATCTCCCTCTTTGATTGAAATAATTCAAATCTGAACGTTATCAGCGTGGAAAAATGAGCTGGCTCCCAATTTGCTTTATAAGGAAGTCAATGCTTTGAACACAGTGTTCACTTCTTTTCAGAGAAAAACATTTCTTGATAAGTGGAAATATTTTTTCAACAAAGAACCTGCTGCTCCACATTTGTTAAAAAGCTGGTTCAACAATCTGTTTCTATTCCTATGTCAAATGTTGCAGTGAAAAGAATGTTGAGAATTGAACTCTGTGTGTGTGTGTGTGTGTGTGTGTGTGATTTGTTTGGAAGAAAAATGAAGTATTTTAAAAATAAATTTTAATTGATAAATAAACCCTAGTCATTTAAAATATATATTGCAATATCAGTTGCACAATTTTACTCAATGACCTTATTGTATCATGCCTACAGTTTCATTTTGTTTTACAGTTTTGATTAACGTTTTTATCATATGTCTGTCATTTTTGTTGAACCATTTACCAACTTCTTTGCTGGGTTGGTATAGGACTTTATATCTCTCTTTCACGTTCTACCATTCTCTACAGAATTCAGAATATTCTACTTATTTCAACAAGAATTTTTCGAGGCGCTACTATGTCTTATGCTTTGGACCAGCTTCTGGGAGGAAAACAAGAATAAATAGTGCACCAGTCTCTGCCCTGAAGATGCTCATAGTTTGTAACAATTGTTCACAAGTGTGTCCCAGAGATGGAGACACGGAATTCCTCATACTTTTTGCAAACACCACGTTGGTATTGGTATAATATATTCAAATTAAAGCAAACACCTAGCCAGGCACGGTGGCTCACACCTGTAATCCCAGCACTTTGGGATGCCTTGTTGGGAGGATCACTTGAGCCCAGGAGTTTGAGACCAGCCTAGGCAACATAGGGAGAGCCAATCTGTACAAAAATTTTTAAAAATTAGCCAGATGTGGAGGTGCGTGCCTGTAGTTGCAGCTACTCAGGAGGCTGATGTGTGAGGACCACTTGCGCTTGGGAGTTTGAGGCTGCAGTGAGCCATGATTGCACCACTGCACTCCAGACTGGGCAACAGAGTGAGACCCCATCTGAGAAAAAAAGCAACACTTTACAATGTTATGATAAGCCGGATACAATTTTGTATTAGAATCTAGAGTAGACAGTGTTCGTGACTATCAAAGATTAAAGAAAGAAAAGCAAAAAGGCAGGAGAATACCCTAAGCACAGAGACAATTCTACACCTAATTTTCTCTGTAGATTGGGAAAGGGTCATTGCTACTTTAGGTGATCATGGTTTGGGGTCATTGTTTTATTAGGATAAGTCAGTATGGAAGCAAATTGAATACGGTGGGTTAGAAGTCCTTATGAAGTTTACCTTTCAGGTGACATACTGCTTGCTCTCTTCCTGTGCTTTTCCCCTCCAAAATTTTCAGCTCTTCTCTATTGCAGATAGGTTGGAAACTTAACGACTTACCCGCACCTGCTACTCAGTGCTCACATTCTGGCTCATACACTATACAGCGCCCCATTTCACTCCGTGACATGCTCTGCCCCAGCCACTCAGAACTGCATTCTGTCCCCACTCCCACCTCGTCATGCTTAACATCTTTCTCCACACATTTTCCTACAACAGTTCTTCCCTCGTAGCCCCATCTTTCAAAGAAACAAGTCCAACTCAGATCCACAAATCTTTCCCTGATATCCTTCCCCTTTCAACAGTAAGCATGGATGCTTTCTTTTCTATCTTTCCCTTTCATATTGTGTATACTTAGCAAAGTCTCTCTTGCCATGGTGGTAGTAGATGCCATTTTCCAGCCAATACGTGCAAAGTACAAGGTTATTATCATGCACATATTTGGATGAGGAAACAGAGGCTCAGGGAGCTGCTGCTGGAGGTGACCCAGCTGGTAAATAGCAAAGCTACAGTTCAAATACCAGGCTTTCTTTCAAAGACAGTGCTGCTTCCATTACACCCTAGAGCCTTCCTTCACTACCTTTATGGGGATATAGGCAGAGATGGTTCTTCTTCCTGTCTTTGTGCCTTATGCCTGGCAGCCACGCAAAATACATCTATTTAATTGAATTGAATTTATATTAGGGGGAGAAAAAGATAATATCACTTTTCCTAGCTCCTACTGGCAAATCTTAAAATGATTGATACTATTCAGTATTGGACAGCAGGTAGAAGAAAAATTATCTCTTTAATTCATTGTTAATGGGAGTGTTAAAGCAGCACTTTAGAACTGTGTATCAGAATAAAATTATGTATATGCTCTGGCATGCAATTCTGCTTTTAGAACTTTCTTCCAGAGAAATAATTAGAATCAAGTGCAAGGACATGTATATGGTGTATTTATTGCAGTATTATTTATGGTAGTAAAACCTTATGCAATCTAAGTGTTCATCAATAGGAAAATGAGTAAATACATCAGAGGATGTAGTATGATGGAGTATTATGCAGACATTAAAAAGGTTAATGTAAATGTATACGTACAAAGACAGAAAGGTATTCACAATATATCAGTGAGTAGGTAAAAGCAAGTTTTGACATGATAACTAGAGCACTTTCCTATTTTCCTCAAAACGAGAAAAGTCCTTCACCCTTTTAAAATCCTCTCCTCCACATATGTTCATACAAATGCAAACTTTTCAAATTGACAAGTGATTTTTTTTATCAGTATAGTGGTTACAATCCAAAGATGAGAACAAATGCTAAGCATCCTACATTCTAAGGAGAGCCACTAGCAACTGACTGTGGCCACCCTCCTCTAAGCCATGCTAGACCAAGCCAGAATTGATTCTACTACCATTATACATGTGCCTCCTTTTTCCCTCTGGGCCAATAACAAGAGATGCTAAAGAAGCTATTAGCCTTGTGAGGTATACAGGGGTTGAAGTGAGAGGTTATCATTCCTCTTCTCAAGGGGGAGGAGAGCACAAGGGAAGACAAAGCTTACAGAAAATCCCATCTTAAGGTGGGAAGTGTGTGCTGTAAGGAGGAATCACAGTAATTTCCCTGGAAGGATGTCAGCCAGGAGAAAGGAGAACAGGAGGAAGATAGGTGGAGGGAGTCATGCCCCAGAGGTAGCTGGGGAGAGGAGATGAGAGTGGAGGCTGGAGACAGGGCCTATGCAGTACTGGGGGATGGGGAGGCAAAGAGGGACATATCAGAGAGATGTGTGGTGACTGCCACCAGCTAGAAACCAGCTAGAAGAAGTGACCGGATGCCTCAGGGGGCTTCCAATGCCTGACAACTAACCACTCATTCCCCCACACTGGAGCCACCAGCCATCTTCATGGGGCTGACAGATAGACAGCAAGATTGGTAAGTTTGTCTAACCAAAGAGAGAAATGCAGTATCACCAGTAAAGTAAGGAGTTTTAAATTTTTCCACCTCTCCCTCCTCATTCCTCTAAAATTGTTTCATGAGTAGAAAAGGGAGATGGGATGTATCTTGCAGCCAGGGAATATGTTCTGAACTAGCTAGGGCCACACTTCTAGCTGGTGCTTAAAAACGAGATGTGTTAATCAGTTTACCAGACAGAGACTTTTAATAACTGAAGGTGGTTGAAAATTACAAAAGTGGACCTAGATATCATTAAAGAAGATTCTACCTGGAGGGAAAGTAAGAGCAACGTGACTTAGGTGAAGATGGTTACTGGAATTAATAAAACCTCTCATGCCTATACCTAATGGATTGAGTCTCAGTAAAACGTACACACACACAGACACACACACACAAACACATACACACAAACACATACACACATATGGAGGTATGTACATAGAAAATATTCTATAGTCTAGGGAAGAGGTCAGCAAACTCTTTCTGTAAAGGGCTTTGTAGGCCATACAGGCTCTGTTGTGACTACTTAATCCTGACATTGCAGTGCCAAAGCCGCCATGGATTATATGCACACAAATGAGCATGGCTCATTTAATAAAGTTCCAATAAAACTTTATTTATAAAAACAGGCAGTTGTCTAGTCTTGATCAGTGGCTGTGCTTTGCCAACCTCTGTTTTAGAAGAACTAGCAGGATGTCCATCACAATGTTAACCCTCAAGGACTGGGAGGGGTGTTCCAACAA
This sequence comes from Pan troglodytes, assembly GCF_028858775.2. Taxonomy (NCBI): domain Eukaryota; kingdom Metazoa; phylum Chordata; class Mammalia; order Primates; family Hominidae; genus Pan; species Pan troglodytes. Next base: position 69,211,355 of record NC_072417.2, on the reverse strand, counting down.
AAATTGCAATGAACAAGTGGGTCAATGGGAACTTTTGAAAAATTTTGGGGAGGCTAGAATGGAAACAGATGTCACCATCAAGTGCAGGGGAGTCCACTGGCATTGAGCTAAACTGAAGGGCAAAAGAAGCAGTGGGTATCTAGAGCAGAAGGCAGGGGATTTTAGAGAGTGCTTACTAGAGAGACACTGCCCGGATAAAGAAACCACGGTCTCTCTGAAAGGACATAGTGGGTTCCACACGTGCTTTCCAAGGTCAGGTGAGGCATCATGGTCACTGTTGTCCACAGTCACTTCCCTTCTGAGAGTGAAGAGTTACTGTGTAGCCCACAGTGCCCTTCTGGGGCAATCCAGGTCATGTCAGTGACCAGATTCACCCATGGCTAAGGCTTAGCCAATGCCTTGTTCCCCATGAAAGACCTGGGAAATAGTCAAAAGTAGTACAGACACAGAATCAAACAGGTCAAGGAACAGATCCTGGCTCCATCAGTGCCATCTCTGTGACCCTTGGAGAAATTACGTAACCTCCTGAGCTACTCTCCTCAGTAGTAGTAGTGGCCGCAGCAACAACCAACATAAGTGTTTCCTGTGTACCATTTTAGACATATCATCGATGGTCTTCAAAAACTTCCTGCCAGATAAATACTGTTAATAATAAATGCCTGAAAAGGAGATGATACTATCCCCCTGGCAGAATTATAATGAGAATCCAAGATAATTCATGCTAAATTCCTACTCTGGCACTTGACCTGGTATTGGAGTTCAAGAAATGATACTTATTGTTATCCTTTTCATTAATCATTTTTCAGGAGTAGTGTGAACCTGGCACTAGGCATGGAGCTAGAACAGTCATCTACTGCCGGTCTCTGTGACTTTTTAGTAAGTTTCCGTAGGACAATGTGCACATTTCTCAGATAACAAAAAAAGAAGACATCGTGGGCTAGGCCAGTGTTTCTGGAAGCCAGGACTGCTGCCCAGGATGGGATTATCTCCAACATACGGTTCAGGTAAGAAGCCCTAGGAGAAGAATCCAGGTGAAGCCTCTGGCTAGCCTGATAAAAACCTTAAATGGGGGAAACCTGAAAATGCACTGACAGATGGGAAGAGTGGCAAGAGAAGACACTGGAAATGTGAACTTTGAAACAGTAATCCTTTTCCCAGTGGAGGCCAATCCACTTTCAAACATAACAAATTGATTTTTATTTTCATTTTATTTTTGAGATGGAGTTTTGCTCTTGTTGCCCAGGCTGGAGTGCAATGGTGTGATCTTGGCTCAGTGCAACCTCTGCCTCCTGGGTTTAAGTGATTCTCCTGCCTCAGTCTCCTGAGTAGCTGGAATTACAAGCACCTGCTGCTACATCAGGCTAATTTTTGTATTTTTAGTAGAGATGATTTCACCATGTTGGCCAGGTAGGTCTTGAACTCCTGACCTCAAGTGATCCACCCACCTTGGCCTCCCAAAGTGCTGGGATTACAGGTGTGAGGCACTGCACCTGGCACAAATTGATTTTTAAAAGCATATTTTCTCTACCATAAATTCTATATTTTATTAAATTCTAAATTTTATTTAGAATTATTTATTCTAATTATTTAATGCTATATTACATTTATTAAATTATATATGTTTTCTACCACCTTGTAGGTTCTTCACATTTCCTTCTTTTGCATCTTCTAACAACTAATTTTTTTGTGTGTCTTAAATTCAAACTCTGCAAAGAGAAGAATTTAATCAGTCCAATTTGTTCATCACAGCCTGCTTACAAGCTTGAGTCAGATGTTTTCTCCTGGTGAACCAGCTGCCTCCCTCAAGAATGACATCATCATGTGGTGGGGACCATGGTAACCTGAGCAGAAAGAACCACCTTGGATTGTACCCTCAGCAGGGAGCTTTGAGTTGAACCAAATGGTGTTGCTGCTTCATGAAAGTCCTTTGCGCATCCACAGATGGTCATCCCACAAAAGAGGAGAAGTCAGTTGCCAAGTGGTGGGCCTGAACCTCATTGTATTCATTTCCTAAAGCTGCCATAACAAATTACCACAAACTCAGTGGCTTAAAACAATAAAAATTTATTCTCCCTCTGGAACCCAGAAGTCTGAAATCGAGGTATTGGTAGGGCCATACTCTCTCAGAAGGCTCCAGAGGATAATTCTTCCTTGCCTTTTCAAGTTCTGGTGTCCCCAGATATCCTTGGCTTGTGGCTACATCACTAAGTTCTGCCTCTGTTTTCACATGGCCTATTCCTATGTGGTTCTCTCTTCTGTGTGTCTCTGACAAGAATACTTGTCAAAGGGTTTTGGACTCACCTGGTAATCTATGATCACCTCATCTCTTAGTTATATCTGCAAAGAGCCTTTTTTCAAATAAAGTCACATTCACAGGTTCCCAGGATTAGGATGTGGAGATATATATATATATATATGTTTTGGAGGGCAACATTTAACCAGAGAAGGCTAAGACATAACTATGAAATATTTCACATTAGTCCAACTCCTGAACAACCTGGCACATATTAAGAGCTCAACAAATATTTGTTGGATAAATGAACAACTCAGCACTTTAATTTTACCAATTGGGAAACTGAGACCAGGAGACGTGATCTACCAAGATCACACATCTAGATTATATTAAATCTTGAACTGAGCCCAGATTGTCTGCCCTGGGTCTGAGGCTCCCGACTTCACAGTAAGCCATCACCTTATTGCTGTTGCATTACAAGTAAGAATAACTGAGTTTCAGAGACACTTGACCAAACTCAACTTATTATCAACTGGCCTAGGTCCCCAGATCCCCAGCCCAGAGCCACTTTCATCTCATTCTACAACTTGAAGGCTTTCTTCATCAAGCCTGGAAAGGAAGTTTCAGATAGTAAAATGAAGTTCCAGAAAATCCAAGGAGAAAACAAAGAATAGCATGAGGTATATTTTATCTGTACTAAAGAAGATTGGTAACACATTCTGTTTTCCCACCTTTTCCTACAAATTCCTCAAAGATACACTGTCAACACGCAGGAAGGACCAGGCCCTTACCCGGTGGAAAAGCTTTTGGAGCACAGCTCGATATTTTCAGATACACAGCCAGCCCACACGATAGAGGCTCAGTCACCTCAGAACTAAGAGGGCCTCTCCCGACTTCTCCAAGGTGCTGCAAAGCCAGGAGAGCAGTGTGAGAGAAAAACCAAATGTGTCTTACAGGGAAAATCAGGTCTTTATTCACACAATACCCTTCATGGTTTTTATCTAAATGCCAAAGCTACAAAAGAAAAAAGGGAAGAAGGAAGTTATCCTTTCCCAGTACCCCATTCTTGGTTGCCGTGACAACATCCAACTGCTGCACGTCCTGTTCATCCTCTTGGTTTCCCTTGTCCCCACTCTCTGAGGTGCCCATTTGCCTTCTGGTGCCTCCCATTGGTTAAACCTAACCAAAATATGTCTCTAGAGGGTGCCTATTTCTTTCTTAAATATTGATAAATTTCGATAGAAGTCAAGATTTCCTGCTTCTCTTGAAACATCCTAGGATCATACCAGAGTCTGAATTCCCACAGGGCTATATAATGGGCTTGAATTTGGAGTTTGATGATCCTTCCCTCTGAGTACAGGCTCTCTAGGTCACCACTGTTCCCACCTGACTGCTTCTTTCCTTCATGGTACCAGCCTGAGGACATTTTACTTTGAATCCTTTCCTTTTGTCAACTGGTATTCATTCAGTAGGCTTCAGCTAAGCATGTCATTTACATTGTTGTAAGATGACCGCTCAAGAATAGGCAAGTGCTATTCATAGTTCAAAAGTGACTTCCACAAACGAAGGTCCTATCTAATCTCTCATAAAAATTTGAGCTTGAACATCTGATTGGATTTTCCCTCAGCCACCTTAGCTCTGCGTCCCCACAATACCAGAGGTTTCTGCTGTTGGATGCCGGTTTCTGCTGAGCACTGGACAGCTCCACTTTTTGCTTAAAGTCAGAACATGGGCATCTAAAAATATCTCAGTCATCACTGCACTGACATAATGCTTCTGTTGCTCTAAGAGCAGATCCGCTGTCAAAAGAATCATTTCAAGAGCCAGTTTGGTTTAAGTTCAATAGCTACATGTGAAATGACTTTGAGCTTTCATTTTCTCTCTCTCTCTTTCTTCCTCTCTGGATGTAGAAGCTCTTTTTAAAGGATCTGGATATGGCAAAATAGTAGGAGGGAGTGTGGAGAACAATTCTGCCTGGAATTGTAGAGCATGCTTTGACTTAGCGTGTGCAAAGGCATTAGTCTCAAGCATATGTCTAACACATGATAGGTGCACAAAATACATTGGAGGGAAGATGGAGAGGAAGTTACCCAGTGTGTAGGCTTCAGTTTCTCCATTGTGTTTTAATGACCTTTATTGAGCACCTGCAATGTGTAAAGCATTCTTCTCGGCACAGTTGAGTTTCATTGATTCACTTATTCATTTTTCCATTCTCTGAGTGTCCACTTGGCTTCCCTACTGCTCCATTTGCCTATGTGATTTCAGTTCTTGACTGTCAGCTCAGAATCTTATCATTACCCAAATATTCTTTAAGAGCAAAAGCCTGCTCTTATCATCAGCAGTTATCACAATACATTTGCTATCTAAATTTAACAGGAAATCTCCTATATTTGTTCTACATGGTATAAAAGAGAATCGCTGCAACCACTCAGGAAGAAAATTCTCCAGTAGCTTTGTCTGTGGGCTGGAGTGACTCACTTCATCTCAAATTTACCTAAACCCTGGAGAGCTCACTGGGACAGGTGCAATGGCAACTGGTTGTCCTCCATTGGACCAAGTTCACTGAACGGTACATCTAACATCTAGAGAGTAACTCACCAACAAGGAAGTCATTGTGTTGTCTCACCAGATTGTGATCAAGCCCGTCCACCTCCCCAAAGCATAATACTTGACAGGGACTAGGCACTCAACATACTTTTGATCAATGAATGAATGAATGAATGAATGAATGCACAGAGAATGAATGAACAAACGAGGCACCAGTTTTTCAAGTAAAATGGAGACCTAGAAATTCCTGGGCTTCTGTTCTAACCACTAAATCAATCAATGTCCTCTCCATCAGCAAATCTTACTCTCAGTGGGCTGAATGCACACCTCTTTTCATTTTATATAATAAATTCAGAACTCTGACAAGGCTCAGTGCCTCGTGTTTTTTTTTTTTTTTTTTTTTTTTTTGTGGTAGGGATTTGAGGAAAAAAATGCAGCAGGTTTCCTTTACCATCTGACAATAGAGCCCGTGGAGATTCAAAAATATCAAATCTTCCAGACAAAACTTGGAGAAGCCAAGAGGACAAAAACAAAAACAAAAGCAAAACAAAACAACAACAACAACAAAAACTTGGTTGTATCAGGAAGCAGCTTGTGCAGAGGAGAAGATGAAAGCTGAGGTCTAGTTTCCATAAAGGCTTTAGCTGATTTGTATGGGGAGCTTGGAAACTGGGATGTGTTACTAACTGGTAGCTAGTCAGACATGAACAGGGCAGGAGAGGACCCCCAAACCCCACCAGGAAAGTCAGGCACCCATCAAGTGATGGTCAGGCAGTTGTCACACTGCCTCTGTAAAATAATAATTGGTCGCAGCCAGCACCAGGGAAAGGCAGTTTCCCTGTAGATAGAGAAAACCTAAAATTGGTGATCAGAAGCTTCCTGATAAGATCTCAGGAGTTCGGTGCATGGGCTCACACATGCCCACTAAGAGGCAAATGGCAGAATTTAACTGGTATGTGACCTTCCAGGGGCATTCCACCAGAAAAGGGAAGAAAGCCTCAGGTGAGTATGTGTACAACTCCAGTGTGCTTGCTCACCTCCTAAACGCACTGCGCTTGCTTACCTCCTAAATGCTAGCAGGCCACCAAGCATGCAGGCAGCTCACCCTAAGGGAAGAATCAAGGGAAATGGAATACAAGATGCCGGAAGTAGGTCAGCATATAAAACCCTAAGTCAGGCCAGGTGCAGTGGCTCATGCCTGTAATCCCAGTACTTTGGGAGGCTGAGGCAGGCGGATAACCTGAGGTCAGGAGTTCAAGATCAGCCTAACCAACATGGTGAAGCCCCATCTCTACTGAAAATACAAAAATTACCTGGGCGTGGTGGCGGGTGCCTGTAGTCCCAGCTACTCTGGAGGCTGAGGCAGGAGAATCGCTTGAACCCTTGAGGTGGAGGTTGCAGTGAGCTGAGATCACACCACTGCACTCCAGCCTGGGCGACAAAGTCAGACTCTGTCTCAAAAAAATAAAAATAATAAATAAATAAATAAATAAATAAATAAACAAATAAAACCTTAAGACAAAAGGTCAAACCCCACACTTGTCCTTCAAGTTGCCAGCTTGGGCTTCTTCCAAGTGTACTTTCCTTCCTTTCATTCCTGCTTTAATGCTGTTTAATAAACTTTCACTCCTGTTCTAAAACTTGCCTTGGTCTCTTCTTCTGCCATATGCCTCTCGGTTGGATTCTTTCTTCTGAGGAGGCAAGAATTGAGGTTGCTGCCGATCTGCATGGATTCGCCACTGGTAACAAGATAGACCTTCAGAATCATTTTAAAAGGAGGCAAGGGGCCAGGTCTTTGTATTCCACGCTCTTCCAGCATCACTGGATGTGAGCTGCCCCTCAACCCTGCAGAAGGGGCTTTAAAGATGGAGGAGGCAGCCCCCTTTGACAGAGGGCAGTTTCTGGGGAGGGATTGCGTGATAAGCCATCAGTAGCTAATGGCTCAAGCATGTGGGTGAATGTGTGCCTTGTTATTTAAAGGGCAACTAGGTGGCACACTATAGACATATACTGCATTATATGCATTTTCCAAAACACACACTTTCTATGTCTCTATGAAAACATAAAATGTGTATACATACACAAATAAGGGGCAATAGAGCATAATAGTTAAAGACACATACCCTGGAGCCAACCTCGAAAATTTACTTAAGCTCTCTGGGCCTCAGTTACCACATGGTTAACATGGCGGTGGGTGGGGATGGTGTAGAAACAATAGCATCAGTCTTAGGAGTATAGGGAGGATTAAATGAGTGAATTAGTATAACATTCTGAGAATGGAGAATGACACACAGAAAAGCTTAGCAACATCCTTGTGCCACTCAACGATTATCTTGGACAAGCTTCTCTTTTATTTACACAGATGCACCTCATTCTTATTAGTGGCTGAATAATATTCCTGAATCGTGAATCTTGTGGATTAGCCATAAATTCTTTAATAATTCCCTTACTGTTGGGCATTGAAGTTGTCTCTGGTTTCTCCCAATTACAAGTCAAGTAATAGCAAACAATCCTTGTACATATATTCTTACATACTTGGAAGGAAATCTATAAGATAGATACCTGACTGATTATCAAAAGATAAGCACATTGAATACTTTGACAGGTACTGTTAATTGCTCTCTGAAAAGACTGTATGGTCCTAATTTGGACTTCAGCATCATGAGATGAGAGTGTCTGTCTCCCCCCATTTCCATATCAACATTAAAAATTGAAAATCTTTTACACTTTTGCCAGTCTGATAGGTGAAAAACGTATTTTCTTGTTTTATTTGCATTTCCATTAATCTCTGAGTAACCAAGCCTTTTTTGTTTCTTGTTTCTCAGACATTCATCTCTCTGCTTTTGTGACTTGCCCAACTGTTCCTTTCCTCTGAGTTACTTTGTTGACATGTCTTTTAATTTATTTATTATAAATAGATTACCCTGCCCTCTTATGTGTCTTTTAGCCTGTTGAGAGTACCTCCCAACTTACAGAGGTTAAATTTCCATGTGCTCAAATGTGCCAATGTTTTTTACAGAAACTAGATTCAGAGTTCTGTGCATGTAGGCAGTGCAAAAAGGGAGTCACCACCTTGTCACGTTCTGATGCAAAGCTCCCTTTTATCCTCAGAACTACGATATTTTTTATTGGCCCCAAACTCTTTATCTGCCTAGAGCAGGAAGCTTCTTTTTTTGTCATTTCTCTTTTTCTTTATCCAGCCCAGTCCTGATAGTTAGAGTCTTAGACAATGTCTAATCTACAATCTCATTCTCACAGTATCTTTCACATGGGTCTTTCCTCTCCTCTTCTTTCTGACTCTATTTCTTCTTTTCACTTATTTTGACTGTGCCTGGCTTGTGAGGATGAATGGGGCAGGTCAGCTTCCAGGAGCTTGTGCCATCATCTGGCTGTGGTCACTTCTCTGCTAGGCCCCACTGCTGGTATCATCCTCTGTTTGGTCCTGGCACTAATGATGCTGGTTCTGGCTCTGACTAGTTGCTAGGTATGTGATTGGAGCCAGTATGGTGGGGAGGCAGAATGGAAGTGTCTACGTTTTCAAACTGTTTTAGTGCATTGGGAGTGCTTTCTGATGCTATGGAGGCATCTAAGAAGTGAATCATTCTCAAGCAGCATCTGTTTCTGCTGCCTTGTGGCATGAAAGGCCTCCTCGGGGGCAGTTATCTTTCCTTTTGGCCCTCGTCACACTCGTTATGAGAAACAACCTTTGGCTCCTTTTCCACAGATAGACTTCAAGCTCTGGCAGCAGGGTTTAGAAGAATGAGCTAGCCCTATTTGTCAGCCCCACTCGTTTAAGAGCTACAGGGAACTTGGATGGAGTCTTCTGCCCTCTTGATCACTCTAAAATGCTGGCTTGTCCCATCCTGCCGGTGTGGTGTACTTTGAAAATCCTCCTGTCTCTAAAGTGAGAGCTGTTTGCTATGTGTCCTCCGTGGGTGAGGTGGCTAGGAGAGAATTAACACCTCACCAACTGTGCTTTACTCAAGAAAATAAGTCTTCCTCATTTTCTCCACATATATCGAGACTCAGAAAGGGTGATGTTCCCACACAGCTTCTGGAGAGAACCACTGCTGAGTGATGTAAATATTCCAGAGATACATTTTGGATCCTTTTGTCTGTCAGCTCCATGATGCCTGCCCAGGGTATCTGTGTTTCTGTGACTCTCAGAAAGAGAGGACTTATTATGAGAATAATAATAAGAGTATTCACTTATTAAGCATTTCTGGAGTTCTGCATTCAGTATAGTGGAATAATTAGCCAGCAATCTGACATGCACAAACAACAGTTATAAACTCTGGGCAAAAAATTAAAAGACACAATATACGCAAAGACTATGGACAGCTAACAAAGGTATGTGGATTTTAGATGGGAGCTAAAACTTGGAAGAAGAGATCAACAGAGCATGAGCTCCCCCATTTTTTTCCTGCAATTTTGTCCTAGGAATGGTCGATAGTCATGGTATGACACAGGCTGGCTGAAGGCATAAGAGAAGATTCACCATCTCTGTGGCCTAAGGAATTGAAGATAGAACCCAAGGTGACCAGGACTTCAAGAAAGGGAAGAAGGAAGCCCAGAAAGGAAAATAATGGAGTAGGGGAGCCCCAGTTTCTGTGTCAACTCTGGCCAGGTCTGTGCCTTACTCTCAAATCACATATGCATGAAGAAGACTAAAAGTAGCCCAGCTAAAAGAGTTGAACTGAGATTTGAGCTGCTGCCTACCACGGTGTCTTACTAGACAGAGTATGCAATTTGAATCTAAACAAATTTACTGCCCGCTACAACAAAAACATTAACACTATTTAGAGGAATATAACAGAATCTAGAATCTCCACGGCATACCAACACAATGACTAGAACACAATCTAAAATTTCTCCGTGAAATAGAGATAACAAAAACTTCTTCTTAAGAGTGGTTATGAGACTTAAACGAGATAATGTATTTAGCATAGTGTTTGTAAAGTAAGTGGCATGCAGCTAATGGATGAGTGACAACCTGTGTCTCCTTGGTTCTGGAGGTGATATCACAGGAAACTCCCACCAAGAGGCTGCCAAATGCAGTAAACATTCCAAGGTGGGAGAGAAAGCACATCTGTCATTACCAGCACATTTAGGATCCAGAACCCTAGAAGTAGGGGCAAGGCATACGTTGAAAGGAAGATCAGCACTTGAGTTACTTGTCAAAGTTGCCAATGAGTTGGCCAGAGAAGGGGAGTAAAGACTGGTTTAGAAAATGCACAAAATAAGCCAAATGTGAAAACAATAGGAGCCAGAAGGCCAGTCCAAAAAGTGCCAGGAGGGTAAAAAATCACACACAGGTATGTACATGTCAGGGCTGGAATAAAGACAAGAGCAGGGCCACTTATGAAAAAGTTGGTGAGGGCCAAGGATTTGAGAATTTGGGAAGGCAGGTTTAGATCGGGTCCATAGGTTGCAGCTGAATTTTCCTTGTGATGGTGGACATATTTTGGCTATCCATGAAGGGCATCCTAGCCCTGCAACCCAAGGTTCTTTATCCCTTTATTGTCTCAAGAGGAAAGCATTTCAGAGGATGAATCAAGGGTTACTATTACCCTCCATGGGTAAAATGGAAGAATACAATGGTTGACCATTGTATTCAATGGGAATACAATGGGAAGACAGTACAATGGGAATACAATGGGAATACAATGGGAAGACAGTGGGGAAGCCTGTCTATTCTAGATGAAGAAGTATCCCCTTCCCAATTCAGGACCAAGGCCAGCATAAGGCCAAGTTTAATTTCTCTCCAATATTATCTACCTGCCTCACACAACAAAGCCATTGATAACATTTGGTTTGGGTGGATAAGTCTCCTTGTGTTGCTGTTACTCCTACTCAGTGTTAGATCAAAGTTTTACTTCCTTATTGAAAAATAGATACCATAAGAATATAAAATCTTAGCAAAGATTTTATTTCTACTAACTATAATACCACAACTCTAGAGATATCCCAGAAATCAAATCTATCATAAGACTGATGCAATTCTTATTTTTGGAAAGGTAGGTTGGTGACAAACAGAAGAGAATGCTACCTGATGATGTTTACTCAAAAATATTTTAGTTTTTTTTTCTTGTCTTTCTGCTTTCTCCACCAAATTACCTGCATATGATAATAATTATTAAATTGTATCAAATAGTATGCTGGTTGCATTACAAATGTTACTTCATTTAGTCCTTATAACAATACTATAAGGTAGATGCTATTGTTATCAATCCCATTCCACAGACGGAGAAACGGAAGCTTAAAGAAAGCAAGCTGCATTTGAAGGGCACACAGTAAGCGGCAGAGTCAGGATCCAAACACAGCAATGTGGATTTAGAGATGGTGATCTTAATCATTGTTCTCTGCTATCCCCATGTGGTGCCGCCATAGTAGAGGCTAACTAAGTGAGGGTAATTATAACAATAATGACAATTATACCTTCATAACCTAGTGAAGGCAATTCCATCATGCATTGTCAATGTATTAATTCAACTAGCAGATTATGCAAATGTGCTGAGAGCTTGTATAATGAAAATGTGCTTCCAAAATGTGAAAAATAAACAAAATCATTTCTCTCTCCATGTATTTCTGCAATACCCATCTCTGGTATAGTAGCAGCACCTGGTGTCCTGTGGGTGTTGAACAAATGCATATTAATTTATGGCTCACACTGGTTATGGAACAAAATGATATAAATATTACTAGTAATATTACAATTGTTATGGATGAGAATTCCATATTACAGAAAAGTGCTATTGAAATATTAGTGTACAGAATGGACCTTACAGAAGTTCAGACTGAATGACCTTTTCAAAATCTAGCAAAGTCCAAATTGTGTATCAGAGATAGGTAGAGATGCCAGAGCAATTAGTTCTGTTCTGCCCTGTAATGGTTCAAGAGGGTTAGTCTGTCTTTGAGGACCAGCATTTTCTGAAAAATGTGTCAAGCCTCTCAGTCTTGTCGTCAAGTTTGTCCAATTCAGAAATTGTACAAGGGGATGAAAAACTATCACTCGCCTATGTCTGCCGTCAGTGCTTGATATGGTCAGTCTTCAGGATCCCAGTTAACTTCTGTTTGAGAGAGCTTGCAGAACTAGGAACAAAATAATTACTAATGCACAATGTACCAGGCTGCAGTGTTCCAGCCCCTCTTCCCTTTCATGTTAAATTCACTGCCTTAACTAAGTGGCCCTTTGCAAAGCCTGCCTTGTGACTAATAGGCCTTTGATCAGGTTTTGCTTCCTGACAGCTGTACATATAAATGAATGTTTATCCCAATTAAGTAATGAACATTGATTCTTTCTACCTTCTGACTGCAAAGGGGCCCCTCATCTCAAAGTACCTCCATTGTTCTTATGCCATGAATAATATTTTTCATTTGGAAGAACTCTGCTTGGGGCTGGAGCATGTGCAATTTAGGACACTATGGAGAAAAAGAGCCAAACTTGAGGAGATGCTGAGAACAGATTTTCTAAAATTTGTTAGCATACTCTAGTTTGGGCAAGAAAACTGCAACTTTTTGAACACCTGCAATTACTAGTATGCAAGGTACTTCACGTACATTGTTACATTCTAACTACACATTAACCTTATGGGTTAAGCATCGTTAGTTCTATTGTACAGAGAAGGAAAATGAAGCTAAGGGCTAAATGACCTACTCATGGTTATGTGGCTTGTCAGTGGCTGAATCACAATTAAAATAGCGCAATTCCAGGTGCTACATGATTCCACAGTTTTATTTTCCTGATAATTTGGACTCTCATAATCTCTTCCTCATACAGCAGCAATAGTACTGGGCTTCAGGCTTGGGTCTGTTTCCTGCTAGCTTTATGACCTTGAGTAAGTTCCATATCATTTTTAATCTGGACCTCTTCATCTGCAAAATCAAGATCCACCAGCACCTTCTTGCTTTACCTGACAAGGTTGTTGTGAACCTGATTTGCACATGATAACACGCTGTACAAAATGTGGTGGGTTATTGGCATGCTTACAAACAGCCTTTGTGGCTGGCTCTGCTCCGCTCTGACTCTCCCTTTGCTGCTTCCCTTTCCTGATTCTCCTAAAGCAACACTTGGGTACGCTTTGCCAATAACAGATTTATTTTCATTATTAAGGATGATTCTGTCTTGAAGTTGGAACAGAAATGGCAATTGAATGTGCTTTCATGGGAATTTCAAATATTCCATTTTTCTGGGAGAAAGAAGAAATAGGAGCTAATGGAACAGCAATTAAATCCATAGTTTAAAAACAAATGCTACTAAGGCACAGATGATATCATGCAACAGTTGGAATTTCTCCTGTTTTCTCAGGCTCGTGGAGCAGGGGCAGCCCTATGAAATCCCTCACCAGCTGTCAGCGCCTGTTTCAGAAGCTGCCACTCCCAAGCATTTCTTTGGCAAATTACTCTCTCCAACTCAAACCTGTTGTACTTAGCTCCTAAGTAGAACCCAGGAAACCATGAGGGGGCCTGGTGCTGCTTCAGCCATCAAGGGCTCACGCAGTGTCAGAGGGGTCTTGCTCTATGTGGCAGTTCCCTGGAATGGAGACTCATTGATCATTCAACAGGAACCATTAATGGAGCCGTGGGTGTCCCTGCAGGTTATATCCACTGGGTCCCTCTAATGCCAGGTGAGTTGACATGCCTACAGAAGATGAGAGGAAACTGTAGCCTGTCTAGTCAGTGCCTCTTCTCACATGCCACTAAAATCCCTGCATATTTTATCCAGAGAGGAAGCTACTCAAGGGAAAAACTGAAGAAGAGAATGATCCAGATTGAGCAAGTGATTTCCCAGGGTTCAAAAACCTCCTACCAAGAAAATAGTTTGACAGTTCCTCAAAAAGGGAAACACAGAATTACCATATGACCCAGAAATTCTACTCCTAGGTATATACCCAAATGAATTGAAAACAACCTCTGAAACCAATCTTTATACACAAATGCTCAAATAACACAATCTCCAAAAGGTGGAAACAACCCAAATACTCATCAATGGATAGATACACAAATCATGATATTTGCATACAATGATCTCATTCAGCCATAAAAGGAATGGACTACTGATATGTGCTGGAAGTGGATGAAACTTACAAACATTATGCTAAGTGAAACAGATCAGACACAAATACATATTGTATGATTCTGTTCACATAAAATATCCAAAATAGGTAAATCCACAGAAACAGAAATCAAATTGGTGGTCACCAGGGACTGAAGGGAAGACAGAATGAGGAGTAACAGCTTAATTGGTAAGAAGCTTTATTTTGGAGTGATAAAAATGTTTTGAAACTATACATAGGTGGTGGTTCTACAACATTATGAATATACTAAATACCAATGAATTATTAATTTTAAAGTGGCTAATTTTGTGTTCTATGAATTATATTTTTTTAAAGAAAAACACTACTAAAAGTCTGCTGCTTCCTTTGAAATGCATAAAATATAAAGATGAACTCACAAATGAACAGACATAAATATGGAACAAAGCACTAAAAGTAACATGCTAATTGTAGAACCCAGGTGGTAGACACGTGAGTATTCACTGTAAAAGTCAATGTTTCGATGTGTTTGAAAATTTTCATAATAAAATGTTAGGATGTTAAGAAAATAATAAAAGCTTACTTATCTCAGCAGGCAGTTAGAAAGGAGGTACCAAAATCCTGCTTTCTAATATGGGTCTTCTGGTCTTGGTCCTGGCCAGGATACATTTGGGAATTTCTCAGGATAAATTTTTTGGGCTTTGTCCACGGCACATATTCCTTGCCCTTTCCCCACCTTCTCCTCTCCTCATCTGCACTTCACCCATCTGTAGATAATGCCATCTTTTCATGATAATAACTGCGACTTACACACCTCAGTTACAGGCCAGAGCCTGTGCTAGGTGACTTACATTGATTGTCTCCAATTCTGAAAACACTCAAAGTGAGTTACCGAAGAGAAACCTGCTACAAGGATAGCAACATCAGACACAAGAGTACATATATTTCATATAAGTAGGTTGTATATAAAGTAGGAAAAGAGACAGACAAAATGAATTTATGCTGTTAAAAGGGAAGATCATGCTACCTTTGGGAGGTAGCATTAGAAGGGCTCATGAACGGGGGTTCTGGGAATTTTCCTGGAATGGAGGCTTATTGAACATGCAATAGGATCCATTAACTGAGCTGCGGCAGTACTGTTTTGTTTCTTGATCTAGTGTTGATTACACTTGTGTAATCAAGTGTATTTACTTTGTGGAAATCCATTGCGCTATACTATGTGTGCCTTCTTATATGTACACTACATATCAATAAGAGTTAAAAAAGGAAATGAATGACAGACAGTTAAGTAAAATTAATCAGTAAACCAGAAGCCAATTTACTGAACAGATTAATTGAAAAAATAAGAAGAAAGTGAAAACACAAGTGATTAATATTAGGAATAAGAAGAGATATAACTACCAATACAGACAGAGTTAACATTTTGCAGCAGAATACTGTATACAGATTTATCCCAATAGCCTCAAAAATCTTAATGACATGGATGCTTTTCTAAGAAAATGACTAAAACTAAGATTGCAAGGGAGCAGCAACCAATCACAGATGTGGCTGCTGTCTGGAGTCTGAACAATAGCAGAATTCACAAATCCCTGGTCTCTTGCTGTGCCCGGAGGGCGAGAACATGCACTCAGAATGACCAATTAGCGAATGGCTAGGGGCCACTGTGAATGGTGAGTGCCTTGTTCTGCAGAAACTCCAAAACCCTGCCTATAAAAGGTGGTGAAAGTCACTGTGGTTAGAGTCTAAATCCATTTCTTATGAAATTGCAAAGCACTGGGATATGTCCTTGTCTTGGTTGCCTTCCCAAAGCCAGATGATGACTAGATTAGACTAGGATGGCTCAAACCTATTGAACAGGTGTGAAGTTACACTGGGAGATGGATATAATGTTTTTGTTGTAATAGATATCCTTTTATAAAAACAAACAAACAAACAAACAAACAAAAAACAAGAAGCCACCTTTTGTCCACTTTACAGGCAGTTGGAAATGTTATTTTGGCATTAGGTTGATTCTTAAAGAAAAGTCAACCCAGTTGATATGGAAAGGAGGGAATACAACAAATGTTAAGTTTGGAAAATAATCCATTAGTATCTAGGCAGAGTATTATTGAGGGAGTTTTTCTTTTAGCTGGAGAACCCCTGTAAGGCCAAACTTTATACTCCAAGGTCAGAGAGAAACTTCAAACAGGAAGAGTCATTGCAGAGGGAATCACAAGGACCAAAGAGAACCAAAGTTTATGGGGTTAAGTAGGGGTTGAGCAACCTGAACTTCCCTGGTAAATTCAGAAAGGCAGTTTTTGCAATGAGAGCAAAACTCAGCCCAGAAATGGGTGCAAAATGAAAGAGAGAAGGGATCCTTCCTTGGAATGGTTGTGGAGGGGGAGGCTTTTGTGAGGTGTTGGTGGTGTTAGAAAGGAGTTTCTATGTCAAATATAGAATCAGTCAGAGAGAAGCTTGTTTGTTTAAGGTTAGAGCATACTTGCAGGATGAAGGGAAGGATCAAGTCAAAAATGTTAAAAATGCAAAACAGACAAGACACGGTGGCTTATGCCTGTAATCCCAGCACTTTGGGAGGCTGAGGTGGGCAGATCATGAGGTCGAGAGATCGAGACCATCCTGGCTAACATGGTGAAACCCCATCTCTACTTAAAATACAAAAAATTAGCTGGGCGTGGTGGTGTGCACCTGTAGTCCCAGCTACTTGGGAGGCTGAGGCAGGAGAATCGCTTGAACACGGCAGGTGGAGGTTGCAGTGAGCTGAGATCGCGCCACTGCACCCCAGCCTGGTGAGAGTGAGAGTACGTCCCAAAAAAAAAAGAAAAAAAATACAAAAGAGAAAATGGACATTATCAACAGAACAAGATCCTAGATTCAGGAATATGAGACAACGTGGACTCAAAAGGAAGGTTTGGCTTTGGAGAGGTGGCAGGTTAAGGGAACAAACATAAACCTCTATAGTGAGGGTGTACAGTGGCCCCAAAAAGGTATATTCATTTCTTAGCCCCCAGTACTCATGAATGTGACCTTATTTGGGAACAGTCTTTAAAGATATAATTAAAGATCTCCAGAGTAGATTATTCTGAATTCAGAATGGGCCCTAAATCCAATAACTGGTGTCCTTATAACAAAAAAGAGTGGAACATTTGACACAGGCACAGGGGAGACACATAGGGGAAAGGGCCATATAAAGAAGGCGAAGAGTCTGGAGTCACACAGCCCCATGCCAAGGAACTCCTGGAGCCACCAGAAGCTGGAAGAGGCAAAGAACAATTCTCCTCTAGAGCCTTCTCCCCTAGAGGAAGGGCAGTCCTGCCCGGACACCTTTGTCAGAGGTGTTTGAACCAGAGCAACTCCACGTTGAGTAGGGGTGAGGTAAAATGAGGCGGAGACCTACTGGGCTGCATTCCCAGATGGTTAAGGCATTCTAAGTCACATGATGAGATAGGAGGTGGGCACAAGATACAGGTCATAAAGACCTTGCTGATAAAACAGGTTGTAGTAAAGAAGCTGGCAAAATCCCACCAAAACCAAGATGGGCAAGAGAGTGACCTCTAGTTGTCCTCACTACTATACACCCATTAGCACCATGACAGTTTACAAATGCCATGGCAATGTCAGGAAGTTACCCTATATGGTCTCAAAAGGGGACACATGAATAATTTACCCCTTATGTAGCATATAATCAAGAAATAACCATAAAAATGACCAACCAGCAGCCCTAGGGGCTGCTCTGTCTACGGAGTAGCCATTCTTTTGTTCCTTTACTTTCCTAATAAACTTGCTTTCACTTTACTGTATGGACTCGCCCTGAATTTTTTCTTGTGGGAGATCCAAGAACCCTCTCCTGGGATCTGGATCCAGATCCCTTTCCAATAACACCTTCATTTCAGGATTCTGGCCTTTAGATCGTGGGAGAATAAATTTCTGTTTTCTAAGCCACCTAGTTTGTGGTAATTTCTTATGGCAGCCCCAGGAAAGAAACATACCCTCCAAACTCCAGTTCAAAAATTGACCTAGTTGAGGGAGCAAACCAAGATGCACCAACATATTTCAGAGATATAATCTCACTCAGTGGTTTGCTTAGGAGGAGTGTCCAGTTGTCACAGTGAAACCTTGTTCCTGGAATACTCATGCCTGTGTCAACCTCTCCCTTAAATGTACTCTTCATGGTCAAGGTCCAGTCTCAGATCAGCCTTTGCTTTTCACTGTTTTAACTGGCATTTCGCCCTGTACCCCAGACACTCCATCCCCATCACTTTAGATACAAAGCATTAAACCCTCTGGTCTCTCTTTTCTTGCCACATAGGTTTATATGAAAAATCCAATTAAACAGGCCAGGAAAAAGTTTTATTGTGTATGAAACTTCTGCTCCCCAATTTTTGTTCAAACAACTGTATTGTTCTTTGTGAGCACCCACACAAACATTTTCATGGTTGGCCTAAATTACTGCTAATTCCTTCCACTTAAGTTCAATTTCCTCAATTCCTCATGACTTAATGTGCCACCAATTACAGAATAATGAGGCACTAATAATCATTCATTTGAATCATTTTAACTCCCTAGCTGAGATTCATAGGAGGGGGACATTAATTCTATATATCTAATTCATTGAGAAATTCCCATTCTAGAATCAACATACATCATGTAGATTTCAAAGAGGGTTTTAGAAATACATATGTGATAAAGGAATACATTCATTTACTCTGTCTGTATTTAATACCTACTCTCTACCAGGTATTTTGCCAGGTGTTAGAAATATGTGTATGAATGAGAGGAAGGAGTGTGACCTTCAAAGAACTCATTGTCTCATGTGTAGTTGGGGAAAAGGCATTTCATTGAACGATATGAATACAATATGAAAAAGATTATCCTGCAATGTAAACGGTGCTGCTAAGGAGTCTTGAGAAGGGAGTGTTTCTGGAGAAAGAGTTTGTGGAATTGTGCTGGACAGTTTCTGCTTGCCCTCTAAATCTTCTACCACCTTCTTCCACCTGCTGTGTGCCCTAGGGCTGGTGAGCTCTATGGGCATTCATGCCATTTGCCTTTCAGATGGCTCAGTCAGTGGGAGACAATGGCAAGACATGAGAAGATGTAAGAGGGACATCTCTTTTTCTGCCACACTAGGTGCAGCCACTGCTCTACCTAGAGCACTCTTATGAATCTGGCCATGTCCCAGCAACTCCTTCCTTCTTCCAGCTTCCAGCAGCAGCCTTAGGCTGCTTCACCTTCTCATCTCAATTTCTCTTAACACGGCCCACACCTTTGTAAATAGTTCCATCATTCAACTCCCTTTAACCACTCATTGGAGTGTGACATCTATTTCCTGCTGGGACCCTGATGGATACTGGGGTCAAGGGATGCTTCACAGAGGGGTGACCTTTGAACTACATCCTGATGAATGGGTAAAGTTTCACCAGATGCATACAGGTGGGATGGGGTCTCCCAGGCCAAGGTTAAAAGAAGTGTGAAGGCTGGGAAGCCCAGGAGTGCACCGCATATTTGGGCAGTAATAAGGAATACTTGTCTTCACATAGAGAGGTCTGCAGGGAGTGGCAGAAAAGGAAACTGACAAGCAGAAAGGTCTTAGATGATAGGCTAAGGCTTTGGGGTTTTATTCTGGAAGTGACGAGAAATTCCAAAGACACTGATGACATTCCAAAGCCTTGCATCTCTAGATGCCCAGGTCTTTCCAGGAAAACTGTATTCCAGAAATGAGAAGCTGGTGTCGATCTCTGCTCTGAATTTATGCTTTATTGGTTTTTGCACTCTTCCCTGCCTCGTAGTTAATAAAATTTACTCGCAGCTGGTAAGCTGAGTAAAGCTGTTGACTTTTTAAAAAATCAAATTACTTCAAAAGCTTTTCCTTCTCAGTCCCAATTTATTGGGTCTTCTACTTATGCATTAAGGAAGAAAAGGTAACATTCCTCTTGAGAAATGTCACAGTTTCATCTAATTACAAAAACACTTAGCTAAATGTGACAGCCTTTCATAGATCCTTATAATCTTAGTGGTTGATCAGAGCTGAGATTCTTGGCTTAGGTCTTAGGGAAGGGGAAGGAGAGAGGCCAAACTAACACCTGGTGAAGGGTAGTTGAGGCTTCATGTATGGGAGTGAGAAAGAGAGGCCATGAGATAAAGAAGGCATCAAGGAAGGCAGAAAAGTTCAGAGCAGCACTGTTCAATAGAGATAAAATGTAAACCACAAATATGAAGTACTGATATAATTTTAAATATTGTAATAAACACAGTCAAGAAAGGAAAAAGAGGTGGAAGCAGTCCAAGTGTCCACGGATGGATAAATTGATAAACAAAATGTGGTATATATATATAATGGAGTACTATTCAGACTTACAAAGGAAGGAAACTTTTTTTTTTTAGATGGAGTCTCACTCTGTTGCCCAGCCTGGAGTGTAGTGGTGCAATCTCGGCTCACTGCAACCTCTGCCTCCCGGGTTCTGCTGATTCTCCTGCCTCAGCCTCCTGAGTGGCCAGGACTACAGGCACTCTCCACCTGGCTAATTTTTCTTGTGTTTTTAGTAGAGATGGAGTTTCACTGTGTTAGCCAGGATGGTCTTGATCTCCTGACCTCAGGTGGTCTGCCAGCCTTGGCCTCCCAAAGTGCTGGGATTACAGGTGTGAGCCACCACACCTGGCCTAGGAAGGAAACTTTTTGACACATGTTACAACATGGATGAACCTTGACAATGTTATGAAGTGAAATAAGTCAATTACAAAAAGACAATATGATTCCACTCATATGAGGCATGTAGAGTAGTGAAATTCAGAGCAAGAAAGTAGAATGGTGGTTTCCAGGGGCTATGGGGAGGGGAAGAAGTTGTTTAATGGGTACAGAGTTTGTAAGAAGAAAACAGTTCTGGAGATTGGTTGCACAGCAATCGGTGAATGTACTTAACACTATTGAACCTTAACCTAAAAATGGTTAAGATGATACACGTCATGTTATGCATATTTCACCAAAATTTTTTCTAAAGTAAAAATAAATAGGTAAAATTAATTTTAATAATATATTTTATCTAATCCATTATATGTAAAATAGTTTTGCCTCAATACACAATCAATGCAAATCTGTTCAGATAGTCTACTTTTTTATACTAAGTTATTGAATTCTGGTATGTATATGCACATTTATAGCACATCTCAATTTGGACTGGCCACATTACAAATGCTCAGTAGCCACCTGTGGCTAATGGCTAGCATATTAGACAGCACAGGTACCGAGCACTGAAAAGAGGCGGTGGCTCAGCTGGGGTTCTTCTTTCTCTTATAAGCGTACAATGACTTCCCCAATGGTGATATTTCTCCAAGCCTTCTTCCTTTAGGAACTTGCCTTTGAGCACTACCGGGAATGGGAGGTGATCTAAGTGTTTTGTGTAGCACCATGCATGGGTGATCTAAAAGCCATCACAGAACTCTAAGCCAAAAGAGATCAGAAGAGGCCACTGAGCCACCTCCAATGTCTCAGGTAATCCTTTGTTGTTGCTGTTCTGGCCTTTGTTCTAGCTCTAACCTGTTGGTATGTCATTAAGGTGTGGTCATAGGCACAGGCATACCTCATCTCGTTTCTTCACTTTATTGAGCTTTGCAGATATTTTATTTTCTATAAATTGAAGGCTTGTGGCAATTCTGCAGTGAGTAAGTCTATTGGGGCCATTTTTTAAACAGCATGTGCTCACTTTGTGTCTCTGTGCCACATTTTAGTAACTCTCAGAATATTTCAAACTTTTTCGTTATTACTGTATCTGTTATGGTGACCTACAATCAGTGATCTGTGATGTTTCTATTCTAATTGTTTTGGGGTGCCATGAACCATTACTATATGAGACAGATAACTTAAATGGCAAATGTGTGTGTTCTGACTGCTCCACCAACCATTCCCCCATCTCTCTTCCTCTCTTTGGGCCTTCTTATTCCCTGAGACACAACAATATTGAAATTAGGCCAATTAGTAACCCCAAAACAGCCTCTAAGTGTTCAAATAAAGGAAGAATGGCAATTTTCTCACTTTAAATCAAAAGCTAGAAATGATCAAACTTAGCGAGAAAGGCATGTCAGAGGCTGAGATAGGCCAAAAGCTAAGTTCTCGTGCCAAGCTGCAAGACAAGTTGTGAATGTAAAAGAAAAGTTCTTAAAGGAGATAAAAAGTGTTACCTATGAGCACATGAATGATAAGAATGCCAAACAGCCTTACTGCTGATATGGAGAAAGTCATACTCATCTGAATAGAAGATAAAACCAGTGACAACATTCCCTTAGGCCAAAGCCTTGTCTAGAGCAAGGCCCTAACTCTCTTCAATTCTGTGAAGGCTGAGAGCGGTGAAGAAGCTTCAGGAGAAAAGTTGGAAGCAATAGCATAGATAAGACAATGAGGTGCAGGGCCAAGATGGTCGACTAGAAACAGCAGCAATCTGAGGCTCCCATTGAAAAGAACCATAATAAGCATGAGGATCCTTCACCACCAATGAAGGCATCCAGGTTCTCTCATCAGAACTGACTAGGCAGCTGCTGTGATCCACGGCGAGGAAGGAAGAACAGTATGGTGCAGTGACCCACCTGAGAGTCCCACGGGCAGGGGAGCCCCCAGCCCTGCCAAGGAAGGTGGTGAGTGAATGTGCTACCTAGATAGGGAAACCATGCTTTTTCCATGGAATTGTGCGACCCACAGATTGGAAGATCCCATTCGTGAATCCACACCACCGGGGCCTAGCATCCCAACCCTGGAGCCGCACAGAGTCTCAACATCCTCTCAGCTGGAATCTGCTTAAGCCTACTTAGCTCCTGGGGGGAGGGGCAAGCAGCACCACAGCTGCAGCTGCCTGCTGTCTAAGCCATTTGAGCTCCTTAGGGGAGAGGCAGCAGCCAGTACTGGGAGTCACAACTGCCTAACATGCTAAGCTCCCTGGGTGGGGGTAAGGTGGCATCTATTGCTATAGCTCCAGGCTGTGCTTTTCCCCTGCTGGAGCCAGGGGGCCTGGACGGCTTGGTCTCAAGATGTTGGTCCCACAGCCCAACATACCAGCAGTGGCAGACTGCAGCCAGAGTGCCTCTTCAGGCCTGACCCTGGCTCATCCTTCCTCACTGGGCAGGGCTTCCCTGCAGGGACTCTGATAACTCCAGCCAGAGGCTCAGGGACAGAACCCAGATCTCCCTGGGCCTGAGCCCCTAGGGGGAGTGGTGGCCGCAGTCTCCGCAGACCAGCACACTTAGCCTTTCCTCCTGTTAGTCCAGAGGAATCTGGGCAGCCCAGACGAGTGGGTTTTCCCCCAGCACAGCACACCCCTTCCACCAAGGGACAAAGTGCTTCATTAAGTGGGTCCTACTCCCCATGCCACCCAACTGGGTGAGACCCTCCAACAGGGGTTGTCAGACATCTTATACGGAAGTGATTCTACTGGCATCAGGTTGGTCAGAGATCCCAGAAGAAGGAGCACGCACCCATCTTTGCTGTTCTCCAGCCTCCTTGAATGACATCTCCAGGTATGAGAGTGAACCAGATGAATAGGGCCTGAAGTGAACCCCCAACAAACTGCAGCAGCCCTACAGAAGAGGGACCTGGCCATTGAAAGAAAAGTAAACAGAAAGCAACAACAACAGCATCATCAACAACAACAAAATTACCCACAAATCTCTATCCAAGGGTCAGCAGCCTCAAAGATTGAAACTAAACAAACTCACGAAGATAAGAAAAAAATGCTGAAAACTCAAAAGGCCAGAGTGCCTTTTCTCCTCTAAATGATCGCGATATCTCTCCAGCAAGAGCACAGAACTGGATGGAGAATGAGATGGATGAATTGACAGAAGTAGGCTTCAGAAGATGAGTAATACAAAACCATGCTGAGCTAAAGGAGCATGTTCTAACCCAATGCAAAGAAGCTAAGAACCTTGATAAAAGGTTAGAGGAACTGCTAACTACAATAACCAGTTTAGAGAGGAACATAAATGACCTGATGGAGCTGAAAAACAGCACAAGTACTTTGTGAAGCATACACAAGTATCAATAGCCAAATCGACCAAGCAGAAGAAAGGATATCAGAGTTTTAAAGACCACCTTGCTGAAATAAGGCATACAGACAAGACTAGAGAAAAAAGGAATGAAAAGGAATGAACGAAGCCACCAAGAAATAAGAGATTTCATAAAAAGACCAAACCTATGATTGATTGGAGTACGAGGAAATGGGAAGAATGGAAACAAGCTGGAAAACACATTTCAGGATATTATCCAGGAGAACTTCCCTAATCTAACAAGACAGGCCAATATGCACATTCGGGAAATACAGAGAACACCACTAAGATACACTATGAGAAGATCAATCCCAAGACATATAATCATCCGATTCTCTAAGGTTGAAATGAAGGGAAAAATGTTAAGGGCAGCCTGAGAGAAAGGCCACGTCACGTAAAAAGGGAAGCCCATCAGACTAACAGTGGACCTCTCAGCAGAAACTCTACAAGCCAGAAGAGATTGGGGGACAATATTCAACATTCTTAAAGAAAAGAATTTTCCTCTGAGAATTTCATACCCAGCCAAACTAAGCTTCATAAGCAAAGGAGAAATAAATTTCTTTCCAGACAAGCAAAAGCTGAGGGATTTCTTTACCACCAGGCCTGCCTTGCAAGAGCTCCTGAAAGAAGCACTAAATATAGAAAGGAAAAACCAGTACCAGCCACTGCAAAAACACACCAAAATAAAAGATCAATGACACTATGAAGAAACTGCATCAACTAGTGTGCAAAATAACCAGATAGCATCATGATGACAGGACCAAATTCACACTTAACCTTAAATGTAAATGGGCTAAATGCCCCAATTAAAAGACACAGACTGGCAAATTGGATAGAGTCAAGACCCATTGGTGCACTGTATTCAAGAGACCCATCTATGTGTGTTTTTGCAAAATAAAGGGATGGAGGAAAATTTACCAAGCAAATAGAAAGCAAAAAAAAAAAAAAAAAAAAAAAGCAGAGATTACAATCCTAGTCTCTGACAAAAAAGACTTTGAACCAACCAAGATCAGAAAAGACAAAGAAGGGCATTACATAATGGTAAAGGGAACAATTCAACAAGAAGGGCTAACTATTCTAAATATATATGCACCTAATACAGGAGCACCCAGAGTCATAAAACAAGTTTTTAGAGACCTACAAAGAGACTTAGACTCCTACACAATAATAGTGGGAGAATTTAACACCCCACTGTCAATATTAGACAGATCAATGAGACAGAAAATTAGCAAGGATATTTGGGATTTGAACTCAGCTTTGGATCAAGTGGACCTAATGGACATCTACGGAACTCTCCACTCCAAATCAACAGAATATATGTTCTTCTTAGTGTTATGTGGCACTTTTTCTAAAATGGACCACATAATTGGAAGTAAAACACTCCTCAGCAAATGCAAAAGAACTGAAATCATAACAAACAGTCTCTCAGGCCACAGTGCAATCAAATTAGAACTCAGGATTAAGAAACTCACTCAAAACCACACAACTACATGGAAATTGAATAACATGCTCCTAAATGACTCCTGGGTAAATAATGAAATGAAGGCAGAAATCAAGAAGCTCTTTGAAACAATGAGAACAAAGAGACAATGTACCAGAACCTCTGGGACATAGCTAAAGCAGTGTTGAGGGAAATTTACAGCACTAAATGCTCACCTCAGAAAGCTAGAAAGATCTCAAATCAACACCCTAACATCTCTAAGAGCTAGAGAGGCAAGAGCAAACTATCCAAAAGCTAGCTAAGATCAGAGCAGAACTGAAGGAGATAGAGTATGAAAAACCCTCCAAAAATCATAAATCCAGGAGGTGTTTTTTTGAAAAATTTAACAAAATAGATAGACTGCTAGCTAGACTAATAAAGAAGAAAAGAGAGAATAATTAAATACACACAATAAAAAATGATGAAGGGGATATCACCACTGACCCCACAGAAATACAAACTACCGGCTGGGTGTGGTGGCTCATGCCTGTAATCCCAGCACTTTGGGAGGCCAAGGTGGGCAGATCACCTGAGGTCAGGAGTTCGAGAACAGCCTGCCCAACATGGAGAAACACTGTCTCTACTAAAAATACAAAAAATTAGCTGGGCATGGTGGCAGGCACCTGTAATCCCAGCTACTCAGGAGGCTGAGGCAGGAGAATCATTTGAACCTGGGAGGCAGAAGTTGCAGTGAGCCAATATCGTGCCACTGCACTCCAGCCTGGGTGACAAGAGTGAAACTCCATCTCAAAAAAAAAAAAAAAAAAAAAAGGAAAACTACCATCAGAGAAATCAGAGAATGCTATACATATCTCTATGCAAATAAACTAGAAAATCTAAAGACATCCATAAAATTCCTGGACACATACACCCTCCCAAGACTAAACCAGGAAGAAGTTGAATCCCTGAATAGACCAATAACAAGTTATGGAACTAAGGCAGTAATTAATAGCCTACCAACCAAAAAAAAGCCCAGGACCAGACAGATTCACAGCCAAATCCTTCTAGAGGTACAAAAAGGAGCTGGTACCATTCCTTCTGAAACTATTCCAAACAGTTGAAAAAGAGGGACTCCTCCCTAACTCATTTTATGATGAAGCCAGAATCATCCTGACACCAAAACCTGGAGGAGACACAACTGAAAAAGAAAACTTCAGGCCAATATCCCTAATGAACATCGATGTGAAAATCCTCAGTAAAATACTGGCAAACTGAATCCAGTAGCACATCAAAGAAATATACACCACGATCAAGTTGGCTTCATCCCTGTGATGCAAAGCTGGTTCAACATACACAAATCAATAAATGTAATCCATCACATAAACAGAACCAAAGACAAAACCCACATGATTATCTCAACAGATGTAGAAAAGGCCTTTGATAAAATTCAACATCCCTTCATGTTAAAAACACTCAATAAACTAGGTATTGATGGAAAATATCTCAAAATAATAAGAGCTATTTATGACAAACCCACAGCCACTATCATATGAAATGGGCAAAAGCTGGAAGCATTCTTTTTGAAAACTGGTACAAGAAAAGGATCCCCTGTCTCGCCACTCCTATTCAACATAGTATTGGAAGTTCTGGCCAGGGCAATCAGGCAAAAGAAATACATAAAGGGCATTCAAAAAGGAAGAGAGGAAGTCAAGTTGTCTCTGTTTGCAGATGACATGATTTTATATTTAGAAAACCTTATAATCTCAGTCCCAAAACTCCTTAAACTGAGAAGCAATTTCAGCAAAGTCACAGGATACAAAGTCAATGTGCAAAAATCACAAGTGTTCCTTTACACCAAAAATAGACAAGCAGAGAGCCAAATCCTGAATGAACTCCCATTCACAATTGCTACAAAGAGAATAAAATACCTAGGAATACAGCTAACAAGGAATGTGAAGGACCTCTTCATGGAGAACTACAAACCACTTCTCAAGGAAATAAGAGAGGACACAAACAAATGGAAAAACATTCCATCTTCATGGATAGGAAGAATCAATATTGTGAAAATGGCCATACCGCCCAAAGTAATTTATAGATTCAATGCTATTCCTATCAAACTACCATTGACATTCTTCACAGAATTAGAAAAAAACACTTTAAATTTCATATGAAGTCAAAGAAGAACCTGTATATCCAAGACAATTCTAAGCAAAAAGAACAAAGCTGGAGGCATCATGCTACCTGACATTAAACTATACTACAAGGCTACAGTAAGCAAAACAGCATGGTACTGATACCAAAATAGACATATAGAATAATGGAACAAAATAGACCTCAGAAAACCACACATCTACATGTGATCTTCAACAATCCTGACAAAAACAAGCAATAGGGAAAGGATCTCCTATTCAATAAATGGTGCTGGGAAAACTGGCTAGCCATATGCCAAAAACTGAAACTGGATCCCTTCCTTACACCTTATACAAAAGTTAACTCAAGATGGAATAAAGACTTAAATGTAAAAACCTCAAACCATAAAAACCCTAGAAGAAAACCTAGGCAATACCATTCAGGACATAGGCATAGGCAAAGACTTCATGACAAAAACATCGAAAGCAATTGCAACAAAAGCCAAAATTGACAAATGGGATCTAATTAAACTAAATAGCTTCTGCACAGCAAAAGAAACTAGCATCAGAGTAAATAGGCAACCTACAGAATGGGAGAACATTTTTGCAAGCTGCCCATCTGACAAAGGTCTAATATCCAGAATTTACAAGGAACTTAAACAAATTTACAAGAAAAAAACAATCCCTCAAAAAAAGTGGGCAAAGTATATGAACAGAGACTTCTCAAAGAAGACATTTACATGGCCAACAAACATATGAAAAAAAGCTCAACATCACTGATCATTAGAAAAATGCAAATCAAAACCACAATGGTGGTATCCCACAATGGGATACCACCTCACGCCAGTCAGAATGGAGATTATTAAAAAGTCAAGAAACAATAGATGCTGGTGAGGCTGTGGGGAAATAGGAACTCTGTTACACTGTTGGTGGGAATGTAAATTAGTTCAACCATTGTGGAAGATAGTACGGTGACTCCTCAAGGATCTAGAACCAGAAATACCATTTGACCCAGCAATCCCATTACTTGGTATATACCCAAAGGGTTATAAATCATTCTACTATAAAGACACACGCACACATATGTTTATTGCAGCACTATTTACAATAGCAAAGTCATGGAACCAACCCAAATGCCCATCAATGATAGACTGGGTAAAGAAAATGTGGTACATATACACCATGGAATACTGCACAGCCATAAAAGTGAATGAGATCATGTCCTTTGCAGGGACGTGGATGAAGCTGGAAGGCATCATCCTCAGCAAACTAACACAGGAATAGAGAACCAAACACTGCATGGTTTCACTTATAAGTGTGAGTTGAACAATGAGAACACTTGGACACAGGGAGCGGAACAACACACAGCAGGGCCTTTTGGGGGGTGGGGGCAAGGGGAGGGAACTTAGAGGATGGGTCAATAGGCGCAGTGAACCACCATGGCACAAGTTTATTTATGTAACAAACCTGCATGTTCTGCACATGTATCCTGGAACTTAAAGTAAAAAAGAAAAGCTGGAAGCTAGCAGAGGTTGGTTCATGAGGTTTAAGGAAAGAAGCTGCCTTCGTAACATAAAAGTGCAAGGTGAAGCATCAAGTGCTGATGTAGAAGCTGCAGAAATTTTTCCAGAAGATCTAGCTAAGATTATTGATGAAGGTGGTGACACTAAACAACAGATTTTCCATGCAGATGAAACAGCCTTCTATTGGAAAAAGGTAACATCTAGGACTTTCATAGTTAGAGAGGAGAAGTCAATGCTTGGCTTCAAAGCTTCAAAGGACAGACTGGCTCTCTTGTTAGAGACCAATGCAGCTGGTGAATTTAAGTTGAAGCCACTGTTCATTTATCATTCCAAAAACCCTAGGGCCTTTAAAAATTATGCTAAATCTACTCTGTTTGTGCTATGCAAATAATGTAAAATAATGCCTAAATGACAGACAGCACATCTGTGTACGGCATGGTGTACTAAATATTTTAAATCCATTGTTGAAAAGTACTGCTTAGAAAAACAGATTTATTTCAAAATATTACTGCTCACTGACAATGCATCTAGTTACTGAAGAGCTCCGATGGAGAAGAAGATGATCTCCGATGGAGATCTAGAAGGAAATTAATGTCATTTTCATGCCTTCTAACATAACACCCATTCTGCAGCCCATGGATCAAGCAGTTATTTCAACACATTTTTTTTTTTTGAGACAGAGTTTCACTCTGTTGCCCAGGCTGAGGGCAGTGGCACAATCTTGGCTCACTGCAACCTCCGCCTCCTGGGTTCAAGTGATTCTCCTGCCTCAGCCTCTCAAGTAGGTGGGACTGCAGGTGTGTGGCATGAGACCCGGCTAATTTTTGTATTTTTAGTAGAGACTGGTTTTGACCATGTTGGCCAGGCTGGTCTCGAACTTCTGACCTCAAGTGATCTGCCCGCCTCTGCCTCTCAGAGTGCTGGGATTACAGGCTTGAGCCACTGTGCCCAGCCTTCAAGTCTTACTATTTAAGAAATATACTTAAGTCTATCGCTGCTATATATACTGTGCCCAGCCTTCAAGTCTTAGTATTTAAGAAATATACTTCTTAAGTATATCGCTGCTGATGGAGCTTGACAAACTAAATCAAAAGTCTTCTGGAAAGGATTCCCCATTCTAGATGCCATTAAGAACACTTGTGATTCATGGGGGAAGGTAAAAGTATCATTAACAGGAGTTCTGAAGAAGTTGATTGCATTCTTTATGGTTGACTTTGAGGGATCCAAGCCTTCAGTGGAGGAAGTAACTGCAAATGTGGTGGAAAGAACAAGAGAACTAGAATTAGAAGTGGAACCTAAAGGTGTGGCTGAATTGCTGCAATCTCATGATAAATCTTGAGTAGATGAGGAGTTGTTTCTTATGCATGAGCAAAGAAAGTGGTTTCTTTAGATGGAATTTACTCCTAGTGAAGATGCTGTGAACACTGTTGAAATGACAACAAAGGATTTTGAAAATACATAAACTTGGGTTGATAAAGCAGTAGCAGGGTTTGAGATAATTGATTCAAATTATGACAGAAGTTCTGCTGTGGACAAAATGCCATTAAACAAAATATGCTACAGAGAAATATTTTGTGAAAGAAAGAGTCAAAATCAAACAATGCAGCAAACTTCACTGTTATTTTTTAAAATTGCCAATTTATCTATTTTCATTTTTGTTGCATTTGCTTTTGGAGTCTTCATCATAAATTCTTTGCCTAGGCAAATGTCCAGAAGAGTTTTTCCTAGTTTTCTTCTAGGATTTTTATAGTTTCAGGTCTTACATTTAAGTCTTAATTCATCTTGAGTTAATTATTTATATATGGTAAGGGATAGGGGTCCAGTTTCATTCTTCTGCATATGTCTAGCCAGTTTTCCCAGCACCATTTATTGAATAGACTGTCCTATCTCCATTGCTTATTTTTGTCAGCTTTGTCAAAGATCAGTTGATTGTAGGCACTGGACTTTATATTTGGGTTCTCTATTCTGCCCCATTGATCTATGTGTCTATTTTTATATCAGAACCATGTTGTTTCAGTCACTGCAGCCTTGTAGTATAATTTGAAGTCAGGCAATGCAATCCCTCTGGCTTTGTTTTTTTATTTTGCTTAGAATTGTTTTGACTATTCAGGGTCTTTTTTGGTTTCATGTGAACTTTAAAATTGTTTTTTCTAATTCTGTAAGAAATTACATTAGTAATTTGACAAAGACTGTGTTAATCTGTAGATTATTTTTAGCAGTATGGGAGTTAATTAAAATAAAAAGAGTCTGCACAGCAAAAGAAAAGAATCAACAGAGTAAACAACCAACCAACAGAATGGAAGAAAATATTTGCAAATTATGCTTCTGACAAAGGACTAATATATCCAGAATCTACAAGGAACTCAAACAACTCAACAAGAAAAAAGAAAAACATTAAAAACTGGGCAAAGAACATGAACTGATATTTTTCAAAAGAGGAAATACAAGCAGCAAAAGAAAAAAAACATGAAAAAATTCTCAACATCAATAATTGTCAGAGAAACACAAATTAAAACCACAATGAGATATCTTATGCTAGTCAGAATGGCTATTATTAAAAAGTCTAAAAGCTACAGATGTTGATGTGGATATGGAGAAAAGGGAATGCTTATACATTGTTGGTGGGAATATAAATTATTTCAACCTCTATGGAAAACAGTATAGAGATTTCTCAAAGAACTAAAAATAGAACTACCATTCAACCCAGCAATCTAACTATTGAGTATCTACCCAAAGAAAGAGAAATCATTATATAAGAAGACACCTGCACTCATATGTTCATTGCAGCATTATTCACAACAGCAAAGTCATGAAACCAACCTAAGTACATGTCCATCAGTGATTGACTGGATAAAGAAAATGTGTGTGATATATATATATATATATATATATATATATATATATATATACACCACACACACAAATATACCACATTAGGCATACACACACACACACAGACATACATACACACACATATATATACACACACAGACATAATGGAATAATACACACACACACACAGACATAATGGGATAATATACAACCATAAAACAGAATGAAATCATGTCCTTTGCAGCAACATGAATGAAGCTGGAGGCCATTATCCTAAGTGAACTAACTCAGAAACAGAAAACCAAATATCTCATATGTTCACACTTATAAGTGGGAACTAAACAATGGGTACACATGGACATAAAGATGGAGATAATGAACACCACTAGGGACTACAAAAGGGAGGAGAATGGGAGGTGGGCAAGGGTTGAAAAACTATCTATCAGGTACAATGTTTACTATTTGGGTAATGGGTACATTAGAAGCCAAATCCCCACCAGTATGCAATATATCCATGTAATAAACAACCACATGCACCCCCTGAATCAAAGAAAATCAGAGGAAAAAAAAAAAAGAAATTGCCACAGTCACCTCAACCTTCAACAACCACCACCCTGATCAGTCAGCAGCCATCAACGATGAACAAAAATGTTATGACTCCCTGAAGGCTCAGATGAGCATTTGTATTCTTTAGCAATTTAAGTTTTTTATTTGTATTTACTTATTTTTATTTTTATTGTTTTTGAGACAGGGTCTTGCTCTGTCACCCAGGCTGGAGTGCAATGGTGTGATCACACCTCACTGCAGCCTCAAACTCCCAGGCTCAAGTGATCCTCCCATCTCAGCCTCCTGAGTAGCCGGGACTAATTCTTGTATTAGTCTGGCTAATTTTTTTATTTTTTGTTGCCCAGGCTGGTCTTGAACCCCTAGACTCAAGTGATCCACCCGCCTCAGACTCCAAAAGTGCTAGGATTACAGGTGTGAGCCACCATGCTCAGTCTGCAATTAAGTATTTTTAAATTCAGGTATATACATTGATTTTTTTTAGACATAATGCTATTATACACTTAATAGACTACAGAATAGTTTAAATATAACTTTCATATGCACTGGAAAACCAAAAAATCATGTGTTTTTTTTATTGCAACATCCACTTTATTTTGGTGGTCTGAAACCAAACCTGCAATGTCTCTGAGACATGCCTGTAACAGGCATCAGGGTCAGACTCACTAGCTCTACGACCTAGGACAAGTTGCAAAACATCTCAAAACCTGAGTGAGTTTCTTGGTGAAATAAGAGATATGGATGGTGGCTATTTTTCATGGCTGTTGTGAGGATTAAATAAAAATTCATGCACATGTTTAAGTGTCCTTTTCATATAATGAATTATTTTCCTTTGGGTACATACCCAGTAGTGGGATTGCTGGATCAAATGGTAGATCTACTTTCAGCTCTTTGAGGAATCTCCATACTGTTTTTCCATAGAGGCTGTACTAATTTACATTCCCACCAACAGCGTAAAAGCATTCCCTTTTCCCCACATCCAAGCCAACATCTATTTTTTGTTGACTTTTTAATATGGAGTGATATAACGGACTTTAGAGAATCAGAAGAGGGAGGGAGGAAGAGTGGCTAGGGATAAAAAGCTACACATTAGGTACAACGCACATTACTTGGATGGCAGGCGCACTAAAATCTCAGAATTCACCACTATAGAACTCAACCACTTGTACTCCAAAAGTGGTTGAAATAATTTTTTAAAAAAATACCTTTTTTCCTCATTAATTAAGGAAATTGATTAAAAACCAACATCAAATGCTGGTGAAGATGTGGAGAAAAGGGAACCTACATGCACTGTTGCTGGGAATGTAAATGAGTACGATCACTGTGAAGAACAGTTTGGAGTTTCCTCAAAAAAAAACTAAAAATACAGCTACCATAAAATCCAACAATCCCACTGCTGGGTATATACCCCAAAGAAAAGAAATCAGTACATTTGAGATATCCGCACTCCCATGTTTTTTGCAGCTCTGTTCACAATAGCCAAGACTTAGACGCAACCTAAGTGTCCATCAACAGATGAATGGGAAAGAAAATGTAGTATATATACACAATGGAGTACTATTTAGCCATAAAAGGGAATGAGATCCTGTCATTTGCAATGTCATGGAGAGAAATGAAGTTGTGATTATGTTAAGTGGAATGAGCCAGGCACAGAAAGACAAACTTTGTATGCTCTCACTTACACTTGTGGGTGCTAAAATTTAAAACAGTTGAACTCATGGAGATAGACAGTGGAAGGATAGTTACCAGAGGCTGGGAAGGGTAGTGAGGTGGGGTGGGGGATAAAGGCATGAGGTGATGGATGCCCCATTTATCCTGATGTGATTATTACAAATTTTATGCCTATATCAAAATATCTCATGTACCCCACAGATACATACACTTACTATGTACCCACAAATATTAGAAATAAAAAAAGTAAAATAATATATGCTCAAAGCCCCTACAAAAAGTATCCAGTACATAGTAAATAGCATTAGTCACTATTGTGATCTCATCATCATTACTGTTATTATTATTATTACTAGTACATTTTAGCTACACAGTAGTGTTTCAATGCTCTTTTAAATTTTTTATCATTCCCTCATCCCATGTTAAATGAGTTGACAGTCCAGTGATTAAGAATGCAGACTCTGGAGCTAGACTGTTTGGGCTCAAATTGTGGTCCTACAACTTTCAAGTGGCATGAGACCCTTTTCTCTTCTGCAATGCCTTCTTATCTGCTGGCTGGCGTACGTGAGACCCCATCTACTCTCTGGTATAACTTCCTTGTTTCTCAATTTTTAAACCTGTAAAAGGGAAATAATAATAGTGCACACCACATAGGGTTGTTGCGAGGATGACATGAAACAATGTAGCTAGAACACTTAAAGCATGGCCAACACACACAGCAAGCCGTAAGTGGAAGCTGTCATTATTAGGTGAGAGATGGGAATGCATGCAGTGAATAAAGCAGAAACCACACTTGCCCTCCTGAATATAATTTTGCAGAAAATCTAGACCTTAAACCCATAATACACTAAAGATTGAGAAGTGTTATCATTTAGAAAGTCCTCCTAATGTCTTTCTTAAATACTACCGTTTAAAAGCCTCTTATCTTCTCCTTAGTGGACCAAAGCTTTATTCTTTTCTGCAGGCCACGGGCATGCCATTTCTCCTGGTCTGTGCATCCTAGGCTTCCTTTCCTTCCTGAACCACTGCCCCACCACTTCCACTGGAAATCACACTCAGATCAGAGTCCAGCTTCCAGTAGCTCCCCAGTTTTGTAAAGCAGTGCTTCTTCTAATAAGCCCTTGCAGACTGAAAAAGTCAGTAAAGCTTCTAAAAAAAATCATTTATCAAACCCGCTTCTATATGGTAGGAAAGTCTTGCTCCCAAGACACTGTTATTTCCCACTTGTGCAGGTCAGGGTGGGCAAATGCATGCTGAGCTGCTGTGTGGTTGCCACTGGGCACTCTTGGCCTTTGCACAAATCATTATTGAATGAATAAAAGAGATTATCACTGAAGCAATTTATAAGTGAGTTACCTAGGAGGTCAGGGAAGCACAGATTAATCTCCAAATGGATAAGACACAAAGGAGAAAATAAAAGAAAACTTGAAAAAATTGTCCCCACAGCAGGTAGAAACTGAAAAAGAAGTATTCTACAAATCTGATTTGATAGGGGTTGACATTCAGAAACCCTTACGCCCTGTCTGGCCTCCATCACTAAAGCACATGCACTTGTGAGATCATTACAGGGCAGTGGAAACTATAAGACATGTTATTTTTTTCCCCTGATTACCTTTGCTAGTCTTCACCTTCCCCCAAACCCCACACCCACTCTGCCAGACATCAGCTTCAAATCCTGCCCAAGAAGTGCGCTTAGCTCTATGCTGGCTCTGTTAGGGGAGGGAAGGAAGACAGAGGCCCCAAGGCATCTGCCAGGATTGAGCTCTAGGGCTTGGAAATATTCTAGGCTGGCTTCCCCTCCTGCATACCCTGGCTCATGATTTGCAGGTGCCCTGGGACAGGATAGAGATCTTCTACCTTTCCTTTCTTCATCCTTTACAGGGATGGAAATGAGAGGCTGCTGAGCTTGATGCTTGATTTCCTCTTGCCTGTCATGGACAGAGTGAAGGCACCTGGGAAGCTGCAGGCCTGTCCTGAGGAGAACAAGAATGCTTGGCTCACTAGGACTCAAAGCAAGTTTTAAAAAAGGGGGCCAGTATAATTTTACAGCTCCTAATTTAGGGAGAGAAAAAAATAAAGAGTCTAATGTGCATCAGGCTCTAGATAATTGGTGTTTATCTGGACCATATTATTGATGATTTTGGAAAATAGAAACACGTTTCAGAGAAGAGTCTGGTAACAGGCATGAAAAGCCATAAAAATTCATATTTTCTTAGTAATATCAATGTTAAGAATTCATCCCCCCAGGAAGTAAAAATGCTTTGGGCACAGAAATATTCATAAGTGGCATTATAATTATGAAAAAAAACTATAAGCAATTTAATTATATCCAACAATTGCTAAACAGATTACAGCATATCCATATCAGGGATTAATTCATTCAATCCAATCACAGATGATAATCTATATGAAAGTTGTACTGGAATAAGGGAAAGTATTTTGGAATAATACTAGGGCATAAAGCAAAACAAATACAAATATCTAAACCATGGTTACAACTGTGTCAAAAATGTATACATGGACAAAGATTGGGAGATGGCACAGGGAAAAATCAGAGGTGCTGAAGGGGTGAGATTAGGAGAAGATCCTTTAAAAACACTGTAACGTTTCTGCAATGCATTAATAGTAACGGGAAAAAATAAAGAGTCACAGGCATCAGATTATTCATATTGCCCCATTTTGTTGGCTTTTCCTGGGTTGCTTAAATTAGGTCTTCTCAACCTGTCTGCCAAGGCACACCACTGTGTCATGGAAGGGTCCAGATATGGTGCTGACCCCTAGCATTGAACCCTGTCCACTTGGATGGCCACTTGAGCCCTCTTGCTACTTATCACCTGATTTGAACAGCTTTCTCCGTTTACCCCCATGTGTCATGGTGGGGGCAGGGAGGGGAAGCGTGGGGAGAACTGCTTCAGTGAAAGGATACCTTGTAGAAGACAGATGGCTCCTTCCTCTCCCCAGTTCCCATCCCCTGGTTCATATTTCATTTTATGTCCCATAGCAACTTGGGAGCTGGGGCCCTGACTCCCACATAACAGCATTCAGTTGTGCACCCAAGCATCCAGCCAACCACGCCACTCCTGGCCAAGTCCCAGTGCAGAGTGTCTCAGACTCTTCAACCCTCATTACACACAGCTGCTCAAAGCCAGCTCTAAGGATAAGCAGAGTGCTCCTCCCGTGCTCCTTCCTTCTCCCCCTTTCCCCCTCTCTTGGAGATGAACTAGTATGCATTTACTGCAGATTCCCAAATATCTAGACATTCAGCATGACATGCTGAGAAACATCAAAGCCTTTAAGGAAAGAAAGAAGCAGGGCAGGGAGGGGGATCCTGTGTCTCCAGATAACCAGGATACAGGCAAGTTTATGACCAGACACACTTTTGCTCAGCACATTATTTAGCATTAGTAACGACCATTACCCAAAGGTATACAGCATTTTCTTATACTAAGACAACCTGATGCTCACCACAAAAGTGCTTTACAGCAAAATCATTCTTACCTGTCTCCTTTCAACTTCAATCTATCCAGTGTTCACAGATAGCAAATTTCAGGGCTTAATTTAAAAAAAAGAAAAGAAAGGAAAAGAAAAAACTTTCCCATAGTTCAAAACAGGTGTCAATGTTGAAATACCTCGTTATTTTCCCCAGGCTGAGAGGATGGGTAAAATGCAACTCATGCTTTTCCGCGCCCAGACTGTGTTCTTTGAACACATTCAACATTGACAACTGAGAGGTTAAATCATATTGGATTTGGTGCTGTTTATTACAGGCAACTCCAGCTGAGAACCAGAGATACAAAAGTTACCCTCATCTTTTTGCAGCTAGAGGGATGTAAATGCCCCTCCAGATTAAGGCGCTTGATGGCAAAGAAATAGAGATCCACACATCTGCAAAAGAAACTTGGGAAAGAAACCCTCTAGGGAGTTCTTTCACCTGGGAAAGCTCTTCTGGACAGCGATGTCTTTCTGCCATGCAGCCCACTTTAAAGACTGAAGAAGAAGAAGGAAAAAAAAGAAAATATTTCCCACCTGCTGATTTTTTTTTTTATAATCTGCAGAGAAAATGCAAGTGCGTGTGGGCACACTCCTGTACCTCCTTTGGAAGAGGAGGACAGATTTCAAATGCACTTGTTAATTACTGCCAGCCCCAACCCACACACATATGCCCACCTCACAGCCGAGCCCCCTCCCCAGCATTCCTTTCCCAGCTGCAAAGAAATCATAAAATGCTACTCACATGCGGCAGCCTCAGCCTCCCTTTACCTCTTCCCAGCCTGTGCACGGGCTCCAGTCGCTGCTGCTGCTGCTGTTGCTGCTGCTTTTCCTGTTGCAAATGAAACAAACCTTCATCGACAGAGATGGTTTTCCTCTGGGCTGCTTTGTCTGAGATTCCCCAGATGAACACCGACTCGTTTATGTCATTATCCGTGTTCGATAGCTCCCCTAACACCAGCAGGGCTTTGGGGCTGTTAGCTTCCACCGGCTGGGCTTCTGGTGAGAGAAACAACAGACCTGAAACTGACAACTGATCGCATCAAAACACTCCAGGGGATGGCAACCCAAGACTATGAAGTAACACATTAGCTAACAGTGATACCATACAAAGCCGTAGATCATCTGTCTACATTGGCACTGTGAGCCTAACCAAGTTGAAGAGACATTATTTATGAACTTATAGCATCCAGAATGGCTCCAGGTAAAGCCATATAGGCATAGTGTCATAGAAGGATTCTGCAACCCTCAGACATGTTCAACCTTGTGGAAATCAATAAGGAGGTAATATCATTTAAAGTTAAAGGCTTTCAAATAGACCAGGGCTTATAGAAATTTAAGTGGACTTAGGTTTAAATGTGAGTTCTATCACTTCTTAGCTGTGTGAATTTGGGCAAAGTCCTTGTCCTCTCTGAATCTCTTTCTTCATCTGCACATTAGAGATAATAATACTTACCCCATAGGAGGGTTGCAAGAAGTAAGTGAGATAGTATATATAAATAATAGCATTCAATGCATATCACATAATAGGCACCCCATAAGAAATATAAAGATCCACCACTCTGCAGCAGTTCACTTTGGGGACTCTTCATTTCTTAATGAAAGTCCTTGTAGTTGTATTATAAAATACCAGGATCATTCCAACGGTCCATTTGAACCTTAACTGCTTCCTCAGAGGAAACAGGTTATGACACTTATACATATTTGGGGCAGCCCTAAATTCCAGGTCTCAAGCATGTAAGAATCCTGGGATGTCCAATTCTCAGTTGTGGGAAACAGAACCACAGATTGATCAAGATTGCTCAGTACGAAGAAGACACTGACTTGTGCTGCTTACTCTTAGAAACAGCCTCATAAGTACAGAATGGGAATCTACTTTCACGGAAACTCTTTGTTTAGAAAGGCTGGGGGTTTCTCATGACTGACCGGTTTTGACAAGGGGACCCTCAGTAGAGAAATCTGTATTCACTTCAAAACTTAAAAGAGAGTGTGTTCAAGTGATGAAAAAAAAATACAGAGTGTTAATGCCTGAGTAGATCTCTAGGGCATTCTCATCCTAACTTCTCTTTTCCCAACTGAGAACATGGATGTTCAGGGTCTGGTCTTTACTGACTTCTCTCCTGCCTCCCACTACCCCAAAAACAGCAGAAGAAAGCTTGTCCTGTGCCCCAGCCCTTGGAAAAATGCCTATTGCCCAGTTTCAAGGACTTTCTACCAGTGGAGCCAACATAAAGTAGACAGGGTTGGCAAATAGCTTAGCCTAGTCTACTGTGCCC
Organism: Pan troglodytes; assembly: GCF_028858775.2. NCBI lineage: Eukaryota > Metazoa > Chordata > Mammalia > Primates > Hominidae > Pan > Pan troglodytes. The sequence continues at coordinate 69,171,616 of NC_072417.2, read as the reverse complement.
TATCTAATCCCACAAAGCATGTTAGATGGAAAGTATGCTTCTGTGTCCTGGACACTACTCTCTCAATGAATCAGGGTGAATGAACAAATGTTAGAAACCTCAACCAGATAAGTTCCTGGAAAGTCTTCTCTCATGGTGGTGACATGAAGGGATATATCATCGCTCATGGCTTTAAAAATGAATTTGTAAATTTGTAAATGAATTTAAGATACAAAGGGAAGAACTGAAGAGGTAATCAGCCAACTGAGTTACACACTAGTTCCTTCTAAGAGCTTAGAGAGCCTTAAAAAGACCCCACCATGGAAATGCCATTTTGTGAGGAATGTATACCAAGTACTTGTACCAGTGTCTGCTACATTGTAAGTGCTCAGTAAATTCTGGTAATAATAATAACCAATAAGGACAAAGATGAAAGAATTCCTATAATTTGAGCTCATAAGTTGTACCAGGCATCACACCAGCATTTTACATATGTTGTCTTATTAAATGCTCACAACCACCATGGGAGAGGGATATTATAATTCCAATTTTATGGATGAGGAAATTGAGGCATAGGAACTGAAGCAATTAGAAGAGAATGTTCTCAAAGTTCCATGACTACACTTGCCCAACTACCAGCATCTGTGCCTGTAGACTCTGCCTCCTCTACTTACTGTCAATGAATTGTTGCTTTCCTCATCTAAGGAAATCTTCTGACTACTCAGGGACATCACTGCAGCAATATTCTTAAATCTTTATTTCCCTATCAATATTTCCTTCTCTACTGGATAATTCTCAACAGGTTTATGCTATTTGTTCTCTTCTTTAAAAAAATAAAAACTTCAGCTGATCCTATATTCACCTCCAGCTTCTGCCCATTTAGATATTCCCCTCTATTTCAAAAATTCTCTCAAGAATAGTCAAGATCATTGTTTAAATTCCCTTTCTCTCTTGAACTTACTCTAATCTGACTTTTACTGCCACCTATCAACCGAACTGCATTTGTGAAAGTCATTGATGACCTCTAGAATTCTATTGTCAATCCTCATCTTTTTTGACCTATCAGCATCATTTGATACAGGTGATCCCTCCCCTCCTCTTTGAAACACTTTCTTCAGTTGGCTCTCAGAACTCCACATTGCCTGTTTTTCCTTCTCCCTCACCAGCTGTCCTTTCTCAGTCTCCTCTGTTGCTAGCATCTCTCTTCTAGTTACAGAAGAGTGTCAGAAAGCAGTCAAAAGCCCAAACTCTAAAGGTAGAAAGCCTAGGTTGAAATCCTGGCTGTGCAAGTCAGTAGGTGATCTTAGGAAAGTTACTTAATCTCTTTCTCCTAGCTGTCTCATCTATCAAATAAGAACAATAAATAGTTCTTACCTTATGGGGTTGCCGTGAAGATAGTAAATGAATTAATATATGGAAGCACTTAGAACAGAGCCTGGCACCTGGTAAGCACTGCATGAACGGCAGCTATTTTGATTACCCACCTCTTAACATTGAGCACCTGAGGTCATAGTGCTTGCATGACTGCTCTTCTCTGAGTGATCTCATCTCTCATTGCTTTAAAAATCGTTTACAGGCAGATTTAAATCTACAGTCTAGCCCTCTCTTCAACAAGGTGATCCCAATGGCCTAATTAGTATTTCCTCTTAGATGTTTACTGGGCACCTCAAAATTGAGATATCAAAAACCAAACACCTGTTTTTCTCAATAAACTTGTTCCTCACTCAGGTTTCTTCATCTCAGTTAATGACAAATCCTTCTTTCCAATGGCTCAGGTCAAAAATTTGAAGTTATTATCGACTTATCTTTCCCTCACACCCAACATGCAGTCTATCAACAAATCCTGGTGTCACTATCTCTAAGTATATCTAGAATTTGCCCCCTCTCACTTTATCCATGGCTGCCTACCTGGTTCAAGCCACCGTGATCTCTTGCATGGATCATTTCAATAGCCTCTTACCAGATCTGTGTGCTTCCATCACTTCCCTCCTGCAGACTATTCTCAACACAGTGTGATCTTTCAAAACCTGGGGCCAGATCGCTGGGCGTGGTGGTTCACGCCCGTAATCCCAGCACTTTGGGAGGCCGAGGCGGGCGGATTGTCTGAGCTCAGGAGTTCGCGACCAGCCTGGGTAACAAGGTGAAACCCCCGTTTCTACTAAAATACAAAAAAATTAGCCAGGCATGGCGGCGTGCGCCTATAGTCCCAGCTACTTGGGAGGCTGAGGCAGGAGAACTGCTTGAACCCGGGAGGCGGGGGTTGCAGTGAGCCGAAGCCGAGATCGTGCCACTGCACTCCAGCCTGGGTGACAGAGTGAGACTCCGTCAAAAAAACAAAACAAAACAAAACAAAACAAAACAAAAAAAACCTGGGGCCAGATCATTCCGCTCCTCTGCTCAAAACTCTCCAGGAGCTTCCCATTTCACTCAGGAAACAAATGCCAATCTCTTCATAATAGTTTCCAAGCCCCTAAAAGGTCCAGCTCTCTGCTTCCCCTCTTAAATCTCTTGTAGCTCATTCCCTATTAACTCTCCCCATCACTTATAGTGCCCTAGACACACAGACTTCTTGCTGGTCTTTGAACACACCATGCTCCCTTCTGACCCCTGCCCCTCCAGGGCTTGTAAGCTTGCTTTCTATCTGCCTGGAGCACTTTATTCCCATATACCTACCTGATTCATTTCTTTACCCCTTCAACCTTCTTTCCAATGTTACTTTCTCAGTGATACCTTCCTTAATCATCCTATTTAAAATTGGTTTCTTCGGCCAGGTGCGGTGGCTGATGCCTGTAATCCCAGCAGTTTGGGAGGCCGAGGTAGGTGGATCACCTGAGGTCAGGGATTTGAGACCAGCCTGGCCAACATGGTGAAAACCCATCTCTACTAAAAATACGAAAATTAGCTGGGTGTGGTGACAGGCACCTGTAATCTCAGCTACTCAGAAGGCTGAGGCAGGAGAATTGCTTGAACGCGGGAGGCGGAGGTTGCAGTGAGCCGAGATCACACCATTGCACTCCAGCCTGGGTGACAAGAGCAAAACTCCATCTCAAAATAAATAAATAAATAAAATAAAATAAAATTGTTTTTTTCTCAGCACTCTCTCTTCCCCAACTGTATTTTTCTCCATAATACTAGTCACTGAATAACGCATTTTCTATTTGTGTGTGTGTTGTTTTTCTTCAGATGTCTCCCTTTATAAATATGTAAGCCTGATGAGAGTAGTTTTCTCTCTCTCTCTCTTTTTTTTAACTGCTATCCATCCAGTGCCTAGAAAAGAGCTTGCACTAAACAGATACTAATTAAATATTTCTTGAATGGATGGATGGGACTAAGAGGATGAAACCTCTTGTTGGAGGCCACAGAGGTAGTACATGATGGAGCTGGACTTAAACAGATCTTTCCACTTTCCCAGCCCTTGTTCTTTCCAATGCACCAGTACTGTCTCTACCGAAGTGTTGTGAAGACCATACTAGACTTACTAGTGCCCACCTAAACAAAGTTTTAAATTCTTAGTGACTTGTAGGTCTTATGCTACATTTCACTGGCTTCAGGCTGCCTGGCTCTCTGTCACTACTTGCTAACATTCTATCAACAAAATACTTTGTGAGCTGTGAGTGTATTTTACCAAAAGGCAGAACAGCCACTTTATTCCTTTGAATAGATTTACTGGACGTCAGCATTCTGACTGAAATGAGAATTTCCCTTATGGCAGATGTCCTTGGCTGTCCATTCAAAGACAACATACTGTCTGCAAGGCCCTTTAAATGTCTTTTGTGCACAAAATTATTTGACAGAAAATAAACAATACCTTGGAATAACTGAGTTTTTGAAGCATGTTTCAGAACCAGTGGTTGAGCACTATGAGGGATCAGAGACTTTGTGAGTTGTTTTCAACAATATGTGAGAAAATAAATTTGCTTTTCATTGATTACCTTTTGAATCTCTTTAGTGTCCTTTGGGAAGGACAGGCTGTCCTTACAGGGCAGTCTAGGAAGGACCCTCCAGTAGGAGAGAACTCTGGTGAAGTGCAAAGACTTCTGGCTTAACAGTCAGAAATCCTAGGTTTCATTCCCAGTTCTATCCTTGAACATCTGGGAGGCCTTGGGGAAAGCTCTTCAATCCATTTGGCTTCTGCTTCTTTATCTATATAAAGCAAAGACTGAACTAGCTTATCTTTGTTATCCCTTCTAGGTTTAAGTTTCTGTTAGATGATGAGTTCCATTCCCAGTTGTGAGGGTGAGTGTGTGTCGTGCTACAATCAAGTGACTGGTAACTGAGTTTAAGCTTGTAGACTACTCTGGTTATAAGCAGACCAAACCTACCTGGTCAGTGTCAGAATGTATTCATTCATTCAGCACCTACAAGATATTTGCCACTCTGTTACATGTTAAGTATATAAATAGGAGTAAAACATTTTGTATATTAAAGGAGTTCATAGGCCAATGTACAATGCAGCAAAGCACATAAACAATTACAATCCTATGAGGATGAGGGAAAACAAAGGAGGGCCATTCGATTAAGTCTAGGACTTAGGGATGGCTTTTTGGAGGATGTGACCCTTAGGCTGAATCTTGAAGAATGAGAAGGAGTTGTCCTGGAGGAGAAAGGCAGGAAGGGATAAAATGGGTGATCCAGACAAAGAAAAACATCACCTGTAAAGGTAAGAAAGCTGCAAGAATGCGATCATGTTTAACCAACTGAGATTTTTGGGTAGAATTCTGACTTTATATCTTATTTCTCCTACTATTTTCTGTAAATTTAAAAACTCTTATCTTTGTTCATCCCAAGGATAAGAAAGGAGATTTGCATTTCAAATTCTATTCAATAGCATTGTATAAGAAAGATGGTAGGGAAATTGACCCAAAGTGATATCTGATCATTATTTTTATATTTCTTTGCTAATGTTATCTTTGTGTCCTGCATCTGTGTCTCCCACCCTGGCCCTCACTATTCTGCTGAATAAATTATGTACATGTACCACAACGTGCCAGAATGTGTCAGCATTCATCAGGTAAATGTGTAACACAGCCAAATAAATCTTGCACGAGGAAATGTTTTATCATGAGAATTAGGGTGGGAGGCTCAAGGCACACACATCCTGGGCTTGAGTTCTGCCTTGGAACTCATGTTTTTCTCATCTATAAAATGGGAGAAAATGACAGCATTTACTTCAGAGGTTTGTGAATTAAAAGAGACAACTCATATAAAGCTATTGGCCCAATGGCTGGCATAGGGGAGGAGCTTGATGAATTTTAGTTGATTAATTCAAGTACTGGTATTTTCTTAGAAATAGACATCTGAAACTCAAAACTTATTTAGTGTTGTGTCACTTGACTCAATGCACTCCCTATATTAAACTATGAAACTTGGAATTTAATGGTTAGGTTTTAGCTAGAATGCAGACATCACTGTTCAAGCAACTGTGAAAGTAATCCTATCAGACCCTAACTTGCCAATGTTCAGTTACTGGGCAGCCAGCGGCCAAGACTGAGGTACATGTTTAGCCAGGGAATCCATGAACTAAGACCAGGGCTAGATCTGCCAAGGATGTTTCTTTTTTTAAGGTAAATTACAGTTTACAAACCTTTTTTATTTGAGTTTCTGGGGCATGGATTGTCTTCAACTTTATATCTCCAGTGATTAGCACTATGGCAATTGTAAGTGCTTTTCGAGGCTTTGCATTCATCTGCCATAATTGGTACTGCTTACGCCTCGTAGACAATTAACTGTACATGTCCACTGACATCTATCATTGCAGAGTTACACGGTAATTGTGCATCTATGGTGTCCAGTCACTGTTACAGAACTTGTGGGCAATGTAGCAAGATGGCATGCAGGTGCATACCAAGAACTTGGACCCTCATCCCAGATATGTATCATGGACATGAGACTTGAAAGGCAGTTTTGCAACCATTAAGGTAACCATGTTGAGATTTCAGGATCCATGTAGGGAGTCTAAGAGGCTTGGCAAGTCTTTCTCAGGGCTTTCCAAGATCTGGCAGGAGCTCGTATTGGGCAGGCAAAATCCCCTAGCCACCGATCTGAGCATATTCTTCATAAGGAACAGGGGAGACTTAACGCCACACTTTCTGAATTCCCCCAGCTCAATGTCTCCTGATACTCTTCCCAGAGAAAATATCCTTTCAGTTAACTATGACTTCTATAAAATGTACAAGTATGCAAGTATATGTTGAATTGCTCATTTTCCTCAAGCTTAACCCAGTACTCTGCCGAACAATTTCAGATGCTCAATACATTTCTGTGGAATAAGTAAAAGCATGCATGAAAGAATGTTTTCATCCCTGTGATTAAACAGGGGTCATTTTCTTTCTGTCTCTCCAGGAAACAGAATGCTCTAAATAAACCAGAGGCCACTTGCTGATAGGTTTCGGGCAGAAGGGGCCATTGGCTCTCATATTTCAGGGCTGCTGTGTGGCGCCTCCAGTTTCGTCGGGATGTCACGTTTTTGGTAACAGCATCTGCTGTGCTTCTAACGAACAGCCAGTGACAAACACAGAGCCTCTGCCTCTCCCCAGGACCTGCAGAGGACAGGGAGGCCGCAGCTGGGAAAGGCAGAACAAGCCCATATTTCATAACAATTACTCTGGATTATCAGGAAAGGTGGCAAGAAAAACTATTAGCAAGTTGGTGGAAAGAAGATTTATGGCTTGGCAGCCCAAAGGTGTGACAGGTTTCTCCTCTGATGAAAAATCACTTCTCTGGAGGTGAGAAAAGGGCAGGCTCCCTGTTCAGCAGACAGGAATCTGTCAAGTTAACCTCACTTTTTTGAATAATTATTAGTCTCAATCCAAAAACATCCCTTCAACTTCTTAGGGCAAATAATTTCCTTTTTATCCCAGGGAACGTTGTAAGATTCACAAAGTTTAACATGGCCACCTCCACCAAAATCCTGTCTTATTACCTATACATTTATGAGTGCTTTTTAAAAATTTTTAATTGACATACATTGTACATATTTATAGGGTACATAGTCATGTTGCATACATGTATAGTGATCAGATCAGGGTAATTAGCATATCTACCATCTCAAATGTTTATCATTTCTTTGTTGAGAACATTCAACAACATTCATTCTTCTAGCTATTTGAAACTAGGTAATATGTTATTATTACCTATAGTCATCCTATAGTGGTAAAGAACTCTAGACCTTATTCCTCCTATATAGCTTAATTTTGTAAGCTTAAACAAATCTCTCCCTATTTCTCCTTTCCCCCCTACCCTTTAAGTATTTGAATTTAAACAGATTAGCTCAGGAACCAAGAAAATTTCAAATACCATATACTTTCTAGATCCCTGTGTTTACACCAAAATAAAGTGTTGACACTCACAGAAAAGGGAAACAAGGAAAAAAGGAAGGACCCTTCAGAGTAAATAATTTTTTAAAATTTGTAGAGACGAGTCTTACTATGCTGCTCAGGCTAGTGTTGAACTCCTGGCCTCAAGTGATCCTCCTGCCTCAGCCTCCCAAGGTGCTGGGATTACAGGCATATCACAGTGTTTTAAACCAGTGGACCATCCACTTTGAGAGAAGTAAAGAACATATCAAAGCTAACATATTATAGACATCCTTGGGGGACATTTTTTTGTAGACAAACTCCACCTTTCTCCAGTGAGCAAACAGAGGTGGCTGCAGTGTGTGGAAGGTAGTGTGTTGCACCTATTCTCATGAATCCTTATGCTGTGATATCTTGTTGAAGCTTGAAGCTGAGAAGTGGTAGGGACTGGCAGCTCCAGCAACTCCTACCTTGTCCAATAGCTACTAAACATTGTATATTTCATTATTTTGACATACATCATTTTACTTCCTTCTCATGGCAACCTCATGAATTAGGCATTATCTTTCATTGTGCAGATTAGAAAATTGAGGCACAGTTTCCCAAGGTTAAGTCAGCACTAGGTCTCAAGCTCTGGACTCCTTTGCTGATGCTCTTTCCATGACACCTCCTTCTGGCATTGTGCAGGATGAGGAATGCTCATCCTCACTCTTATACACACACTTCTCCTTGGAATTGACCATTTGGTATCGGTGTCCTGATGGGAACATATTATACATGACAGCAGACAGGCTGAAGCCAAAGAAGCCAGCAAAGTAAGGAGCAATGGAAAGTGCCTTGGGCTATCAGCCTAGTGTGGTTTAGCTTCAAATCGGGTTCTGTGTGCTGCTTTGATTTGATAATAATAGCAATAATAATATTTCATTTGTGCCTCACAACCATTTGCCAAGGGGGTTTTCCCATCCTAGATTTACCTATGGCTGAGGCTAAAATAATTTTTGACTGAGGCTCTCAGTTGGCGAGAAGTTACCAATTCATAATCAAATTCAGAGTTTCTTGGCTCCAAGTCCAACACTTTTAAAATAACCTCTTAAAGCTTATAAGAACAAAAATCAGGTTCATTAGACAGCCTGATAAGAAAGGAGCTTATAAATTTTCCAGATCCTGCATGGAATTACATAATATGATTAATCTGAACAACAAAAAGAACCATATTAGGAATGACCCTTTAATGATAAAAGTGTAATGCCTCATACATAGGAGGTAGTCAAGAAATATCTGTTAAGTAAATGAATGTATGTATGAATAAATGAATTCAACTATACTGGCACATTAGCATACCTTGAAAGGCTGGACAAACCCAATGACAGGATTCACCAGTTCACAACTGACCAATTCGCTGAATACTAAGCATTAAATATCAAGTCTTCTGAAGTCATATGAAGCATCTCCTTACAACCCATTAGGGAGGACAGACGACTTCCCCAAATCCAAACAGTCGTGATTTGATTTCAGGAGCACACAGATGGTAGAAGGCCAGGAGGCAAGGGGTCTAAGCAACCATCAAAATCTTCCCTGGGTGACCCTCACTGAGAGCAGGAGGTTTAACAGACAGGCACTTTGCTCCCATGGCCCTCCAGTTCTTACAGCTGTAGCCACTTGACTTTGACCACAAACTCAGCCCCATCCAAGCCTCCTAGGTCAAAGTGCTGCTGCTAAAGGCTCTTTAAGGAGATAGAACTTAGTAGTCAGGTTCCTAAGAGTCAAGACAATCTTGCTTCCAGTCCAGGGCTAACCTTGTGCTTTTATTGAGGACTTACCTCATTCCTATGTTTAATCTTTTGCCACCTTTTATTTTATTCCCTTGAATCCAAGTCTCTATTTTGATAAACTGAAAAGTATCTTATGTTCTTCAAGCCAGGCCCTGCCTTGTTCTTATCAACTCTGTAATAGGCATGGCAGACCTGCTTCAGGCTACTGTTGGTAACACTTCCAAATTCTGTCTCATGGAACAACTCTTCTCATTGCCAGCTCCCAGCCCCCCTAGAGCTATCATTCTCTAACTTCTTTCTCCTATAGTCCCCCCTTCCCTACATCTATCCAATCAGTGGGTCTTGCTAGACACACTATTGCATTCAGCTGTCACTGCATTAATATAGACCTATCTTATATGTCATCTGATGATTATAATAGGCATTCAAAAATGTAATCTCTCCCCACAAGATGGTCTCCATTGTCAGCACAGGAATCTTCCCTGACCAATACCTATATGTATCCTCCCTATAACCCTGCTTAAAATATTTCCATGGTTCTCTACTATGTGTAGTGTGCTTGGCAGCATAATGGCTTCTTAAAGATGTCCTAATCCCCAGAACATAAGACCATATTAGGTTACATGGAAAAGGAGAATTAAGTTTGTAGATGGAATTGAGATTTCTAATCAGCCGACCTTAAAATAGGTAGATTATCCTGGATAATGTGAGCCCAATCTAATCACAGGAGCAGAAGAGAGTAGCAGAAGATGGCTCACAGAAATATGACTTAACAGGCATTCAACCTGTGATTAGTTGTTTTGAAGATGGAGAAAGGGAACCACAGTCCGAGAAATGTGGCAGCCTCTAGAAGCAGGGGATGTCAGCTTACAGCCAGCAAGAAAATGGGGGATCTCTGTCCTAGAACTGCAAGGCAGTGGATCCTGCCAACAGCCCCAGTGAGCAAGGAAACAAATCCTTACCTAGAGCTTGAGTTTAGGCCCATGAGACCTATGCTGAGCATATGACTTACAGATGAATAAGATAATAAATTTACGTGGTTTAAATCCTAAGCTTGTAGTAAATTTGTTACAGCAGAGATAGAAAACAAATACTAAGAGATAAAGATAAAGCTCTTCCCATAGACTGCCCTGGAATATGGCCCAGGGTGATGTCTTCAGCCCTAATCCTGGTTCTTCCTAGCTGCTGCTTCTGCTCCAAGAACACCAAACTTACTGTGACATCCCCATGATTATCTGCCAGCAACACTCTCCTTCGTCTGCTCAGCCTGGGAGATTCATCTCTGGCTCTAGAAAGCCTCCTAAGTGCCCTACATGTCTGTCCCTCAGTCTCCCAACATCCTGGCCTTGGGACCTCTTCTTTGTGCTCCCACGACCGCCTGAGACTGTAAGTCTCTCTCTTGCCATGTGACACTCACTTTATCTGTTTATATGTCTGCTACGTGTCCCCGCCCTATTCCAATCTGTAAACTCCTTGAAAACAAGGATCTTACGCAACTCTCTGGTGCTTTAAGCATTTAGAAGAGTGCTTAGTATATAGTAAGGCCTGAATAAATGGTTTTTGAACAAAACCTTCTGGAATTCTCTGGCACTGACATTTAAAGTTAGCTCTAGAATATGTGGTTGTATTGGGGCAGTATTGTGGGGAATTGGGAGAAGGGGGATTATACAGAGCAGGCCTCATAGTCTACTTTAGGCTGAGATTATTTGATACTTAGGGAAATAAGAATCCCCATTCCTAGTCATGCTTCCCAAACCAGCTTATCAGATTATTACATTGAGGCTTGGACCAAACCCTAATGATTATATAACAATTTATAGATATAGATAGATAGATGTATAGGTTTGGAGGGAGGGATATCCTTAGGTCCCCAGATACAACATCATTTAATAGCATCCCTCAGACCCTCTGGATTGCACCTTTCCTTGCCTCATTCACAGTTCCTTCCTTTTTGTGAACTTGGGTTCTTCTGTTTACATCTCCAATGCTCGTATGGGAGTGTATCTAACATCTAAGTTGGGATCCCTCTTTCACTGCTATACATGCAAGAACTTCCCATTCTGATAGAAAGAGTGGTTCTGAACACCTTGCTAGAGCCTTTCTACAGAGTCAGGAAAAGGCAAGAGTCAGGAAAAGGTATTTTCTTCAATTCACATATTGTCAACTAAGCTGCAAACTTACATAACTTTGATGAAAAATTCTAGTGATAGTTTTAAAATGTCCTTTGCTGACTTCCTGGGCCTGTTCTCTTTGCAGGATTCAGCCCATCTGGAAGTGTCTTGGTGTCTGGCTGTGGGGACTGTGGGACAGCCAAGATAGGCCAGTGGCCATAGACAGGCAAACAGAGGAAGAACCAACCTGAACAGGCATAGTTCTAAATTTTTTCAGAGAGATGCATGCAATTACAGATCACAAACGGTCGACTTACACATGCATCAAGTGGTTCTGTGGGGGAATGTATCTTGGCCTTCCTTGTAGGGATCTACTTTGTCAGCTCTCAAAATGTTCATGGGGACCAGGCACGGTGGCTCACGCCTGTAATCCCAGCACTTTGGAAGGCCGAGGTACTTGATGTCAGGAGTTCGAGACCAGCCTGTCCAACATGGTGAAACCCTGCCTCTACTAAAAATACAAAATAAGCCGGGCATGGTGGCAGGCACTTGTAATTCCAGCTACTTGGGAGGCTGAGGCAGGAAAATCACTTGAACCTGAGAGGCAGAGTTTGCAGTGAGCTGAGATCATGCCATTGCACTGCAGCCTGGGTGACAGAGCAAGACTCTGTCTCAAAAAAAAAAAAAGTTTGTGGGACTACAGAGAAATGGGCAGCTCCTGCCCACATCCAGAAGGTTCAATTTCTTGGTTCTGAAGGAAGGGCTTCCCTCTGCTCCTTTCATTGTGCTCTAGAACTCACCCCTCCCACCTCTTCAAGGTATTTGCTTCAGCAATTTCTACTCCATCTCTAGCATCACAATTATTTTCCTCCCAGCCAGATCATTTTCATCAACATATAGTAATGTTTTCCCAGAGAAAATCTTTTTGATGCCATGTTTGTCTTTAGCTACTGTCCCATTTTTCTCTACCCTTTCCAGCAAACTACTCTTGAGTTGTCTGTGCTTGGTGCCTCTCAATCCTCTCCTCTCATCCTCTCTTGAGCCCTTCCAATCCTGCTTTGGTTTCCACACTTACATTGAAACAATTATTGTCAAGGTCAAACATGACAGCCAATGGCCCCTTCTTAGCCTTCATTTGACCTATCAATGGCATTTTACATTGTTGAATTATTTTACTTGAACCATTTTCTTTGCTTATAGGACTCTCCTCTAACAAGCCATCCCCTACCCAGTTTCCTATGTTAATTTCTTATTTCTGTCCAACTTCTTACACAGGAGTTGTCCAGTTTACTCTTCTCTGTCCACGTACACTCCCTTAGCACATTCATCCAATCTTAGGCTGCCAAATATGATCTGAACACTGTGGAGTATACTCTTGACTTTAGTGTGGATCTTTCCTTTGAACTCCAAACTAATTTGTTGAATTGCCTACTCACTATCTCCATGTGAATGTTAACGCACATCTCCAACTTAACATGGCTTAAACAAAGCCCACCTTCAAGCCTCTTCCCTCCTAAGATGTCACCATCTTGAAATTGTCATGTTCTGAATCTTGTTCTCTTTCTTTCATACATCTAACCCATCATTCAAAGCTGGCTCTCCCTTCAAAATACATCCAGTACTTTGCCATAATCCCACCATCCTCACCTCCTGCACATCTGCCCCAGGTCCAAGCAAGTCATCTCTTGCCAGGCTGTGAACAAGCCTCATAATTGGGCTGTCGGCTTCTGCCTTTGTCTCTACACAGCAAGAGGGAGATCTTTACAAAGGTGGTTCTGATTCTAAACACAAAGCCAGAATGATATTTTCAAAATGTAAGTTTCATTTCCTGAATCACTCAAAATAAAAGCCACAGTCCTGACCATGGCTTTGAGGCTATAGGGGATTTGGTTTCTGTGACCCCATCATCCACCACATCTCTCCTTCCTCATTTTACTCAGCCATATTGACCTCCTTTCTCTTCCCAAAAAAATGAGAAGCAGGCTCCAGCTCAGGGTCTGGCACCTACCCTCTCCTTGGCTTGGAGCACCCTGTTCTTCTTATATTCATGACTCATTCTCCTGCTCTCCAGATTTATCCTTCAAAGTTCTCCACTCAGGGGACCCTTCCTTGGTCACCCTACATAAAATAGTCTTCCCTTTCCCACAGCAAAAGACCCAAACTTCTGCTTTTCTTCCCTGTAGCAAGAACAAAATATGATGGAGGGGGAAGAAAGAGAAAAATACAGAGAAGGGAAGGGAGATATATCAATATCACAAAATAACCTCCAATCACAAGAGAAACAAGAAAATAAGGAGGGAGAAGAGCCAATTTCATATGGGTTTGGGGCACATTGAGTGTGGGGGTGCAGGGAGGACTCCAAGGTGGAAATACCCAGTGGTCAGTTATTTTACCAGGTATGTCCCACAGAGACAACGCTTTGAATTGCTGGAGCATGAAGGAAAACTGAACAGGTAGCCTATTTTGTCAAGACTGGACTTGAAGGACATGATCACACCACCAAGGATGATGTGAATCTGGAATGCAGCCCCTTATGATTGACATGCCATCATCAAAACCCCTTGTGTGTGCACAGCACTTTAGAGTTTGTAACTTGCTTGCATACATATGGCTTCGTGTAACCCTCCCCATCCTGTGATTTCACCGGGGCCGGCATTACATGTCCACATCACACAGGAAGAATGCTTGTCATGTAAGCCTACCAGAAGGGAAAGAGGCAGCTGGCAGCTTGCAGGAGCACCATCCTCAGCAAATGACAACAACAACAACAACAAAAACCAGCATACTTTTTAAATTAAAAAAAATACATAAAAACAAAACAGAGTTTCCTGGGCCTTACCCTACTTATTCAACTGGTAGTCTCTTGGTGTATTCAGGAATCTGCATTATTCCCAGGTACTCCAGGGAATTCTTAGGCACACTAATAATTGTCAAACAACCTCCATCTTTGTTGTTTATAGTTGATGTAAAGTGAACCCCCAAGTATATTTGTAAAACTCAGGCCACACAGGTTGCGAGTTATGAAACTCAGGCTACATTCAGCAGGGAGATTATCCCAACGACATAGCAGCTTTCCTGTCACAAGAATCAGATTGGCTCTAAGGCAACCTCCAGACCCTGCAGGATCCAGCAGGTCTTCCCTGGGCTCCTATCCCATGGGAGCAATGAGCACAGGGTGATAAAGGAAGGCCCCGTGGAGCCCTGATGTCGTGCGTGTTATCTTCATTTGCTAGGTTATTCCACAAGCCAAGCATCCATTTCTGTGAAGCCCTGGCCACCTGCTGGTCTTAGGAGTAGGTGGTAGCTATCAGTGTTGAGTGAGAAAAGAACACCTCTTGGTCTGTTCTAAAGGCTAGCCAGAACAGGGATTACTGAACTTTTTCTCTAGCACAGAAAATAGTAAATATTTTCAGCTCCATGGGCCATCTGGTCTCTGTCACAACTACTCAGCTCTGCCACTGTAGCTCAAGAGTAACCATACACGATATGTAAACAAATGGGCATGGATATATTTCAATAACACTTGACATACAAAAACAGGCCATGGGCTGGGCTAGGCTGGGCTGCCGACCCTACATTGCCAACCTCTGCACTGGAATCAAGAGAGACGTCCCATCTTCTTGATTTTCTAAACTAATAAAGGTGATATGAATAATTCGAAGCAAATGAAAATGTCTTTTAAAAAGCATAAAGCCCAGCATTCCCCACACTCACTATATAGCTTTGGAAAGCATTATACTATTCTTGTGGCCGCTGATTTAGCTTTCTAATTATGTTTTGCTCAGGATATTAATATGGGCTTACATTCTCTGAGCAGATCCCATTCGGGACTCAGGAGGAGCCCACAAGTGAACATGCAGAGCAAAGTGAAAAAAACAAAACAAAACTGGTCTTGCATTAAAATCAGCCACAAGTAATTGAGAAAAGACTGCCTATAACCTGCCAGTGGGAATGAGAGATGCACTGTGAGTGGCTGTGTGTTTATTAAATTTGAAAATGGCATCTCTCACCTTCATTTACTTGGTTCCCAAAGTCCCATGTTCAAGCAGGTGAAAGTCACAAGGGCAGGGAGGTCTCTCCTGACCCAAGGAGGATATTATCCTGATGTGCACATTCTAGATCAGGGAAGCAGGCAATAGTGGAGAGTGTTAGCATTTGTTGATTGCCTATCACCTATTAGGCATGTTGTAAGTGGCTTTACTAATAATAACAGCTAATATTTATTGAGCCCTTCTCCTTACTAATTATTTTGCATAGGTTATTTCATTTATACCTCCCAAGGACACCACAGATTAAGTACTATTATTATACCCTTTTTACAAAAACTTAGATTAAATGACTTTCTCAAAGTCACAGAACTATTTAAAATAAACATTCTGACTCCATGGTGCTCACTTTTAACCACTATGTTAAATTGCCCCCAAACTATCTATTTCACACACACACACACACACACACACACAAAACCTTTCTATAAGGGAGGTGTTAATAGCTCCACTTTGCAGATGAGAACACTGAGAATATAGGTGACATCTGCAGCTGAATACAACATTGGGGCAGCCCCAGATCCAGGTCTGTTTAACTGAGAGTCCATATTCCATTCACTGCCAATTGCTACCTGGTGACCTAGGCCGTGTCATTGACCCACCTAAAACTCCTGCCCTCTGCTATTAAATTGAGATAACAGTGTCTGTCCTGCCTACCTTCCAAGACTGGTAGAAGGCTTAAATAACAATCCTACACTTTCAAAATCATGTACTTTAAAAATGAGAAAGCATCGAGTAATTGCAGCTTATTGATTAGAGATAGGAGCTTTGGAGTCTAATAAATCTAAATCCAGCTTCTGAATCTGTCACTTGCCAGCTGGGTAACCTTGAGTGAGTTCCCAAGTCTCTCTAGTTTTACATGCTTTTATCTGCAGAGTGGCTATAATAGTATTACCTCTCCCAGAAAGTTGTTGTAAGTAAAAAATGAGATCCTGTTAGATCTTGCCACCTAGATACCCAAAGTATATAATTCTTTACCAATTTTATATTGACTAGAGAAATGGAAGAATTCAGAGGTTTTAAAACATGAGATTAAGAACTCTGGGAGTACAACTGCAATAAAAAATTAATAACTTAGAGAAAGAGACTTTTGGCAGAGGTCATGTCCTTGCCTCCTGCCAGATGACTCTTCTTGTTCAGATACATCCACAGCTGTGGTCATATGAATACTTCTGCTGACACTATGAAAATAACTCACCTGGATTCTACTGAGTGATCTACTTCCATTAACTTAAAAACATATACAGCCATAAAGACTAGGCTTATAGCATTTATTGCAAGCAGGAGAGTGAGTGGGGAAGCCCAAACTTGGTTTCCCAATTCCGGAAATAAGGAAGTGACTGCAGACCCAATTCCCTTGCCTCTGAACCCACTGACAGCCTCCCCAGACAAATAGAATAGATTAGGGATTCCCATAGATGTGTGCAGGCTTTTTCAGAGGTAAGGCAATTGGCCCACCAATGACAGAGACCCTGACCTGCAGAGTGTGTTCCAAAGTCATCTTCCTGCAAGTCATTTCATTCAAAGTTAGGACCAACTCCACCCCTATAAAAACAAAATGGTGGTTTGCTTCCCAGTCCAGGCCTCACGTAGCCTTGATTGAGCTGAGGAATAGTAGCCCTAGAGTAGAAAACTCATTAGGACTTCCAGTTTCAGCCTTTGTTTCCCCAGGAAAATGCATTACATATTCCATAGCAAGGCAGGCATGAAGGCCCAGGGACGAGCTGAATTACCAGCTGCAGCAAATGAGCCATTCAGTACCATGTTTGGAGAGCCAGGAGAATTAGGGGGTCAGAGAAAATGAGACAATTTTTTTGTAAAGCACTAAACACATAAGAGGCACTTTTGTTATTGCTGTTGTGATGGAGATGATACAGACCATGGGGGACCAAGATTATGAAAGAGATCTTCCTCCATAACCATGAAGGCTGCTTTCCACTCTGTGCATTTTAGGACAAAAAAAGAAGGACAATAATATTAGATATCCTTATCCTTTTGAGGACTTTGGAAAACTCTATATAATCTGTTTTACAGCAGTGCTGTTGGGAGATTAGCACTTTTCTTAAACACTGACTGTAACTATTAATATAATGTCCATTTTCATTGAGTACTGACTGTGTTCCAGATATTGTGATTTATATTGACTGTTTTGAGTACTTGTAACAACTCTGCAAGGTAAATATTCCCACTGTCATTTTACTGATGATGAAATTGAGACAACATCAAATTTGCTAACTGTCCCAAGGCCATGTAACTAATAAGTGGTTGAATTGGTATTAGAGCCCAGATCATTTTGACTCCAACATTTGCCTTTTTCTACCACATTATCACTCTGTTTCCTTAGCCTTTTTCCATTAGACTTTCTTTCTATATGGGTCAGTTGGAAAAAGCCATTTGCTCTGTGCTGAATTTAGAGCCTGCTGAGTTGTGTTGAAACATGGCTCTGTCTCTTTGACTAATTATCAAGAGTCATTGTATGACCCCACACACACTCTGCTCTGTCAAAGAGCTTGAGGAAAGGATTGCAACATGAGTGCATTTTATGATAGTCCCTGGTGAAATCAGTGACCTTGGATAATGTTTCAGGATAATTCTTTAGACCATTGTTCTATATCTACTTCCTTTACCAGCTGTCAAGGTAGTTCATATCATATTCTTCTTAATGGAATGATACAGTTCCACCTCCACCTTGCCGCCACCAACACATACACATACATATTTTCACACTGCTTTCAAATAACTCTATATCAATTAGCTCTTTTAGTTCCCCTTATAAAGGAAGAGAAAGACATCCAGCAATGGAAAGTTGAAAAGATATAGTTTATAATGCAAGAGCTAAGTCACTTCTACCTCAGTCTTTGAGATGTGCTTCTCCTGGCTTTGAAAATTCACAGAAAATTTTAGTCAATCAATAAATCAATAAAATGGATGCCTCATCCCCTTCTATCCTATACTCCTGCAGTTGCTAAAATTATTTTGCAATATGCAAAGGATAGTAGACTTGTTTTTCCCTGTAAGAGTATTTGCATAACCACTTCTAGTTTATATAAGCAGTGCACCTATTTATCCCATTTTTCTTTAGAGAAAACATGTTCTGCTCAGAGCCTGGCTCTGGTCTGCTTGGAGGCACATGATATCAACTTCTCCCAGCATGATTGTCATCTTAGCCTCAGTTTAATGTAGCTCCCTGGTCCTTGTGCCCTTGTGTTCTCTTATATCATGTCTTTCATTGAAATACTATTTTTTTTTTTTGCTTTGGTTCAATTTGTTACAATTAATGAACCAACCCATACATTATTATTATTTACTAAAGTTCAGAGCTTATATTAGAACTTTATGTGATATATTTTGTTTTATGGGTTTTGACAACAGTATAATGACATGTATCCATTATTATAGTATCATACAGAATAGTTTCACTGCCCTAAAAAATCCTCCATGCTCTACCTATTTATCTCTCCCTCCCCATACCCACCTATCCCCAGAACCTGGGCAACCAGTGACCTTTTTACTCTTTCCATAGCTTTGCCTTTTCCGGAATGTCGTATGCTTGAACTATATATTATGTAGCCTTTTCAGATTAGCTTTTAAATAGTATTTTAACTTTTTAAAATCTGTGAAACTAGCTCTTAAATTCGCTAGGAGTGGTCTACCAATTTGTATTGATTTTGCAAGGTCCCTAAACAAGGCAAAATCTACAGGGCTGATTTTACTGCTGCTATCGATTTCTGGGTTGCTGCAGAAATGTTTTGAAGAGTGAGGTGGTTTAGTATAAAAAATTGAGTTAATCATCTTCCCCAATTCCATAATCATTGGCCCATTCAAAGTCTGTCATTTTTGTTTGATTTTTAAAATTTGTCTATCCATCCATCCATCTTACTACTTCTGTACACTCTTATGCCACTATTCTAATATGTTGAATATGAAACTCTAAATTTTATGTACTCTTGTAAAATTCATAGTATTTTTATTGCTGTGAGCATGTTATACATTTACTTAAATGGCACTATGTTAATAACATCATTTTGTTTTTATATTCTCCAACTGTTTCTGGTAAACAACATAGTTTGTTGCTTCTTCCTGCTAAATGGCATCCAGATGGATGTTTTCCATTTTGGCTTACCCATTCCTCAGCGATGGGCATTGGGTTGTTTCTAATCCCAAACTCCCACTAACAATGTTGTGATGAACAATTCAGAAACTTTACATTGTTTGAATGTAGTAACTCTTGAACAGTCATTGTTCCTGCAGCAAAACCAATTTGAAGGAGAATCCAGTACTTTCCTTTAACAAATTCAAGGAACAGTTTCATGTCTGCAAGATCTTAAGGAAAAACATGATTATTTTACTGAGGATTGGGTAGAGAGGGAAAGATGAACCATTTACTGTCTTATCCTTATCTCCAGATTCCCCAACAGCAACTCTGCTTCAGTTTCCATGCTTTTTTTTCCCTGTACCCCCAACATTTATATCCCTTTTCAAAAAAAGTGCTTTCACTCTCAGACCTCTTCACATTCCTCTCCCTGATTTGCAATTACAGGATCCTCTTAGGGTGATGTTTCCTTCTTAGAAAGGATATGTGTGCTGGAAGGTGGGGTTTCCCATGGGATTACAGTTATCTATCATATGTAAGTATACATATATTCGATTTTTACTTGATTTATTCTTTATCTTACTTTAATGCAATAATAAACACACACTAAAACTTTTACATTTATTATGGGGGAAATTAGTGGTACCTTATGCAAGATTTTCCCTTTGAACAAGAACATAGGAAATTAAGATTGTTGCAGAGCTGCCATGAGTACAGTAAGCACACAATTGAAAGACTTCATCATAGTGTGCATCTTTAATTACTGCTTATGTTACTTTGATCATGCTTTACATGAATTAGCATAGATTCTTCTCTAATTAACCCAAAGAGGAAAATGAGATTAATTTCATCATGTGTGTATTGTTTATAAGTATTTATTATGTAGCAAGTATCTCTACGTTTAGTGATTTGCATACATGGTTTTATTTAATTCTCAGAAGAGCCCACTGAATCTTTTAAATCCCATTTTTAAACATGAGGAGCCCTAGGCCTAGAATGGTGACACATTTTTCCGGGGTCACAGAGGCACTCCACCAGCAGAAGGTCAACCTGCAGACTTGCCTGTCTCTTCTACAACTTACTGGTTAAATGTTTAAAGTAGAATAATCCATTCAGTATTGAAGGAAAGAGTTCCACCTCCGTTAGCACTCAGTAGAATTTATAATCACCCATGCACAGATTTTGAGAGCCATAGGGTGTCTTGTAATCAGTGGGATGTTATTGGCAATTTGGGCAAGAAAATTCTTCCTCAGGCAGTAAGTCCTCAGCATCCCTTGATGTTTAGCATCCCTCAAAGTTGCCCACCAAATGCTAATAGGAATCTCAATTTATCTTCTCACATATCCCCCACAGTTCTAAACCTCATCTCTCTCACTTTCAGAAGAAGAAACTGAGGCACAGGAAGTGGAATAACTGAGTCACATGGGGTTTCACCTCTGGCTGAACTTCAGATTCAACCCAGGAAGTGCTTTTTAAAATACTGATGCCCTAACAGAGTAGTTAAGAAACCAGGTGTTAGAATCATTCTTTCTAGTTCGAATCTCAGTTCCACCAACTTCAGGCAAGTTGCATCATATCATATATTAAAGTGCCTCGGCTTTAAAATGTAGTTAGTAGCATTGACTTCCTGGGATTCTTGTGAGGATTGTATGAGCTAATATGTGGAAAAGTAGCTGGCAAATAGTAATAGTGAATATTTATTACTATTATTATTCCAGATTCCAAGTCCCCTTATTTGCTTACTGATATTCCTTCCCCTAAGCTTTCAATGATTTTTGGTGCTTTATTGACAAAACACAAACCTCAGGTCTGCAAACTCAGCCCTAAATCTACATGGAGGGTAGGAAGGAAGAACAAGTATGAAATGGTCTCCATAGGTGAGGAAGAAGGAGCAGAAAAGTCCTTCAGGTACTGGATTGTCCTGGATAGTGTCCCTCAGTGGGACAAATGATTCAGTGAACTGCCTTGAAAAAAGAAGGGTCACTGACATCTATTCAGGTGGAGGTGTCTTGTGAAGGACACAGCCTGATAGCAGGGAAAAAATATGAACTTAAGAATCAAACCAGCCTCCAAATCTTAGTTCTGCAGCTTCTTAGCTGTGTAACCTTGGGCATGTTCCCTAAACTCTTTGAGTTTCATTTTCTTTGATGGAGATAAGACAACCTGCAATGCAGTATTATTGTGGGCATAAAATTAGATAATGAGTACAATGTTCTTGGTACAGAGAAAATACTCAATGGGCATTAGTTCCCTTCCTTCAAATGCTTCTCAGAAACTGTCTCTCCCTTGCTCTTAACTCTGGTTTTCCTTCTTCCCTTCACCTCCACCATCTTCCTTGACTCTCACATTTCTGAGCCACCCCAGAAACTTGAACACAGAGTGGAATTAAAGGCTACCATGTCAGACTCACAAATGCACAAGGATTGAAGAGGTTTAGGAGAACTGTTTAAGATATTTTGAAACTCTCCTGGATACCAAGAGAGAAAAGGCAGGCAGGAAAAAATTGCATAACACATTAAAGCAATTTTGCCTCAAAAAAAAGAGGTAGCATGCCTTTTTTCCCCCTTGTTTAGCTCAGCTAGTCTTTTCACTGAGAGTTTCCAGCTGGGCTCACTCTGCAATATTATGGGCTGTACCCCATACTCTGAAGACAATAGAAAAGAAGAATTTTGGACTTCTGCTCTGGATCCCTAAGAAAAAGGCCTGGAAGAAGCTTCCACTTTGGACGTTGAGCTTAGAACTGAGAGTACGCCAATGCCCACATTTTTGTGAATATGTGTAAATGTTCAGTTGAAGGACATCCTGAAACTGGGTCTGGTGAAACCCAAGGTGCAATAGCAAATTGTAACATCCTGAATCTCTGTTTAGTTTCCAAAACTTTGTCTTGTAATATCCCATTTGATCCTCAAATAGCTCTAGAAAGGCAGTCTTCATGTTACAGATGGGGATACTGACACTCCCAAGAAGTTAAACTGATCTGCCCGGGGTCATGGAGAACAACTAGGTGACTTAAGATTTAAGACTCAAATCTAAGATGGTACCTTAGTCTGCTCAGGCTATATTAGTCAGGGTTCTCCAGAGAAATAGAACCAATAGGTCACACACACACAAACACACACAGAATTTATCATGTGAACTGGCTCATATAATTATGGAGACTGAGGAGTCCCTTGATATGCTGTCTACAAGCTGGAGAATCAGGAAAGCTGGTGGTATAATTCAATTTGAATCTAGAGGCCTGAGAATCAAGGGAATCCATGGTGTAACTCCCAGTCTAAGGCCAAAGCCTAAGAAGAGGTGGGGGTGGGGTGGGTGCGGCAGGCCTGTACAAGTACCAGAGATACTGGATAAAGGCCTGAGATACTGGAGCTCTGATGACCAAGGGCAGGAGAAGATAGATATCCCAGCTTCAGAAGAGAGAATGAATTCCCCTTTCTCCACCTTTTTGTTCTGTCTGGGCTCTCAACTGATTGGATGCCGCCCACCCACATGGGTGAGAGCGGATCCTCTTTACTCAGTCCACTGATTCAAATTCCAGTCTCTTTCAGAAACCCCCTCACAGACACACCCAGAAATAATGTTTTACCAGCTATCTGGGTGTTCCTTCACTCAGTAAAGCTGACACATAAAATAAACCATCACAGGCTGCTGTAACAAAATACATGGAGTAGCTTATAAACAAGAGAAATGTATTTCTCACAGTTCTGGGGTTGGGAAGCCCCAAATCAAGATGCTGGCAGATTGGATGTCTGATGAGGGTCTATTTCCTAATCCGTGGATGGCACTTTCTCTCTATGTCCTTACGTCGTGGCAGGGGCAAATGAGCTCCCTTGAGTCTCTTTTATAAAGGCACTAATCCAATTTGTGATGGCTCCACTCTAAGGAGCTAAATACCTCCCAAAAGGTCTCACCTCTTAATACCTACACCTTGGGGGTTAGAATTTCAACACACAAATTTAGGGGAGACAAACATTCAGGCCATAGCAGATGGCTAGCTAATTTCCATTCTTAGTATTCCCATTTATGCCCGTCTTTATAAAATAGCATGGAAAACGTGAAGTCATTACTGCTCATAAATGTGTTCCTATTTCTCCTCTGAAAACTTGGGATAATTATATCTCTCTGGCTCCTGAAGGCATAGCCATATAACTTGCTTTAGCAAATAAAATGTGGGCAAAGTGATATATGCCATATCCAGGTAAAAGCATTTCATTGTCACTGAAAGACTCTAGACCGGGAGTCAGAAAACTGTGGCCTGCTGGCCAAATTCAGCCCACTACCTGTTTTGTAAATTAAATTTTATTGGAACATAGTCATACTTATTTTGTTTATTTATTTTCTAAAACTGTTTTCATGCTACACTGGCAGAGTTGAATAGTAGTGAGAGAGATGTCATGGCCTGCAAAGTCAAGAATATTTACTATCTGGATCTTTAAGCTTCCCAACCCCTGTTCTAGACAGTTCTTTCCTGCCTGGTGAGTATACCTGTGATACAGATATAAGGTGATGGAGGCTTCTTCTAACCGCATTGCTTAGCTTTTGCATGGAGAACAGTTACCCTAAAGAGTTGCTCGGCCCATTGTGGACTTTGCGTAAGTGAAAGATAGGTCTTTGTTGTGTTAGGCAACTAAAATTTTGGATTTTTGTTAACATGGCATCATTTGACTTCGCTTGACTGACACACAAGCTGAGTCAGTAAATGCCAAGGATAAAATAAAAATACACTGATTAGAGTTTGTTGAGGTCAGGATGCATTGAAAAAGCTGGACGCTGAGTGATGGAAATGAACATAGCAGGGGTGGATGGGTGTTCCTGCTTTTGAAACTGGCACATCCTGTGATTTTAAAATGGAGAGTTGTGGGCCAGAGATTGTGGGGAAGTTTACATTGTTGATAACTCTGCCTACCAGGTTTAAGGTCAAGGGAATTTCCAGGTTACTCACTAGTAAGAAATAGTCATGTTTCCCTAAAAAGGTATGTAAATTAAGTTTCTGCCTAAAGATTTTGAGTACTGATGCGTGAAAGACAAAATAGGTTCCCGGTTCTGAATTGTTCAGGTAACACTCTGAGTGAATGTTCTGTTCCTTAGGCTTGACTATTTAATCTCTTATAGTGGTTGATGTTCAATACTGAACAACAGGTTAACTCTGACGTTGAGGCTAATGTATCTTTGTTGGAAGACTGACTCTTCTACACCAGGTTTAGCTGGTTATTTGCAGGTTACTCTTGGTCCCAGTGCAGCAAAATAAATCGGGGCTGCTTCAGTGGTTTTAGAATTCTCATAAGTGAATAAAAAAGGCACACAAAGAAATAAACATCTCTGTCACTTCTAAATCTGGTAAATCCCCAAACTCAAAGGAATTTTTGTTAGAATATCAGAAATGAGTTTCTAAACAGTTTGAGACAAATTCAGCAATGTTCCAGGGACACGGTGAACCTAGATGGAGGAATAATTGTGATCATAATGCATTCTGTCCTATGTTGTATGTCACATGCTTAGACCAAAAGGGCCAAGGGTAATGTAATTTAGACTTGAGATTCTGAATGAGGGCTGACCAGTATAAGCCCTTAGCTGTGTTCAGTGACAGTAAAGAATGGGCACTATGGATCCTAGAGGCATGTGTTACTTGGTGGGTGAAACAAACACATACCCAATATAACTCACAAGGCATTCGACTTACTGGATTCATAATATTTACCTCATGTAACACCTATTTCCAGCCATTGTCCTGCCTCTGAGGTTGGTTCCATCAACTTCTGGTGTAGAGAAATGCAGACTAGTTCAGAGGAGAAAGGGGATATGAGTACACTTATGGGACAAGGCTGACATGGGGCATTACAGAAAGCATGAATAAAACTGGCTCCGGCTGCATCTGAGGAAGGGTTGCTGTTGACCAGTAGAGATGGTCGTGACAGAAACCTCGGACAATATAGCTGAAGAACTCCATAGACAATCCCTCTCCCAACCTCCACTGTTTTTTGTTTTGTTTTGTTTTGTTTTGTTTTTTTATGAGTTGGAATGTTGCTCTGACTCCCAGGCTGTATTGCAGTGGCACGACCTCTGCTCACTGCAACCTCCATCTCCTAGGTTCAAGCGATTCTCCTGCCTCAGCTTCCCAAGTAGCTGGGACTATAGGTTCACACCACAACACCTGGCTAATTTTTGTATTGTTAGTAGAGTCGGGGTTTCACTATGTTAGCCAGACTTGTCTCAAACTCCTGACCTCAGGTGATCCACCTGCCTTGGCCTCCCCAAGTGCTGGGATTACAGGTGTGAGACACCATGCCCGGCCTCCACTGGTTTTTAAAGAAACTACTTCTCGTTTACCACGATTCCAGAAGAAGAAATATGAAAATGCTCACCAAGTATACTCCTAAAATATAACCATTTTATCTTTGTCTTAACAACTGAAAGCAGCAAAGAACCAAGTAGCTAGCTTGTGTCTTTAGAAACTTTTCTTCATGAAAAAAATCATTAATAAACATTTCAGAAGACTTGGAGGAACAGGATTCAGCACACTACACATGAATGTAACTGGAGACCCAAATTCTTGTCAAGAGAACAATTGAGATATCTTGTAACTACAGTGGCCTCCTTAACACTCTATTAAACTCAGTTTGCTATCAACAGAGGGCTGCTTTTCTTTTTCTGCAATTAGGGTCATTTTCCTAATTATTTTAGCACATTACAAATATCCCCTTTGGATCAAGAGAATCTTCCACCAGCTTTCTTATTATTTTATTAATCCACTTTCTTCTTCTGTGCCTAATCTAAGAACGCAAAAATAGCTCATGTGTTGGAATGCATAGATCTCAAGTGTCAAAATGTAACTGCTGAAGCCAAGTGGGGAGCAGCTTTAGAGGACGGTGGAGTGAGGAGACCAGGGCTTCCCCCAGCACCCGCTTGTCTCACAAGGCACAAGACAACTCTTGAGCTGCTTTGATATGGGAGAAACATGGTTATAAGGGAGGAAGTGTGCACATTTCAGTGCATACTTAATTGTATTAAAAAATGAGAAACCAAACACACAGCAAAGGGGATGAGAATCAGGAGGAAAGATCCGGTTTCCATGACAACTGGAGAAGCACACACATCAGCACAGTGAGAGGTCTGACCTGGGGCAGTTGTGATGACAGCTTCACCTAAGGCCTGTCATCAGGTTTTCCCTTACCCTGTGTGCCTTTTTCAGTCACCCTCTATCTCCCTAAAGTCTTGGGATGAATGGGGACTATGCACCTTCCTGCCTGCAGATAGGGATGGTGCTGGCCAACATCACTTAGCTTTTACTATTATAGAAGGAGATAGAAAATAGGAGTTTTCTTCAGATTATTTACCAACTCAAGCATCTGGATTAGAGTTCCATGCTGTCACTTCTGTGACCCTCGGGATTCCATATTCTCACCTCCCAGAGATAGACACACACAACCACACACACACACAGCCACACACACATGCTTGCACATGCACAGAGAGTGAGTTTCTGCTAGGGCTTTTGGTTATGTGTCTCTATGGACGGCTGCACCCAAATCCATCACCCAACATGCACATCTTCTGATGCTCTTCATGATGCTCTGATGCTTCTTCACAAGGAATCCGTTTTAACCCTCAGAAAATTTCATCATGAAATCACTCTTGCAAAGCAGATTAATTAAATAAGCAAACCTCAACCCAGGATGCATATTAGAATCATGTGCTATTTTATTTTTTCTCTAAAGTTGAAAGAAAGAAAGAAAGAAAGAAAGAAAGAAAGAAAGAAAGAAAGAAACCTTCTCTGATGCCGAAGTCCCACCTCTAGATTTGATTTAGTGTGGCTCTTAAACATCATCGTTTTTCAAAACACCCTCCCATGTTATTCTAATGTGTAACTTGAGTTGAGTATATTTTGCTAATTCATTCAGTGATGATTTACTTAGCATCTATTTGTGGGCTGGACTGTGGGCTAGGTCTTAGAGATCTGAAGATGAATAAGGCACCAGAATTTCCAGTCTACAAGTGGGAGACAGATGTGTAGGCAAGGAAGTGCATGTAATCTTGTGGAGGTCTTAGGCTGGTCTGTAGGAGGTAAGTGAGAATATATGAGTAACTGGGTCTGTCTGGGGTCAAGAAAACATCATGCAGGAGTAGATGATGCCAGGGATCAGTATTAAAAGATGTTTATAGATGAATGAGGGCAGAAAGATCATTCTGGACAGAGAGGGTGGTGTGACAAAAGGCACAGAGAGCATGATATGGGAACTGAAATAGTTTGATACCACTGACATGTAGGCTTGAGGGATGTTTTGTAGTGAGAGATGAATATGAATTTGTGAAAGATAGAAGAGGTCGGAAGAAAAGATATGGATTAAAGTATGAATGGAGAAAAGGATAAAAATTATCCCCACTGCAGAAAAACATGAGCTATATGGCATGTAAAGGTCTAACATAAATGAAATCCTAAAAAGAAGGACAAAAGAAAATAAGGAAGAAGCGATGTTTAAAGAGATAGCAGCTAATATATACGGAATTGACAAAAATATCAAGTCACAGATGTAAGTACTATGAAGCCCAAGCAGAATAAATATAAAGAAAATAAATCTAGACCTACTATAGTAAAACTATTGGAAACTAAAAACAGAAGGAAAATATTAAAAACCAGACAGAGAAAAAAAATATTACCTTCAAAGGAATAAAAGTAAGATTGGCAGCTCATTCAACAGAAAACAAAAACCGCAAGCTTGACAACCATAGAGCGATATGTGCCATGAGTTAAAAGAAAATAAATGCCTAAAATTGGCCATCAGCAGACCCCACTAAAGGGAATAGTAAAGTTCTTCAGAGAGAAGGAATATGATTCCAGATAGAGGAACAAAAATGCCAAAATTAGAAAGAACAATAGAAAAGGCAAATACGTGACGGAAAATTAACTGTATAAGACAATAATAACACATATTACATAATTTTAAACATACATTGAATCAAAACATATGGCAATAAAATTATGTAAGTTGGAAAGGACTAGGGTATAAGGGCTAATATATTTAAAGTTCCTGTACTGTCTGGAAAGTAGTACTAATTTATGTTAGATATTAACAAACCAGGGATATGTGCTATGATTTCTAAGGTAAATTCTAAAAGAATAATAAAAAAGAGAGTAACGTCCAAGCCAAAGAGGAGGGCAGATGAAATAAAAACAAACAGAAAAAAACTCCATGAGTAGTCAAGAAAGGAGAGAAGAGGGGAAAAAGGATATGTGGAACTAATAGAAAATGATAAATTTAAACCCAAATGTATCTATAATTACATTAATTTTGAACTAAGTTTTCCAATCAAAAGATAAATACCAGACTCAATGAAAAAAATAGAACTACTTCTACGCTGCTTACAAAAGAAAGAACTTAAATACATAGATACAGATTGAAAATGAAAAGAAAATTTCCACTTCTACGCATTTATATAAGAAAAATGAAGGCATATATTCACAAAAAGCCTTCACAATGTCTACAAATGCTTTATTCTTAACAGATCCAAACAGGAAACAGCTCATATGTTCATCAATAAGAGAATGAACAAAGAACTTTGCATACCTACCGTTATACTACTTGTCAATAAAAAAGAACAAACTGGTGATTATGTGTAACAAAAAGATGAGTAAATTCACAAAGTGTTAAAGAAACCAGACATAAAAGAATAAGGAAAAAAATAAACATATAATAATTTTAGTAGAGGCAGAGCATTCAGTAAAATTCAACATCCACTAATGAGAAAAACTTTTAACAGATTAGTAACAAAGGATACATCTTTAAATTGATAAGTAATATATATAATGAACTAGTATATACTTAATGAAGATATGACAAAAAGTTTGTTTCTAAGAAGTCAAGCAAGAAAATAATGTCAACTACTTTATTTAATACTATACTGGAAGTCCTGCACAGCTAAAAAGGCAACATACTGGTGCAAAAGTAATTGTGGTTTTTGCCATTGAAAATAATAGTAAATATAATAAATGTATAGAGTCAGGGGAATAACAAATTAAATAGTCTTTTTTTGCAGATAGCTCGATTATACATGTAGAATATACACAAGAATTTTCATTAGAATAAATTTAAAAACTTAGCAAGGTTTTTAGACACATTGTCAGTATACAAAAATGCATTGTATTTCTTTGTAACAACAACAGATGGTCAGAAAAGGACATCTAAAACATTTGATTATTTATAATAGTGTTAATAAGATCAAATACTAGGAATAAATCTAACAAAAGATGAGTAATAACTCTACCTCAAAACACTGTGCACTTTTGTTGAGTGAAAATAAAGGAGCCATAAATAAAGGAGGGAAATACCATTCTCATGGATTGGGACATTTAGTATTGTAATGACATCAGTTCTCCGCAAACTGATCTATAGATTCAGTGCAATGTCAATTTAGATCCCAAGAAGTTTTGCTGTTTGTATTTGATAAGATGATCCTAAAAATTATCATGAAAATAAAAAGTCCCAAGAATAGCCAACACAATCTTTTTTGGCACATCATAGATGAGGTGCCTTTAATTTTCACCTGGAAATCCAAAGGGCTAAGAATAACCAAGACAATCTTGCAGAGGAAAAGGAAGAAGGGGAAGGAGGAGAAGTAGGAAAGATTTACTATAATCAATACCAAGATTTATTGTAAAATCATAGCAACTAAGACAGTGCACACTAGTGCAAGGACTTATCAATAGGCCAGTGAAGCAATATAGAGACTCCACAAATAGAACCACAAAAATCAATACTCTATTTATTTATTTATTTTTATTTCAAGACAGAGTCTGGTTCTGTCGCCCAGGCTGGAGTGCAGTGGCGTGATCTCAGCTCACTGCAACCTCTGCCTCCCAGGTTCAAGCAATTCTGCCTCAACCTCCTGAGGAGCTGGGATTACAGGCACCTGTCACCATGCCTGGCTAATTTTTGTATTTTTAGAAGAGACAGGGTTTCACCATGGTGGCCAGGCTGGTCTTGAACTCCTGACCTCAGGTGATCCACCTGCTTCATCTCCCAAAGTGCTGGGGTTACAGGTGTGAGCCACTGCACCCAGTCAACACTTGATTTATAACAAAATTAGCCCCAGCAGAGCAATGGGGACAAGAATTGAGTTTTCAATAAGTGATTCTGTGTCAATTGGATAGCCATAGGAGAAAAAGAAACTCAGCCCTTTTTTCATACTATACACAAAAATAAATTCCAGAAGAATTGTAGATCTAGCTGTGTAAAGCAAAAATGTTTCTGGGAGATAAAACAGAATATTTTCATGACTTCGAGATAGGGTAGATTTCTAATGATAGATACCGAACTTGGTTAAAATTATGAACTTCTAGTCATCTAAATATTTAATTAGAAAGTAAATATTTCTAAATATCCTAAATATTTCTAATTTCTAAATAAGAAATCTAAATATTTGATTCATGTAAGTCATAAACCAGGAGAAAATATCTGCAGCACAAATAATTGACAAAGCATTTTTATCCATTATATATAATACCCACAAATCAATAAGAAAGCACAACACATTGTAAAAATGGGCAAGACAGTTGAACAGGCTCTTCTCAGAAAAGAATATTCAAAAGGCAATACAAATATTTAAAAGGGCTTATCTTCAAAAGTAATCAAGGAAATGCAATTAAAACCACAAGGAGATCCTACTTCAATCTATTCATGGAGATGGAAATTAAAACCATACGATACTGCAAAAATAATCAAAAGATAAAACTCCAACAATAATGCCAAATGTTTAAAGGATGTGTAGCAAAGGGAATTCCTATAAACTGGTGGTAATATAAATCCGTAAAACTCCTTTGGAAAATAGTGTTGCAGTATCTACTAAACTAAACACACACACCCTATGACCTAGCAATTTCACTGCTATTCCACCCAATAGAAATGTGTGACTGTATAGATTAAAGACATAAAATAATGTTCATAGCAGGATTTTTCCATAATAACTAAAAATCTGGAAACAACCCCAAATATCCACAAATGTGACATATTTATAAAAAGGAATATTACACAGCTAGGAAAATGGAAAAACTATAGTTGCACAAAACAATAGGTATTATTTCGAATGAGATAATCCAGACCTGAAAGTGTACATAGTGTATGCTTCTATTTATTTAACTTAACAAAAATGAAATCTAATATATGGAGTGCTGTACTTTGGATGTTTGTTCCCCCAAACCTCATGTTAAAATATGATCCCCCATGTTGGAAGTAGGGCCTAATGGGAGGTATTTGAGTCATGGGGGAATATCCTTCATAAATGGCTTGGTGCTGTCCTCACAGTAGTGAGTTCTCACTCTGTTTCTGAGATTGAGTAGTTTAAAAAAGTCTGGCACCACCCACCTCCCTCTCTTACTTCCTCTCTCATCACGTGACCTGCACACGTAGGCTCCCCTTTGCCTTCTACCATGAATGGAAGCAGCCTGAGGCCCTCAACAGCAGCAGATGCTGGAGCTGTGCTTCTTGCACAGCCTGCAGAACTGTGAGCCAAATAAACCTCTTTTCTTTATAAATTGCCCCACTTCAGGTACTCCTTTCAAGCAACACAAATGAACTAAGACTGGGTGGAAAAGAAGCATAGTGATTGGGGAAGGGTATGGAATTGGGCTATTAGAATTCTCATAAAGTTCTATTTTTGACCATTTGACCAGGATGGTTGTTGCATTATACATTCAATATGTGAAAAGATCATTGATATGTATACTTGTGATTTGTGCACTTTCCTTATACTTAAGAATGTTTTTTAAAAGGATTTTCATTTGACTTAGAGTGTTTTTACCCACTTGAATTCTAAAATCATTACTGAAGATTTCAGTTATGATAATAGAAAGAAATCATGGGTGAACAAAACAAAACAATATCTACCACATTCTATGAATGTTTTTTATCTGAAGTTTTAAAATTTATTTTGATTTTATCATTTTGGATAAGCTGTAAGCAAAATGATTTTACAACTTGTTTACTGGCCATACAGACTGAAGTAATGTTATAGAAAGTCAAGTTTGTAGATTTATTTGTACTTTACTCAGATATACTAAGAAATATAATATCTCATATTTCTCTGTAGCTGATATGGTCTTCTTTATGAGCCCCCATCCATTGAATTGTGGAAGAAAAAACAAAAATATAGTCTAATTTATTCAACTTAATTCAATGCCAAAACAAAAGCCTTTTTAGATAAGTTCTTGACATTTTTAGGTAATACATGCATTCTTTTACATTTACTTTCTCTCTCCCAGATCTTCTCTTTGATAGCATCTGGGTGTCTGGAGGAGGGTATGTGGCTGATGGCAATGGATGACAGAGGTCTTAGAGTCTGCAGAGCAGACATTTATACTTGCTGCATAGTGGCAGGGCTGGTTTGCTCCCTTCAAGCACCACTAGTTCCATCCCTGAGCATCCTGCCTTGGCCTGCTGTGAAGCCCACCTATGGTGTGCCACAGGATCTGGTCTCTCTTGCCTTGGCCTATGAGTTTTCCCAACATGACTCAGTTTCATCTCTGATATGTCTTATGCTGCATAGGCCTCCAACATTCTACCCCCCACTCTACAGCTGGCCCCTGGCTTAGGGTTTCTATTTCACCTCTCAATACCACAGACTTCATGGTAGTCTCACAGCTCTCCACTCAGATATATTATGCATCCTCCCCTTTAAAGGCAAGCAGAAGTGAATAGAAATTTGGGAGTGCTAAATATCAGTCCTTCCTCTACATCTCAAATTATGGTGTGCAGCAAAATAGCTAATTTAATGATAAAGCTCATTAAAACACAGATTGTTGGTCCCCACCTCAAGTTTCTGATTTAGTAGGACTGTAATGATGATGCTAGTCTGTTGACTTCGCTTTGAGAAACATTGCTTACACGAAACCAAGTGACCTTTGATTAACTAACCCCCAGACTGGTGTGCCTGCAAGGTGACTTCCTTCCAAACTCCCAAATGTTAAGTGGGGCTATGTCCTCTCCACCTCCGACTGCTCCCTGACCTTTCCCTTCTTCCCACAATCTCTTGGGTCAGAATAGGCTAGGTTTTTGTTAGAGCTTTTTTTTTTTTTTAATTGTCTTATCTATCTAGGGCTTCTGCAAGTATTTCTCTCATTTGAAAAGACTTTCTTCTCTTTTTTTCTCCTACATTATACTCCCCTTCTTCCCCATTCCAGACTTGAAAGAAAGCATTAGTGGTAGATGATATTCAAGAGAGAGAGATGAGTTTCCTGATAAAGAATGTAAATTAGTACTTCAAAACCTTAAATATACTTTAATAATAAAAATAATTTGAGGCAATATTGAGGGTCTGTGAAAATCTTTTTCCTTTTAAGTGAACCTAAACAATATTTAAGTTTGAAAACATGAAAGAATAAAAGGAAGACCAAACTTAGAATGAGGCAAGAACTTATAAGAGCTCATAGGAATGTGAGAATGCAGGATCTAGCTCTATCCCTCCAGAGACTTTACTGGGGGCTGGTAGATCAAGACCAAATCTGAATGATGGCAGGGGAGCTTCTGTTCTAGGCCAGAGAGCACTGAATGTCCAGAGAGACTTTCATCCTGTGAGGACTCTGTCCCAGCAAGGATATGAAGACCTAGGACCATTCCCAGGTAATAAGCTCGATGGGTTCATGTGCTCTGCAGTGCTTAGGTACCAGAGAACAGGGACAGAACCCCATACCCAGAGACCTGGTTGTTGTCACCAGCCAAGTGTAGAGCAAACCCCAGTCAGCTGGTGAATGATATTAGATAAACTCTGTTTGACAGTCTTATGCCCAGGAAAGTGTGGGGTCTCAGAATGCACAGTATCTTGGACTCCAGAGGAAGGGATTCGGGCAACAGCTGGGCTGTCTCACAGGGTATTGGATGGGATTGTCCCTCTATTATGGCCAGGGGTGCAACCTGACACCACCAGCTCATTCCGACTCTTGTAATCTCTGGCAAGGGCTGAACAAATTCCAGCTCTGGGAGAGGAGCATAGCAACAGCTGCAGTGGGGCTAAGATGAGCATGAGGATTGCCGTGGGAAGTAGAATGCCAGGACTCCAGGTCAACCCTTTCCCCTGACATCCCAGGCCAGGAAATGAAGCTCTGCACTGAGAAATGTGGACTGGCATTCCTCCTCTATAGAGGCAGCAAAGTGGCAGCTCCTCACTCCTGTTGTGGCTGTCCTCTAATGTGGTTACCAGTCCCTTTCCTGTCTCTTTCACAGAGTTGCCATATGAACCCAAATGCAATGACTCAGGTGAGAGCATTATTAAGCTCCTACGCAAATGTAAAGTGTGACATACTGGGGATAACCAGGTTTATGCTCTATGCCAGCTTTAATCCTTTGGCTAAGACAAATACTTTTTTTTTAACAGCACTTATGGCTTTTCAACTGAATCTCACACCAGCTCCTCCGGTGAGGACTCCTACAGTCCTGCATTCAGCTTCCTCTTGAGTCAAATCCATTTCACATCATTTCCTCTTTTCAAATGAGAGAACAAGTTAATACTAGCATTTGGTATTAGACACAGAAAGCAGCTCATATTTAGTGTTTGGAGATGGGGGGCAACACAACTCCTTGGTTTTTGGTTTAACACTATGTGTGGCTATTCCTATAGGGTAAGATGCTGAGTCTGGTGTGTTGGTGAGCAGGTGTGGGGAGTTACTGTCTTTTAAAGCAAATGCAGCATAACCTCCTGAGCTAGCGGTGCACAGGGAGAGAGAGGTATGAACATGTGAACACAGTGCGTGCTGTTTGACCTTGGCTCCAGTCTTTAAACCGGGCAGACTCTCCATTCACTATGCCATTGGAGCCATTGCAATAAAAGGGCCTCTTTTTGCTTTTCGCTGAACATTTTCTACATTTTATCATCTAATTTCTACTTCTGCTGCTCATCCTTTTTTCTTGTTTGTGTCTCAGCTTTTGATTTTTTGGCTTGCTTAGCTGTCTTATTTGTGCACACACTCTTTGAACTTGATGGCACTAGTGAATTTAGTCCTGCCACTCTTCTTCCAGCTATTTACCTATTCCAGCTCTGGCATCTGGGACCCAGCCGTGGCATGCTCCAGCTTTGCTATTGCTGCTAGAGGCCTGTCTCAGTCTCCTGCAGTGGATGTAAGTACTTCCTTACAGAATTATTCAATCTGAGGTCAAAAATAATGGATCCAGGCTATAAGATAAATACTGCTATATTATTATATATCCAGCAAGAAATATGGCAATGAGGGTTCCATTTATTCCTTTGCCCATTGTTTTAATCTCACCCATGTTCAACTTCACAGCTACTCTTTGCCAACTTGGAGACCATAGAGGGGCTGTTCCCCGCCTGGGTCTTCAGAGAGACTGGAGGAATTCCAGGAAATGTCAATGTTCAGGATTTCAAAAATCCTGATAGGAATTAAGTATTTATCAAAGATAATGTTTGTCTGCTCAGGCAAATTGGAAGTCAAAATCATTTGCTGTTGCTAAGGGAGATATCAGTTATTGCTGACAAGCATTTACAGGGGTAACTCCGTTGGCCTTTTATGTGACCCTGTGGCTAAATAAATCACTGGAGAACTTCTGATCCGATGGTCATAATGGAAGATGTGGGCAACTTGTAAATTCTACCAACAGTGTCTTGGGTGACCATGTAAGAAATCCACTAAAATTATCTTCTCTTTCCAAAAAAGTACCCAAGAAGGCTCCCTAAAAGCAGCAGCATTAAATAATCAGTGAATCTATCTCTAATCTATATGTCATTCCTTTACCAGTTTTAAGAGCAGATATGTAGATTTAACAATTTTCTTACCTATGATTGCTTACTAATTTATTTATTTATTTTTATTTTTATTTTTATTTATTTATTTTTTATTTTATTATTATTATACTTTAAGTTTTAGGGTACATGTGCACAATGTGCAGGTTAGTTACATATGTATACATGTGCCATGCTGGTGTGCTGCACCCATTAACTCGTCATTTAGCATTAGGTATATCTCCTAATGCTATCCCTCCCCCCTCCCCCCACCCCACAACAGTCCCCAGAGTGTGATGTTCCCCTTCCTGTGTCCACGTGTTCTGATTGTTCAATTCCCACCTATGAGTGAGAACATGCGGTGTTTGGTTTTTTGTCCTTGCGATAGTTTACTGAGAATGATGAATTCCAATTTCATCCATGTCCCTACAAAGGACATGAACTCATCATTCTTTATGGCTGCATAGTATTCCATGGTGTATATGTGCCACATTTTCTTAATCCAGTCTATCATTGTTGGACATTTGGGTTGGTTCCAAGTCTTTGCTATTGTGAATAGTGCTGCAATAAACATACGTGTGCATGTGTCTTTATAGCAGCATGATTTATAGTCCTTTGGGTATATACTCAGTAATGGGATGGCTGGGTCAAATGGTATTTCTAGTTCTAGATCCCTGAGGAATCACCACACTGACTTCCACAATGGTTGAACTAGTTTACAGTCCTACCAACAGTGTAAAAGTGTTCCTACTTGTCCACATCCTCTCTAGCACCTGTTGTTTCCTGACTTTTTAATGATTGCCATTCTAACTGGTGTGAGATGGTATCTCATTGTGGTTTTGATTTGCATTTCTCTGATGGCCAGTAATGGTGAGCATTTTTTCATGTGTTTTTTGGCTGCACAAATGTCTTCTTTTGAGAAGTGTCTGTTCATGTCCTTTGCCCACTTTTTGATGGGGTTGTTTGTTTTTTTCTTGTAAATTTGTTTGAGTTCATTGTAGATTCTGGATATTAGCCCTTTGTCAAGATGAGTAGGTTGCGAAAATTTTCTCCCATTTTGTAGGTTGCCTGTTCACTCTGATGGTAGTTTCTTTTGCTGTGCAGAAGCTCTTTAGTTTAATTAGATCCCATTTGTCAATTTTGGCTTTTGTTGCCGTTGCTTTTGGTGTTTTAAACATGAAGTCCTTGCCCATGCCTATGTCGTGAATGGTAATGCCTAGGTTTTCTTCTAGGGTTTTTATGGTTTTAGGTCTAACGTTTAAGTCTTTAATCCATCTTGAATTAATTTTTGTATAAGGTGTAAGGAAGGGATCCAGTTTCAGCTTTCTACATATGGCTAGCCAGTTTTCCCAGCACCATTGATTAAATAGGGAATCCTTGCCCCATTGTTTGTTTTTCTCAGGTTTTTCAAAGATCAGATAGTCATAGATATGCAGCGTTATTTCTGAGGGCTCTGTTCTGTTCCATTGATCTATATCTCTGTTTTGGTACCAGAACCATGCTGTTTTGGTTACTGTAGCCTTGTAGTATAGTTTGAAATCAGGTAGCGTGATGCCTCCAGCTTTGTTTTTTTGGCTTAGGATTGACTTGGTGATGCGGGCTCTTTTTTGGTTCTATATGAACTTTAAAGTAGTTTTTTCCAATTCTGTGAAGGAAGTCATTGGTAGCTTGATGGGGATGGCATTGAATCTATAAATTACCTTGGGCAGTATGGCCATTTTCATGATATTGATTCTTCCTACCCATGAGCATGGAATGTTCTTCCATTTGTTTGTATCCTCTTTTATTTCATTGAGCAGTGGTTTGTAGTTCTCCTTGAAGAGGTCCTTCGCGTCCCTTGTAAGTTGGATTCCTAGGTATTTTATTCTCTTTGAAGCAATTGTGAATGGGAGTTCACTGATGATTTGGCTCTCTGTTTGTCTGTTATTGGTGTATAAGAAGGCTTGTGATTTTTGTACATTGATTTTGTATCCTGAGACTTTGCTGAAGTTGCTTATCAGCTTAAGGAGATTTTGGGCTGAGACAGTGGGGTTTTCTAGATATACAATCATGTCATCTGCAAACAGGGACAATTTGACTTCCTCTTTTCCTAATTGAATACCCTTTATTTCCTTCTCCTGCCTAATTGCCCTGGCCAGAACTTCCAACACTATGTTGAATAGGAGTGGCAAGAGAGGGCATCCCTGTCTTGTGCCAGTTTTCAAAGGGAATGCTTCCAGTTTTTGCCCATTCAGTATGATATTGGCTGTAGGTTTGTCATAGAGAGCTCTTATTATTTTGAGATATATCCCATCAATACCTAATTTATTGAGAGTTTTTAGCATGAAGCGTTGTTGAATTTTGTCAAAAGCCTTTTCTGCATCTATTGAGATAATCATGTGTTTTTGTCTTTGGTTCTGTTTATATGCTGGATTACATTTATTGATTTGCATATATTGAACCAGCCTTGCATCCCAGGGATGAAGCCCACTTGATCATGGTGGATAAGCTTTTTGATGTGCTGCTGAATTTGGTTTGCCAGTATTTTATTGAGGATTTTTGCATCAATGTTCATCAAGGATATTGGTCTAAAATTCTCTTTTTTGGTTGTGTCTCTGCCCGGCTGTGGTATCAGGATGATGCTGGCCTCATAAAATGAGTTAGGGAGGATTCTCTCTTTTTCTATTGATTGGAATAGTTTGAGAAGGAATGGTACCAGTTCCTCCTTGTAACTCTGGTAGAATTCGGCTGTGAATCCATCTGGTCCTGGGCTCTTTTTGGTTGGTAAGCTATTGATTATTGCCACAATTTCAGAGCCTGTTATTGGTCTATTCAGAGATTCAACTTCTTCCTGGTTTAGTCTTGGGAGGGTGTATGTGTAGAGGAATTTATCCATTTCTTCTAGATTTTCTAGTTTATTTGCATAGAGGTGTTTGTAGTATTCTCTGATGGTAGTTTGTATTTCTGTGGGATCGGTGGTGATATCCCCTTTATCATTTTTTATTGCATCTATTTGATTCTTCTCTCTTTTCTTCTTTATTAGTCTTGCTAGTGGTCTATCAATTTTGTTGATCCTTTCAAAAAACCAGCTCCTGGATTCATTAATTTTTTGAAGGGTTTTTTGTGTCTCTATTTCCTTCAGTTCTGCTCTGATTTTAGTTATTTCTTGACTTCTGCTAGCTTTTGAATGTGTTTGCTCTTGCTTTTCTAGTTCTTTTAATTGTGATGTTAGGGTGTCAATTTTGGATCTTTCCTGCTTTATCTTGTGGGCATTTAGTGCTATAAATTTCCCTTTACACACTGCTTTGAATGTGTCCCAGAGATTCTGGTATATTGTGTTTTTGTTCTCATTGGTTTCAAAGAACATCTTTATTTCTGCCTTCATTTCATTATGTACCCAGTAGTCATTCAGGAGCAGGTTGTTCAGTTTCCATGTAATTGAGCGGTTTTGAGTGAGTTTCTTAATCCTGAGTTCTAGTTTGATTGCACTGTGGTCTGAGAGATAGTTTGTTATAATTTCTGTTCTTTTACATTTGCTGAGGAGAGCTTTACTTCCAACTATGTGGTCAATTTTGAATAGGTGTGGTGTGGTGCTGAAAAAAATGTATATTCTGTTGATTTGGGGTGGAGAGTTCTGTAGATGTCTAATAGGTCCACTTGGTGCAGAGCTGAGTTCAATTCCTGGGTATCCTTGTTACCTTTCTGTCTCATTGATCTGTCTAATGTTGACAGTGGGGTGTTAAAGTCTCCCATTATTATTGTGTGGGAGTCTAAGTCTCTTTGCAGGTCACTCAGGACTTGCTTTATGAATCTGGGTGCTCCTGTATTGGGTGCATATATATTTAGGATAGTTAGCTCTTCTTGTTGAATTGATCCCTTTACCATTATGTAATGGCCTTCCTTGTCTCTTTTGATCTTTGTTGGTTTAAAGTCAGTTTTATCAGAGACTAGGATTGCAACCCCTGCCTTTTTTTTGTTTTCCATTTGCTTGGTAGATCTTCCTCCATCCTTTTATTTTGAGCCTATGTGTGTCTCTGCACGTGAGATGGGTTTCCTGAATACAGCACACTGATGGGTCTTGATTCTTTATCCAATTTGCCAGTCTGTGTCTTTTAATTGGAGCATTTAGTCCATTTACATTTAAAGTTAACATTGTTATGTGTGAATTTGATCCTGTCATTATGATGTTAGCTGGTTATTTTGCTTGTTAGTTGATGCAGTTTCTTCCTAGCCTCAATGGTCTTTACAATTTGTCGTGATTTTGTAGCGGCTGGTACCGGTTGTTCCTTTCCATGTTTAGTGCTTCCTTCAGGAGCTCTTTTAGGGCAGGCCTGGTAGTGACAAAATCTCTCAGCATTTGCTTGTCTGTAAAGTATTTTATTTCTCCTTCACTTATGAAGCTTAGTTTGGCTGGATATGAAATTCTGGGTTGAAAATTCTTTTCTTTAAGAATGTTGAATATTTGCGCCCACTCTCTTCTGGCTTGTAGAGTTTCTGCCGAGAGATCCACTGTTAGTCTGATGGGCTTCCCTTTCTGGGTAATCTGACCTTTCTCTCTGGCTGCCCTTAATATTTTTTCCTTCATTTCAGCTTTGGTGATCTGACAATTATGTGTCTTGGAGTTGCTCTTCTCGAGGAGTATCTTTGTGGTGTTCTCTGTATTTCCTGAATCTGAATGTTGGCCTGCCTTGCTAGATTGGGGAAGTTCTCCTGGATAATATCTTGCAGAGTGTTTTCCAGCTTGGTTCCATTCTCCCCGTCGCTTTCAGGTACATCAATCAGATGTAGATTTGGTCTTTTCACATAGTCCCATATTTCTTGGAGGCTTTATTTGTTTCTTTTTATTCTTTTTTCTCTAAACTTCCCTTCTCGCTTCATTTCATTCATTTCATCTTCTATCACTGATACCCTTTCTTCCAGTTGATCACATCGGCTCCTGAGGCTTCTGCATTCTTCACATAGTTCTTGAGCCTTGAGTTTCAGCTCCATCAGCTCCTTTAAGCACTTCTCTGTATTGGTTATTCTAGTTATACATTCGTCTAAATTTTTTCAAAGTTTTTAACTTATTTGCCTTTTTTTGAATTTCCTCCTGTAGCTCAGAGTAGTTTGATCATCTGAAGCCTTCTTCTCTCAACTCGTCAAAGTCATTCTCCATCCAGCTTTGTTCCATTGCTGGTGAGGAACTGTGTTCCTTTGGAGGAGGACAGGCACTCTGCTTTTTAGAGTTTTCAGTTTTTCTGCTCCATGTTTTCCCCATCTTTGTGGTTTTATCTACTTTTGGTCTTTGATGATGGTGATGTACAGATGGGTTTTTGGTGTGGATGTCCTTTGTGTTTGTTAGTTTTCCTTCTAACAGACAGGACCCTCAGCTGCAGGTCTGTTGGAGTTTGCTAGAGGTCCACTCCAGACCCTGTTTGCCTGGGTATCAGCAGTGGTGGCTGCAGAACAGTGGATTTTCATGAACCGCGAATGCTGCTGTCTGATTGTTCCTCTGGAAGTTTTGTCTCAGAGGAGTACCTGGCCGTGTGAGATGTCAGTCTGCCCCTACTGGGGGGTGCCTCCTAGTTAGGCTGCTTGGGGCTCAGGGGTCAGGGACCCACTTGAGGAGGCAGTCTGCCCGTTCTCAGATCTCCAGCTGCGTGCTGGGAGAATCACTGCTCTCTTCAAAGCTGTCAGACAGGAACATTTAAGTCTGCAGACGTTACTGCTGTCTTTTTGTTTGTCTGTGCCCTGCCCCCAGAGGTGGAGCCTACAGAGGCAGGCAGGCCTCCTGGAGCTGTGGTGGGCTCCACCCAGTTTGAGCTTCCCGGCTGCTTTGTTTACCTAAGCAGGCCTGGGCAACGGTGGGTGCCCCTCCCCCAGCCTCGCTGCCACCTTGCAGTTTGATCTCAGACTGCTGTGCTGGCAATCAGCGAGACTCCGTGAGTGTAGGACCCTCCAAGCCATGTGCGGGATATAATCTCCTGGTGCGCTGTTTTTTAAGCCCGTTGGAAAAGCGCAGTATTAGGGCGGGAGTGACCCGATTTTCCAGGTGCCATCTGTCACCCCTTTCTTTGACTAGAAAAGGGAACTCCCTGACCCCTTGCATTTCCCGAGTGAGGCAATGCCTCGCCCTGCTTTGGCTAGCGCACGGTACGCTGCACCCACTGTCCTGCGCCCACTGTCTGGCACTCCCTAGTGAGATGAACCCGGTACCTCAGATGGAAATGCAGAAATCACCCGTCTTCTGTGTCGCTGATGCTGGGAGCTGTAGACCGGAGCTGTTCCTATTGGCCATCTTGGCTGCCAGCCCCGATTGCTTACTAATTTATAAAATCTGCTCATATAAAGGGTTTTTATTTGAAATCAGTGCCATGTGGTAGGTAAGTTTTATCAAGTCCATTCTGGAAATGACAATATTGGAGCTGCAGTTGGCAAAGTGGCTGGCTATCTCCAGTAGGCATGTAATTATTTCCTAGTAAGCATGAGACATCTTGAGCTTAAGGGCACTGTAGACTCCTACAAGTAAATCTGGGCATTTCAGAATGATTTAAAGCTCTAATGATTTTGTTGCAGTAGCTGGAAAGATGATCACTAAATGACTTAAGCCAACAAGCAAAGTAAATAATGAAAACACTTAAGAACTAAGGCTTTCCAAAAGACAGAGGCAAGTTTTTATTCTAGCATTTTCTAAACTATGCCTCAAGAACATTAATGTCCCAAGATATGTTAGTAGATATTCCAAGGGTAAGAAGAATTCTGAGGTCAAACAAGTTTTGAAAATACTGCCTATCATATGTTTTTATTAAAGATGAATATATTAAAAGTTCTGAGCACTTCTACAGTAAAGAAACACGTTCAAATTTGTTTACCAACAGTTCCCAAACTTATTTGACCATGGAATGACTTTTTGCCATACAATTACTGTTGCCAAAATGTGGAATACATGTATTCCAGCATATGGATTGATAACACTAATTTGGACCAAAAAAGGTGGAAAATTGTCTCCAGTTTACAACAAAGAACAGGGCTAGGAGAAGAAATCAGTGGCCATGGTCATTTGCTGTCATTCTGCAATATTCTATGACCATGTGATTTTTAAAAAGACACAATAGTGAGGTACTGTCTGACTCAACTCAAAGATGACTATCTCTAACTTGACATTTCTAGTTTACAGTGATTTATAATCATTAGATGGGGTATAACCTCTTTGAAGAAAGTATATTGGGAGACTTTCTGCCAGCATGGTTGCACTTGAAGTCCCCCAGACTGCTCCTGGCTTTGGAGATTCACTAGAGGGACTCATAGGACGCAGCATAGTGTCCTCCTCACAGCTAAAACTCATTTTCTCAGCAATGAGTATGGCAACACCTGTGAAATGTTGTATACCAGGGAATCTTATTAAAGACTCAGTGGCCAGGGCTTTTATTAGGGCTTGATCACTTAGATGCCCTCCACCTATGATATGTCAAAATTTCACAATTCTGGAAGGAAAGTAGGTTTTCAACATAAACCCCATGGCTTGTACTGTTGTAGGCACAGTGAACCACTATTACCAGTTTTGGGAATGGTGAGAAGCCTCCAGATACTAGCCAAGGGCTAACTTTGCAAACAGGCTTCTGTAAGGACGGTATTCTCAGACTTGCTATACTAACTCTTTTTTGAGTGATGATAGATGATTAAAACAACAAAATGCTGGATGAAATGTTGAAATCTCCTTTGGAAGTGCATCATGGATCTAAGACTATAAAAAGCAATCTACAGAGGCCAAAAATCAAGTGAAAGAAGAAACCTGGGAGGTAAAGAAGAAACAAAGCCATCTTTTGCCATGAAGGTTCTGCTGAACTTAGGAGAATGTGAGCTTCTGCTTTGACAATCATGCAGAGTGCCAGGGAGGCTTAGGGAGGGGAGGAGATAGAATCCAGGGTTCACTCCAGATGGACAGTCTAGTTAACAGAATACTACTATAAAAAGTCAGTACCTATACGGACTGCAAAGGACTGCATCTTCTTTGTTAAGAAAAATAAGAAAAAGCCTGCTGAACAGAAGATAACTGTAAGGAAATGTGCTGGTTTCTACCTTAGCATTGACGGGAAAGGAAAACATTTCTCTTAGAATTTGAAACCACAAGCCAGGCCTCATGCACCTTTGTGGTCCAAATGAAAGTTATTCTTGTGAGTTATCTATCTGCCTATCTCTCTATCTATCCATCTATCTATCTACCTAATTAGATACCTGTGGGATATATATGCAGCTATTCTTGTGATATATACATAATTATATATGATATAATTATATGTTAAATATATAATTATATTATGTATATATTATATACATATCTAGATATCTATATATCACAGGTATATAAATATGTGATGTGCATGTATGTATCATTATATAGTTATGTAATCTCTGATATATACCTATGTATAATTATATATGTTATACTATTATTATGTATATCACAGGTTATATAATTATATAACATATATAATTATATACCTGTGAGATATCTCACAGATACATATA
Organism: Pan troglodytes; assembly: GCF_028858775.2. Lineage (NCBI taxonomy): Eukaryota > Metazoa > Chordata > Mammalia > Primates > Hominidae > Pan > Pan troglodytes. The sequence goes on along the minus strand of NC_072417.2, from coordinate 69,127,111 downwards.
TATATATTTATGTGTGTATATGTATATCTCTCCCTCTCACAGGTATATAATTATACATAGAGTGATACATACACACATATCTCACGTCTATCTATCTATCTATCTCTCACAGGTATATTATTATATTTAGAGCTGGTACAGTTTGATAGTGTTCCCAAGACAGGAAAGAGCTAAAAAATATATAAATTCTCTCTAGAGAAACATGACTTTGATCTAGTCCTTAAAATTAAATACCCTCAGATAAGTTCCAAGAAAAATAGCAACTTGCAATCAAGTATCACAAAATACACATAGAAACAAACCATCCTGTGAATATCAGCAGTACAAAAATAGCTGAATCTGACTTATAAATATTTTAGACATTGGAATTATCAGACACAGAATATAAGTTTTATGTTTAAAGGAATAAACAAGTTTTAAATATGAATTAAAAATAAAAAGATTTAACAAATGACAAAGCAAAATTTAAAAAGAGCAAAATACAATTTTAAAAAATGAAAACCATGGCAAGGGAAATTAAAATCGTGACAGAAAATTAGACACAGCCAAATAGAAAATTAGCGAATAAAAAGTTAGATAAAAAAATTATCTAAAATATAACACTAAGAAGCAAATCTTTGGAAAATGTGAACCTAATATTAACAGATATGGCAATAATTTAACAAATATTTTAATAACAATTCCAGAAAGAAAGGTCAGAGAGAATGGAATGGAGGCAATGTTTCAAGAGAAAATAATGGGTCAGAATTTTCCAGAATTGTTAAAAACATAAGCTTCAGATCCAGGAATCACAGCACATCTCAAGCAGGATAACCTTTACAAAATGTAATGGAATAGCAGAAAAACAAAGGAAAAGGAAGACCTATTTAAAGCAGCCATGAAGTAAAAATGAAAATACAACTTATCAAAAGTTGTAGGATGCAGCAAAAGTAGTGCTTAGAGGAAAATTTATAGCTTTTAATGCATACATTCAAAAAGAAGATATTTCCAATGATGAATAGAGTGGTAAAGATATTTTTTGTAAACTGTCAATGATGCAACCATTCTAGAAAAAACACTGAATTATTTTTTCTATTTTCTCTATATTGAAAATACTGCCAAAAATGTAGGAGAGAGTGTTATAGAGACATATAGAACAGTTGGTTAACACAAATATTCTGCAATCACAATATATGTGGTATTGACCAGCTTTTCAAAGTTTCTAATTTATTGTATTGTGACTTCCAAATAAATATTGAATTGCCTAGTTAATTTTGGATTCATAATTTTGCATTATTTTTCTTAAAGAGATCCTCTCCTCCTCCCTCAGTTCATATAAACTTCAGCTTCTCCAAAGCCTGGCCTCATCCTAATACCAGTAGTGACATTAACGCTGGGCCACCAGGAGATAAAACAGCCAAGCTGTATCTCAAGAAACTGGACAACGTAGAATGAATACCTTGGAGAATTTACTATAGTCTAGCATCTGACTATAGTAGTTCTACAGGCTCAGATCTGATTTTGTTAATACATCCTGAACAGATCCATCTCTCAGAAAGAGACTCACATTTTCTGAGCTCATGAGACTGATGTATTAAATTAGGATGGCATTTAATTTATTTATAGGGAGAAATTACTATCATAAGGGTCGGAAATATTTGAAGTACATCTGTTCAGTACATTTTCTTTCTGTAGAAAACTGCATAGGAAGCCAATAAATTTATAATGAGAAATCATTGACAGAAGGGCTAGAAATACTTGAAACTGTAGGAGGGACATGTTCTTTCCCTGAAGGCAGATCTGCCTGGAAAACCAAATTCTAATGAGAAATTTACTTGATGAGCATGCTAGATAAATTGCATATTTAATGGTATCAGACTAAAATTCTGTCTTGAATGTTTTTGTCAATGGGATCTGCATATTTAAGACCACTTGGCTACAAACCAATTCTAGGTATTGTTCTGTTAGTGGGACTGGAACTACCCCAGGTCTTAATATTGAGGATACCCCTTCCACCAACAATGTTTAGATGTGACTTTCCTTTTCTCTAAGCTTTTATGGCTGGACTTTTTTGGTCATAAATACTGTTACCTGTAAGATTATGTGAACTTTATTATGGATCTTAATATTTCATTTGCTGAAAAGCATACTGTATTTTTTTTAAGAGACAGAGTCTCAACTGAGGCTGGAGTGCAGTGGCATGATCACAGCTCACTGCAGCCTCCAACTCCTGGGCTCACACTATCCTCCCATCTCAGCCTCCCAAGTAGCTAGGACTACAGGTGCACATCCCCATGCTCGGCTAATTTAAAAAAATTTTTTTGTAGAGACAGGGTCTTGCTATGTTGCTTAGCTGGTCTCAAACTTCTGAGCTTAAGTGATCTCCTGTCTCAGCCTCCCAAAGTTCTGGGATTACAGGTGTGAGCCACCATGCTCAGTCATACTGTATTCTTCATGTATTGGGACTGTCCCCTAGCAAATGTCACTCACAACATTTTTTTTAATTATCACAATCTCCAGAAATGGCCTAATGTATTATGATAAGGACATGACCCAGAACATTTTCGCTTACCTCTTCAGTATACTATCATATAGTTCATAAGATTTAATATATTGTAAACTAGATTGACAAAAATAGAATGCTTATGTTAAATGTTGAGTGAATAAAAGGCACACAGTGCAATTGCATATACGAGACATATACCAAATGTAAACAATTATGTAAGCTTTAGAATTAGTTGGTTATGGATAAGAATCAAAAAGGGTAACTTCTTTTATTAAGAATTTTATTTATATGGTTATAATCTTTATGCATCTAAATCATTTTCTAAAACCTTTACTTCTTTCTATTAATAGAAAAAAGCAGTTATCTGAATTCTAGTTGATGTAAAAGGGTAGTTATCTGGATTTCAAAAGTATGAAACAGAATGTAGTCACATATTGTCACAAGTATTTGAAAACTAGGTTTTCACTGATATCCATTCATTTGGTCATTTGTTTGTTAAACACTTTTTAGTAAAGGCCAATTATGGATCCAGGGCAGATCATCTTATGGATGAAAGCATGGACATCCTACTAATTAAGAAAAGGGCAGATTTACCTAGTCCCAGAGGCTATCAACTGGAATAGACAGAAAATTGCCTGAAGTAGGAAAATAAGATAAAAGACTTTGAAATGTGGCCATCAAGTGGTTAAGATTCATTATTGCATCTGAAGATGTAAATTAGTTTGTTCTGGGAAGTTAGAGGTGGAATTCATGGAAAATCCAAGCTCCAAAAGCCAAAAATAAAAATTCTGACTCGGCTAGGCACGGTGGCTCACACCTGTAATCCCAGCCCTTTGGGAGGTCTAGGCGGGTGGATCATCTGAGGTCAGGAGTTACAAACCAGCCTGGCCAACATGGTCAAACCCCATAATCCCATCTCTACTAAAAATACAAAAATTAGATGGGGGTGGTGGTGGGCATCTGTTATCCCAGATACTCGGAAGGCTGAGGCAGAAGAATCGCTTGAACCCTGGAGGCAAAGGTTGCAGTAAGCCAAGATCACGCCACTGCACTCTGGCCTAGGTGACAAGAGCGAAACTGTCAAAAAAAAAAAAAAAAAAAAATCAATGTAATCTCTCCAAAATTTGGGAGACCACAGTCTGCTTAAAAAGAACCACAGCTTATGAGTGAGAACATGCATTGTTTGGTTTTCTGTCTTTGTGTTAGTTTGCTGAGAACGATGGTTTCCAGCGCCATCCATGTCCCTGCAAAGGACATGAACTCGTTCTTTTTTATAGCTGCATAGTATTCCATGGTGTGTATGTGCCACATTTTCTTTATCCAGTCTATCATTGATGGGCATTGGGTTGGTTCCAAGTCTTTGCTATTGTGAACAGTGCCGCAATAAACATACGTCTGCATGTGTCTTTATAGTGGAATAATTTATCATCCTTTGGGTATATACCCAGTAATGGGATTGCTGGGTCAAATGGTATTTCTAGTTCTAGATCCTTGAGGAATTGCCACACTGTCTTCCACAATGGTTGAACTAATTTACACTCCCTCCAAAAGTGTAAAAGCGTTCTTATTTCTCCACATCCTCCCCAGGAGTTGAACAATGAGAACATATGGACACAGGGAGGGGAATATCACATACCAGGGCCTGTCGGGGAGTGGGGGCTAGGGGAGGGATAGCATTAGGAGAAACACCTAATGTAGATGACAGGTTGATGGGTGCAGCAAACCACCATGGCCTGTGTATACCTATGTAACAAACCTGCATGTTCTGCACGTGTACCCCAGAACTTAAAGTATAAACAACAACAACAACAAAACCTAAGCTAGTGAAGGGATTGACTTGTTAAAATAAACTTGTTAAATATACAATCTGCAATTTTCAATATAGGTCAGCCTTCACCAATAGTTAACGAAAAGATATGGAAGTTTCACTTTGATCATCAGAGAAACAAATGGACTAACCCTAAAATACTACTTCCCTATACCCCCTCCCCCCTGAAAATAAAATCAGTCATGGGTTCTATGGGTTCTGTTTCTTAAATATGCCTGGAATCTGTCTGTTTTTATTTACTCCTACAGCCACTATCTTTTACCAGGATTACTGCATCAGTTTCCTGCTTGAAGTCCCTGCCTCTGGTTTTATACCCAGTTCCTTCTCCACCTTACTATCAGTGTGAGTGTCCTAAAACACACCAGTGATTCTCCATAACCCTTAGGTTAAGTGAAACAGTAAACAGCATGACTTACCCGGTCTTTTGTGAACTGGCCCCTCCTATTTCTCTAATCTTTTTTATTTCCCTGGCTGTGTCATGCTCCCTCTTTCTTCTGAATCTTTTCACCTGTTCTTCTTCACAAGCTTGGTATACTGCAGTACCCTCTTCTGTCTACAATACCTTGTTTTTCTTATGGCTTGCCATCAATTACACAGTGTGTTAATAATGCCTTTACTTGTCTATATCTCTACCAAGACCATAATGCTGGTTGAGACCATGGTCATCTCAGTAACCACTGTACCCCAGATACCTCCCAGAGACTAGGCGCTCAATAAATATTTGTTGAATTAAATAATCCAATATAATATGTTTCTAGCACATTGGAAAAAAGGATACTTATTGTCTGAGCATCTATTTTCTGCCATAACTTATCCCAGGGATCTTGCAACATAATTTTGTTAATCCTCAATACTACACTGTGTGATGATAATAATCACCACGTATTGAACACCTGCAGAGTGCTGGGTTCTGTACTATGTACTTTTAAAGAATGTCAGACAATAGCCTTCATTTGTCCCTTTTTTCAAAAGGCAAAATTAAGGTGCAGAAGGGTCCCTTAACAAGTATTTATACAAAGCTAACGAAAATTACAAAGTTGTGGCTGGCATGGTGCCTCATGCCTGTAATCTCAGTGCTTTGGGAGATTGAGGCAGGAGGATTGCTTGAGCCTGGAGCTTGAGGTGACAGTGAGCTATGATGGTGCCACTGCACTCCAGCCTGGGCAATAGAGTGAGACCCTGTCTCAAACAAAAATAAAAATGAAGTTACAAAGCTGAATTCTCTATTTTCATACCCCTCCCTGTGTCTCAAAATTAATGATGTCACATCCCACTCTTATCTCGTCTCTGCCTCCCACCCTGACTTTAAAACTGCCGTGAGTGCCTTTCCTAGTCTTATGCTTAGAAACCACCCTTCTGACAGAATCCTAGCCTTAGAGGCAAATTGACCTGGAAGGAACTTGGGAGACAAATTAAACCAACCCTTTCCTAACAGAGGTGAGACCACTGAAGCCCAGAAGAGTAATTTTCCCAAAGCATCTGAGTTCCTTCTTAGCTGGTCAAATAAGGTTTTCCTACTTGCTGTTATTTCTTAGGGTATGATATTATTTGGCTCTGTCCCCACCCAAATCTCATCTTGAATTGTAGCTCTCAAAATTCCCATATGTTGTGGGGGGACCCAGTGGGAGCTAACTGAATCATGAGGGCAGTTTCCCCATACTGTTCTCATAGTAGTAAGTCTCACAAGATCTGATAGGTTTATAAGGGATTTCCCCTTTCAGTTGGTTCTCATTCTCTCTTGTCTGCCAACATGTAAGACGTGCCTTTACCCTTCTGCCATGATTGTGAGGCCTCCCCAGCCACATGGAATTGTGAGTCTATTAAACCTCTTTTTCTTTATAAATTACCCAGTCTCAGGTATGTCTTTATCACTAGTGTGAAAACAGACTAATACAGTAAATTGGTACTGGGAGAGTGGGACGCTGCTGTAAAGATACCCCAAAATGTGGAAGTGACTTTGGAACTGGGTAACAGACAAAGGTTGGAGCAGTTTGGAAGTCTCAGAAAAAGACAGGAAAATGGAACTTCCTAGAGTCTTGTTGAATGGCTTTGACAAAAATGTTGATAATGATATGAACAATGAAATCCAGGCTGAGGCAGTCTCAGAAGGAGATGAGGAACCTGTTAGGAATCAGAGTAAAGATGGTTCCTGCTGTGTTTTAGCAAAGAGGCTAGCGGCATTTTGCCCCTGCCTTAGAGATTTGTGGAACTTTGAACTTAAGGGAGATGATTTAGAGTATCTGGTGGAAGAAATTTCTAAGCAGCAAAGCATTCAAGAGGTGACTTGGGCTTTTTTAAAAACATTCAAGTTCAAAAGGGAAACAGAGCATAAATGCCCAGAAAATGTGCAGCCTGAGGATGCGATAGAAAAGAAAAACCCATTTTCTGAGGAGAAATTCAAGCTGGCTGCAGACTAGATTAGTTAGGTATGCATAACTAATGAGGAGCCAATGTTAATCACCAAGACAATGAGGAAAATGTCTCCAGGGCATGTCAGGGACCTTTGAGACAGCCCATCCCATCACTGGCCCAGAGGCCTAGGAGGAAAAAATGGTTTCATGGGCAGGGCCTACAGCCCTCCTGCTGTGTGCAGCCTAGGGACTTGGTGCCCTGAGTCCCAGCCACTCTGGCCATGGCTAAAAGGGGCCAAGGTACAGCTCGGGTCATGGCTTCAGAGGGTGCAAGCCCCAAGCCTTGGCAGCTTCCACATGGTGTTGAGCCTGCAGGTGCACAGAAGTCAAGTATTGAGGTTTGGGAACCTCTGCCTAGATTTTGGGGATGGATGGAAATGCCCAGATGTCCAGGCAGAAGTTTGCTCCAGGAGTGGGGCCCTTATGGAGAACCTCTACTAGGGCAGTGCAGAAGGGAAATATGGGGTTGAAGTCCCCACACACTGTCCCCACTAGGGCACTGCTTAGTGGAGCTGTGAGAAGAGGGCCACCATCCTCCAGGCCCCAGAAAAGTTGATCCACCAACAGCTTGCACCGTATGCCTGGAAAAGCTGCAGACACTCAATGTCAGCCCATTAAAGCAGCTGGGAGGGAGGCTGTACCCTGCAAAGCCACAGGGGCAGAGCCACAGGGGTGGGTTCCAAGACCATGGGAACCCACCTCTTGCATCAGTGTGACCTGGATATGAGACACGGAGTCAAAGGAGATCATTTTGGAGCTTTAAGATTTGGCTGCCTCACTGGATTTCAGATTCACATGGGGCCTGTAACTCCTTTGTTTTGGCCAATTTCTCCAATTTTGAATGGCTGTATTTACCCAATGCCTGTACCCCCATTGTATCTAGGAAGTAACTAACTTGCTTTTGATTTTACGGGCTCATAGGTGGAAGGGACTTATCTTGTCTCAGATGAGACTTTGGACTGTGGACTTTTGAGTTAATGCTGAAATGAGTTAAGGCTTTGGGGGACTGTTGGGAAGGCATGATTCATTTTGAAATGTGAGGACATGAGATTTGAGAGGGGCCAGGGCCAGAATGATATGGTTTGGCTCTGTCCCCACCCAAATATCATCTGAAGTGTAGCTCCTAGCTCCCATAATTCCCACATGTTGTGGGAGGGACCCAGTGGGAGATAATTGAATCATGGGGGCAGTTTCCCCCATACTGTTCTCATGATAGTGAGTAAGTCTCTCAAGATTTGATGGTTTCATAAGGGGTTTCCCCTTTCACTTGGCTCTCATTCTCTCTTGCCTGCTGCCATGTAAGATGTGACTTTTGCCTTCTGCCATGATTGTGAGGCCTCCCCAGTCATGTGAAACTGTGAGTCCATCAAGCCTCTTTTTCTTTATAAATTACCCAGTGTCAGGTATGTCTTTATCAGCAGAGTGAAAATGGACTAATACAGGGTATGTTTAAAGTTTCAGTAACAATACCACTGGTTGCCAGTACTTTTAAAATACATGGTTTTCACATTTTATTTTCATGGGATTTACATAAGAAAGTTATTTAAAATGTGGATACTGCGTCCTTAGTTTGGTGGTAGGGCTCAGGAATGTGTATCTTGTAACTAGTGCCTCTGGTGATTCTGACTCAGGTGCCACAGGGACCCCAATTTGGGAAACTGCTTTAACCACTCCTCGAGTGTGGTTCTTATCACATTCTTTTAAAATGGGTGAGCCGCTGCTTCCTACCAGATTGTGTCTCTCCTGAAGGCAGGTGTTAGGTCTCACTGCTCCACCCCCTATTTGATGAGACCTGGGCAAACCTTCTGAATAGTCCCAGGTAAGTCCAGGGTCAGGAGTCCTGATACTAGGTAGAAAAAAAAAGAGACTGTCTTAAAGCTCAGTATAGATCTGGTCTAGAAACATAGCCATGATCAAGTTTCAGAGACCTAAATGAAGCTGGAGGAGGAAGATGAAGCCGTAGGTGAGAGGCAGAAGCTTCTGAGGATGTGTGAGGAAGGTAGGCTTAGGTACCAGGGGTCAAAGTGGGACAGCAAATGAAATAAGAGTGACTGAGACTGTCGCCTATAAAAGCCATGTTGTGTGTGTGAGGGAGAGAGGAAAGGTGTCTGCATGCGTTCATCTGTGCCTCCCTAGTGCTTATTGCAGGACTGGGCCACACAGGGTCGCTGCCTTGTGTTCTGATTCCTCAGGGCAGGTGGCCAAAAGCTCTGCCTTCAATCTATTATGTTTCATTCCTTCTTTTTTAATGATAAAAGGAGGACTTACTAACCAAAGAAAACAGAGCAGCAAGGAGAACCCACAGATAACCCATCGTCAAAGCCACAGGGAGAAAAAAATGGACAGATGACCTATTGGAAAGAGGCTCTGTTGCTTTTCCCCTAAAAAGTGAAAGAATGGCAACTGCCTGGAGCATTGTCCTGGCAGACTTCAGCAAGGGGCTTTGTTCAGTCTCAGGGGATGTTTCAGGAGGAGCTCCTCGAGCAGTCTCCCTTGAGCACAACAGAGAGAAGTTTGCTCCCCACAGTGCCACTTTGCTGGTGTCCATCACCACACTCCATGTGGCAAGCTGTAGTGGAGGCTGTGGAGGGTGCAGCGAGGACTTCAAAGGAAAAGCCGACTATAAATAATCTGGTGACAGAAGGCTAGTGCTCTCTGTCCCTTCCCTTTCCTCATCACATCAGCAAACAGTGTGGGGAGGCTGGAGACTTCAGAGTGGTTCCGTGGCTCTTCTGCCTGGCTCTCCTACTTGAGAGAGAACAGCACAACACTAGGGAAACTCATCTGCTTATGGTCACTGTCCTGGTACCAACTGTTCTTTGTGGCTTCACACTGGGAACCCTCCTTATCCATGCCTGTGTTCATCACATACCTAAGATGCTCACACAACAGGGGCTGATGCAGCAGGGTTTAGGACACATCCGGGTGCTCATGATGGCTCTGAGAGAGGTGGGAGGAGGCAGCATAAGGAAATGCAGACTTCCTGGCCCACAGTTGTGTCAGTGCACTCAGGTTGGCTGTGAACACCTGGAGGGCTGGGAGCCAAAGCACTGTCAAATTCCAGAATCTACATGATCAGCACTAGGTGATCAATTAATGTTGGCTGAAAACAGAAATGGTTGATGATGAAATAGCAGGATATAAAATGCATTCTGAAGCTTAAACGCCACTTCAGAATTGCCAAAGTCACAAGAGCTATGCCCGGCATGGTGTTAGTCTCTTTATTTGAATCATCTTATTAACTACCAAGACCTTGAGCTGAGGAAACTGAGGATTTACATAGTACTTTCCTGTAGCCTTGTCTGTTGTTAAACAGTTAATCACTAACAGATAAAGGATCAGTGCTCAAGCAGCCCTTTTCAAAGCCCTCCACTCTGAAGTACTGCGCTATCCCATCCCAGTTACATCTCAGGTCTATGTGGTTTCATTCTTGAATAAATAAGTACAAGTTCAAATGTCACCCCATTTTACAATTATTTTCTCATGGGGCATCTGTTTGTATGAGAGTCAAAGTCGTTTCTCTGAAGTTTCCCTGCTGAAGAAAAAGGCATTCTGAAAAATTCTTATTGGAGTGATGTTTAAATTCATAGATTTGATTGAAAAGCTAGAGCAAAAAACCACCAAAATGCTTAGGAGGTGGCAGGGAAGGAGGGTAGTGATCAGTGCTCTAAAGCACAGCTGTCTGGGAACCTGCAACTTTTTAAAACAAGATTTAGGGACCTGTGGTGGGGAAGCAGACTTCAAGGCACGTTCCCACCTTATTAGATTGATAAATAGAATGTTACTCTTGCAGGGCAGGATATGTTCTTGTTGCTTTTGTCAGTACGGCTCCTAAAGAGTAAGGTTATCCTTCTCTATCTTTCTTTACATAAGTAAGAGAGGGGAAAAGAACAAAGATGATGTTTACTTCAAAATTCACATTAACAAAAATATCTCAGTAGCAAAAGTCACCTCTTCTTCCATTCCACCCCCTCAGCACTTCTGTCTAGTTTTCACCAGTCTGATTTTAACTCATGGGAGACCAAGCTAAATCCAGCAGCAAGGTTTTCGTACACCAGCCGGAATGACTTCAGAGTTGCAGGCGGATGAAGCAAACTCCCCCAAATGCAGCCCTTGAAAAATCAGATAAACACTGTTCTTCATGTGCTGGGAAAGCTGATGAACAAAAATGAGAAAGCCTTGAAACCTGATAAAATTACTTCCCTGAACCCCTGTGAGTCCTTCCCTCTGGGAAGAGAGGAGAAAGGAGGAGAAAATGTCTGACACGCACAGCAAATGGGTCATCTATTTGTGAGTTGTGTGTGAGATTTCCTGTGGGAGGGACACTAAGTGATAATAAGAACACCTGTCTCGGTAATGCCAACACAGAACTTGTCTATCAACACTTGCTTCATCTCCAGCTGAACTTGGTGTTGTTTTCTCTGTAGAGGCAGTTGGAGTTTAGTGAAGAGAGGTGGGCCAGCTTCGAGGAGGCTGGACTTGGGTTAGAGTCTTAGCATATCTCTGTGACTTTGGTCTGATTATTTGAGACAATGAATTCTGGAGAGACAAGCAAGCCAACAGACTTCTGCTGAGATATTAGATGGCTTTACTGTCTTCAACTTAGCCCACAGGAATCAGGGCAGCCCTGTCTCATGTAACCTCTTAAGCTGCATCTTACATCATGCTTCCTTCTCCTGGTTCTTTATGATTCAGCCACACTGGCCTTTCAGTACCTCAAACTCTGCTCATGTGACATAATGCCCTGCACATACTCTTTCCTCGATCTGAAGAATGGACATGCCACTCTCACCCCAACCCCACAACTCTGCCTGCTGAACTCTGACTCATCACCCACCTGGTGAAGCATTCATTCATCCCTGTGCCAGGCTAGTTATTGGCTCCCATATACAGCATCTTGGAGCTTCATTTCCAGCATGCTCCAGAGCTGTAATTTCATATTTACTTGTATATTGTACACGATCATAAGCTCCATGAAGTCAGGGATGTGTCTCTGTTTTGCTGAATCCCCAGTTTTGACACTTAGCAAACAGTAAATAGCTAATAGTCCAGTCATTGAGTGACATTTACTGAGCCTCAGTGTCCCCTTTTGTAAAATGTCAACAATAATACCTGTTTCAAAGGATTATGTCACAATTAAATGTGTTAAAGTATACTGAAGTCTATAAAAGCACCTAACATTGTCCTGGTTTCCAGCCTCATTGCTCCAGTGAATGTGCTCCTGTTAAAATCACCAAAGACCCATGGATAAGACAAATCCAAAAGTTACTTCTTTGTTTCTGTGGTAGAGACAGTAGTGCTCACCACATCCAAAATCCCATTGCATCCCTTACATTTCTTAGTTTCCTTGTAAACAGTCAGAATCATGTGACTAGCGCTGGTCAGTGAAATGTGTGCCAAGACATTGTGTCAGCATTGTCTCAGCAATATCTCAGCATCTCAAACTTACCGTGTCCGGGAGTAAATATGTTACATTTTCTCCTATTCTCTTTTAGATGGAGGCAGCGATGTGCTCATGTGTGGTCTCCAGCCTCTTTTCTTCCATCCCAGTGGCTAGGATGGTTCAGGATCCATATGCTGTGGTTATAAGATGGGGAAGCCTCAGCCATCCCAGGTCCTTGAGTAACAACATGGAGTATCAACCAGCAATGGCCGTATAACACAAGTAAGAAGTAAACCTTTGTTTTCTTAAGCCAAGGGGGTTTTGGAGTTAATTTGTCATTGTAGCATGTACCTAATGAATACAGACCTTATCATACTCCACTTCTGCATCATTTAGGATTCTTATCCAGAACAATCTCTTTGGAATAATTTACATCTCTGGCTTCTGGAAGTCCCCTCTCTCCTTATTCTCTTCCCTCTCAGACATTGTCTCAGTAGCCTTGAAGGTCTTCTCTTCATCTACCCATGTTCCTTCAAGAGATTGTTCCCTAGGGCTTTTTCCTTGGTTTCTATTTTCTATTGCTCTCCATACTTTCCATAAATTATTTTATAAAGGCCTGTATCTGCAACAATCAAATTTATCCCAACAGGCTCTAAATTTATATTGCCAGATCATTCCTTTCTTTTGAATAACAGGATCTTATGTTTAATTACCCCTTGGACATCTGTGCCTGGGTATTCCCATAAGCATCTCAAACTTAGCATGTCCAAGAGTAAATATATTACATTTTCTCCCAATCTCTTTTCTTCCTATAATCTTCATTAACCTAAACACCAGAGTATGTTTTTCAATACTCTGGGTGCAAATGCCATAAATACACCACAAACTAGTACAAACAAAAAGAAATATACTGGTTTATATAATAACTAGAGTGTTTAGGGGATGGAACTGGCTCTGAGGCTTCTGAGAATCCAAATGCTGTCTCTATATATGGACCTCTACATATGTCCGGTGCTCTCTTCTCCCTCTCTCTCTTTCCTATGTCTCAAACTCTTTTAGTCTTTTGTAATGGGGAAGTGAAAAAAGTGGGGGCAGAATACATGGCCGTAGACTTTTCTAGCTTAATATTATCCTAGCTTAATGACCTCAGAAAAAGAAGAAAGCCACTTTCTACTGGTATCTGTATATAAAATATCAGGGAAGAGCCTGATCGCTCCTTGGCAAATCACTGTATGCAGGGGATTAGTGAACTAAGATGGTTATAAATGCATCACAAGCCCTATTCTAGAGCCAGAAAGCCTTGTACGGTTATTGATAGAGGCTACACAAGGGCCACATGGAGTGGAGAGTTATTCCAGTGGAAGGGGCACTATTTGTAGAGGGATGACAGAATATTGAGTAGACTTGTTTTATCTATTCTCCAGCTTAGCTTGTACTTCTCCTTACTCACAAACTCTACATTCCAGCCATGGAAAACCCATCAGTTTTCCCAACACACCAACTTGATATATGACTCTACTTCCTTGGACACTCTTTTATCTTTTCCTGAAATGCTGAGATATCCCAAAAATGATTTGGAAAACTCCTACTCATCCTCAAGAGTTCCCTTGGGAAGCCTGTCCTGATTCTTGAAAGGAGACATGATCATTGCCATCTAGGGCCCCAAGTGCTTTTTTGTTTTTTTTGTATGCATCTACTACAACACTTATACCATATGAGAACATTCCTTCATACATCAATCCTTAGTACAGTATTTGGGCACTTTGAGGGTGAAGTGGATCATAATCATGTTTGCAATTTCCATACCTACATGGCATTCTTGCTTGAATGGCACAATAAATATTTGTCAAATCTGAACCTAACTGTGCAATAACTCACCTCTTCGAGTGCACTAATTCATCTATTCATTTGGGAAATTATTATTTTGTTCTTCCTGTGTGCTAGGCATAATTCAAAGTGATGTACATACATAGACAGCAAGACTGATGAGATGCAGGCCCTCAAGCAGCTTCTATTTTAGTAGTGGGAAACAGACAATAAATTCCTAAATCAACAAATAAAAATATTTTTTCAGACAATGAGGGAGATATGAAGAAAATACAATAGAGTAATGGGGCAGAGCTTGTAAAGGCTGAGGAATACTTTAGTCATGGAATCTGAGTGATAGTGCCTACTGATAATTAGGCAGCCCTGTATAGGTCTGGGGCAGAGAATATATATCAGGAGCAAAAGGTTTGATGAGTGTGCTTGGGGAATAGAAACAGGCCAGAGTGAATGCAACATGGTGAGCCAGGGAGAGGCTGGTGGAAGATGAGGCATGACAGGTAGGCACAGTCAAATTATGTAGAACTTTGAAGAACATTGGATCTTGCTCCACTTGTCAAAGTAAAGTGAAGAGTGAGCAATGACATGATCTGCTAAATATCACTGTAGCTGTTGTGTGGAGAATGAACTGGTGTATACTGGATGAATGTGAGTTTAAAAGGCATGACTGAAAGCCAGGTTCCTAAGAAGGGGGGCAGTGTGTGGGTTCAAGGGAAGATGATGGTAGATTAGAATAGGGGCATAGCAGACAATATTGTAAGACTAGGCCAGATTTAGAGTGTGGAAAAAATATACATGTATATGTGATATGGGTTGGCCGAGTCCCCATCCAAATCTCATCTTGAATTGTAGTTCCCATAATTTCCACATGTCATGGGAGGGACACAGTGGAAGGTAATGAAATCATGCGGGCGAGTCTTTCCCATGCTGTTCTCATGACAGTGAATAAGTGTCACAAGATGGTTTTATAAATGGGGTTCCTCTACACACACTCTCTTTGCCTGCCACCCTGTAAGACATGACTTTGCTCCTCTTTGCCTTCCACCATGATTTTGAGGCCTCCCCAGCCATGTGCAACTGTGAGTCAATTAAACCTCTTCCTTTATAAATTACCCAGTCTCAGGTATATCTTTATTAGCAGCATGAGAACAGACTAATACAATGTGCTTCTCCCAGTTTCCCATCTAAGCAGACCCATGATCACTCCTTTCTCCCTATATGAACAAGCAGTAGAGGGCTTTCTTCATTCATCATTCACTCACTCAATAGATATTTATTAAGTATACCCCAAATTCAATTCTTCAAGCTAAGAGCCAGAGAAGGTAGTGTTTAGTAAGATCAACACAGCCTCTGCCATTCTATAGCTTGCAATTTTGGGGGGAGGGCAGGCATTAAACAAGTAAATATTTAGATAAATTAAGCAAATATCACTGTGATAAGTGATTTAAAGGATAATTAGAAGACTTAAAAGAGGACAAAAAGTGATGTCAAAATATGACCTGAAGGATGAGAAGGGAGTATGTCAGTAAAGAAGAGAAATAAGAGTAGTCAAGGTGGAGGAAATCGAACTTGCAGAAGCTCAAAGGGGGGAAGCAGAATGTACTTGGAAGAAATGAGAAATGACTTGTACTGAGTCCTCCATCATGAGGCTGTCTGGGTAGAAAAAGATGAGGAAAATAGAGGCCAGATTGATTGGGCCTTGTAGGTACTGATAAGGAGACAGGGAGTATTTTTTAAATTCAGATTTTAAAATTTGTTATTATTTTTTACTTGACATATATAAATTATATATATTTACAGTATATAATATGATGTTTTGAAATAGGTGTATATTGTAGAATGACTAAAGCAAGCTAATTAATATATTTGCCTCATATACATCTCATTTTTCTGTGTGGAGAACACCCAAAATACTCTTTTAGTAATTTTCAAGAGTAAAATACATTACTCTTAACTTTAATTATCATGTTGTACAATATATCTCTTAAGCTTATTCCTCCTGTGTCTTAAACTGATTCCTCCTGGATAACTGAGATTTTATCTCCTTTGATCAATATCTCTCCAGTCCTTTCCCCCAACCTCAGCTCTAATAACCACTATTCTACTTTCTATTTCTAGGAGTCTGAATTTTTAGATTATACATATAAGTGAGATCATGTTGTATTTAATTTTCTGTGCATGGTTCATTTCACTTAACATAATGTCTTTTGGATTCATCCATGTTGTCACAAATGTTAGGATTTTCTTCATTTTTAGAGGCTGAATAGTTTTACTTTGTGTATACGTATCACATTTTCTTTCTTTATTCATTCATTGATGAACAACTTAGGTTGTTTCAATATCTTGGGTGTTGTAAATAATGTTGCAATGGACATGGAGTGCAGATATCTCTTTGACATACTGATTTCATTTCCTTTGGATATATACCCAGTAGTGGGGTTGCTGGGTCATATGGTAGTTCTAATTTTATTTTTTTAAGGAAGTTCCATACTGTTTTCCATAGTAACTGTACCAATTTATGTTCCTGCCAATAATGTACAAAAGTTCCTTTTTTTCCACATTCTTGCTGACACTTTCCTTTTTTTTCTTATAGCCACTCTAACAGGTGTGAGGTGGTACTTCATTGTAGTTTTAATTTGCATTCCCTAATGATAGTGATGTCGAGTGTGTTTTCTCATATTCCTGTTGGCCATCTGTATGTCCTCTTTTGAGAAATGTCTATTCCAGTCCTTTGCCCATTTTTAATTGGGTTATTTGTTTTCTTGCTATTGATTTGTTAGAATTTCTGAGATGGAGTCTTGAGTTGTACAACGGCAAGCCATCAAGGCATTTTAATGTAGCACTGAAGAAAGGTTTTTTGTTTTTGTTTTTGTTTTTAGCATGTGTGCTGGCAGAGTGTCATGGAAGACCTGAGAAGACTTCTTACTCATTACTGTAACCCCATCTGCACACGCAGATGGAGAAATTCAGCATGCAGTGAAACATTCATTTTTATTGCCCTCAACTCTCCCAGGGAGAAAGGGGTTTGGAACACAAACGGAGCCTATGGAGGGAAGAGTAAGATCTGGTGTGTTACAGCAAAGCACAGGCTCTGGGGTCATACAAACTTCCATATAAATCCTGCTTCATCATTTATTGAATGCAAAGTTAGGCAAGTACTCAATTTGCTTGAACCCTGTTTTCCATCTCAGCATCATAGGGATGACAAATCTATTGGTTAGGAAGCTTTGAGCTGTAGGCCACACACACAAACAACACCCTGATTTACCTGAATTGATACAGAAAATTTATTATCTCACACTGCAGGAAGTTTTGAGGTAAGAAAAGTAGGGTTGGTGAATTAGCAACTCAACTTCATCATGCCCTTGGGGTTTTCTCCCCTCTATTTTCTCTCTATCCACTTTAGTGCTTGTCAAACTCCCCTTACTGTCATAAGAGGGTAGTAGTCATTCCAGGCATCACATACAGGCATAACAATGACCAGTGGAGGAAGAGGATGTTTTCTTCCTGTGGACTCTAAGTCAATGAGGAAGCAACCCTTTTCAGAGTTCCTGTGCAGTCTGCTTTTCATATCTTATCAGCTAGAATTGTGCTATATGGCCGTGCCCATCACTGGTAAGAGTGGCTGCATCATTATAACTGGCTTAGTTTCATGATGATTCACCCTTAAGGCTACAGTTTGAGCCCGCTTCACTTGCAGCATAAAACCACAAAAGTGAAGTGGACAGTTCAACTAAAACTGTTAAAAATGGAGAGGAGGACAATGACTTGTTGAGAAGGCAATCCATCAATGTCTAATAAGTTAGTGTCTATCTTCCAGAGTTGTAGTCAGTATTTGTGATAATGTCTCTAATAAATGGTGACTTTTATTACTATTTCTTTTTGTTTGTTTCTGATGCACAGTTTCACCCTGTCACCCAGGCTGGAGGGCAGTGGTACAATCATGGCTCACAGCAACCTCAACCTCCTGGGCTCAAGTGATCCTCTCGTCCTAGCCTCCCAAGTAGCTGGGACTACAGGTGTGTGCCACTGCATCCAGCTAAGTTTTTTGTTTTTTGTTTTTTTTTCTGGTGGAGACAAAGTTTTGCCATGTTGCCCACACTGGTCTTGAACTCCTGAGCTCAAGGGATGTGCCCACTTTGGTCTCTAAATTGCCGCTGGGATTACAGGTGTGAGCCACTGCACCTTGCCTATTGTTATGATTTCTAACAAGTTCTTTGCAAGCCCTTTAAATCTATCTGTGCAATTACAAGTCTGTCTTGGTAATCATTAAAATAAATCCTCAAGGATCTCTATTGACTAGCCTAATAGGAGACGCTATTTGTAATTAAACATGATGGAGTGGAACTAATATTTTTAAAAATATGTGCAGTTAAGACTTTGCCCAAATCTAGTCCACAATCTTCCACTTCCTCGAGGTTAGTCTGATTTTACTCATCTTTTCATATACAGTTGCTGTTAAGGATATGAGCACCAGAGTTAGATAATTCTTATTTTAAGTCTTGCCTCTCTCATGTACTATTAATGTTAGTTACACTTTTTAAATCCTTAGTTTTTTTCATGTTTAACGCAGGGGTATTATCATATTATGAAGAATGGGAAAGATTAATAACACATGTAAAAATTTGTGGAACATAGTGTATGCTCAACAATATTAGCTCTTTTTGTTAGTATCTAGCTTGTATAGTGGGCAAGAAGATAAAATGAGATAATTCATTAATAGCAATGGCACATAGTAAATTATTAATATATAGCATCTATTATGTCTTCCATAAGCCAGAACAGTAACTGCCTTTATTAGTACTATGGAGTTTTTTTCTACATTTTGATTGGTGGAACCCTGCCACTCTAATCATGCTACACATATTAATTTTTCAGACAAAACACATGGTTAGTGTTTCAAATTACTGACTACTCCCTTCAGGGCCTGTCATGTTACACTAAATGGTCTGGTGTGGTCATTCACCAAACTAATAATTAAATGCTGGAATTTTGCTAAAACAAGTTATAAGCAAAAGATACTAGTGTTCAGCCTATACCCAGAAATGGGTGTTTTGGAAACTATATACTTTATCCTTTTAAAGATTTGACTTGTCCTTAATCCCCCCTAGCTGCCTGTATTTATTGAATTCCTCAACCCTGTAAGCTCTCATGTTCACTGCACAAAGAGCAGTTTCCCTGCATTTCATTCTTTAAAAAAGAAAAAAAAATTATCTTTCACAAGGGGTTTCAATGGATCTTGACCTAATTAATGTCATTCTGACGTAAACTGCTTTAAATTACTAAGTAGAGAGAGCCTTTGTGGTGAAGAATAACACACTAGTTGTGCCAAGAGAGAAATAAGAGTTTAAGAATGGGCTTTTAAAGTGGAATTAAAGGAAGATGGGATGGGGTGTTGCTGGAAGAACTAAGGTCAATAATGGCTCTCCAGTTTCAAGTCAGGAGAGAAGCTGGCACAGTCAATTTAGAAACTGAAGTTTCAGTCTCTCTTCCTCTAGTTTAGTACCCTCAGACTCTCCACTCAGCCATACTAACCAGTGATGTCCCAGGAAGCAGCTGCCAATCATTGCAACCTCATTACCAGGAGCCTCCTGAGAACCCTTGCCTAAAAGGCTTCATCCAATGACATACTCAGAATGAGAGCAAAAGATGATTGTCAATCTCTTCTAAGTGGTTATAAGGACCAATCAACAAAATAAAAATGCAAACTATGGAATGGGTGAAAGTATTTGCAAATATTCTCTATCTAATAAGGGTTTAATATCCAAAATATACAAAGAACTTACATAAGTTAATAGTAAAAAGAAATAAAACACACCAAAAGCCAAATCACATGATCAAAAAATGGGCAAAGGGCTTGAATAGACATTTTTCCAAAGATATACAAATGGTGAATAGGCATATGAAAAAATGCTCAGTATTACTATCACTAATCATTGAGAAAATGCAAATCAAAATCACAATTAGATATCACCTTACACATGTTATGATGGCCATTATGAAAAAAGAGATAAGTACTAGCAAGAGTGTGGGGAAAGGGGAACTCTCCTGCCTTGTCCCACCAACCCTACTCATGGAAGTGTAAAATAGTACAGCCATTATGAAAAACAGAATGGAGGTTCCTTAAAAAATTAAAAATAGAACTCTGTACAATTCAACGATTCCACTTCTGGTACATACCTAAAGGAAAAATCAATATCTCAAAGGGATATCTGCACTCCTATGTTCAATGAAGCATTATTCACAATAGCAAAGATATGGAAACGATTTCAGTGTGCATGGATGAATGAGTGGATAAAGAAATGGTGGTGCACATATACAATGGAATATTGTTCATCCATAAGGAGAAAATCCTGTCATTTGTGACAACATGGATAAACCTGGAGGACAGTAGGCTAAGTGAAATAAACTAAACCCAGAAAGACAAATACTGCATGATCTCACTTATATGTAAAATGTAAAAAAGTCAAAATAATGCAAGTAGAGAGTAGGATGGTGGTTTCCAGGGGCTGGGAGTAGGGGAAATTGGGTGATGTTGGCCAAAGGGAACAAAATTTCAGTTATAAAATGAAAAGTTTTGGGAATTGATATGGATTGGCTCTATGTCCCCACCCAAATCTTATCTCAAACTGTAATCCCCATGTGTGGAGGAAGGGACCTTGTGGGAGGTGACTGGATCATGGGGGCAGTTTCCACCATGCTGTTCTCATGATAGTGAGTGGTTTCTTAGGAGATCTGATGGTTTTAAAAGTGTTTAGTAGTTCCTCCTTCACACTCCCTCTCTGTCCTGATGCCTTGCAAAGAAGGTCCTGCTTCCCCTTCCCCTTTCTCCATGATTATAAGTTTCCCGAGGCCTCCCCAGTGATATGGAGCTGTAAGTCCATTAAATCTCTTTCCTTTATAAATTACCCAGTCTCAGGGAAGTTTTTTATAGTAGAGCAAAAACGAACTAATACAGGAAATTGGTACTGTAGAGAGTTGGGTGCTGCCATAAAGATAGCCTAAAAATGTAGAAGCAGCTTTGAAACTGGGTAACAGGCAGAGGTTGGAACAGTTTGGAGGGCTCAGAAGAAGATTGAAAGATGTGGGAAAGTTTGGAACTTCTTAGAGACTTGTTGAATGGTTTTGACTAAAATGCTGATAATGATATGGACAATGAAGTCCAGGCTGAGGTGGTCTTAGACGGAGATGAGGAACTTAATTGGGAACTGAAGCGAAGGTCACTCTTGCTATGCTTTAGCAAAGAAATTGGTGGCATTTTGCCTCTGCCCTAGAGATCTATGGAACTTTGAACTTGAGAGAGATGATCTGTGGAACTTATGTTTAAAATGGAAGCAAAGCATAAAGGTTTGGGAAATTTGCAGCCTGATCATGTGGTAGAAAAGGACAACTCATTTCCTGGGGAGGAATTCCAGCTGCAGGAGGTTGCACAAGTAATGAGGAGCCAAATGTTAATAGCCAAGACAATGGGGAAAATGTCTCCAGGGCATGTCAGAGATCTTTGTAGCAGTCCCTCCCATCACAGGCCCCAAAGCCTACTAGAAAAAGATAGTTTCATGGGCCAGGCACAGGGCACCACTGCTCTGTGCAGCCTCGGTACTTGGTGTCCCCCTGCATCCTAGTTGCTCCTGCTCCAGCCATGGCTAATAGGGGCCAAGGTACAGCTCAGGCCATTGCTTCAGAGGGTGCAAGCCCCAAGTCTTGGTGGCTTCCATGTGGTGGTAAGTCTGCGGGTGTGCAGAAGACAAGAGTTGAGTTTTGGAAACCTCCGTCTAGATTTCAGAGAATGGATGGAAATGTCTGGAAGTCTGGGCAGAGGTGTGCTGCAGGGGTGGAGCCCTCATGGAGAACATCTGCTAGGGCAGTGCAGAAGAGAAATGTGGGGTTGAAGCTCCACACAGAGTCCCCACTACGGCACTGCCTAGTGGAGCTGTGACAAGAGGGCCACCATCTTCCAGACCCCAGAAAGGTAGATTCATTGACAGTTTGCACTGTGTGCCTGGAAAAGCCACAGGCACTCAACACCAGTTCATGACAGCAGCTGTGGGGGCTGTACCCTGTAAAGCCACAGGGACTGAGCTACCCAAGGCCTTGAGAGCTCACCCTTTGTATCAGCATGCAATGGATGTGAGGAGCTTATTTTTGTTAGGAGATTATTTCAGAGCTTTAAGATTTAATGACTGCAAGTTGGACTGGCATGGAATCTGTAGCCCCTTTGTTTTGGCCAATTTCCTCCATTTGGAATGGGAGCATGTACCCAATGCCTGTATCCCCATTGTATCTTGGAAGTAACTAACTTGCTTTTGATTTTACAAACCCATAGGTGGAAGGAACTTCTCTTGTCTTAGTCAAGACTTTGAACTGTGGACTTTTGAGTTAATGCTGGAATGAGTTAAGACTTTGGAGGAATGTTGGGAAGACCTGATTGGTTTTAAAATGTGAAACAGGCATGAGATTTGGGAGGGGCTAGGGGTGGAATGATATGGATTGAATCTGTGTACCCACCCAAATTGCATTTCGAACTGTAATCCCCACATGTCCAGGGAGGGACCTGGTGGGAGGTGATTGGATCATGGGGGTGGTTTCCGCCCTGCTGTTCTTATGATAGTGAGTTCTTATGAGATCTGATGCTTTTTTTAAATGTTTGGCAGTTTCTTCTTCACTACCTTTTTCTACCACCTTGTGAATAAGGTGCCTGCTTCCCCTTCTCCTTCCACCATGATTGTAAGTTTCCTGAAGCCTCTCCAGCCATGCCAAACTATGAGTCAATTAAACTTTTTTATTTTATAAATTACCCAGTCTTAGGAAGTTATTTACAGCAGTGTGAAAATGGACTAATACAGTCATCTAATTATGTATAGCATGGGTGGGGATGAGTGCATTAATTAATTTAGTTGTGGTAACCATTACACAGTGAATATGTTTATCAATCATCACATTATAAACCTCAAATATATTCAATCTTTGTCAACTAAATACTTTAAAATAAAAAAAGAAAAGAAAAATAAAAACATAATCCTGACAAAGGACCAACACTAAAAAAAATCTGTGTAAGGGGATGATGCTGACTTTGTTATCCTAAACAAAACAGTATTCATTCCCTGGTACTGAATACATGATTGGGATTTTTGAGCAACAGGAAGGGATGGAACTAGTCTTAGCTAAAGAACCAGCAGCATTTGCTAAAAGTCCTCTCAAGCAGAAACTTTGTTTTTCCAACTTCCATATATTCTGGGATAGGTAGGTGATATGGCTTGGCTCTGTGTCCCCACCCAAATCTTACTGTGAATTTTAATAATCTCCACATGTCAAGGGCAGGACCAGGTGGAGATAACTGAATCATGGAGACAGTTTCCCCCATGCTGTTCTTGTGATAGTGAGTGAGTTCTCATGAGATCTGATGGTTTTATAAGGGGCTTCCCCCTTCACTTGGCACTAATTCTCTCTTCTGCTGCACTGTGAAGACGTGCCTTCTGCCATGATAGTAAGTTTCCTGAGGCCTCACAGATATGCAGAACTGTGAGTCAATTAAACCTCTTTTCTTTGTAAATTACCCAGTCTTGGGTATTTCTTCATAGCAGCATGAGAACAAACTAATACAGCTAATACCAGAGATAGTGTCAATAACCTCCTGGCTCCTCATTCCTATTTTTATAGTTACCTCTATTGTCTCTTGAAAACCCTCTATTTATTTGAGGTTCCCTCCATGTGGATATACTCTCTTTGTTGCTATCATTTATCTAGTCATTTGTAATATATTGTAAAAAAAAAAATCAGCTCTTGGCTCATGCTTCTCCTCCTCATCTGATTTTTTGCATCATTCTTGCCGATATTAACACCCCTATGTTCCATCCAATGCCCCAGCCTTTCTGTTTTTCAGCTCTGAAGACCTCTACCACTACACTTGCAACACTCTTCCTGAATTTCCCATCCAATATTATGCTCTGGGCTTGCCGTTACCAGGAAGACAACTCCTTCCAATGACTAAGTATCTCATGTTTGATCATCACTTCCTACGCTTTTAGCCCACCTTCTCAAGTTCCATATGAACAATAATTCTTCAGTCTCTTCCCATCATACAAGCCACTAATCTCACCTCTGAAGAGGCATACTTCCTCCTATATGGCTAATCCCTCCCTTTGTTCTCTGATGCCTATCTTTTCTTGTCTCCTCAACTGTGTTCCTTTGCCCATCTCTCTTTCTCATACCTTTTCCATCTTTACTTCTTTACTGGCTCATTCCCATCATTTCCTAGGAGTAGATTCTCTCATGACTCTGGTCTCAGCTTATGTAACCCATTTGGAAAAGCCCTGCCTGGTCCTCTTATTTAAATAGCCCTTCCTCTACCGTCACTCTTGCTCCCTCCTATGATTTTGTTTTGCTTTCTTTATAGTACTTACTACTCTATAGAATTATCCTTCAGTTAATTAATTCATTGTTTGCTGCTTATTGTCTTACTCACACAATAGACTATAAATCCCATGAGAAAAGTGATATAGCTTGTCTAATTCAAAGCTCCATCCCCAAAGTGTGGAACGGTGCTGAAACTTCATGGTGCTCAGTAAATATCTAATGATTAAATAAATGAATGGCATCTTCCATTCCCTCAAATAAAACACTCTTCTCTTAAATTCTCATACTCTGTCACACTCATGCCATTTCTCTATTTCCCTTCAGGGTCAATATTCCAGATGTACCAGGCAAAGCCTCTGTTTCTATTTCTTTGTTTTCTCAACCTATACTTGACTGGCTTTCCCCTCCAATTTACCATCTCCGTGGTCAGTGGCAACAATTACCTCTTGCTGCCAAACTCAATGGCCACGTTCCAGTTATTTTCCTTTTACACCTGCACTGTCCTATAAGAAACAGTGTTTCAATAAGAAAATCAGATCTGCATTGGACAGTGCAGATGGAAACCATTTCCATCGGCACACAGAGTTCTATTGTACATCCTGCTCCAGATCCCTCGGCAGCATTTAGTATTCTTGTAGTTTGACTCCTTCCTTACTACATTTTTCCTTCTTTTTCTCCTTTGAAGGGTTTTTCTCTTTCAATCTATCTTTAAATATTATAACACCTCATGGCTAAGTCATAGGCTATCTTACCTATCTCTCCAAATTCTCTTTAGGTAAATGCATTTATTCCTATTATTTTAAATGTCTTCTATAAGCCATTAACTCAGGAATTTATATCTCCCACCTTCTCTTTTGAATTCCAGATTCATATAACCAATGGTCTACTTCATATCTCAAATCTTACATATCTAAAAGCAAGCTCTTGATTTTCTCCCCAAGTATGTTTCTCTCTTCAGTCTTCATTGTTTCAATAATGGCACTACCATATACCCATGGCACATGCCAGAAACCTGCAACTGCCTGATTCCTCCTTAGACTCCAGGCCAGACCCTGTAAGTCTTGGCTCCTCCTCCTTCACATCTATCTACTTATATACTCTATACTATATAGAGAGTCCACTATACATATATATATATACACACACACACACATATATACATACACACACACACACACACACGTAAATATATTCCCCTACTATATATGCCAGTCACACACACACACACACACACACACACTTATTATCCCCTCTCTAGCATGAGCCATCATCTTGGCTTTCCTGGCTAAGACAGGCTCACCTTACTCTTCCATCAAATACTATCATCATGGAATAGCCAGCATAACCAATTTCAAAAGAAAATCATATCCTGTTTTTTGCTGGTTCCTCACTGAATCTAGAATGAAATCCAAATTTATTTACATAACCTCCATTCCCTTTAAGACCCACCCCTGCCTATAACTGCAACTTATTTCATGACCTTCTTTCCCAGAAACTCCTTTCCAGCTGAACAAAACATCTTTCTGTCCCTCAAACAATACCAAGTTTTTTACTGTCATGGAGCCTCCACACACTGTCTTTTCTGTCTGGGACATCCTCCCTGCATTCTGTCCCTGGCTCCTTTTTCCAGACCCCTCTTCCTCAGCACAATTCTCAGACCACCTGTTTTCCCTAGCTTCTCCTTTGAGGTAATGTAACTAGAAACATAATAGATGACACACTATATCCTATATTTCCTGTCTAAGGAGATACCCCAGTTTTTCTTTTTCAAATTAGTACATATTATAATAGTTACTTATTTACTGTTAGGCATTGCCTGTTTCCTGTACTAGATAGTGGGTTCTGTGAGAGCAAGACTGCGTCTATTTTATTTGCTAATTTATACCTACGTTCTGCACATACTCAGGTTCTCGTTAATATTTGTCAAAGAATTAACAGTGGAAATAGAAGACGTTTTTTGATGGAAGATGAATCTGGGTTTGACTTCCTGCTCTAATCTTACCGGGGTGATCTTGGATTAAAACCTGAATAAGGTTTTTCCTTTGTTTTTTGACACCATTAAATGTACTTAAAAAAATAGAATTGGATACATGTTTTTAAAAAACCTCTCTGAGCCCTAGCTTTTCAATCTATACAGTGTATGCTAATAATACATAGCTTGCTAGACTGCTGTGCTTGGAATGTAATATGCACTCAAATGTTTTTGCATTTCCTTCACCTTCTCTTAGATGCAAAAAAAAAATATGAAGAGAAGGGACTGGGAAGACAAAATGGAAACGAGAAGTCAACAAGAGTCGCCCCTTTATTTTTTTATTTTTATTTTTATTTACTCATTTTTTTGATATGGAGTTTCGCTCTTGTTGCCTAGGCTGGAGTGCAATGGCGCGATCTCAGCTCACTGCAACCTCTGCCTCCTGGGTTCAAGCAATTCTCCTTGCCTCAGCCTCCCAAGTAGCTGGGATTACAGGCATGCGCCATCATGCCCGGCTAATTTTTGAATTTTTAGTAGAGACAGGGTTTCTCCATGTTGGTCAGGCTGGTTTTGAACTCGCAATCGCAGGTGATCCGCCCACCTCAGCCTCCCAAAGTGCTGGGATTACAGGAATGAGCCACTGCGCCCGGCCAGGGTCTCCCCTTTAACTGAC
Source organism: Pan troglodytes (assembly GCF_028858775.2). Lineage (NCBI taxonomy): Eukaryota > Metazoa > Chordata > Mammalia > Primates > Hominidae > Pan > Pan troglodytes. The sequence goes on along the minus strand of NC_072417.2, from coordinate 69,100,182 downwards.
AAAAAGTCAACTTGGTCCTGGGTGTAATCAATGTATTCTGGGAGAGGAAAATCACTAATCACTAGGATGGACGCATTTCTCAATGAGTCAAAGTCATGGAATCATTGACTGTACAGAGTTCAGTTCAGGAAAATAAAATAAGAAAAAAATTCATCCTACTTTGGTCAGATCTAGACCACAGTTGAGCCATAGTTTCTGTCTTTTACTATCAGGGTTGACGCTGGATGATTGTCTTCATCTTAGAGAACCTGGGTTTCTCCATCTGTAACATGGGAATGATGGGATCTACTTCTAAGGTATCATTATGATCGAATGAGAATAACATTGTAGACTGCTCAGCACAGTGCCTAAAAGACACTTTCAGATATGCAGGAGATGTGAGTTTATTTTCCTGCCCTCTCACAGCTGTAATGAATCTTTACAATATTCCACTGCAAGTTGGTGATAAATGCTCTGAAAAGTGATAACAGGCAAACCTAGGCTCACAATTTAGAGTAATAATAATAATAATAAAAAATAAAAAATATTCCCTTCTGTTCTCCAACTCTTTTTACTGAAGTATAAATAAAGCCTTTTTCAATTGTTACTTAACTTTCAGCTTCACAAGTTCCTAGTTAATTTCTTTTGCTAACCCAGGTTGTGTGACCATGTACTTTGCTGAACTCAATGAATCTGCCACCACTGCAACTGCTGATGGAAATGACCGAATTTTTGCTTGCATGCTCCAAATTTAGCAAAAGATCATGACACTTAGATATTTCTTCTGGGAGTATTAATTGTAGGGTGAAAGTGACGGCATCCTATTTAGGTTGTCTGGAAAGTCAGAGAAAGATTAGAATTTATAGTTACTATGGTAGCTAATTATACGTTCAAGAATATGCTAGTTGCTGTTTTAAAAAAGGCTTTGATCATAGATGAGACCCTTGTTGGGGGAGCAAAGAAAATAAGAAGGTAGAATTTGCCATCTTGAAAAATACCTGGCTACTAAGGCCAAATTTCTTTATGGATAGAAAGTCATCTCCAGGTGTTTTCTTCAGAGTATTAAGGTTTACAAGAAGTTCCTAATAGCGTTGGAATAATATTATAAAATGTTAACCCTTGTGTTTTCACCTTTACTCTCTATTTAACACATGGGTCTCCTTTATTCAAGGAGATGGGCATCATTCATCACATTTATGGCTTTGATCAAAGGTTTGGTCCAGATTATACCAGGACAAGAGACATCTGGCAGAAGATTCCATTAGGGAGAACTAGTTTTCCTACAAACACTCTCATCACTGTAGAAGTCTAGGTGAAGATCTGAGCTCAGGAGGTAAGTCGGGTGGAAGGAGAAGAAAGAGCTGGAGCTGGGTCTGGAGGGCTCTCCACTGTGCCTCATCTCTGTGGATTGAGTCCTGGGATGGGTCGATGAGGGAAGGGACTTGTGTTTGCTTTCTCACTGGAGCCTGGGAAAATCAGCAACGTCTGGCAAAACCTACCTAGGCCCCCAAGTCTTGTATGGCTCCAGAATCATGTGAAAAGCGTTTGAAAACTCCCCTGAGAGGGAAGCAAAGGGTAGAAGGAGCCTAGAAGGCTGTAAGGAGACAGTCAGATTGAGAATGGTGCAGTTTATGGCCAAAGAGTGGAGAATATTGCAAGGCTAAACAGATAACAATGACCAGTAATCAGATACTTACCTCCCCATCTCCTATTCCCCATCCTTTCCTGTTTTGAAAGCCTCTTACAATTTAGATCCACCCCAAAAAAGAAGTAAATTCTTATTTAAATGAGGTTAATCCTAAAACGCCTTTAAAAAATTATTGAATAAGACTATCTTTTCTGTCATGTAGGGATTAAGTAGGATTCTAGAAGAATAAAGTACCTTGTTTTTTGCATACCTGAATTCATAGCTACTAAAAGTAAAGTTCAATTTCAGGTGGACCACTTATACCTATTCTGAAAAGGAAATAATTTCAACTCCACAATCTGAAGTTCTAACTTTTGCCATATGTTTGAAAACATGGCGGATCCAGGGAGCCCATTCTCGTTCTCATTCTCATTACCTATCCAGAGATATTTCCAAAAAGATGCACTCCTTCATGTCACATTCTATCTGATATATCTGCTGTGGGTACCCATAATTTATAGAATTATAAATTAGGGTGGGTGCAGTGGTTCACTCCTGTAATCCCAGCACATTGGGAGGCTGAGGTGGGCAAACCACCTGAGGTCAGGAGTTTGAGACCAGCCTGGTCAATGTACTGAAATCCCATCTCTACAAAAAATACAAAACTTAGCTGGGTGTGGTGGTGTGCACCTGTAGTCCCAGCTACTCGGGAGGCTAAGGCAGGAGAATCGCTTGAACCCAAGAGACAGAGGTTACAGTGAGCCAAGATCACACCATTGTACTCCAGCCTAGGCAACAGAGCGAGACTCCATCTCAAGGTAAAAAAAAAAAAAAAAAAAAAAGAGACTTGTTAGTATGCCATCCAATGTTCTCAAAGATCAAACCCTGTCTTTCCTGTCCAATATCACATAAAATTCCTCAGGATAATCTAAATTAACTTCTACAAAGGAAGTGCCCCTTCTTGACGCTGTAGTGTAATTTCACTTTCCTACGTTTTTCCCATTTTTTATTCCTTTACTTTGCATTGTTCCCTAAGGGCAACTCTTCAATATTTAATAGGGTGGGCTTTGGAATCTAACAGATATGGATTCAAGGCTCCAATCTGTGGTTGTCTCACTGACTAGCTAAGCAACTCTAGACAAGTGTCCGCTGATATAAACTTAGGGTAGACTCTAATGTATGAGATGGTTTTGAATTATAAATCAGATTATGAGTAGAAAAAGTTAATGAATGATGCCTAGCACCTAGTAATGCTTAAGAAAAGGGGGAGGTGCTATTAACACAATTAACAATTCAAAAGAAACCTTTCTTCTCACAATTGTTTATTTACCCAGCTTGCCAGGTAGGCCATATGTTCCCTGGTGGTAAGAACTCCTTCAAAATCTGCACTGTCTGGCATTTACTAGGCATTGAGTAAATGCGAGTGAAATGCATGTTTGTATGGATATTTAAAACCCAGTTTAAACTACATGAGTTTTAACATATCTGAGAATCCTGCTCTGATCCCTCAGGCAGAATTAACAGCTCCTTCTTCTGGGAGCTGCTAATGCCACTATATGCCTCTTATTTCAATTTGCTTTCTTACATGTGGATTACATGCTACTTTCCAATTATTTATATCCCACTTATTTAAACATCTCTCAATAAAATACTGGATACATTCTTGAAATACAACTTCTTCATCTTGTTAGCCAACCACTCTCTCCTTGAACTTAAAACTATCACTGAACTTAAAATCAGAGCCTGGGGCATGATAGGTGCTTACTTAATGCTTGCTAAGTTATGCTGAAAACCTCAAATCATCTTTCCCATTTGTAGTGAGTCAATAGCATCCTGTCTGTACTTGAAGAGCAAGGTAGGGTGGGGACAGGAAGGGGGAAAATTGCTGTGTATGTATTTAGGACACTCTGTCTCCACACCCCAGCACGGCTGAGCAGGGCTATCCTTGACTCCACAGGACAGCTGGACTCAACATGAGAGGAGAGCTTTCACTTTTGATCTTCAAGATAATATTTTTAAATATAAAGCAAAAAGAATTTGAGATAATGTGCATGCTGTCCTTTCAAACATGCCATATGGAATCTGAGGCCCTTGGGTTAAGAATTACAAGATACATTTACTAAATAAAGACAGCCAGGCTCCTGCAGAGCCAACAGGGAAGGACACAAATCATGGAACCACAGTAAAACTTATTCTAGAAAAAAAAAAAAAAACAGCAAGAATTAACCCAGGAGTCCCAGCCTCATGCCCTCAGCAGGTCAAATCGTACTAACTTCCACTTCCATTTCATTTCCCGCACTATCACTAAATATTAATGGTCCCCAGATCCCTAATGAATCAGGTGTGTAGAAGATAGTATCCCTATTTGAAAAAGTAGCATTCTTATTTGAACCAGCACTTGTGATTTTCAGGACTGACCATTCATGCCTGTACAGGTAGCCAGCTAAGGTAAAGGTTTAGCAAGGTTATTCCAGGTCCTGGTGGAGGATGCTCACCACAGGCTAGCTATGGTGAATTAGGACAATTAAAACACACACACACACACACACACACACACACACACACACACCCAAACCCTGTATTCCATTTTGCCTGGGTGGGTCAGTGGGCCTGGGGTTGTAATCATCATCCCAATGAGTCTTCCGAAAGTTCTTTCAGGTTCAGGCTGAATTCAGTTGCTATGTCAATGCATTCTCCCCAAACTTTCCACCTATGGTCACCTCCCTGAACACCAAACCTGGTTCTTCTGTACAAATTCTTATCTAGAACTGAGCCACCAAAATGGATTGTTTTATGATATAAATAAAAGCAATTAGGACAAGACTCTAAGATGTCTGGATAATGAGAACTCTCCTCAAGAATCTGTTTGTAGAGTATAATTCTCAACACTTTTCATAAGGATAATGAAATTGGAAAGCATGCTGGAAGAGAAAACTTCGGGGTCTCACAAATCCCAAGTGCCTAGAAAAGTCTATGATAAAACATACTATGTAGATCATGTGTATGTGTTTGGGAAGAGGCATGGTTAGCTCAGACATATCACCTCGGTTTTACATTTAAGATGGTGTTGAAGTGTCTGATTCTGGGAAGATATGCAACATACAGCCTGGATATATACAAGACTCCATCACTAATCTCAAATCATCTAGCATGAATTTGTGTGAGCTCCCTGTGTATACAAGGTTAGCAAGAACTCCCCTACATTTTATCTATGCCTCAGTTTCCCGACCACTGTAGTTGGGCATACTTTTATTGGATGGCATTGGAAAAGAAAAAAAAATAAACTTTTCACTTAAGATTGCATCTCTAGTCCATAAAAATGTTAAGAGAGGAAGTGGAAAGGGGATCAAATTGCCAGGAGGAAGGAGAATGAAGGGGGAGAGAGATACACAAAATCAGCTCATCAATCGTTTTCTCTTATTGATCTTAAGCTTTTCAAAGCTGATAGTTGGTGGATATTATTAAATGTATATATATATATATGCTGGGCACGATGGCTCACACCTGTAATCCCAGCACTTTGGGAGGCCAAGGTGGGCAGATCACCTGAGGTCGGGAGTTCAAGACCAGCGTGACCAACATGGAGAAACCCTGTCTCTAACTAAAAACACAAAAAAATTAGCCAGGCCTGGTGGCGGATGCCTGTAATCCCAGCTACTCAGGAGGCTGAGGCAGGAGAATCGCTTGAACCCGGGAGGCAGAGGTTGTGGTGGGCCACGATTGTACCACTGTACTTCAGCCTGGGCAACAAGATTGAAACTCCGTCTCAAAAAAAAGAAAGTATATATATTTAATATATATACACATCCAGAAATTTGTCCATCCATGTAAACACAAGGCTTACTGCTTTGGGAGAGGAGATTAATATAAAAGATATCCGAGAAGGAGCAAGAGACTATTCAGGAGCTAAAGATTCCCCAGTAGCCTGACCTGTGCTGCCAGTGTTTAAGTTTATTTTCATTTAGTTTCCCACGCTCTCTAGGTAGCTATGCTCCAACAGGTGATGTGATCGCAAGGAGTATGATGCAGTTTTACTTACAACAAATTTGACCCGGGAGGGGAGCAACCAGGATTTTCAGGGTTCAGCTCACTACATACTACTGACCAGGAGCCAGGCCCATGAGGGCAGCCAAAGAGGAAACCCAGTCACTGGGACTGGGAGAAAAGCTTTTGATAATAATCACAACGTGGGCCAGGCGTGGTGGCTCACACCTGTAATCCCACCACTTTGGGAGGCCAAGGCGGGCAGATCATGAGGTCAGAAGATCGAGACCATCCTGGCTAACACAGTGAAACCCCGTCTCTACTAAAAATACAAAAAATTAGCTGGGTGTGGTGGCGGGCACCTGTAGTCCCAGCTACTCGGGAGGCTGAGGCAGGAGAATGGTGTGAACCCAGAAGGCAGAGCTTGCAATGAGCAGAGATCATGCCACTGCACTCCAGCTGGGCGATAGAGCAAGACTCCGTCTCAATAAATAAATAAATAAGTAAATAAATAAATAAATACACTAAATGCCATAAATTGTAAGAACTTGAATAATCCTTAGATACTGTTGCATGCCTGCCCCCATTTCATTTGTAGTGTGGCCATCATCTCTGTTTGCCTGGAAGTCTCCATATGCACAAATTGCTCTGGCACAATTATTAACAGCAATTCCTCTTACTGTAGGAAGTATCCTGGTTTGGATAACAAATTATCTGGTCATCTATGCATTTGGCAAATTGAAATCTGAGGCCCAAAGAAGGAAGACAAATTAGTGGCAGGGGAAATAGAAATAGGAATGGATTATAGGTTGGTTTGCTGTGGCCAAGAACAACAAAAATCAAAACAAACAAACACAACCCAACTGCCACACATTGCATTAATACTACCTATGTCTCTGTCTGCCTCTTTGACTAGATTATAGGGTTGCGTCATAGCATCATATTTCTCAATGCCAATCCTGTATCAGGTATTTGATCAATATTTGTTTGACTGTTACATTTATTAACATACTTTCATATATATTGTCCCATCTAATTTTCCACTGACAATAACATCCATTGTAAGATGGATATTATTAAATAAAGATGAGAAAGCTGAAAATCTGGGATGTTAAACACTGAGAAAGTTAATAGCAAAAACCACTGAAACCCAGGTCTTCAATGTTTCTTTCCATTACATCATGCTTAGTGTTAGAAGGAGTCTAAATGTAGAGGGAATGTTTGCTTAGAGGGATGGAGCCCGGAAGAGCCAAGAAAAATGTGGCAGGAGAGAAACATGGCTGTGGGTCAGAGATTTGATTACTGGACCAGCAAAATTGTTTTTTGGAGCCCTGTAGCTTCTTCCAAGATGGCTGCTTCTTTGAAGAGAGGAAGCACATCATGTGTTGTCGGCAGCGGAGTGGAAGGGGGGTTTGGACATAGCCAGGATGCCGCAAGGGCAGAGGTTCAAAGTACAGGCTAATGTAGAACTGAATGGACCTACACAGCAGCAAGACTTGGGGCAGGCCGACAAGGGTTTCCCCCTCACAAGGGCTTCCATATGGCACATCCAGGGCTCCATTCAAGAAAGTATCAAGCCTGGTATTTTCCCGGCTGTTTACTCAAAAAAAAAAAAAAAAATTAAGGCTTAGCATTTTGAAAAATGTATTTCTTGGAGACAAATATATTTTGGCCCAATTCACATCCCACTAGCACTCACCACACAAAGTTTCCAGTTCTATCCCCAGGCCGCAGCACTGCTGTACCATGAAGGATGATATTTTATTTATTTAATTTGTCTCTTTTTTTCTTAAATAATCCCCCTTTCTAGCTCCTTTAGCAACTAGTCGGTTTGTATTCTTTTGTCTCTACATTGTCCTCTTTGCTTGGACCCATGAAGTCAGAGTTATGTCTGCTTACTTCCAGGAAAACTTTTTCATTTTCAGTAATGAAAAAAATACTACCTGGCATGGAGCTATAGATGTCCTGTGGGACCATCGGAAGCCTCCTTGACCTCTTCCTGGTCCAGATGCCATCAGGATTCAGCCTGCCATAGGCTACCCTAGGAAACAGAAGATGTACACACTTGTTCAGAAGGGAGATAATTAAACATTGGAAGAACATCTTTTTCTCCTGCCTCAAAGTACTCTGTGTGGATTGTGGCTTCTCTCTCTCCTTTTCCCATTTTACCCTCCCCCCATCACCTTGAGTAAATATCTGCCAGTCCCATACAGAGTTATCAAAAGAAATAAAATAAGATTTCTAATAAATTCTCACACCATGACACAAATCCCAATCTTCAACAACTGACATTTCTGGATCTTCCATCTATGTTAGGGGAACTAATAGGGTTTCTGAGGAACCCTAATAGGGTTCCTCCTGGGCAGTAGAGGGCACTGTGCCTTGTACCTTAGGAATCTGACCACAGATAATAGAAACACATGGTGTGGCTGCTTCCCCAGCAAGAGCATCTTTTGTATCAAGAAGTCCTCTTGGTTCATCTTGCTGTCATGATTCCATGGAGGCAACAACAATGACACTAATGAAAGCTGATAGTTCTTTAATTTTCTTCTTCCAAAAACAGTCAGCTTTGGTGGTGAGGGACCTGGACTTTGGAAACTGCAGACTTTGACTCAAATCCTGAGTCTGCTACTTCCTGGGTCTGTGACCTGAGGACCCAACTTCTCTGAGTCTAGATTTCTTCATGTGAAAAGTGGGAAAATCGGCCGGGTGTGGTGTCTCGTGTCTGTAGTCCCAGCACTTTGGGAGGCTGAGGAGGGTGGATCACGAGGTCAGGAGATCGAGACCATCCTGGCTAACACGGTGAAACCCCATCTCTACTAAAAATACAAAAAATTAGCCAGGTGTGGTGGTGGGTGCCTGTAGTCCCAGGTACTTGGGAGGCTGAGGCAGGAGAATGGCATGAACCTGGGAGGCAGAGCTTGCAGTGAGCCGAGATTGCGCCACTGTACTCCAGCCTGGGCGACAGAGCAAGACTCCATCTCAAAAAAAAAAAATAAAAAGTGGAAAAAAGCAATATTTATTAACTGGGCTGTGGTGAGGATCAAGTAAGACAATACAGATGCTTGCCTTCGGCACCTAAACATGCAATCAGGGTAGCTGTTGTTATTATTAAAATTACTAGTTTTGTAATATAATCAGGAGGAGGCAAGACTCTTCGGTGTTCTCTGAGGCCTCACCTTCTTGTTACTTTCTCCTATTCAACGCGTTGCCTACCCAAGTTACACAAGGGTTTAGTTAGTTCTAGGAACATTCCTATGAGTGTTGCAAGAGAGGTGCCTTAGGGAAGGGATGTCATCTCACCATAGAGGGCAATGATGATTCAGGAGGGCCTCTCAGGGTTATTTTGAGGGGACAGAGGATCAGTCCAAGAACAAGAACCCTTATTCCCATTCCAGGCTCAGGATCCAGATTCAAACCATAATTATGTCGTGCCTCACTAGGGGTGCTATGGATGAATGTGGAGGTTATGCACTGCATGGTAGTCTATAGAAAGCTATGGCCTCAGGACCCAATCTAACCTCCTGCCTATTTTTGTAAATATGGTTTTGCTGATATATAGCTATGTCTATTCACCTACCTATTGTTGATGACTACCTCCCCACTACAATGGCAAAGCTAAGTAGCTGCAACAGAGATCATACAGCTCTCAAGCCTTAAAATATATATTATTTGGCACTTTACAGAAAAAGTTTGCAGACCCCAGTGCTTAGTTTTTTAACCTAGTGTACACAGTGGATGCTTAAATCATAGTTGTTGAATGGATGAATGAATGAATGCATGAGTATAGACTCAAATACCAACTCAAAACAGTCAAGCAATTATTCCTAAATAAGTTTTAGTGAAGAAGATAAAAAGCAAAACAAAACAAACTTTGTAATGAGGAGACTTAAGTTCTAATTCCTACTCTGCCCCTTATTCGTTTGTGTGGCCTCAGATCAATCATTTCCCATCTTTGTATTCCAGTTTCTTCAATTGTAAAAAAGATAACCCTAAGCCCATTTTATTGGAGCTATAATGTTGAATAAAATAAAATCACAAATGTCCAAGCATCGTGTCCAGTGACTGGCATGTAATAGGAGCTCATCAAATTTTTGAAGTCAAAACAAAGAGAAGGAGGAATCCTTTGCTTCTGAATAAAATATCTTCCCTGTCACACAGGAGTAAACAGAGTAATTCATACATTTAATTGGCAGATGTCATGGAAAAAATTTCAAGGAGCATTCTACACAAAGACTCCCAGGCTAGTTTGTGTTCAAACAAACCAGACAGCCAGCCCACAGCCGGAGCCAGGAGCCAAATATTTCAGACACCATCAGGGCTGGCTGCTTCAAGCTAGGCTGTTCCGCATGCGGCTGGAGCCAGGCCACAGGAAGTCCTTGGTGTCAGCTCTCTAGAGCCTAGGGAGGCTTCAGCATTTTCCTGTTCCTCTGTGTAGACCACTACTCAGATAAGCGAGATAGGGAGAAAGGAAGGGGGGTCTCCGTTTATAAAGGCAGCTGCTGTCCCAGCTGAACAAGAATGCACAGCTGTTTGGGGGCTGTCTCCAGACTAGCATGCCTTTTGTTTCCATCTTCTTCTGGGGCAGGGCTGGGGATGGGGTGGGGTGAAAGTCTATCATAATGTTTACCTTGGGGGATGCTTTGCCACATCTCTGCCCAGATCTCATTTTATGGTGTGTGGAGTTTTATGGACCAATTTAACGTGGGAGAGGAGACGAGAAGGCTGATGTGCGAACTGAAGTTGAAGAGTCATAAATTCAAAGGAAAATTATTCCAGAATTATAAGCCCTACTTACCAGTGTCCAAGGGTAATAGCCACTGTTCAGGCAGGGATTGGACTTCCAAAGTTATTTCAGGGGCCATTCGTAGGACAAGCACCCTTTCATTTCATTTGGATGGATAAATATTTTTAAATGGGGTCTCCTAAATTGTTAGGATCCAGCCAAAGTCCCCAAATTCTGATCGCCCTGAACACCCAAGTACTCTTTTCCCAGGACAGTTTGCTTAGGAAATAAAATCATACAGAAAATGATTTACACTTTATCTGCACAAAATAACAACCAGGACTACAGTTTGGTTTGAACTTGAGACCCAAGGAGATTTCCAAAAAGCCTTTTGATTACTGGGTGTTGGATAAGATATAACAAAGCCAACTTACAAAGTTCCCAGAGGATACAAGGCAGAAAAACAGATATTTTGATGAAACCTTGGTCTTGCACATTTCTCTGTTTGTAGCAATAGCCTAGGAACCTATGTGGATGTTTTTGCACAGAGCTGCAGAAAAGCCAGAAAATATAAGGGCTAGATGAAACAACTGATCCAGCCAAAGTTATACACAACAGTTTTTTCATCTTTATGTTTCTAAACACCTGGAAAAAAATACCTAAGACATTTTAGGATCATAATGAGGAAATAAAAGTCATTCTGAAGTCCTCTGAGCATTACCCCAACACACCCCTCCCCAGAATACCTGTTGCCTGTCACCGTGTACTGCTGGCTTTTCCAGGGTCCTTTCTTGCAAGCATCTGATTTCCGCTGATTTTTCAGCAACAGCCCCACCAGTTTCTCTAAACATAACATCTCTCAAATTTCTCATGCAAGACATATCATAATTAATATTCTCAAAAGCAATGACAAGCCCTATCCTTTCATGCCTGCTGGTTGCTGTTGGACAATGTCGGGTAGTCCTCATGCAAAATGAATAGTGGAGCTGCTGAAAATCTAGACAGTAAGAAGACTCTCTTACTGGTATTACCATAGCCTCACACCTGACTTGAAAAGCCCTCTGCCAAGGCCCTTTCCTTCCTAAATTTTTGTTATTAGATTTTCATTTAAGAACTATAGAGAGTATTTTACCATTACCAGAGGTGGTGGCTTACGTAGGCACAAAGTCATGAAAAAAATTCACCATCCATCTCTACAAATTCATGCATTTTGTATCCAAAGCATAATGAAATATTCTTCTGCTTGCCAGTGTTTAAGTTACAGGTTGGAAAACATTCAAAGAGCTTGAAATTCAAGCTGATGAGATAATGAGAGGACAGGGAATGCAAGCAGCCCTGGCAGCCATTCAAAATGGATCTTCTCCATATGAGGTGTTGAGACCCATTGATAAATGGCAGAAAGTACTATTGGACTTCACAAGATTAGAATAGAATCTAATAAGTAAATGTTAGTAATTGATAATGTCCCAGGCTTTAGCTTCTATAGTTAATTCATGGTTGTTCTTTATTATTTATTTATTTATTTTTATTTATTTATTTCTGAGATGGAGTTTCACTCCTGTTGCACAGGCCGGAGTGCAGTAGTGTGATCGCAGCTCACTGCAGCCTCTGCTTCCCAGGTTCAAGTGATTCTCCTGCCTCAGCCTCCTGAGTAGCTGGGATTACAGGTGCATGCCACCATGCCCAGCTAATTTTTGTATTTTTTGTAGAGACAGGGTTTCACCATGTTGGCCAGGCTGGTCTCGAACTCTTGACCTCAGGTGATCTGCCCACCTTGGCCTCCCAAAGTGCTGGGATTACAGGCATGAGCCACCGCGCCTGGCCAGCTGTTATTTTATAAATAAATACATGAAGTAAGTGGGGATATGAATGGACCAATGGCAATAGTGTGCCCTGAAAATGGTTGCTATAAATCTAGTTTGTATTGACTGTGTTTTCTTTCTTTCTTTCTTTCTTTTTTCTTTTTTGATGCTCTGGCATTTGGGCCCTTGATCCTAGATAGATTGCCTCTTCCAGGCTAGCTAATTCCTAGAGATAGCAAGACTCCTCTGGGAGTGCACCTGTGTTATACAAACCAACCAATTTGGAGCTCACAACCTCAACTATCTCCTTTATCAACTTCTCACCCACTAGGCCAATACCCTCTCTGTCCTAAATTACTCCAGGGACTGGTACTAGACAACTGGGGACCAGTCTTATAGCCCAGAGCCCACTGAAATTATTCAAACTATCCAATCCTAAACTTAACAGTGTACCTACTCTGCCTCACCCAGTCATTCCCAGGAGAACCCCAATAGGAACTCTGGGCATGCCCTGCCCCCTCCTGCTTCTGTCTCCCAGCTGATTTAGTGCTTCCCAATGTCCTGCATGGCATGTCCTGACTTCTGTGTCCAAGGATCTGTGATTTGTGAATATAGGCTTCTTCCTTGATCACAATCATTTCTGTCTGTGTGTCTTACCATATTTGACTTAAACAAATCTCAGGTACATTTTTAGAGCAATTTTGTGCAGTGAAGACCCAACTAAATAAAAACTGAGTAGAACGTGGATGGAGAGGAAGTTCATTGGGTTCCCAGAGCAGTAAAGTCCAGATGGTTAGTTATAAGAAGGCATCTGTAATGCAAAAGAAAAAACAAAACAGCTGAGCTGACAAAAGTCATGCAGTGTTATAGTGCATGTGGAGAAGGGGTGCAGAGGACTAGAAAGAAAGATGAGTGGAAGATGATATATTTTCCATCATTAAAATTAAAAGCCTTCCCAACATGAGCCATTGGGTCTTTGAATTGGGAACAATTAAAAGAAGAAGCAGGGGGAGGAGAAGAAAAAGGAGGAAGACAAGGAATGAGGAGAAAAGAAGTGGGGAATTTCAGAAAAGGGGCACCTTTAAAGTCTTTGCTCTCAGGCATGCCTCTGGTTTGTGGTGCCATTTCATCACATGGTGGGAGTGCCCAGGAGGCAGAACATTGTTTGCTGGGTTACTTCTCCAAGCTTTCTGCCCAACTCTGATGTGGTGGTCTGCTTCCAGTTAATCTAATGTTTATGGTTGAACTCCACTGGCTACCGTGAAATGCTTGGTTGATTCTGCATTCACCACGAGATGCCTATCATCCCTGCACATCCGCTCTTGTTGGCTTCTCTAACACCTAAAGAAAGCAAACTTTCCTGCAGTTTGAAAGAGATCTGTGCAGAAAAGTTCATTTGGCCCTGCATTTTCTTCGCCCATATGTGTTTTCAACTAAAGGAGACCAGTCCTGAGGCAATTTCCACAAGTACCTCCCTTTCTGTTTCTTCTGAACCAGTCATCCACAAGGATCTTTGTGGCATGTCCAGTGGAGGTTCTAAGAAATAATAAAGGCTTTCTAAGAAATCAGTCTACTTAACACTTTGAGTTTTTGGAACAAAAATCTCTGCCTCAGAAAAATGTGGTGGAACTTGAACCCATTATGTAACAACGAAAGCCAATAAAGTCCTGCCTTTTCCGTGGTTATGGGATGGTGATGAAACTTTCATAGGGAAGATATGTAACTTTTAATTTTTTTGTAACTCAATTTCAATTTTGAACCCAAATTCTAATAAGGTGGCAAAAAAATCAGTCTCAGTCAATTCAGTAATTCAATCCCTATGCCCTTCCTTTTTGCAGTTTGTCTAAGTTCCTCAGAGGTTTATGCATTGCTAAGGTGATGGCCACTGCCCATGCTAGTCTCCTTGGAGATGCCCATTTCCCTTCTGATTGTCTGTCCTGTCCACTATGCCCTTTCCATTTGGATTCTCTATACTATTTCTCAGTCACTTTTGGGGGAATTTTTCTGTTGCATCCAAATCACACTGCATATGGAGAAAATCTAGGAGGTTATCTCAAGTCCTATCAGCCTAGACTCACCCCACTGTGCACCTCCAGAAACATGCCTCAGCAGTGAAATATAAGGACCCTCAACATACTGACCTGAAGTCATTCTCCTCTGCTCACACCAGGTTTGGCCCAAGAAGCCCAGCACAGAACTCCCCTCACCCCAGGAATGGCCAGCATCTATATACTTGACATGTCCTCCCTTACTTTTCTCCTCCCCATTCTGAGGACTCTATTATTAGAGGATAATAGAAGCCTGGTTTCTGCTCCTCAGCTATTCTTTTCAAATCTACTCTTCATGCTTGTGTCCTTTCTATTTCCCTCAGTATCCAGACTTTGGAAACTCAAAAGCCAGAGGAAAAAACGTGTGTGAAACTTGTATATGTTGAGTGGTTGGGGGAAATAGTTGGTTGGGAGAAAGACCAAGGAGTAACAATAAATAACAATAGAAAACCCACTGGGTACTATCAGAAAACATATAATACCTCTAGACTAAAGCTCAGCTGCCTTCAGGGACTTAGAATGGGACCTACAGAAAGCCTTGTCAGAACAAATCTTGTTTTCTTTTTCTGAAATTTAAAACTTTTTCTTGATGCAATTTTGATTCAGAGCAAACAAGAATGAAAGGACTGAAGTTAAAATCTAGATTTATTTTCTGTCAATGTTAGACACATCAGTACTTAAGTAAGTGCTGCTAGGTGGGTTTCCTGAACCAGCTCCCTTCCCTTTCCATCATCAGTCTCTTTTTCTTTCTTCAGTTCTTACACACATACATACACACACACACACACACACACACACACACACACACACACACACACACACACGACACTGCTCCAGGTGGCAAAGAAAACAAACCAAGGCAGATTTCCTCAGCCTGTTTTCTAGCCAGTTGATTATACAGCACACGTCTTCTGCACACTTGGTAGTAAAGACATGTTTTCCACTTGTCACACAACTTTTGAGACCCTTTAAATGTAAGAATTATGAAAAAGATTGGCACATTTGCTGAGGGCATTAAATTAGATGACCTCTAAGGTTGCTTTCCTACTCTTTTCATCATTCAGATGAGAGAAAATGTCATTTCAGGAGAATAGACTGTAGGCAGTTCTCAATTATTCATGGGGGGCATATTAATTTTCCTAGTAGATTTTTTCCATTTTGATTAAATAAGCTCAGAAAGAGCTTTTAACACTTCAGTAACCTTTTCTACTGCCACCCCCAGAAGTTCTGGGTGCCTGGGCATCTTTTTTCTGTTTATCTCCATTTATTCACCATAGAGAACAAATCCCTCACCCAACACCATTTTATTAGCGACCCTTAAGATTCTTGCTCTCACTCTATGAATTTTCTCTTTTATTTTAATAATCAGAAATGTATAAATAAAAATATTAAAACCTCTGTCTAATTCTATCTTCAAATGTAATTACTGTTATCTGTTGAATATATATTCTTTGAAATTTTTCTATGCTTATATAAACACATACACATGAATTACTGTGTGTGTGTGTCTATGCGTGTGTATGAATGGAATTGTGGCAGACAATGTCTTTTGATAAGCCGACAGCCATAAGCATCAAACTTCCACCTTCTAGCTAAAAGAACCCCCATTTTCTAAGAAAGAAGAGATCTCTTTTTTCTGGTTTGAGGTTTTTGTTTGTTTTGTTCTTTACAACTGAGATGTAACATGCATACTGCAAAGTTCACAAATCTTAAGTACAATGAATGTTTACATATGTATGCAGTCATCTTCCACCGCCCAGCTCAGGAAACAGATTACGTGCATCACCACCTGGAGGCCTCATTGTACCCCTTGCCGGTCAATATCTCCTGAAGGTAACCCCTATCCTGGTCTCTATCACTGTAGATTAGTTTTGCTAGTTCTTAAGTTCATATAAATTAATAATATTGTATATAATCTTTTGTGCCTGACTTCTTCCAGCATTCACATAAAATTAGTTTATGTTTTATTGCATGATTCAGTAGTTTATTCTTTTTCATTGCTGTGTGGTTTTTTGCTACATGCATATTTCACAATTTATTCGTTCTCTTGTGAATATATTGAACACCTTGGCTGCTTCCATTTTTGTGATATCATGAATAAAGCTATGGAGAACATTTCATGATATATAGTTTGTGATATATAGTTTGGTGAGTATATGGATTCATTTCTGTGAGTGTATACCCTAAAGTTTTAAATTTCAGAACAAGAAATTTCAAAAGTTGCAGAACGAATTTACATTTCCACCGGCAATGTATGAGAGTTCTACTTGCTCTACATCCTCGCCAGCATTTGATATTGTCAGTCTTTTTATTAACTACTCTGGTGGCTATAGAGTGAATTTCATTGTAGTTTTTATTTGTATTTTCTACATAAACTTTAATAACCTTTTCACGTAAGTTTCTTGACCATTTGGATGTCTCATTTCTGAAGTACCAAAGGCTTTGGTCCGTTTTTAATTATTTTTCTTTTTCTTTTTAATTTATAGGAACTCTTTATGTCTTCCAGATCCAAGTCCTTCATCAGATATATTAATTATAAATATTTTCTCCCAGTCTCTTTGTACTCCTTAATGATGTTTTTTGATGAGCAGAAGTTTTTCATTTTAATAAGGCCCATATTATTAATATTTTATTTTATGGCTAGTGTCTTTGAGTTCAGAGATCATTTAATTTTAGGGCAGCAGGCTCCTCCTCTAACTCTGTGGATAGATCATGAGACCTCTAAGCTGGCCATATAATTCCATTCTCCTTTGTATGGTGCTTCTGCAGGCTGCTGTGCAGGCAGATGTGACGATGTGCCTTAGTTCCAGACTATGAAATTAGGGCAACTCTGATCAGGAATTCAGGTACACATATTGATCTTCAACTTATTTTTCTCTTAATATATCATAGACGTCATTGTAAGTTAATATATTCAATTCAGATTTATTTTCTCTTTCAGGGTCCCACAGAACTCCATTCTGGGTGTACCATACTTTATTTATTGTTCTTCTTATTTTTAGACATTTAGATTGTTATCATATTTCTACTAAACAATGCTGCAATAATTTGTATACACATGTCTGCCTAAGTACTTGGGCCTATTGATAGGAAAGATCCATTCTTAGAAATGGAATTGCTAAGTCAAAGTGTCTGCACATTTAAATTTGGATAGACATTGCTAAATTGGCTTCCAGAAATGTCATTCCCATTCAGATTTTCACAAATCATATGTTAGAGAACCTGTTTTCCCACACAGATGACTGCATAGCAAGTTACTAATTTTTTTAATTTATACACATTTTATAGACAACTGAATTGTATTTCATTGTGTAAATATGGACTTAAAATTATTGATAAGTTTGCTAATGTTTTCCTGTCTTGTGCTATTCATTTGCATGTGTGAACTACCTATTCAAAACTTTTGCCCACTTCCCTATGGGGCTGTTTGTCTTTCATATTGCAGCATTTCCCATGGCGATTATTGTTCCACTTATTTTAAAGGTTGTCTGGGCAAAACTGAATCCGCAAGATGACTCTTCTCTAAACAGGTTTAAAACATGTGGTTGGGCTAATCTGAACTGGGTCTTTACCAATGTTAATTATATATGCTATAAATATTTTCTTCTTTTAACTTTGCTGTGAAGGATTTTACTATACACAAGTTTTACAAGTTTCTGTATAAACAAATCTGTCTGTCATTATGCTTCTTAGCTTAGTGGTAGTCTTTGAAAAGCCTCCTCTCTCACAAGATTCTAATAATAGTTTTCTATCTTTTCTCTCCTCCAGTTATTTTGTATGTTTTAATCTTTTATTTAACATTTAACATATATCTATTCAGTGCTTAGTATGTGCCAGGCTGTGAACAGTGATAAATAATACAAAAATTCTCAACTCTCAAGAGCTTTTAGTTTACTGGGAAGACAGGCAATAAGCCCTTATGCAGATACATAGTATGTCAGAAAGTGATCAATTCTATGCAATAAATGAAATAGGTCAAGGGGAAAGATGAGCTTATGTGTAGGCACCTTAACTGGGAAGCACAGGAAATGCCTCTCAGAGGAACTGATATTTGGAGAGACCTGAATCCTTGGAAGAATCTAACTTATAATGACATTATGGGAGAGGGGCCCAGACAGAGGTGACAGATAGGGCTCAGGTCTTGAAGCAGAAGTGAATTATGTCTCATGCCTGTAATCCCATCAGTTTGGGAGGCTGAGACAGGTGGATTGCCTGAGTGAGGAGTTCCAGAACAGCCTGGCCAACAAGGTGAAACCCATGTCTACCAAAAATACAAAAATTAACCAGGCATGGTGGTGTGTGCCTGTAATCCCAGCTACTTAGGAGGCTGAGGCAGGAGAATTGCTTGAGCCTGGGAGGCGGAGGTTGCAGTGAGCTGAGACTGTGCCACTGCACTCCAGCCTGGGTGAAAGAGCAAGAGTCTGTCTCAAAAAAAAAAAAGAAGTGAATTACATATGTCCAAGAGACAGAAAGAGTCCACATTGGCAGGACAGCAGAGAATAAAGGGGAGGTCAACGATGGGACCAGAGAAACCATCCATCAGCCACTTCAGTTTATCGTCATTTCATCAGAAAACTTTAAGCAGAGTACTAATGTGAAGTGAATCATTTAAGGGAACAAAAGACACTGGAGCCTCCTTGAGGGAGGAGGGTGAGAGAAGGGAGAGATTCAGAAAAAAAATTGAGGTACTATGCTTAGTACCTTGGTGATGAAATAATCTGTCACCAAACTTTTGAGTTTACCTATATAACAAACCTGCACATGCGCTCCTGAATCTAAAATGAAAGTTTAAGTATTTAAATATATATGTGTGTTGCATGTTTATAGCAGCACAATTCACAATTGCAAAAATATGGAACTGTTTTCACACTGCTGATGAAAACATACCCGAGACTGGGCAATTTACAAAAGAAAGAGTTTTAACTGGACTTACAGTTCCACGTGGCTGGGGAAGCCTCACAATCATGACAGAAGGCAAGGAAGAGTAAGTCCCATTTAATGTGGATAGTAGCAGGCAAAGAGAGGAGAGCTTGTGCAGGGAAACTCCCCTTTATAAACTCATCAGATCTCATGAGACTTATTCACTACCACAAGAATAGCCCAGGAAAGAACTGCCCCCATGATTCAATCACCTCCCACTGGGTTCCTCCCACAACACATGGGAATTCAAGATGAGATTTGGGTGGGGACACAGCCAAACCATATCATTCCACCCTGGCACCTCCCAAATCTCATGTCCTCACATTTCAGAATGAATCATTCCTTCCCAACAGTCCCCCAAGGTCTTAATTCATTTCAGCATTAACTCAAAAGTCCACAGCCCAAAGTCTCATCTGAGACAAGGTAAGTCCCTTCCACCTATGAGCCTATAAAATCAAAACCAAGTTAGTTACTTCCTAGATACAATGGGGGTACAGGCATTGGGTAAATACAACCATTCCAAATGGGAGAAATTGGCTAAAACAAAGGGGCTACAGGCCCCATGCATATCTGAAATCCAGCTGGGCAGTCAAACCTTTAAGCTCCAAAATTATCTCCTTCGACTCCATGTCTCAGATCCAGGTCATGCTGATCCAAGAGGTGGGTTCCCATGGTCTTGGGCAGCTCTGCCCCTGTGGCTCTGCTGGGTAAAGCCTCCCTCCTGGCTGCTTTCATGGGCTGGTGTTGAATATCTGCAGCTTTCCCAGGTGCTCGGTGTAAGCTGTCAGTGGAACTACCATTCTGGGGTCTGGAGGACAGTGGCCCTTTTCTCACAGCTCCACTAAGCAGTGCCCCAGTAGGGACTCTATGTAGGGGCTCTGATCCCACATTTCCCTTCCACACTGCCCCAGCAGAGGTTCTCAATGAAGGCCCCACCCCTTCAGTAAACTTCTGCCTGAGCATCCAGGTGTTTCCATACATCTTCTGAAATCTAGGCCAAGCTTCCCAAACCTTAATTCTTGACTTTTGTGAACTCACAGGCTCAACACCATGTGGAAGCTGCCAAGGCTTTGGGCTTTCACCCTCTGAAGCCATGGCCCAAGCTCTGTGTTGGCTCCTTTCAGCCATAGCTGGAGCAGCTGAGACACAGGGCACCGAGTCCCTAGGCTATAAGAATTAAAGAAAGAGAAAAGAAACATGAAAGTGGCTTGGCAGTCAAGACAGGTTCATTTTAGAGAAAACAAACCTGAGAGGGGCATCTGGCCAGGTTAGGTCAGAGCACACTCTCTTACAGACTAAGAGTTTTTAAGGATTCAGGGTGGGAGACCTTATCAGAGGCGTGGGCTGCTTCTGTATCTCTTTGTTGTGCTTATCTGGGAGAGAGAGTTGTGTGTCTGTTCCCATACATCCTTCTGCAGCTGCAGGCATACCCCCTGAGTCTGCTTTTAGCCTCCCTATCTTAGTGCACCCGAAGGGAGAGGAATGTGCTTATTAAGGCCCACAGTTTTACTGGGGCCCATGTATGAGGGTGAAGTTTGGCAGTTACCCAAGAGACTTTCCCCCCACCTCCCTCTGTGCCCAAGCTGTCTTATCTATGTCCTACCGTCTGCTCTTTCTGGCTGTTTGTAGTTAGAAGAGAAGTGATTTCCTTGAAATGCATGAGGCTAGAAAGGGAGATGGAACTTAAAGTGCTAGTGTTTTTCTGAGATGATGGTACTTCTGCTCTGTCATAGGCTGCACACAGCATGGGGACCCTGGGCCCGACCCAGGAAACCATGTTTTCCTCCTAGGCCTCCAGGCCTGTGATGGGAGAGGCTGTTGTGAAGACCTCTGACGTTCCCTGGAGACATTTTCCCCATTGTCTTGGGCATTGACATTCAGCTCCTCGTTACTTATGCAAATTTTTGCAGCCAGCTTGAATTTCTTCTCAGAGAATGGGATTTTCTTTTCAATCACATTGTCTGGCTACAAATCTTCTAAACTGTTATACTCTGCTTCCCTTGTAAAACTGAATGCTTTTAACAGCACTTAAGTCACATCTTGAAAGCTTTGCTGCTTAGAAATTTTTCCCACCAGATACCCTAAATCATCTCCCTCATGGTCAAAGTTCCACAAATCTCTAGGGCAGGGGCAAAATGGCACCAGTCTCTTTGCTAAAATATAACAAGAGTCACCTTTGCTCCAGTTCCCAACATGTTCTTCATTTCCATCTGAGACCACCTCAGCCTGGGCCTTATTGTTTGTATTACTATCAGCATTTTTGTCAAAGCCATTCCACAAGTCTCTAGGAAGTTCCAAACTTTGCCACGTTTTCCTGACCTCTTCTGAGTCCTCCAAACTATTCCAACCTCCGCCTGTTGCCCAGTTCCAAAGTCGCTTCCACATTTTTGGATATCTTTTCAGCAACACCCCAGTCTTTTCAGTGCCAATTTACTGTATTAGTCTCTTTTCATGCTGCTGCTGAAGACATACCCAAAACTGGGCAATTTATGAAAGAAAGAGGTTTAATTGGACTTATAGTTCCTCAAGCCTGGGGAATCCTCACAATAATGGCAGAAGGTAAGGAGGAGCAAGTCCCATCTTATGTGGATACCAGCAGGAAAAGAGAAAATAAATTGTGCAGGGAAACTCCCCTTTATAAACCCATCGGATCTCATGAGACTTTTTCACTACCATGAGAATAGTACAGGAAAGACCTGCCCCCATGATTCAATTACCTTCCACTGTGTTCCTCCTACAATACATAGGAATTCAAATGAGATTTAGGTGAGGATACAGCCAAACAATATCACAACCCAAATTCCCATCAATCAACAAGATAAAGAAATTGTGGTATATATAAACAACGGAATACTACTCAGCCATAAAGAAGAATGACTTAATGGCATTCGCAGCAACCTGGATGGAATTGGAGATTATTATTCTAAGTAAAGTAATTCAGGAATGAAAAACCAAATATTGTATGTTCTCGTTCATATGTGAGAGCTAAGCTATGAGGATGCAAAGGCATAAAAATGACAAAATGGGCTTTGGGGACTCAGAGGGAAAGGGAAGCAGAGTGAAGGATAAAAGACTACAAATTGGGTTCAGTGTATACTGCCCAGGTGATGGGTGCACCAATCTCGTAAATCACCATTAAAGAACTAACTCATGCAACCAAATACCACCTGTTCCCTAAAAACCTATGGAAATAAAAAATAAATAAATAAGTGTGTGTGTGTGTGTGTGTGTGTGTGTGTGTGTGTATCAGGACCTCCACTTCCAACTAGGATGAGGTAGGTCACAGCGGGCCAATGATTCCAATGCAGTAAGAAAAAAGTGATAAATTATTATCATTATTATTATTATTTGCGTACTTTTAAATTTTACTTTAAGTTCCAGGATACATGTACAGAATGTGCAGGTTTGTTACATAAGTACACATGTGCTATGGTGATTTCCTGCACCTATCAACCCATCATCTAGGCTTTAAGCCCCGCATGCATTAGGTATTTGTCCTAATGCTCTCCCTCCCCTTGGTCCCCACCCCCTGACAGGCCCTGGTGTGTTGTTCTCTTCCCTGTGTCAATGTGTTCTCATTGTTTAACTCCCACTTATGAGTGAGAACATGTGGTGTTTGGTTTTCTGTTCCTGTGTTAGTTTGCTGAGAATGATGGTTTCCAGCTTCATCCATGTCCTTGCAAAGGATGCAATCTCATTCTTTTCTATGGCTGCATAGAATTCCACGGTGTGTATGTACCACATTTTCTTTATCCAGTCTATCACTGGTGGGCATTTGGGTTGGTTCCAAGTCTTTGCTATTGTGATTAGTGTGCAATAAACATATGTGTGCATGTGTCTTTATAGTAGAATGATTTATAATCCTTTGGGTACATACTCAGTAATGATACTGCTGGATCAAATGGTACTTTTGGTTCTAGATCCTTAAGGAATCACCACACTGTTTTCCACAATAGTTGTGGAACAACACAGCCTCACCAGCATCTATTGTTTCCTGACTTTTTAATAATCACCATTCTGACTGGCATGAGATGATACATTATTGTGGTTTTTGATTTGCATGTATCTAATGACCAGTGATGTTGGACTAGAGAAGCAAGAGTGAACAAATTCAAAAACTAGCAGAGGACAAGAAATAACTAAGATTGGAGCAGAACTGAAGGAGATGGAGATGCAAAAAACCCTTCAAAAAAGTAATGAATCCAGGAGCTGGTTTTTAGAAAAACTTAACAAAATATATAGACTGCTAGCCAGACTAATAAAAAAGAGAGAAGAATCAAATAGACACAATAAAATATGCTAAAGGGGATATCACCCCAATCCCACAGAAATACAAACTACCATCAGAGAATACTGTAAACACCTCTACATAAATAAACTAGAAAATCCGGAAAAAATAATACATTCCTGGGCACATACACCCTCCCAAGACTAAACCAGGAAGAAGTTGAATCCCTGAATAGACCAATAACAAGTTCTGAAATCGAGGGAGTAATTAATAGCCTACCAACCAAAAAAAGCCCAGGACCAGACAGATTTACAGCCGAATTCTACCAGAGGTATAAAGAGGAGCTGGTACTATTTCTTCTGAAACTATTCCAAAGAGTTGAAAAGGCGGGACTGCTCCCTAACTTGTTTTATGAAGCCAGCATCATCCTGATACCAAAAACTGGCAGGGACACAACAAAAAAAGAAAATTTCAGGCCAATATCTCTGATGAACATCAATGCAAAAATTCTCAATAACACACTGGCTAACTGAATCCAGCAGCACATCAAAAAGCTTATCCACCACGATCAAGCTGGCTTCATCCCTGGTATGCAAGGCTGGTTCAACAAACACAAATCAATAAACATAATCCATTACATAAACAGAACCAATGATAAAAACCATATGATTATCTCAATAGATGCAGAAAAGGCCTTTGACAAAATTCAACATCCCTGCATGTTAAAAACTCTCAATAAAGTAGGTATTGATGAACTGTATCACAAAATAATAAAAGCTATTTATGACAAACCCATAGCCAATATCATACTGAATGGGCAAAAGCTGGAAACACTCCCTTTGAAAACTGTCACAAGACAAGGATGCCCCCTCTCACCACTCCTATTCAACATAGTATTGGAAGTTCTGGCCAGGGCAATCAGGCAAGAGAAAGAAATAAAGGGTATTTAAACAGTAAGGGAAGAAGTCAAATTGTCTCTGTTTGCAGATGACATGATTGTATATTTAGAAAACCCCATTGATTAAGCTCAAAAACTCCTTAAGCTAATAAGCAACTTCAGGAAAGTCTCAGGATACAAAATCAAGCTGGAAAAATCACAAGCATTCCTATACAACAACAGCAGACAAGCAGAGAGCCAAATCATGAATGAACTCCCATTCACAATTGCTACAAAGAGAATAAAATACAAAGGAATACAACTTACAAGGGATGTGAAGGGCCTCTTCAAGAAGAACTACAAACCACTACTCAACAAAATAAAAGAGGACACAAACAAATGGAAAAAAAATTCATGCTCATGGATAGGACGAATCAATATCATGAAAATGGCCACACTGCCCAATGTAATTTGTAGATACAATGCTATTCCCATCAAGCTACCATTGACTTTCTCCACAGAACTAGAAAAAACTACTTTAAATTTCATATGACATCAAAAAGGAGCCTTTATAGCCAAGAGAATCCTAAACAAAAAGAATGAAGCTGGAGGCATCACACCACCTCACTTCAAACTATGCTACAAGGCTACAGTAACGAAAACAGCACAGTACTGGTACCAAAACAGATATATAGACCAATGGAAGAGAACAGAGGCCTCGGAAATAATGCCACACATCTACAAACATCTGATCTTTGACAAACCTGACAAAAACAAGCAATGAGGAAAGGATTCTCTATTTAATAAATGGTGCTGGGAAAACTGGCTAGCTATATGCAGAAAACTGAAACGGGATCCCTTCCTTACACATTATACAAAAATTAACTCAAGATGGATTAAAGACTTAAACTTAAGACTTAAAACCATAAAAACCCTAGAAGAAAACCTAGGCAATACCATTCAGGACATAGGCATGGGCAAAGACTTCATGACTAAAACACCAAAAACAATTGCAACAAAAGCCAGTATTGACAAATGGGATCTAATTAAACTAAAGAGCTTCTGCACAGCAAAAGAAACTATTATCAGAATAAACAGGCAACCTACAGAATGGGAGAAAATATTTTCAATCTACCCATCTGACAAAGGTCTAATATCCGGAATCTACAAGAAACTTAAACAAATTTACAAGAAAAAAACAACCCCATCAAAAAGTGGGCAAAGGATATGAACAGACACTTCTGAAAAGAAGACATTTATGTGGCCAACAAACATATGAAAATTATTTTTAAATCATATTTTTTACAAAAGCATCAGTTTGGTGAGAAATTAAATCACATTTTAAGACATTGGAGAAATGTATAAAAAATTACTAGAGAACCTAAACGTTTATAATAGAGGATATCCCAGTGACCAAAAGTCTATCAAAAGGTTTTGTGCAACAGTAATCTTCAGGGAAATGTGAATTAAGACCACAACTATATATCAGTATGTACCCACCAGGATGATTATAATTTAATATCATTGACACCACCAAGTGTTAGTAAAAATGTAGATTAACTTGGACTCTTATGCAATGCTAATGGCAATGTAAATTTGTAAATCTGGCCTTTGAAAATCTCGTTAGCTGTATCTATTTTTTTTTTTTTTTTTTTTTGAGATGGAGTCTCACTTGACTCCCAGGCTGGAGTGCAGTGGCGCAATCTCGGCTCACTGCAACCTCCACCTCCATGGTTCAAGCAATTACCCTGCCTCAGCTTCCTGAGTAGCTGGGATTACAGGTGCACGCCACCATGTCCAGCTAATTGTTTTGTATTTTTAGTAGAGATGGGGTTTCACCATGTTGGCCAGACTGGTCTCAAACTCCTGACCTCAGGCAATCCACCCACCTTGGCCTCCCAAAGTGCAGGGATTACAGGCGTGAGCCACCATGCCTGGCCAGCAGTATCTATTAAAGCCAAACATGCTTACCTCAAAATAGCAATTTCCTCTTCCAGAAGCCCGAATCTTCCTGGTATTTTGGAAAGGGACACAGGGGAACTTTCTAGCATGTTGACAGTGCTCTATATTTTGGTTCAGGTTACATGGTGTATATGTTTGGGTGACGGTAAGAACAGAAGCAAGACAGCTAGTTTGGAGGCTTTTGCAATAGAGATTATTGCAGCTCGGAGTAAGGTAAAATGCACACTGGAGTGGCTAATAAGTGGTTGGATTGGGGATATATTTTTGTGGCAGAGCTTTCCAGTTAGATTGGAAATGGGTGGTTAGGGAAAGGGAATAAGTAAAGATTTTTAAGCCATTTATAATTTGTTTTGTGTAAGCGTGAAATAAGAGTTTAAGTATTTGCTCAACTACATGTTCCAAATATGTTTATTGAATAATCTATTCTTTCTTCACTTAATACATATAAGAATATATATATTCATATGCATATATAAAATGCATCTATTTCTGGACTCCTATTTGGTTTCTCTGATTTAATTATCTACTGCTGTTCAATATCACCTTTTAATTACTGTAGCTTCATAGCACATTTTAAGCATTGGCAGACAACATTTTCAATTATTCTCGTTTTTCAAAGCATGGCGATTCTTATGCATTAATTCCCCTGATGAATTATATTGACTAACATTAATTTAGCATTAATTGTATGCTAGGCAAGTAATTTATATGTATTAAGCCAATTTAATCTTCCCAAGAAAATAATATCAATATTATTATTAATATTTCCATTATACTTATGAGGAAACAGAGGCACAGAAAGTTTAATAACTTGTCTAAAGATACAGACATATGCCATTCTGAAATAGATTTGAACCTGAGTGATCTGGCTCCAGAGTCCATTCCAGTACTCCATATTGACTTAGATTGAGTTTGATCAATTTGTGAAGTTACCCGCAACAGCCCTGTTGTTTATTTAAATGGAATGTTATTTTATGGGGATCTTCTTTCACGTTTTAAGTAAAATTTTACAATTTTTCATTATAATGGTCTTCAGGGACAGACCTCATGTGAGCAGGCCGACTTGAAGACTGTTTCAGCTGAGAGATGGAACGCCTGGACAAGCAATTTCTTTGTGACCACTCAGAAATAGGAATGGTTACCTTCTTCCTCCTCCTCCGCTTCTCTTCCTTCTCTTTCTCTTTCTTATCTTTATTCTGTTTTCTCCCATTAACCTTTAATATCCAAACTTAGTTTTATTATTTGTTGTTTTGCAGTTGCTTTTCTTTTTTATTTTTTACTTTGTAATTTTAGGCTTACAGAATAGTTACAAAATAATACAAAAAGCTCCCATATACCTTTCACCCAACTTCTGCTCACATTAGTATAATTATGGAAACTTAGAAATTAATATTGATACAATACTATTAACTAAACTAAAAACTGTATCCAGATTTCACAAGTTTGTCCACTAATGTTTGTTTTGGTTTAGGATTCCACATTGCATTTAAATGTCAGGTCACCTTTGTCTCCTCCAATCATTTCCTCAGTCTCTCCTTGTCTGACCTTGATAATTTTGAAGAGGTTTGATTACTTATTATGTAGAATAAGTTTAGGTTTGGGCTTACCTAAAGTCTTGCATGATTATATGAAAGCTATGCATTTGTTTTTGGAGGTTTGTCAAGATGACAAGAGACATGACATGACCTCATTTTGTCATATCAAGAATTACATAATGTTGACATGTCTTATCTCTTGGTTAATATGTTTTTATCTCTTGGTGCCTACTTCTCTCTTTGTGATTAATAGTTTGGTGGCAGATACTTGAGACTATGCAAATATCTTGTTTCTTTTCAAATTTTGCCTATAAATTTTAGCATCCATTTGTGGACCTTTCTTGCAACAGTTATTTTGGTGTTCTAATGGTGTTTGGAGCTGAATTATTATTATTATTGTTATTTTTATTTTACTTTAGGTTCTGGGATACATGTGCAGAACTGAAGGTTTGTTATATAGGTATACATGTGCCATGGTGGTTTGCTGCACCCATCAACCCATCATCTAGGCTTTAAGCCCTACATGCATTAGGTATTTGTCCTAATGCTCTCTCTCCCCTTGCCCCCCATCCCCCAACAGACCCCAGTGTGATGTTCCCCTCTCTGTGTCCATGTGTTCTCATTGTTCAACTCACACTTGTGAGTGAGAACATGCAGTGTTTGATTTTCTGTTGCTGTGTTAATTTGCTGAGGGTGATGGTTTCCAGCTTCATCCATGTCCCTGCAAAGACATGAACTCATTTTTTATGGCTGCATAGTATTCCATGGTGTATATGTGCCACATTTTCTTTATCCCGTCTATCATTTATGGGCATTTGGGTTGGTTCCAAGTCTTTGCTACTGTAAATAGTGCTGCAATTAAACATACGTGTCTTTACAGTAGAATGATTTATAATCCTTTGGGTATATACCCAGTAACGGGATTGTTGGGTCAAATGGTATTTGTGGTTCTAGATCCTTGAGGAATGGCCACACTGTCTTCCACAATGGGTGAACTAAGTTACACTCCCACCAACATTGTAAAAGCATTCCTACTTCACATCCTCTCCAGCATCTGTTGTTTCCTGACTTTTTAATGGTCACCATTCTAACTGGTGTGAGTTGGTTTTGATCATTGTGGTTTTGATTTGTATTTCTCTAATGACCAGTAATGATGAACTTTTTTTCATATGTTTATTGGCCACATAAATGTCTTCTTTTGAGAAGTGTCTTTTCATATCCTTTGCCCACTTTTTGATGGGGTTGTTTTTTTCTTGTAAATTTGTTTAAGTTTCTTGTAGATTCAGGATATTAGACCTTTGTTAGATGGGTAGCTTGCAAAAATTTTCTCCCATTCTGTAGGTTGCCCGTTTATTCTGATGATAGTTTCTTTTGCTGTGCAGAAGCTCTTTAGTTTAATTAGATCCCATTTGTCAATTTTGTCTTTTGTTGCAATTGTTTTTGGTATTTTAGTCATGAAGTCTTTGCCCATGCCTATGTCCTGAATGGTATTGCCTAGGTTTTCTTCTAGGGTTTTTATAGTTTAAGGTTTTAAGTTTAAGTCTTTAATCCATCTTGATTAATTTCTGTATAAGGTGTAAGGAAGGGGTCCAGTTTCCATTTTCTGCATATGGCTAGCCAGTTTTCCCAACACCATTTATTAAATAGGGAATCCTTTCCCCATTGCTCGTTTTTGTCAGGTTTGTTGAAGATCAGATGGTTGTTGATGTGTGTTATTTCTGAGGCTTCTGCTCTGTTCCATTGGTCTATATATCTGTTTTGGTCCAGTACCATGCTGTTTTGGCTACTGTAGCCTTGTAGTATACTTTGAAGTAAGATGGTGTGATGCCTTCAGCTTTGTTCTTTTTGCTTAGGATTGTCTTGGCTATACGGGCTCTTTTTTGGTCTGATATGAAATTTCAAGTAGTTTTTTCCAATTTTGTGAAGAAACTCAGTGGTAGCTTGATGGGAATAGCATTGAATCTATAAATTACTTTGGGCATCATAGCTATTTTCACAATATTGATTCTACCTATCCGTGAGCATGGAATTTTCTTCCATTTGTTTGTGTCCTCTCTTATTTCCTTGAGCAGTGGTTTGTAGTTCTCCTTGAAGAGGTCCTTCATGTCTCTTGTAATATGTATTCCTTGGTATTTTATTCTTTGTGTAGCAATTGTGCATGGGAGTTCACTCATGGTTTGGCTCTCTGTTCGTCTATTATTGGTGTGTAGGAATGCTTGTGATTTTTGCACCTTGATTTTGTATCCTGAGACTTTTCTGAAGTTGCTTATCAGCCTAAGGAGTTTTTGGGCTGAGATTCTGGGTTTTCTAAATATACAATCATGTCATCTGCAAAGAGACAAAATTTGACTTCCTCTCTTTCTATTTGAATTCCTTTATTTGTTTCTCTTACCTGACTGCCCTGGCCAGAACTTCCAATACTATGTTGAATAGGAGTGGTGAGAGAGGGCATCCTTGTCTTGTGCCAGTTTTCAAAGGGAATGCTTCCAACTTTTGCCCATTCAGTATGATATTGGCTATGGGTTTGTCATAAATAACTCTTATTATTTTGAAATGTGTTTTATCTATACCTATTTTATTGAGAGTTTTTAGCATGAAGGGGTGTTGAATTTTATCAAAGGCCTTTTCTGCATTTATTGAGATAATCATAAGGTTTTTGTCATTGGTTCTGTTTATGTGATGGATTATGTTTATTGATTTGCATATGTTGAACCAGACTTGCATACCAGGGATGAAGTCGATTTGATCATGGTTGTTAAGCTTTTTGGTGTGCTGCTGGATTCAGTTAGCCAGTATTTTATTGAGGATCTTCACATCAATATTCATCAGGAATATTGGCCAGAAATTTTTTGTTGTTGTGTCTCTGCCAGGTTTTGGTATCAGAATAATGTTGGTCTCATAAAATGATTTAGGGATGAGTCTCTCTTTTTGTATTGTTTGGAATAGTTTCAGAAGGAATAGTACCACCTCCTCTTTGTACCTCTGGTAGAATTCCGCTGTGAATCTGTCTGGTCCGGGGCTTTTTTGTGGTTGGTAAGCTATTAGTGCCTCAATTACAGAATTTGTTATTGGTCTATTCAGGGATTTGACTTCTTCATGATTTAGTTTTGGGAGGGTGTATGTGACCAGAATTGATCCATTTCTTCTAGATTTTCTAGTTTATTTGCATAGAGGTGTTTAGATTATTCTGATGGTAGTTTGTATTTCTGTGGGATCAGTGATGATATCCCCTTTATCATTTTTTATTGTGTCTATTTGATTCTTCTCTCTTTTCTTCCTTATTAGTCTGGCTAGCGGTCTATTTTGTTAATCTTTTCAAAAAACCAGCTCCTGGATTCATTGCTTATTTGGAGGGTTTTTCATGTCTCTATTTCCCTCAGTTCTGCTCTGATCTTAGTTATTTTTTGTCTTCTGAAAGCTTTTGAATTCATTTGCTCCTGCTTCTCTAGGTTTTTTACTTTGATTTTAGGGTGTCGATTCTAGATCTTTACCACTTTCTGATGTGGGCATTTAGTGCTATAAATTTTCCTCTTATCACTGCTTTAGCTGTGTCCCAGATATTCTGGTAAATTGTCTCTTTGTTCTCATTGTTTTCAAAGAAATTATTAATTTCTGCCTTAATTTTGTTATTTACCCAGTAGTCATTCAGGAGCAGGTTGTTCAATTTCCATATAGTTGTGCAGTTTTGAGTGAGTTTCTTAATCCTGAGTTCTAATTTGATTGCATTGTGGTCTGAGAGACTGTTATGATTTCCATTCTTTTGCATTTGCTGAGGAGTGTTTTACTTCCAATTATGTGGTTGATTTTAGAATAAGTTCTATGTGGTGCTGAGAAGAATGTATATTCTGTTGATTTGGGGGTGGAGAGTTCTGTAGATGTCTATTAGGTCCACTTGGTCCAGAGCTGATTTCAAGTCCTTATTAATTTTCTGTCTCAATTATCTGTCTAATATTGACAGTGGGGTGTTAAAGTCTCCCACTATTATTGTGTGGGAGTCTAAGTCTCCTTGCAGGTCTCTAACAACTTGTTTTATGAATCTGGGTGCTCCTGTATTGGGTGCATATATATATATTTAGGATAGTTAGCTCTTCTTGTTGCATTGATCCTTTTATCATTATGTAATGCCCTTCTTTGTCTTTTTTGATCTTTGTTTAAAATCTGTTTTATCAGAGACTATGATTGCAACCCCTGCTTTTTTTTTTTTTTTTTTTTTTGCTTTCCATCTCCTTGGTAAATATTCCTCCATCCTTTTATTTTGAACCTATATGTGTCTTTGCACATGAGATGGGTCTCCTGAATACAGCACAGTGATGGGTTTGACTCTTTATCCAATTTGCCAGTCTGTGTCTTTTAACTGGGGCATTTAGCCCGTTTACATTTAAGGTTAATATTGTTGTATCTGAATTTGATCCCGTCATCCTGATGCTGGCTGGTATTTTGCACATTATTTGATGTGGTTTCTTCACAGTGTCTTTGGTCTTTATATTTTGGTATGTTTTTGCATTGGCTGGTACCAGTTTTTCCTTTCCATATTTAGTGCTTCCTTCAGGAGCTCAGGTAAGGTCATCCTGGTGGTGATAAAATCCCTCAGCATTTGCTTGTCTGTAAGGGATTTTATTTCTCCTTTGCTTATGAAGCTTAGTTTGGTTGGATATGAAATTCTGTGTTGAAAATTCTTTTCTTTAAGAATGTTGAATATTGGCCCCCATACTCTTCTTACTTGTAGGGTTTCTGCAGAGAGATCCACTGTTAGTCTGATGAGCTTCCCTTTGTAGGTAACCTGACCTTTCTCTCCGGCTGCCCTTAACATTTTTCCTTCATTTCAACCTTGGAGAATCTGACAATGTGTCTTGGGGTTGCTCTTCTCCAGGAGTATCTTAGTGGTGTTCTCTGTATTTCCTGAATTTGCATGTTGGCCTGCTTGCTAGGTTGGGGAAGTTCTCCTGGATAATATCCCGAAGTGCGTCTTCCAATTTGGTTCCATTCTCCCTGTCACTTTGAGGTACACCAATCAAATGTGGGTGTGGTCTTTTCACATAGTCCCTGATTTCTTGGATGCTTTGTTCAGTCCTTTTGATTCTTTTTTCTATAATCTTGTCTTCACACCTTATTTCATTAAGTTGATCTTCAATCTCTGATGTCCTTTCTTCCGCTTGATTGACTTAGCTATTGATACTTTTATATGCTTCATGAAGTTCTGTGCCGTGTTTTTCAGCTCCATCAGGTCATTCATGTTCTTCTCTAAACTGATTATTCTAGTTAGCAGTTCCTATAGCCTTTTATCAAGGTTCTTAACTTCCTTGCATTGGGTTAGAACATGTTCCTTTAGCTCAGAGGAGTTCGTTATTACCTACTTTCTGAAGCCTACTTTTCTCAATTTGTCCATCTCATTCTCCCAGTTCTGCACTCTTGCTGGAGAGACATTACAATCATTTGGAGGAGAAGAGGCATTCTCATTTTTGGAATTTTCAGCATTTTTGCACTGGTTTTTCCTCATCTTCATGGATTTATCTATCTTTGATCTTTGATGCTGATGACCTTTGGATGGGGTTTTTATGTGGGGTTCCTTTTTCTTGATGTTGCCATTATTGTATTCTGTTTGTTAGTTTTTCTTGTAACAGGCAGGCCCCTCTTCTGCAGATCTGCTGGAGTTTGCTGGAGGTCCACTCCAGGCCCTATTTGCCTGGGTAGCACCAGCAGAGGCTGCAGAACAGAAAAGACTGCTGCCTGCTCCTTCCCCTAGAAGCTTTGTCCCAGAGGGGCACCTGCCTGATGCTAGCCAGAGCTCTCCTGTATGAGGTGTCTGTCAACCCCTGCTGAAAGGTGTCTCTCATTCAGGAGGCACGGGGGTCAAGGACCCACTTGAGTAGGCAGTCTGTCCCTTAGCAGAGCTCGAGCGCTGTGCTGGGAAATCTGCTGCTCTCTTCAGAGCCAGCAGTCAGGAATGTTTAAGTCTGCTGAAGCTGCGCCCACAGCTGCCCCTTCCCCCAGGTGCTCTGTCCAAGGGAGATGGGAGTTTTATCTATAAGCCCCTGACTGGGACTGCTGCCTTTCTTTCAGAGATGCCCTGCCTGGTGAGGAGGAATCTAGAGAGGCAGTCTGGCCATAGCGGCTTTGTCTTGCTGTGGAGAGTTCCGCCCAGTCTGAACTTCCCAGCCTCCTTAACACTGTCAGGGGAAAACCACCTACTCAAGCCTCAGTAATGATGGATGCCCCTCCCCCCATCAAGCTTGATTGTCCCAGGTTGACTTCAGACTGCTGTGCTGGCAGCGAGAATTTCAAGCCAGTGGTTCTTAGCTTGCTGGGCTCTGTGGGAGAGGGACTTGCTGAGTGAGATCACTTGGCTCCCTGGCTTCAGCCCCTTTTCCGGGGGAGTGAGCGGTCCTGTCTCGCTGGGGTTCCAGATGCCATTGGGGTATGAAAAAAAAAAAAAACTGCATCTAGCTTGGTGTCTGCCCAAGCAGCCTCTCAGTTTTGTGCTTGAAACCCAAGGCCCTGGTGGGGTAGGCACACGAGGGGATCTCCTGGTCTGCGGGTTGTAAAAACTATGGGAAAAGTGTAGCATCTGGGCCAGATAGCACAGTCCCTCACGGCTTCCCTTGGCTCAGGGAGGTAGGTTCCCAGCCCCTTGCACTCCTCGAGTGAGGTGATGCCCCAATCTGCTTCTGCTCACCCTCCGTGGGCTGTACCCACTGCCTGACCAGTCCTAATGAGATGAACCGGGTACCTCAGTTGGAAATGCAGAAATCGCCCTCCTGTGTTGGTCTCGCTGGGAGCTGCGACCGGAGCTGTTCCTATTCAGCCATCTTGCCAGATCTTTCCTGAAGCTGAATTATTTTGCACCAATTTCTTTGCCTGGTAAGCAGGAAAGCACAAAATCAGAGTCTCCAAAATAGTCTTGGTTGGGGTGAGGGTACTATTATTTTCTAATTAAATGAATCTTTGATGTCATTTATAGCTGTAAGTTCTTTTGTTTATTTGCATTTAGCTTGAAACTTTCTTTTTTCATTTCTGAGAGTTGACTCTAAGGTGAGAATGAAAATATGAACTTGCATAGGTTGGAGCCAATATAAGAATGCTTATAAAATAGTCAAATAAAGAAAAGTAGAAAATAAACTCCCAGATTTAGGGGCAATAGTGATTCCTCTGAAAATTATTTTAAAAATTCAAACGTTCAATAAAGTTGAAAGAATTTTACAACGAACACCCATATTCACCACCTCCTTTTGTTCTATGACATCCCTCTCTACATCCATCAATTCAACTTGTTTTCTGATGCATTTTAAAATAAATTTAGACATCTACAGCACCTAAATACTGCAGCATTTATATGATTAGAGATCAATATTTATTCAGTATTTTTCATTTGATGTACATTTAAATACACAAATATTCAGCATACATTTGTTGGATTTTGACCAATGCGTATACCCAAATAACCCATATGCCTATCAAGACATATACATTGTCATCACTCCATAAATAAAGCATCATTCTTCAGGCTTCTTCCCATTCAATCTCCACTCCCATTCCACAGGCAACCACCATTCTGATTTCTTTTGTGTCAAAGATAAAATTGCCTGTTAGAACATTATATAAATGTAATCACAGGGTATGTACTTTCAGCATTAATCTTTCTCATTCGAGGTTTTAAAGATTTATCTATGTTTTTTCTTCCCTTCTGTTTCTAAATAGTAGTCCTTTGTATGAATATATCATAATTTATTTACTCATATACCTGGGATATTGGCCATTATGTATATAGCCACTATCGACATCCTTGTACAAGTATTTTTGTGTTCATATGTTTTTATTTATTTTGGGTAAATCCAAGGATTGAAATTGCTGGATCATAGTTTAGGTATATGTTTGGTTTTATATGAAACTTCCAGATATTTTTCCAAAATAATAGCACAATTTAACAAATCTTACCAACAAGGTATGTATGAGAGTTCCAGTTATTCTTTTTGTTTGTCTGTTTGAGACAGAGTTTCGTTCTTGTTGCCCAGCCTGGAGTGCAAGGGTGCAATCTTGGCTCGTCCCAACCTCTGCCCCTCTGGGTTCAAGCGATGCTCCTATCTCAGCCTCCTGAGTAGCTGGGATTACAGGCATGCACCACCATGCCCAGCTAATTTTGTATTTTCAGTAGAGATGGGGATTCTCCATGTTGGTCAGGCTAGTCTTGAACTCCCGACCTCAGGTGATCCACCTGCCTCAGCCTCCCAAAGTGCTAGGATTACAGGCATGAGCCATCATGCATGGCTGCATGAGAAAGATTTTTAAAAACCCCATATAACCCCTTAATATGATAGATACCACTTAATAAATAATACTTTATTGAATCCAACTTCTTTAGTTCATGGCATGAATGGTTAACCGCAAACAAACCAATTCCTAAATTCTTTGTGTTCCTGGGAAAAGGATAATTCAGTTGAAACTTTGAAGATACTTAGTAGTCTTAAGGGCATGAGGAGCTCAGTGAATAATTGACAGAGGAAGGGAAGAACCTCCCAATATGTAGAAAACTCTCAGAATAAAGTCATGAGCTGAACCAGTCAGCTTCATCCAAATCCCAGAAAACTGAGTTTCAGATAAGTTTTAGTAATATTATTATAAATACAAAATCAAGCAGGTACTGCAATGTTGATGAAAAACTGCTTGGTATAACAGATTATAAACTAGTTAATGGCATAACTCATTTTGTTACCCAAGAACTTTATAATTATCATGAAAGTGAGAAGCACAGACCACATTCTAAATAATATTGTTAATCAAGCACCCATAGAGTTTGAAATGAAATAATAAAAACCTTTCTAGACCTAAGATTCTACCTGGGCTCTGGATTTGGGGAAACGGCTTCTTCACTGTGCTGCTGCAGATTTCATTTCCTGTCTCTGCCCCTGCACCTCGTCCAGTGGCTCAGGGCCCACTCTCTTACCCTTGTAACTTCTATTTAATCAGACTCCTACTTTCCCGTGTATCATTTCTTTGTCAGACTTTTAATTCTTTCCTGTTCTCTGTGGGATGGCACTGAGGCATATTACTCCAAGCTAAACTCAAGGAGGGATCTCTTTTGCTGCAAAATTGGTTTTCTACAAAAAAAAAAAAAAAAAAAAAAAAAAAATTCTATCAGAAGCCGGTTATTTCCATATTCTAGCTGAAAATCCTTCTGTAACAGCTTGGAGGCCAGGCACGGTGGCTCACACCTGTAATCCCAGCACTTGGGGAGGCCGAGGTGGGCAGATCACCTGAGGTCAAGAGTTTGAGACCAGCCTGACCAACATGGAGAAACCCTGTCTCTACTAAAAATACAAAATTAGTAAGGTATGGTGGCACATGCCTGTAACCCCAGCTACCCAGGAGGATGAGGCAGGAGAATCGCTTGAACCCAGGAGGCAGAGGTTGTGGGGAGCCAAGAGCGTGCCACTGCACTCCAGCCTGGGTAACAAGAGGAAAACTCCATCTCATAAAAAAAACAGCTTGGAGTGTTAAGGAAAAGGCGAATAGGTGGAGAGTCATGATAAGATGGCACAATCTATTCCTCCTGTCTACCTGACACTCATACCCTTTGGCCAACATCTCTCCATTCCCCTTCACCCCCATTCTCAGCCCCTGGTAACCACCATTCTGCTCTCTGCTTTTATGAGTTTGGCTTTTTTTGATTCCACATGAGTGAGATCATGTGGTATTTGTCTTTTTGTGCCTGATTTATTTCGCTTAGCATATTGTCCTCTAGGTTTACCCACATTGTCGCAAATGACAGAATTCCTTCTTTGTAAAAGCTGAATAGTATCCTATTTTTTCTTTTCTTTCTTTGTTTTTAGTGGTGTATTTCATTGTGTGTATATCCTAGTTTCTTTATCCATTCATCCATTGCATACCCAGTTAATTGCATATCTTAGCTATTGTGAATAATGCTGCAATGAACATGGGCATGCAGACATCTTTTTGACAGACTGTGTTCCATAAATATATACAATTATTGTTTGCCAGTTAGAAACTTAAAAAATAATTTCTAAAAAGGTACAATCCAGTTAGTATAAAGAGTACTTTCTCTGGAGTTAAGATGCTTAGATTCAAACCAAAGCTCTGCCAGTAACTGGTCTGTGACCACAGACTAGATTTTTGGTTTTTTACTTCTTTGAGCCTCAATTTACATAGATATGCAATGAAAATAATAGTAGTAGTTACCTACCTCATATTATTATTTAAAGTTTTATAGGATGAAATTATTGCTACAAATACATTAAACATTTGTGGGTGTCTTCTACATGTCATGCTCTGTACCAAGCTCTGAAAATATACAAATGCGTAAAAACAAGACACATTCTGGAGTTGTTTATTGTCTAGTAGGTACTGAAATGGCCTACCCCCGATTATGGCATGCAGTGGATATTTGATTAGAGCTATATAGTTCTGAATGAGATAATTTTTGTCAGGAATTTATAAAAAAAGAAAGATAATTTGAGATCTTTTGAAAAATCAGGATCCATACATAGAGCTTTTAGGGCAATTCTAATTTTTTTTTCACTCTACTTTAAGTAAAGTTATTCTGATCTTAATAATTAAAAGAAAAGATCTTTATTTGTGTTTTGAAATTCTCCAGAAAGCAAGTGCAAATACTAGGCTTGCCATAATTAGTGTTGATGAGCTATTCTTTGCCTAAGAAAGCCATGCAAGCCATTTGCTCTCAGAAGATGAACTTGGCTTGTCTGGAAAATGAGTGGTCATCACCTATCTCATTGTCCGCTGCACCTCAGGACTGAAAGGTAAGAGAATCTATGTTGTAGAATTCCAACACCATTGAATGTTAGAGCAGGCAGGCACCTTTATGAACACCTGGTCCACTGTCTCGTTTCAAGTGTGGAAACAGGCCCACAGAGGGAACTAATTTTCCTGTACCATGATGGTTATTATATCTTTACTGGGGGAACAGAATTCAATGACGGGAATGAAAATTAAAGGCACACCTTTTAGTGTATTAGAACCACATCCCAATTAACTGAGTTTCAGCACACCACTAAAAAAGGAGGCTTCTCTAAGCCAAAGAACAGAATGAAACTGGAAAAGAAATGCTAAATAATGTATCTTAAAGATATACTTTTTGAAATCTCTGGATATGTGTTTATTTATAAATGGCCACAGGACAGACATTATTTCCTTACCTGATTGCTTATCCAAAATTAATCTTTTTTTTTCAAAAACCACTTTGAAGCAGCTTAAATGTTTCCCTGCCTGACATTTGCCTGAGTCATCTCCAAACCCTATCCCACTGTCACAAACACTTTCCTCTCTTCTAGTTCATTCCCTTAAGTATCTCAGTCTAGTAGGGGATGTTTCATGAAGTAGCCAGAGAAAAGATACATTTCATATGATTCCAAGGAGTTTAGCTTGAATTATCTACCATTCATACTCCTGCCAAAAATGATTGGTAAGAAAATTGATGTGCATAGATAAATAATGTAAGTAAGGAGCATGCTAGGCATCAATTTCTCTGTTTTCTAAGCTCTATTCCTGTATCATCTTGAATACCAGGAAGCTATGCGTCTGGACTGAGGTATTCTATACTGAGTACCTGGTTGTTTCATCATCTATTTATGTTTTATGCTTTAGGGTATAAAAACCTATACATATCCCCTGCTTGCATAACCATTGTTATTTTCTTAAAGGCTTAAAAAAATCTGTATACATACAGTCACTTTCCTTCCAGAACATCCTTTCAGTGTCCTAGCTTCAAAGTTTCTAAAGGTGCCAGTGATCTTCATCTCTCCTCCATTTTTAACCCCCCTCTTATGGTATAGCAATCAGACATCATCTTGGCTGCAAGTACAAAATGAAAACAAAACCCAAAAACCCTGACTTTCTATGGCTTATTATGAGGTTTAATTTTATCTTGTAATAAGCAATATGGAAGCAGATGATCTGAGCTGGTGCCACTGTTTATCTATGACATCAAAGATCGAATGTTCTTCAGCCTATATTCCACCATTCCCAGCATGCAGGATTTTCAACTTAACATTGCCAAAACATCATCTGCTCCTCCAGGTATCACTCCTGGATTTCAGGTAGAAAGAGGGCATGCAATACTAGCTGCATCTATCCCATTAAGTCAGAAAAGTAAAAGCTTTTCTAGAAACCTGAACAGACATATGCCTCTCTGTAGCAAATACGTCACATGTCCCCTCCTAGAGGCAAGGGATGCTGGGAATATTGCTTCCCCAAACAATATAGGAGTTTAGATATCCTATGATGAACCAACCAAAACTTTACATTATATCCCTTCCAGGCATCTGACCCCTGCTGTGGGGATGAGAATGACTTTATTTTAAATGCTAATCTGCTGTGTAACTTCAGACTAACCCTGAGTCTGGGAGTGCCTCTGAAATGTCTAGTTGATGTATTATTCTTTATGTAGAAACACTTATTCACTCTAAGTTTCCTCCACAAGAACTCTTGATGCCATTGCAGAAATCATAGGTGGTGACACACATAGCCACCTACATATTCTTTCCAGAGCATGTATGCTTTCCCCAAGGTATAAGCCATGAGCCTGAGGGTTGCAGTGTGGATCTCTAACTGTCTTGTGGCCACCAAGACCACACTTCTGTCTGTAAGTTCTAATAAATAGCCCCAAAATGACAAACTAGATTTGTTTGCCTCCTTCTTTGATTTCTCAGCTC
This sequence comes from Pan troglodytes, assembly GCF_028858775.2. Taxonomy (NCBI): domain Eukaryota; kingdom Metazoa; phylum Chordata; class Mammalia; order Primates; family Hominidae; genus Pan; species Pan troglodytes. The sequence goes on along the minus strand of NC_072417.2, from coordinate 69,059,814 downwards.
CTTCTGCATTTGAGGGCCACTTTGTATATACGGCCCTTTCACAGAACACCTGTCGTTCCTACCTTCCCCCTCAGCGGATGATTATGCCAATAAACATCACTGAGCACCTACAATTTGCTAAGTTCTAAGGACAGAATGATATATAATAAGACAAATGTGTGAATATGGAAGCATAGATAACCATTCTCTTCCTCACTTCTTTGATAGCTTAGAGAAAGGGATGCAGGAAATAGATGACAAAAGCTCAAAATTATGGGATACATTTCCCAAGAATGGCAGAAAAACAAGAGTAACTACAGTTCCTAAAGAATAACATTCTATGCCTCCATATTAGCATTAAGTGCAATACTTGCCCTAAAAAATTTGAAAAGATTTTGATAATTTTCTATAATTCCAAGTTGCCTAAGGAATAAATTACTGGCCAGGTGCAGTGGCTTACAGCTGTAATCCCGGCACTTGGGAGGCTAAGGCAGGAGGATGGCTTGAGCCCAGGAATTCAAAATCAGCCTGGGCAACATAGTGAGACTCTCTTTCTACAAAAAAAGAAACAAAAATAATAAATTATTAATTGTATTCTTGCAATTTAAACTTCATTTTTTAAATATCAAACTACCTGAACTGAGTTGCTGTTGAGTGGCTGGTATGCCATTATATGTTTTGTATATAACAACTTCTATCATTTACTTTTGCAGTTTGTCTTTCTTATTTCAGAGACCATCATTTTATCTTCAGGCCGAAAATATTTCCTGTGGTATTGAAAACAGCGTAGGCTCTAAGCATTGTGTCTATAGCGTTCAATAATTAAAGGTACCCTGAACAAGGATATGTAGGAGTGCTAGTTACAAAATGTGTAAAATGTTCTCAATGAAGGGATCAGAAGGATTTTGTACTCCAGGGGCTGCAAAATTGAGTCAATTCAAGGGACAGGAAGATAATGTAAATAAGTCATATCATGAGAAAAGGATCAACTATGGCAAACTAGAGAGCAATACCTATATAACCAACCAACCAACCACCTAAAAATATGTTTCTAATCAATCACAACATGGCAGATAGGGCCTGTAGATTATTGACCTCTGGTTCCAAGGCTTAAGAATGTGATGTGAGTTGCCTGGGGTTTCACAAAATGTAGCTGCCAGGGCCAGAACTCTAGCCCATGTCTCCTAAGGATTCATTCAGTATGTGCTTCCTCTTACTGCCATACTTCTCTTTTGTAGGTTGTCCACTTTCCCTAGAAAAGGGGAAGAACTTTGAGGACCTGTTATGTGCTCCAGACCTGCTTTTAATCTTCATCATATATTTGAGATTGTTGTTAATAGCCTCATTCTTCAAATGAGACAACTGAGATGCAGCAATGTTAAGTAACTTATCCGAGATTGACCTATTGATCTGTGGGCAGCATAATTAGGTGTATATTTTGCATCCAGGTCTTTGTGGACTTGAAGTTTATGTTTTTTAACTGTATTACATAGTCTTCATGAAATGCACCTCACCTCCAGGAAATATAAAGTAGTTTAAGTGCCTCAAAGTAGCAACTAGTAAGTAATCATTTTAGAAATGGGATCAAATGTGTATTAAGAATGGCTATCAGTTTCATAAATCCTGGCGATAATAATGAAAAAGAGACAGGGTTCTTTTTATAATCCTTTTAAAAAATAATTTCTGCTTTTACTTTACATCCAGGAGATATACATGCAGGTTTGTTATATGGGCATACCATGTGATGCTGAGGTTTGGGGTATGACTGATCCCATTACCCAGGTAGTGAGCATAGTATCCAATAGTTATTCAACCCCTTTTCTCCTCCTTCCCTCCTCCTTTAGTAATCTCCAGTGTCTACTGTTGCCATCTTTGTGTCTATGTTAACTAAATGTTTAGCTCCCACTTTTAAGTGAGAACATGCAGTATTTGGTTTTCTGTTCCTGCATGAATTCACTTAGGATAATGGTCTGTGGCTGCATCCATGTTGCTGCAAAGGGCATAATTTCATTTTTATGGTTGCATAATATTCCAGTGTATATATACTACATTTTCTTTATCCAATCTTGTGTTGATAAGCACCTAGGTTGATTCCATGTCTTTCCTATTGTGAATAGTGCTGTAGTGAACATATGAGTGCATGTGTCTTTTTTGATGATAGAACAATTTATTTTATTTTTGATATATACCAGTAATGGGATTTCTGGGCCAAATGGTAGTTCTAAGTTATCTGAGAAATCTCCAGATAGCTGTCCGCAGTGGCTAAACTAATTTACAGTGCCGCCAGCAATGTATAAGCATTCCATTTTCTCTGTAGCCTTGCCAGCATCTGTTGCTTTTTGACTTTTTAATAATAGCCATTCTGACTGATGTGAGATGGCATCTCATTGTGGTTTTGATTTGCACTTCTCTGATGGTTAGTGACACTGAGCATTTCTTCATGTTTCTTAGCCACTTGTATATCCTCTTTTGAGAAGTGTCTGTTCATGTATTTTGCCCACTTTTTAATGGTTTGCTTGTTGAATTGTTTAAGTTTTTATAGATTCTGAATATTAGATCTTTGTCAGATGCATATATTTTCTTCCATTTTGTAGATTGTCTACCCTGTTGGTAGTTTCCTTTGCTGTGCAGAAGTTCTTTAGTTTAATTACGTCCCACTTGTCAATTTTTGTTTTTGTTGCAATTGCTTTTGAGGACTTAGTCATAAACTCTTTCCCAAGGCCTGTATCCAGAATGGTGTTTCCTAGGTTTTTCCCTAGGATTCTTATAACTTCAGGTCTTACATTTAAATCTTTAATCCATCTTGAGTTAATTTTGTATGTGGTGAAAAGTAGGAGTTTCATTCTTCTGCATATGGTTAGCCAGCTATCTCAGCACCATTTATTGAATATGGAGTCTTTCCCCATTGCTTATTTTTGTCAACTTTGCCAAAGATCAGATGGCTGGCATTTTGTGGCAGATGGCTGGTGTTGTGTGAATTTATTTCTGGATTCTCTATTCTGTTCCATTGGTCTACATGTCTGCTTTTGTACTAGTACCATGCTGCTTTGGTTATCATAGCCTTAGAGTGTAGTTTCAAGTTGGGTTATGTGATGCCTTCAACTTTTTTCTTTTGGCTTAGAATTGCTTTGGATATTTGGGCTCTTTCTTGGTTCTATATGAATTTTAGAATAGTTTTTCCTAATTCTGTGAAATATAATGCTGGTAGTTAGATAGGAATAGCATTGAATCTGTAGATTGTTTTGGGCAGTATGGCTTTTTTAAAGATACCGATTCTTCCCATCCATAAGCATGGAATGTTTTCCCATCTGTTTGTGCCATCTCTGATTTCTTTCTACAGTGTTTTATAGTTCTCCACGTAGAGATCTTTCCCTTTCTTGGTTAGATGTATTCCTAGGTATTTTAATTTTTTATGGCTATTGTAAATGGGATTGTGTTCTTAATTTGGCTCTCAGCTTGCATATTGTTATTGTATATAAATGCTACTGATTTTTGTACTTTTTTTTAATATAAAACTTTACTGAAGTTGTTTATCTGTTCCAGGAGCCTTTTGATAGAGTCTTTAGGTGTAGAATCATATAGTCAGTCAAGATAGTTTGACTTCTTTTCCTGTTTGGATGCCTTTTATTTCTTTCTCTTGTCTGATTGTTCTGGCTAGGACTTCTGAGAAAGGATTCTTGATATTGTTGTTGCTGCTGCTGCTGCTGCTTTTCTTTCACATGTTCAATTCTCATTTTTCTAGACCTGTAAGCTGCATTCCACACAGGCGATCTCTCCTTCCTGCCATGCTCTCGAAACACTACATTTGCTTTCTGGACAGCAATCTTTGTTTTTCTCCTACCTCTCTGGTTACCTCTTCTCAGTCTCCTTTTTTATGTCCATCTTATCACTCAAAACAGTGAAGTAGGCCATGGTCTGGTCCTTGTTCCTCTTTTTTTTGTCACATATATTCAACCCCTAGATATTATTATCCAGCCACTCAGCTTTATTAAAATGCAATCTATACAATGATAACTTTCACGTTTATATTCCTAGTCCTGACCTCTTTCCTGAAGTCTGGCTGGTAGAGCTCCCCAATCTCTTATCTGAAAACATACTGTGCAGATGCACTTTAAAATGAATTTTTTTCAGATTTTATAAATTTATATCACAGAACACCCCCATCTAGGTCTGGGGCAGCATCCAATATTCAAATACATGGATATTTCTGCAAGAAGCACACCAAATTAGATGAACAATACTGAGAAATTGCCTCATGTCAATTCAAGTGACGTTTACTATCAAATGAGAAATAAAATCCACTTCTAAACTTTTCCTCTCCACCCCTATCCTGCTTTATTTTCTTACATAGCACTTACTAACTCTTGACATGTACTGTCCTGTTCATTTGCTTAAGGTCTGGCTTCCTCAAACCCAATGCAAACTTCATCAGAGCAGGGACTTTTGTATTGGTTCCTAGCTGTCTCCCCAATATCTACAACAGTGCCTGACACATATATGGTGCTCAGTAATTATTTCATGAAGGAAAGAATGAATCCCCAAATACAGAAAGAGATGGCCAAGTGAAACACTTCCTTTTCACCCGATTCTGCTGGAGTGTGACTGAATGTTGGATTCCAACAGGTTCAGTGTCACAGTTCACAAAAACTGCCCTTCTTGTCACCTTCACTGCTTTAAGTAACTTCGAGTAACTGTAGGCCAGAATTCCAAGGACCTTTAAATATTTACTAATTATATCCCTAAGTTCATTTTAAAAATAAGTAACTTGAAGCCCAGAGAGGCTACAGAACTAGTTCCTGATTACCAGAGACAAATCTCTAGCAGAATTGAGACCAGAACTCTGGCTCAAGAGATCTTTCATCTCATTTATTTCAGACCTCCACAGATACAAAAAGTATTCATGGAATGTTGAATGGCTCTGAAATTTTAATAACCTGGCTTATTGAACTATTATAAGAAACCTGTAACCTTTTTGTCACTAGGCAATGAATTTTGTTTTCACAAGAAATATGGAACTTAATTCTTTTAGACCGTAAAACATCCCTTACCTTTCTTCCTAGGATAGGGCATTTCAATCTGTAAAAGGTTCAGAAGTAAATGTATATTAAAAAGAACTGGATAGTGCTGTTGTATTTCAACTTAATGCATCTGTCTTCAAATGCCATTCCCAAATTATGTTAATTATTATATATCTATATATGATGTATAATTATATATTTTTATAAATATCCAAGTGCTGTACACATCAGACAATGTACACAATATTACATATATAATATACAGTGCATATATATATATATATATATATATAACCAGGATGCAGAATTTTCTTGCTCTCTCACTTACCAACTATATGAGCTTTTAAAAGTCACTTAATTACTTTGTGTCTCACTTTTATTATGGGAGAAATAGTAATATTAACAATAACTATGGTAGTATTTGTCCTACTTATCTCAATGGTTTGTTGCAAGTTTGAAATATAATAATATTCCTCACTTTGTACTATGAGGTGTAGTTTTCTAAATCTAACATCAACTACTAAATGCAAGTATTGTATACCAGTTAAGATCATAGACTATGGACCCAGATTGTCCAGTTGGAAATTCTGGCTCTGCAATTACCAGCTATGTGACCTGGAGCAAGCTGCTTAATGTTTCTGGGGTTTATTTTCCTCATCTATAAAATAGGGATTATAATAACAGCTACCTCTAAAGGCTGTTTGAAGTTTAAATGTATTGATGTATGTAACATGCTTAGACCAATGCCTGATTCCTAGTAAATGCTAAGCATTAATGTGACTGTAATGCAATTAAGAAACTGTTATTATATTTAGCAGATATACACAGCCAGATATAGAGCTATTGTATTAATAAAAATATTGCATTTATGTGGTTATACACAGATGTAGAAAAAGAGTCATAGCTATGTAGCTAGTGAACCCAGTAGCTCTGTTATTTTTATTGCTTCTTAATGGAGACCACAGAAGTACATGGGAAATATGAGAGTGTGGTTCCAGCAATCTACTATAGTTAAGTTCATATTGCAAATCCCTTAAGTATATCACTAACTTTCCATATTGTTAGAATTTAGTCCTTGCAAATGCAGCCACTGCTTGGGCAGGATGTAGCAGCTGCCCAACAGGTGTTGAGAAATATGAGAATTGAGGGAGAAACCATAATTCCCTGCAGGGAGCAGACTCTCTTTTAATGCTTTATTGAGAAAAAAAAAGCAAAGTAACATAAAGGAAGAAGCATTGTGCCTAAAAATGAAAGTTATACTTTAGAAATGAAGGTAAAGCAAAAGATTCGCCCTCTCCTGGGAGGTGAACTTTTTCTAAGTCACCTCAGACTAACAGGAAATTGGCTTTGTTCTTAGCATCGCCTTGGCTAGGAAGTTTACCATCTCCCTTGACTTTAATGCAAACCATCGTGACAGGAAGCTCTGCATTTTCTCTAAGTCCCTCCTGCTGTGAGTTAATGCAATGTTTGTGTTTGCTTATTTCAGGCACACAGTGGATGTGGGAGAATCCTCCTCATGATCAAAAGCATTTTTTCCTTTCCTAGGAGAAAGATTATTTGATGTCTCATCCAATTCACTTAGACACTTTTCTTTGGCTATTGTGTTTTAAGATTGCACTGTAGATGTTTAGCCAGTCATTTAACCTCTCAGAGCATTGTTCATAAAGAATATTTGATGACTAATCACATCATTTACGGAATCTATAACATTTTAGATTATGTGTGCCCAGCATTGAGCCAGATACTACTGAAAGCATAAAAGAAATATATGGCTTTCAAGGAATATAAAACTTTCATGGAGATTTATACACAAAGAAACATTTAAGAGCAAAACAAGAGAGTATACAATAGATGGCTTGGCTAACTGCCTGTTTTCCTTGCTAGAAATCTAACCATATGTCTTGTTCTATGTTACACTGTAGGGCCTATCCAGCACAGCAGCTATATCATAGCAGGCACTCAAAGACTTGTTGAATAAATGAACGGATGTAGAAATGATGATGTAATAAACATTACTAGCTATAAAAATTATTAAATTTTGAGGTAAAATAACTCCTCTGGAAATCAAGCCTAAACAAGTAATATAAAATAAAGAAAACAATTGCAGAGATAGTTCTAAATGCTCACCAAGACCATTTTCTCTTCTCTCCAGGTACATAGCAGGACTGCCTCTCCTAGCATCCCTTGCAGCTAGATGAAGTCATGTGACTGCATTCTGGCCAATGGTGTGTGTGCATAAATCTTGTATATCCCTTCCAAGCAGACTCCTAAAGCCTCCTTTGAAATTCTTCATGCTTTGTTTTTTCCTTTATCTGTCTCCTGAATTTTGAGGACCATCCGAAACCTTTGAAGTCCTAGAAGATGGCACAGCCACCAGATGAAAAAAGCCTGATCCCTAACTAATGTGTGGAGCTGAGTGGAGGGGAGCAAAAATGATGACCCTGGGCTGTGATGTGAGTGACAAATAGAAAAAGATTTGCATTTTTTTAATACATTGAAATGTTAGTCTATACTAACCCATATGATTGTATTAGCAAAAGATATAGATAGCAGCATTATTTATAATACAGGTTGAATATTCCTTATCCAAAATGCTTGGGAGCAGAAGTGTTTGCATATTGGTTATTTTCAGATTTGGGAAAATTGGTATATACATAACGAGATAGCCTGGGAATGAGACCCAAGTCTAAATATGAAATTCATTTATGTTTCATATAAACCTTACACACAGAGTCTGAAGGCAATTTTTTATAATATTTTAAATAATTCAGTGCATAGAACAAATTTTGGTTGTGTTTTGACTGCCACCCATCACATGAGGTCAGGTGTGGAATTTTACACTTGTGACATCATGTCAGCACTAAAAATGTTTCAGATTTTGAAGCACTGCAAATTCTGGATTTTTGAATTAGGGATGCTCAATCTGTAATAAAAAAGCATCAACTACCATTTGGTAAAGACAAACTACCAAAGAGAATTTTAGTAAAGAGTATGAATTATTCATAATGTAATCCATTCATGAAAAGTGATTGTTGTGAACATTATGTTGTAATATAAAAAAAGCTAACATTTTGATGTAAAAATCAGACTGTTGTAGATACATTCTTATATAATTCTTATTCATAAGCTAAAAATGCTTGTAATATTAAAACACAGGAAGTAAATACATCACAATGTCAACTACAGTTGTGTTAAAACATATAGATTGAGGTGATTGGTTTTTCTATTCTTAAATTTTTTATTTTTAACACTGTGGCACCTTTGCATTATAATTTAGAAATATAATTTTTTTTAAAAAAAATGTTATTTTGGGCCAGGCACAATGGTTCATGCCTATATTCACAGCACTTTGGGAGGCTGAGGTGGGAGGGTCAACTGAGGCCAGATGTTTGAGACCAGCCTGGATAACAAAGTGATATCCCATCTCTACAATTTTTTTTTTTTTAATTAGCCAGCATGGTAGCACATTCCTGTAGTCTTAGCTACTTGAGGGGTTGAGACAGGAGGGTCACTTGAGCCCAGGAGTTCAAGGCTGCAGCGAGCTATGATCTTGCCTCTACACCCCAGCCTGGTGACAGACACTCTGTCTGTAAAAAAATAAAATAGGTTATTTTTTAAAGTGAAGTTAATTCTCAGATGGTAATCATACAAACCGTGAAGGCTTTCCCTTCTCTGAAATGGAGGAACCCACAGAGTCAGAGGAAACGTCATGGGAAGGGTATAACTAGCGTGGGACTTAGAAGGATAAAGAGGACTGACTTAGCAGAGAGAAGCAAATCATGTTCCAGGTAAATAGAGGAGGATTACAAGGTGGAAATGAAGGGCTTGAGGATATAAAGAGATTCTGAGTCTGCCCCAAAATTTCAAGATATTGGACTGAGTAACCTTTTGGGGGCGTTCTGAGAGTTCTCTTCTTGCCACCACATTCCAATAATCCATTATTTTTGCAGAACTGCAATTCTGTCCGCCCATAAGTCAAATGCTTGGGCCTGCTCTCTTGGAAGTGGAGACCTGCTTGCAGGGTTGCATTCATCTGTGAATTGAATTCCCATTGTAGGGTCCCAGTGAAGTCAGGACCAGCAACAGTGCTACTCTCTAACTTGAGATGTTGGCCTCAATCAACTCAGCAGTCTAACTGACTGATTAAGTAATGTATAAATTAAGTAGATCGCATAGACTGGTTAAACAGAATTTTTCGATCCAGACTCATTTCTGTAGCTCATTTCCCTTATGCACTCACTAAACCTTGAACTGGAAGCAAACATGTGACAGACTCAGAGTCTGTCTTCACAGAGCCAACAGACTTGGGAGAATGGTATGAGGATGGAAAGCTAAAGAAACACCGCTTATTGAATATTCACTCTATGCCATGGATAAGACTGAGGACTTTGACAAACTCTTGTCATATCCTTTTTGAAATAGGCACTGTCATCTCTGTCCTACAAATCAGAAAATAGGCTTAGAGAGGCTAAGTGATTTTTTGAAGGTCACACAGCAAGATGCAAGCTGCCAAGATTAAATTGAAATCTAAGTCTGTCTAAATTCATTTTCTAAGAAGTTTCAATAGAAGCCAAATATCCTCATGATACTAAAGGAAAGAGGGAGAAATGAATTATTCTGGGAGTTCAAAAGAGATTCCAAAGGTAGGACTGGTAGAAGGATGTGAAACAAAGGGGCGGCAGTTTTTGTTGCTGTTATAAATAGATGGATATTTGGTGCAGAGTCTTAGTTTCAAAGCAAAGCTGTTGCTTTGTGGGTTACTTGGGGAGGGCTTAGGGGCAGCTGCCCAGCATTAGTTGGAAATGCTCAGGCCAGGCTTGAGTGTCCCTCAAGTCTCCTTTCTCTATTTGTGAAGGCCAGGTATGCCTTTGAAACTCAGCCTTCTAAAATCCTGTCTCTCCAGGCTTGGAAACAGGCCTGTCAGAGGCAAACAATCAAGACGTGTTTAGTCACCCCTTCACAAGTAAGCATTTTAAAAGGTACGTCTAATCCATTCCAACTCCTCATAAATGACAAGAGCCTGCCCATTACCACAGTTACCAAATCAGCACTCTGAGTCTCCATCCATTTCCTTGCCTGTTACAGAACACTGAATGAGAGGATGCCGCTGAGCAGGTGAGGTGAAACCTCTTTCTGCTCCACTCACAACGCTGCCTCAGCCCCTGGTTGTATTAGAATCTTAAGCCACCAATTTGCAGAGATAAAAGTAAATCTATTAATTAGCTAGGACAATGGGACTGATGTCTCATAACAGAGGGCACAGCCACATTAATCAGTCAGTACAAGGGTCAGGAGACCTGAGGACCCACACATATTTAGCCATTCATATGATCTTTCTGAAACACAAGTCTGACAGCGGGCCTTCACTGCACCTAAATATGTATTGATTCCAATCTTCACTAGCAGATTAACTCCAAACTCCCTAGTTTGACATAAAGCACTCAGCAATCAGTCCATAGCCCACCCTTTCAATCTCATGGCTCCTTCAACCGTAAGGCTTATCTCAAGTGTCCCCTCCTCCAGGAAGTCTCCCTGGTTCTATTCAATCTACTTTCTTGCACCCACTCATAACACATTTCATTTTGCTGTAGCTATCTTTTAGCTTGTCTGTCTCCCCCACCTGTGAGCAACCAAAGGAAAACAGGCTGCATTGTTCTCATCTTTCTTTTCTTTTACAGTGATTAGCACCCTACATGGTATGTCGTAGGCATGTAATAAAATTTGAGTAAATTATGACTGTGCCTTTCCTCACTGTTGGTTTCAGCAACTCCAAATACCCTGGACCATTCCTAGAATATGCTCTGCATCCCATGACCTCAGTGCCATTCCTGATTCTCTTCCTTTCACCTGAAATACCTTCAACCCACACCCCCACACCCCCCACTACACTCAGTTTGAAGAAACTGCAACCATCTTTTATTTACTTCACCTAAAATGCTGCTGGAAATCTGAAGCCTTCTATGACTCTCCAAGGCAGATCTGGAGACCTCCAAGGCAGAACTTGTTGTTCTCAATCTAGGATTCCAGTTCTTATTCTTGGGCTCTGGTTAGCTGAATGTATCTGTCTCATCCATAGATTGCAAATTCCTCCAGGACAAAAACCAGTCTTTACCCATGTTTCTGTTCTACATCTGCCATCTAAGCAGATGCTTAATACTCTACGTGGAATTAAATAATAAAGTGACCAGCAGTCACTAAAAATGATCTTCAAATCAATCTGTCTCTCTGCAGAAATATTGCCTGAGCCTCCTCCTCTCCTAACCCCTCACCTAACAATGAGACTTTGTTTTGACAGCTCACTTCACTTCTCACACCTGAGCTGCAAGCTTCAAGCAGTGGCTCAGGGAGGATAGGAAATGTGGTGAATGATGCTTTCTCCACTCAGGATAGAGGCAGGATTGGTTTTTAAAGTGGTTGCCATTTGGAGCAGCAGCCTAAGATCAATCACTATCCTTGTTCTTGCCAAGCTGTGAGCAGTTTTTGTTTCCGATCTGCCTATCAGGAAAACATGCTTCTCTTCGTAAACCTGTCTTTGGGCTAAGATGATTGAAAGGGAGGTGAGGAGAAAAATGAAAAAGAAAAAGTAGAAAAACCAAACAAAAAGGTAGGGAAAAATACAGTCCCCAAAACCTTCAGTTTGATTGAAAAAACCAAAACAGGAGTTTTGGGTTCAGTCAGGCTTATTCTTTGCTACTAAACTACCATGTAATCTTGGAAAAGTTACTTACTCTACCTAAACCCCCATTTCTTTATCTACAGGGGTGGATTGAGGACTAAATGAGATGATCCATGTTTCAAATAAAAAGCACTGAACAGTGTCTAAGAAGGTGCTCAGTAAGTATATATTTTTGTCATCGCCAAGTTGCCAGGAGGAATTACACCATCATATCATGTTATATTTATGACTTAAGTCAGCTTCCCTGGAGCAGACTGAGAAAAGATTTGTGTACCAGTAACTAAATTATAAAGTGCTCCTCAGAGGAGCCTGTGAGGTATTGGGGAAGTAGGACCTGGAAGGAGAAGAAGCCAAACCAGCACAGGATTTTAGGCAAAGTCTCAGGTTTGGTCTTCACAGGGACACTGGAGTGTCAATTACATCTAGAGGATGTCCCAACTCTGGAAAAAGGGGCTGCACTTTCACATATTCTCATCCTTAGTCATTGGCTAAGGTTACCGTAAAGGGATACACACTTCAAGGGACTCTGATTCTTGAAGCCTCAGGTAAAACAGCCCCAGTAACCCAAGAGTGGTCTTTGCAAGAAAGCAAGAGCTACTGACCTTCAGGAGCAAAGCACACACATGCCAACATATGGGCACCTGGAAATGGTAAGAGGGGTCTGAGGACAAATGGATGCATCACTGTCTGTGTCCAGGATGCTTTGAATGAGGCACTTTTAAAAAAAAACAGTTTTATTGAGGTATAATTGATGTATAAAAACTGCACATATTTAATATATACAATTTTATGAGTTTGGACATATGCAAACACCTGTAATACCATCACCATAATCAAAGTAATTTATGACAAACGCACCTGCCAGCAATAACTTAAGCATGCCTTGAGAACGACCCTGTATCGCAGACACACCTGAATATAGTTTTGAGTTCTGAGCTAAGGAATCCAGGAGAGGCCAACTTGGAGAGTTATTCCTTATCTATGAGGAACAACTGAGCCCCCGACCAATCCCACGGAATGCAGGCCATATGGGGGATCAAGGCCCTTTGTTTTGAGTTACGTGAAGGTTGCCAGGTGGAGGTTGTTAGGGGAATGGGATTAAGTTAAAATGCTGTATAAACTGCATGCCTTTTGCTGCCTACCCCGCCACAACTGGACTATGCAGTTATCCTGTCCAGCCTGCCACCACTGAACTCTTTCTCCTGGATATAAGTCCCCAGAAAAACTCCATGTCTTGTTTGCAGTCCCTGGGTCTCTTGTTTGGGCTCTTCAGCCTTGTACCATCCCCACTGGAGTTGACAGGGTTTCAGCACAACAGTAATAAATATACACATCACCTCCAACAGTTTCCTTGTGTCCTTCTGTGTTGTGGGGGGTAGAGGGGTATTTTTGTGGTAAGAACATTTAACATGAGATCTACCCTCTTAAATTTTTAAGTGCACAGTACTGTATTAACTATAGGCACTAGTTGTGTAGAAGACCTCTTGAGCTTATTCGTCATGTGTAACTGATATGAACAATATATACTCATTGAATAACTCCTCATTTCCCTCTCCTCCTATTCCCTAGCAACCACCATTCTGTTTACTGCTTCTGTAAGTTTGACTATTTTAGATACCTTATATAAGTGAGATCGGACATTTGTCCTTCTTTGACTGACTTATTTCACTTGGCATAATGTCTTCCAGGTCCATCCATGCTATTCCAAATGGTAGGATATCCTTTTTAAGGCTGAATAATATTCTATTGAATGTATATACCCAATGGACATTTGGATTGTTTCCATATCTTATATATTGGGAATAGTGCTGCTATGAACATGGAAGTGTAGAGCTCTTTGAGATTCTGACTGCAGTTATTGTGGATATATACCCATAAGAAGGGTTGCTGGATCATATGGTTGTTCCATTCTTAATGTTTGTGAAACCTCCCTCCTGTTTTCCACAGCAGCTGCACCATTTTCCTTTCCCACCAATAGGGTACAAAGGTTTCAATTTCTCTGCAGTCTCACCAACATTTGCTGTCTTTTATTTTTTTGATAATGGCTATTACAGCAAATGTGATATCTCACTGGTTTTGATTTGCATTTCCCTGATTCTGAGTGATGTTGATGGAGCACTTTTCTTATAACTGTTGGCTATTTATATGCCTTCTTTGGAGAAATGTCTATTCAGGTCCTTTGCCCGCTTCTTACCCAGATTACTCAGGGTTTTTTTTTTGCCTTTGAGTTATAGGAGTTCCTTATATATTTTAGATATTAACCCCTTATCAGATATATGTTTTGCAAACATTTTCTGCCATTCCATAGGTTGCCTTTTTATGCTGTTGATTGTTTCCTTTGCTGTGTTAAAAACTTTTTAGTTTGATGTAGTCCCACTTGTCTATTTTTGTTTTTGTTACCTGTGCTTTTGATGCCATGTCCAAGAAATTATTGCCAAGACCAATGTCATGAAGCTTTCCTTGATGTTTTCTTCCCATAGTTTCATAGTTTCAGATCTTACATTTAAATTTTTAATCTATTTTGAGTTCATTTTTGTGTATGGTGTAAGATAGGGGTCTAATCTCATTCTTTTGCATGTTGATAGCCAGTTCTTTCAACACCTTTTATTAACAAGACTATTCTTTCTTCATTGTGTATTCTTGGCACCCTAAGCACTTTTTCCTGCATTATGCAGTTGATCCCCACTACAACTCTGTATTAGATAATATGAGTATTATTAAGCCTGCATGGCAGACAAGTAAATCGAGGTTCAGAAAAGTAACATGATTTTCTCAGTCACCTAGTCATGCAGAGATGGAACATTGGCACCATTTCCTGATTCTTTGGTCCTTTTGGGAAAATCCTGAGCATTCCAGGGATCTCACAATTCTTGGTAGTAACTCCACTATGAGTTCATGAATGCTGTGAAAACACCATTTGGGGTACAGATGGTTGTGCATAAGGCTTATAAGGAGATATCTTTTTTTATTTATAAGAATATTGCCTGTAATCCCAACACTTTGGGAGGCTAAAGCAGATAGAACACTTGAACCCAAGAGTTTGAGACCAGCCTAGGCAACATGGTGAAACCCTTTCTCTACAAAAAATAAATAAATACAAAAATTAGCTGGGCATGGTGGCACGTGCCTGCAGTCCCAGCTACTCAGGAGGCAGAGGTGGGAGGAATACCTGAGTCTAGGAATTTGAGGCTGCAGTGAGCCATGACTATGTCAGTGCATTCCAGCCTGAGTGACAAGCTGTCTTTTAAAAATGTATATGTACACTTCTGTTCATGTATGTATTAGTGTGTATGTGTCTATGTATTAGTCTGTTCTCGCACTGCTAATAAAGATATACTTGAGACTGAATAATTTATAAAGAAAAAGAGGTTTGATGGACTCAGAGTTCCACATGGCTAGGGAAGACTCACAGTCATGGAGGAAGGAAAAGGAGAAGCAAAGGCATATCTTACATGGCAGCAAGCAAGAGAATGTGTGCAGGGGAACTGCTCTTAATAAAACCATCAAATCTCATGAGACTTATTCACTATCACAAGAACAGCACAGAAGAAACCCACCCTCATGATTCAGTTACCTCCCACTGGGTCCCTCTCATGACATGTGGGGATTATGGGAGCTATAATTCAAGATGAGATTTGGGTGGGGACACAGCCAAACCATATCAGTCTACATGTGTGTGTGTTTGTGAAGTCACATCCACCAAAGAAGAAAGACCAAAAGGATGTTAATTTAAAATGTTAACCATAGGTTGAGGGGTTAGAAAGTGACCCGAAGAGGATGGCCTGTGGTACTTCTAGGGAAGAACCATCTGTCATGGCAAGTGCTAAGAGTACAGAGAAAATAGTAGAGTGTCTCCAGGGAGCAGTGGACACCCAGTCCTCTAAGCTTCTGAGGTTTTCTGCATCATGACTTAACTGACACTGAGTAAGGAAGAGCTTCCAGGGCACCATCTCGAGAGGGAGCAGCTTTGAGATGGGCCTGTGAGAAGGGCCCTGATGTCTGCTCTTTGCCCATGATCTCAGAGCTGCTTGACCTTTTGCCACACGTATGGAATGGAGGTGGGGGATTGGTGGGGGAGGGTGACTGTTTTTTTTAATTCCAAGGAAATCAGTGGAGAAAAAGTCAGCACAGAGTCATAGTTGAATGTCTCCATCCTTCTTTTCTCACATCCCACTCCTGCCGCCTAGGTAGCTATTGGAAGGAGAAACAAAAGCACATTACTCCCAAGAAACCATAACGCTCCACTGTTGTCCTTTATTAGTTCCTTACTAGTTTCTACTGAGGAAGAAAGTTAAATGACCTCACTTAGGGCTTAGAAAGCCAAATCCAATTCAGGAGATATTCCTATATTAATCAAATAGTTCCAACACACTTTTAACTTCCTTAAAGTGCTTTCACATCTATGATTTTATTTGTAGACAGCTCTGCAAGACTGGCCTTGAAAAAAAGAAAAGGCAGCAACAATCAGTAGTGAGAATGAAAAGAAGAAAATGAGCCCAAGCAAGACACTGAACTCTAGGCCAGGCTTCTCAACACAGCTGCACATCAGCACCAGCTGAGGAGGCTTCCAAAGTCCCCACACCCAAGCTGCAGCAAAACCACTTAAATGAGGATGAAGTGGGTGAAATCCAGATTTCAATAATTGTTAATACCCTCAGATGATTCCAGCATAAAGACAGGTTTGAGAATCTCTATGCTAAAGGGAGCTAACTAGTCAAGGCATCCACATCTGACATTTTGTAAGAACCAGATGATTAAACCTACCAAGAAGGGGAGACCTTGAGTTAGTCATTCACCAAATATTTATTAAGCACTTCGTAAGAACAAGGCACCATGCTCTGTGCTCGGGGGACCCAAGATGAAACTCCCCAGGTTCTATGTTGTCTGTACCCACAGTCTTGGTGGGGAAGAGTGGTAGATAAAAAAAATAACTGAGAATAACTGTGGTCCTTCCTGAAATGGGAGATGTTGTGCAGGGGGTACAGACTTGCAGTTATAAAATGAAAAAGTTCTGGAGATCTACTGCACAGCACGGTGACTGTAGTTAATAATAATTATATTAGTCCATTCTCACACTGTTATAAGGAACTACATGAAATTGGGTAATTTATAAAGGAAAGAGGTTTAATGGACTCACAGTTCAGCATGATGGAGGAGGCATGAGGAAACTTACAATCATGGCAGACAGCAAAGGGGAAGCAAGGCACCTTTTTCACAAGGTGGCAGGAAGGAAAAATTAACGCGAAAGGAACTACCAAACACTTACAAAACCATCAGATCTCCTGAGAACTCCCTCACTATCATGAGGACAGCATGGGGGAAACCGCCCCCATGATCCAATCACCTCCACCTGGTCTCTCTCTCAACACGTGTGGATTATGGGGATTATAATTCAAGATAAGATTTGGGTGGAGACACAAAGCCTAACCATATTAATAATGTATTGCATACTTGAAATTTGTTCTTACTATACCTACAAAAAAAGGTAACTGTGAGGTGACTGACATGTTAATTCATTCGATTGTGGAAGTTATTTCACAATGTATATCAAAACATATACCTTGAAATTATAGGATTTTTATTTATCAGTTATACCCCAATAAAGCTGAAAAAAGGACATTGTGTGTGGTATGGTGATTCTGGTATGGGAGAGCATATCAGGGAATGAGGCTTAGGAGTATGGAGAGTATGGCAAATTCTGTTTGTGCGTTTGGACCTATCAGCCATGGGGAGGGCACATGTCTGAGAGTACTGTAAGCATAGGAAACATTAGTCCTTACCTTATCCTCGAGGACCCATACTGGGAAGGTGAACACACACATACATAATCACACACTCACAACACATGCATGTTCCCACTTATTGAAATCAGCCCAAATGTAATGCCCAAACCCAACTTTCTGCAAATTCCCAGGGATATATGTGCTCCATGATTATTTCTATATACAAATTTCTCTTTCTGATAAACCTAAATTCTCTTTTTCATTTCATTCCCCTGGCTGGTACTTTTTCTTTTGTTTGGTACCAATAGAGATGATGAGGTTTTTGATTTTCACCAGAATCTTTCATGCCAACATCTTGTACCCTTAGTAGACTTTTTGAAAATTGGGATGATAGAAAGCATTTATTTACTTATTTTTAGAGACAAGGTCTCACTTTGTCACCCCGGCTGCAGTACAGTGTCGTAATTATAGTTCATTGTAACCTCAAATTCCTGGCCTCGAGTGATTATCCTGCATCAGCCTCCCAAAGTGCTGGGATTACAGGTGTGAGCCTTTGTGCCTGGCTGGAAAGCATTTGTATTACAGAGAAACAAAAGTTAAAATGAAAGTTTTAGACATCCTTGTTTTCAAAGTCCTTGGCCAGAAGCCAAGATGGCCAACTGGACACAGCCAGGAGGAGCATCTACCAATGAGAGACTGCCAGTCTGGAAGACAGGTATACTCCAAGCAGATCTTTGGAGGGAAGGCATTGAGAGTTGATGGAGGGAGGATGTAGACACTGGGTTGAAGAAGGAGAAAGCTGGAAACCCTGCACAGTGCTGCTGAGTGCTGGGACTAATTCCTGGCTCCCAGCAACTCCTTGGGAAGGGGTGAGTTGAACAGGCAAGGGGTAGCTGACTCTTGCCACAGACCTCTGGAATCCTAGCTGTAGGAGACCCTATGAACCCCACAGACACTTCACCCAGCAGGGAGAGCTGCTTAGAGGGGTGGCAGAGACAGGACTTCAGGCTGTGCAGAGATCAGAGGGTTTGACATGGAAACAGCTGCAGTGGAGCATGGCCAGGAATGTCCATCCCCTAAGGCTCACCATGTTCCTCTAGGAGACTTTAGCCTTTGGGTGACTCTTGGACCTGGGCAGAGAACGGTGGTCTTGCCAGTGCCAGTCTGATCTGAGTGCTCCCCTGTGTGCCAGCCTTTCCTAGGGTCCCAGCCCAGCCTGGCCATGCCTGCTTGCACCATAGCCTCAGATGCCCAAGTAGGGTGCTTTCCAGGAGCCCTCATCATAGCTCCTTCATCAGAGGACCCCGCCTAACTGTTAGGTAGCTCCTGCTGGCCAGCCTGTGCTAATGTGTACCAGCCACCCACAGCCTTCCTGCACTGCAGCCTCCCCATGTCAGTTTGCTGGCATTCACTCACTCACACCTCACACCCCAACTGCTTTACTGGCATACATGAATGTGTGGACCTCACCTCCCTTCCCCTGCTTGTGCTCATGTGAACACACACCCTACTCCCCCCACCACCCTCCCTCTGCCAGTGCCATACTCCTGCCAACATTCAGACATCCCACCACACTGTTGCACCAGCATGAGTGTGAGCACAGATGCCATTGCCCTGTCCCCACTGGCACTATACTCCCATTGCAACACTGCTGCCACCACCATCAGTGTGAGCACATGCAAGAATGTCACTGTTCCACTGCTGCCAGTGTGAATGCATACACGGTGCCACTACCCCACTACTGCGAGGGGCCGGAGAACAAAACAGGGCCTAGCACCAGGCCCCCAGAGTTAGAGCATACAGCTCAGGAGTGCTAAACTGAGATTTGGCCCCTGAAGTCTTCCAGAAATGAAGCCAGACAACTGAATCCACCTGTTGCCACAATCAAACCCCCAAGGCACCAAAGAAGATAGAAGCAAAACCCCATCCAAAGGACAGCAACTTCAAAGATTAAAGGAACATCAACACACAGAGAGGAGAAAGAACCAGTGCAAGAACTCTGGCAACTCAAAAAGCCAGTGTCTTCTTACCTACAAACTACCACACTAGTTTCCCAGGAATAGCTCTTAACCAGGTTGAAATGGATGAAATAACAAATATGGAATTCAGAACATGGATAGGAATGAAGATCATTGAGATTCAGAATAAAGTTGAAACCCAATCCACGGAATCTAAGGAATACAATAAAATGATACAAGAGCAGAAAGAGAAAATGGCCATTTTTAGAGAGAACCAAACTGACTTTACAGAACTGAAAAACTCACTACAAGAATTTCATAATACAATTGCAAGTACTAAGAACAGAAAAGACCAAGCTGAGGAAAGACTCTCCAAGCTCAAAGTCTGGGTCTCTGAATTAACTCAATTGGGAAAAAAGTAAAGACAAAAGAATTTAAAAGAATGAACAAAACCTCTGAGAAATATGGGATTAGGTAAAGGGACCAAATAGAGGACTCATTGACATCTCTGAAAGAGAGGAATAGAAAGCAACTTGGAAAACATATTTGAGGATATTGTTGAAGAAAATTACCTCAAGCTCACTAAAGCAGCCAACATTCAAATTCAGGAAATGCAGAGAACACCTGTGAGATACTATACAAGATAACCATCCCCAAAACACATAGTCATCAGAGTCTCCAAAGTTGACATGAAAGAAAAAATATGAAAGACAGCTAAAGAGAAGAGGGCAGGTTAACTACAAAGGGAACCCAATCAGGCTAACAGCAGACCTTTCAGTAGAAACTCTATAAGCCAGAAGAGACTGGGGTCCTATACTCAGCAATCTTAAAGAAAAGACATTCCAACCACGGATTTCATATCTACCCAAACTATATTTCCTAAGTAAAGGAGAAATAAAATCCTTCTCAAACAAGCAGATTTTAAGGGAATTTGTTACCATCAGACCTGCCTTACAAGAAGTCCTTAAGGGAGTGCTAAATATGGAAATGAAAGGCCATTACTGGCCACCATGAAAACACACTTAAGTACGGTCCTATACTCAGCAATCTTAAAGAAAAGACATTCCAACCACGAATTTCATATCTACCCAAACTATATTTCCTAAGTAAAGGAGAAATAAAATCCCTCTCAAACAAGCAGATTTTAAGGGAATTTGTTACCATCAGACCTGCCTTACAAGAAGTCCTTAAGGGAGTGCTAAATATGGAAATGAAAGGCCATTACTGGCCACCATGAAAACACACTTAAGTACATAGACTATTGACAGTATAAAGCAACTACACAACCAAGTCTTCATAATAACCAGCTAACAACACAATGACAGAATCAAATTTGTGCATATCAATATTAACCTTGAGTAAAAGGGCTAAATACATCCAATTGAAAGACAGAGGGGCAAGTTGGATTAAAAAGCAAGACCCAACTGTATGCTGTCTTCAAGAGATCCATCTCACATATAATGACACCCATAGGTAAAAATTAAAGGGATGGAGAAAAATCTACCTAGCAAACAAACAAACAAATTAAAAACAGAGGTTGCTATCCTAATTTTAGAGAAAAAGACTTTAAACTAAGAATGATTTAAAAAAAAAGGAAAAGAAGGGAATTACATAATTTTAAAGGGTTTGATTCCATAAGAAGACTTAGCTGTCCTAAATATATATGAACCCAACATAGGAGTGGCCAGATTCATAAAGCAAATTTCGAGAGGCCTGCAAAGAAACTTAGATAGCCACATAATAATAGTGGGAGACTTCAACACCCCACTGGCCATATTAGACAGATAACTGAGGCATAAAATGAGGGCAGTGGCAGGCCATCTGGAGCAGCTGCTGCCATCATGCTGGCTGCAGTGGGGAGGTGTGAGCAGTAGCAGCAGGAATGGCTGCAGGAGTGGCAGTGGTGGCAGTGGGTCCCCTGTGCCCTGCATAACCAAGATGGCCAACTGTGTGGCCCCCATTCTCTCACTGCGGGGTGGAATCCACTTCCAGTCCCAGAGCCTCTGTTGCTCTGGGCCCTGGCCCTGCATTTCTGCTCTCGCCCACTGCCACTGCAGGGAGAGTGTGGGAAGGAGGCAGACAGCCCTGGAGCCCACCCCTGCAAACCCCCTACAACCTGCCACCCTGGGGGCCACTGAAATGGGTCTGGGCCAAGTTGCCTGCCAATAGGGGAGCAGTGTGGTCAGGCAGAGAGGGACTCTGAAGCAGAGATGGGCCAAGGGCAGTGCTCTGCTTGCACATGGAGTGTGGGGGCTGAGCCTGGGGCATGAAGCTGGGGCCATGCCTCAGGGGCCTGGGACAGGAAGTGGGAGGGTTCCTGTGCCTCAGGAGGTGGCTTTGTGGGGGGCTGCCCTGGGCCACATCCCTGGGGTCTGCCTCATATCAGGGTGACCGCAGAGCCTGACACTCCTGACAGCCAGGCCCAGGGCCCACAATCCACTCCCAGATGCGCCCCCTGGGCAGGGCCACAAGCCAGGTGATGGGGAGCCCTGTGCCTCCCCTGAGCACCAGGGCCATGGGGGAGCTCATGGTGATGTCACCCCTGACCCAGACACCAGCCCAGGCCCAGCAAAGACCTGGAGTCCCCACACCAGGCTGCGAGGGGGTGCAGCCAGGGCAGCACAGTCCATGGAGCCATTGGGAGCAGGGACAAGTGGGAGCCCCACCCTTTCTAAGTTGGTGGGGTGGGAGCTCCATGAGCACAGCTGTGGCTGCCCCAGGTGCAGCTGCAGACCCAGGCATCTCTGCACTCCTGGGGGTCCTGGGAAAGCCCCCCTTACCGCCACAGGCTCAGAGGTATTATTCCCATGCTGGGCCTCTTCCCACTGTCCCACCCTCTCTGATCATAGAGCAGAGTTCAGACCGAGCACAAGCACTGTCACAGCCTGGCAGGGTGTGCACACACTTGGGGCAGCACTGACATGCCAGCCCCCTGCTGCCTCAATCCCCTCCAGACTTTGTGCACCAACAAGCATGGGAGGGAGGCCAAGGGATTGCTGAGAACAGCCCAGACTGGCCTGCAGGTGTCCCTGGGCATGAATATTCTAGGTGCCATGAACAGCAGCAGGAGGCAGACAGGCTTCTAGATGGAAGGGGGTGGGTCCTCAGTGAAGCCCTACCTTCAAGCTAGGGAGGGCCTGAAGCCTGGGGACCAGGCTGCCAGTCCTGCAGACCAGAGGGGGAACTTGTGGTGCTTTACCCTGGGCCCACTCATGGCCACCCATGGACCACCCAGAATGTACTTTCTCTCCTCTGAGATCCATAAAAACCCCAGGCTCAGTCAGACTTGAGGAGAAGATGGAAAGATGATGGGATAGACAACAAGATGACCTGCCTGCAGAGAGGAGCCACCCACTCTAGGGCCTCCTCTCTGCTGAGAGCTGCAGAGACAATGGAATGATCTGCCTGCAGGGAGGAGCTTCCCACTCCAGGGTCTCCTCTTTGCTAGGAGCTGAACACTTGTTGGGACACCTGGTTGTGGAAAGGAACTACCCAGTACTCACTGTGGGTCTCCTCTGACCTGTTCTATCTCTTAGTAAAGCTCTTCTTCATCTTGTTCACCCTCTACTTGTCTGCATACTTCATTCTTCCTGGTCACAGGACAAGAACTTCCCCAGTACCAGCCGGGGAAGCTGCTTGCAATGCTCTTGATCCAGCCACAGCCTCATAGAGAGCTGGTGCCCATGCCAGCACCTGGAGCTGCCTACCCTGCAGCAGCAGCCAACATGTCCGACTGCACAGTGGCCGGACTCCATGCTCACTCACACACCCCTCGCTCTGTGCCTGACTTGCAGTCTCCCTTGGAGATGTGGCATCCAGGCTGGTAGCGTGAGCTGAGCACAGCCTGCCAGGCTGAGTGGATAAAATGAACCTAGTGGGCCCGAGCAAGACTACTGTCCACAGAGGCCAGAAAAGATTCCATAGCCAAAACTAAGAAAGATACTTGAGACCTAAAGTCAACACTTGACCAAATGGACCTAACAGACATCTACAGAACTCTCCACCCAAAAACAACAGAATGTACATTCTTCTCATCTGCACATGGCACCTACTCTAAAATTGAACACACACTTGGCCACAAAATAATTCTCAGCAAAATTTATTTTTTTACAAAAGAAATTATACCAACCACATTATCAGACCACAGTGCAATAAAAATAGACCTCAATACTAAGAAGACCACTCAAAAGTGATACAATTACATGGAAATTAAGCAACCTGCTGCTGAATGGCTTCTGGATAAATAATGAAATTAAGGTAAATATCAAGAAATTCTTTGAAATTAATGTAAACAAACGTACAACATACCAGAGTCTCTGGGATACAGCTAAAGCAGTGCTAATAGGAGTTTCTAGCATTAAACACCACCCACATAAAAAAGTTTTAAATATCTCAAATTAACAACCTAACATGACACCTAGAGGAACTAAAAAAAAAAACAAAAGCAAACCAACCCCATAGGTAGCAGAAGACAAGAAATAATCAAAATCAGAGCTAGACTGAATAAAATTGAGAAGCAAAAAATCATACAAAAGATGAACAAAACTGGAAGTCTGTTATTTGAAAGAATAAAGAATAAGATCGAGAGACTGCTAGGTAGACTAATAAAAAAGAGGGAAGATCCAAATACACAATCAGAAATGACAAAGGGGACATTACCACTGACCCCATAGAAAATTTTAAAAACCTTCAGAGAGTATTATGAACACCTCTATGCACACAAATCAGAAAACCTACAAGAAATGAACAAATTCCTAGAAACATACAACCTCCCAAGATTGAAGCAGGAAGAAAATGAAACCCTGAGCACATCAATAACAAGTTCTGAAATTGAGTCAGTAATAAAAAGCATGCCAAAGATACAAAGCCCAGGACCAGGAGGATTCACAGCCAAATTCTACCAGATGTGTAAAGAAGAGCTGGTACCATTCCTACTGAAATTCTCCAAAAATTGAGAAGGAAGAACTCCTCCCTAACTCATTCTATGAGGCCAGAATCATTCTGATATCAAAACATTGTAGAGACACAATAAAAAAGAATACTCCAGGCAAATAAAATATCCTTGATGAACAGAGATGCAAATATCCTCAACAAAACACTAGCAAACCAAATCCAGCAGCACATTAAAAAAAAAAAGCTAGCCCATCATATTGAGTAGGCTTTATCCTTGGGATGGAATGTTGGTTCGTGGCAATGTATCAAATCAATAAATGTGATTCATCACATAAACAGAACGAAAAACAAAACGCACATGATCATGTCAATAGATGCAGAAAAGACTTTTGATAAGATTCAGTATCCCTTCATGTTAAAAGCTCTCAACAGACTAGGCATTGAATGAACATACCTCAAAATTATAGGAGACATCTATGACAAACCCACAGTCAACATCATACTGAATGAGCAAAAGTGGGAAGCATTCCCCTTAAGAACTGGAACAAAACAAGGATGCCCACTCTCACTACTCCTGTTCAACATAGCACTGGAAGTTCTAACCAGAGCAATCAGGCAACAGAAATAAGTAAAAAGTATCCAAATAGGAAGAGAAATCAAACTACCCTGGTTTGCAGATGATATGATTTTATACTTAGAAAACCCTGTAGTCTCTGCCCAAAAGCTCCTAGATCTGATAAACAACCCCAGTAAAGTTTCAGGATATAAAATCAGTGTATAAAAATCAGTAGTATTTCTATACTCTAACAATGTCCAAGCTGAGTTCCAAATTAAGAATTCAATTCCATTCACAATAGCCACAAAAAAACCAAATACATAGAAATATAGCTAATACAGGGAGGTGAAAGATCTCTACAAGGAGAACTATAAAACACTGCAGAAAGAAATCAGAGATGACATCAATAAATGGAAAAATATTCCATGCTCATGGATAGGAAGAATCAATATTTTTAAAATGGCCATACTACCCAAAGCAATGTACAGATTCAATGCTATTTCTATCCAACTACCAATCAAATTATTCACAGAATTAGAAAAAAATTATTCTAAAGTTCATATGGAACCCAAAAGAGCCCAAATAGCCAAAGCCATCCTAAGCAAAAATAGCAAACCTAGAGACATCACATTACTTGACGTTAAACTATACTGCAAGGCTACAATAACTATAACAGTATGGTATTGGTATAAAAACAGACACATAGACCCACGGAACAGAAGAGAGAACCCAGAAATAAGGCTCCATACCTGAAAACTTCTGATCTTTGGCAAAGTTGACAAAAACAAGCAATGGGGAAAGGACTTCCTATTCAATAAATGGTGCTGGAATAACTGACTAGCCACATGTAGAAGACTGAAACTGGATCCCTTCCTTGCACCATATGCAAAAGTCAACTCAAGATGAATTAAAGATTTAAATATAAAACCCCAAATTATAAAATCTCTTGAAGAAAACCTACGAAATAACATTCTGGACATAGGCCCTGCCAAAGGTTTCAAGAAGAAGATGCCAAAAGCAATTGCAACAAAAACAAAAATTGATATAATGGGAACTAATTAAACTACAGAGCTTCTGCATAGCAAAATAAATAAATAAATAAAAGTATTAACAGATTAAACAGACAACCTACAAAATGGAATAAAATATTTACAAACTGTGCATCTGACAAAAGTCCAATATCCAGAATCTATCAGAAACTTAAATTAACAAGCAAAAAACAAACAACCTTATTAAAGAGTGGGCAAAGGACATAGGTAGACAGTTTTCAAAAGAAGACATATTAGTGACCAACAAGCATATGCTAAAATGCTCAGTATCACTAATTTAGAAAAGTGCAAATGAAAACCACAATGAGATAACACATCACACCAGTCAGAATGGCTATTATTAAAAAGCCAAAAAAATAACAGACGCTGGCAAGATTCTGTAGAAAATGGAATGCTTATACACTGCTGATAGGAATATAAACTTGTTTACCCATTGTGGAAAGCAGTTTGGTGATTCCTCGAAAAACTTATAACAGAAATACTGACCCAGTAATCCCATTACTGGGTGTATACCTAAAGGAATATAATTCATTCTACCATGAAGAGATGCATGTTTATTGCAGCACTATTTGCAATAGCAAACACAAGGAATCAACCTAAATTCCCATCAACAGTAGACTGTATAAAGAAAATGTGGTGCATATACAGCAGAGAATACTACGCCACTATAAGAAATAATAAAATCATGCTCTTTGCAGCAACATGGATGCAGCTGGAGGCCATTATCCTCAGTGAACAAATGCAGGAACAGAAAACCAAATACCACATGTTCTCACATATAAGTGAGAGCTGAACATTGAGTACACATGGACACAAAGAAAGGAACAGTAGACCCTGGGGCCCACTTGAGGGTAGAGGGTGGGAGGAGGGTGAGGACTGAAAAACTACCTATCAGGCACTGTGCTTATTACCTGAATGATGAAATAATCAGTACACCAAACTCCCACAACATGCAATTTATCTATAGAACCAACCTGCACATGTACCCCTGAAACTAAAATAACAGTTAAATAAGAAAAGAAAAATAAAATGTATCTTGAATAAGATCCTGAAAAAATAAGTAGATAAAAGTCCTTGGACTATGCCTCCATAGAAAATCTCTTACTGCTCACATTTCTGGGAAGGTTGCAGCCTCCTGCTCTGTAGCTCAACACTACTCACTGGAACACACACACATTTTTATGCTCTTTTCATCTTAATTACCTAACTTAATTATGCAGAATGGGTCAGCTGTTGTGAACTCTCCACCCTCTATTGGATTCTAGGTCTATTTTTTAAAATACCATTTCATTAATGTGCCTGCTAAAACAAAGGTTCATCTACCCTTGGACTCACTTTTATCAGCACAGAAGAAATGTGAGAAGCTTTAAAATTTTTACCTTTCCTGTTCTTCCATCAGTCTCTGTAACTGGAAGAAGAGAGTGTAGATATTTATTTCCCTGCTGATAGAAATTACACTATTCCACTCAATTAGAAGGCAGTAGTAGCTACAGTTTTTGTTTAAATAAATGTTCTTTCAATTCCATTCAATAGCAAATACCTCATTGTCCATAGAGAGGTTAAGTGACTTGCCAGCAAGCCTAATACAACAAAAGGAAGGCAACATTCATTGAGCATTTGCTGTGTGCTAGGCATCTTGTATAGATTAATTTGTCCTATGCCACACGTTACACACTTCTAAAAACTATTATTAAATGAATGAGTAAACAAAGAGGTTCAAATTACTTGCTTAGGGTTATTGATCACTATGCTATAGCCACATGTTTTAAACTGTTCAGTTTTTTTCTAATTCTTCATAGGGAGGTCAAATCCAAATACCCTTTATCGTTTATTCATTAGGCATTCAACAAAATTGCAAAGTAGTACAGAGAGTGTGTATATCCCCCACACCAATTTCCCCTATTGTTAACAGTTAACTTCACTATGCATATTTGTCCCAACCAAAGAACCAATATGGATGCATTATTAATAATAAAATCCACACCTTATTCAAATTCCCATAGTTCTTACCTAATGTTCCTTTTCTGTCCCGGGATCCCATTCCGGATACATTACATTTAGATGGCATGACTCCTTAGGCTCCTCTTCCTCCTCTTTGAGAAACTGTGATAGTTTCTCAAACTTTTATTGCTTTTTAATAGTCGCAAGAGTTTTGAGGAATACAGATCAGGTATTTTGTAGAATATCCTTCAACTTGAGTTTTTCTGATGTTTCTCCTATGATTATACAGCACTTTGTGGAGAAAGCCCAAAGGAGAAGCTCCATTCTCATTGTACTATATGAAGGGTATCAACACAACATACCACTGTTGGTGTTAGTCTTGGTCATTTGGCTAAGGTGGTGTTTGTCATGTTTCTCCAGTAGACTTTTCTGCCCCCCTTTTTTTTTTCCATACTGTACTCTTTAAAAGTGCTAAGGAGTACATTGAGATGTAGGAAATATGAAGAAGTAACCCATAGACTTTCAAGTTACCTCAAGAGTGGAGGGTAGACATGAATTTGCTCTGGTTGTAGAGAAAATGAAATTTATTCCAGCACTCCTTCTTTTGGGGGGACATTTTGGTATGATAAATGGATACACCTTTGGCAACAGAAATTCCCTTAAGGGATGAACTCCTTGATAATTTTGAGGCTTAATCCAACATTTGTCGAGTGCCTCCCCAGTGCAAGATACTATTCTAGGTGAAGGGAGAGTGATGGGAGGAAGGGTCACAAAGATTTCTAATGCTTGTATAAAGCTCCTCATTTCACAAAGGGGTAAAGATGTGTAGCTAAACTGCCATAAAAGCATGGACAGAAAGCATAGATATCATAAGATAAAGCCAGCAAGTGCTTTGGAGGCCCATGGAATAAGAAATATAATTCCAACTAAGAGAAGTAAAATGAAGAGAGGTTTCCTGGAAAAAGATGAGCTTTGAACTGGGCATCAAAAACTTAATATGACTACATTAAAAAGGATTGGTTCAAGCTGAGGAAAGAACAGGAGCAAAGACCTAAAGGAATAACAATTATACGAATATTCTGGAAATAGCAAGTAACCTGGAAAGCCTGTGGCCCAGAATTTACCTGTGTGGGGATGCAGGCATTGGCAAGAATTAGGGGTGGGGCATTGGTGGAGACTAGATGGATGAAGGCTTTAATGCCTTGCCAAGAATTTTAGACTATCTTCTGTAGGTCACAAGAAGCATTTCCAAATTTTGGAGTGGTTTGACTGGTGTTATCCTTTAGGAGGAATGCTCTGAAGTATTTCTAAGGACAATTGTTGTGGTGAGGTAGAAGGGATTATCTGCAAGAGCATTTACGAGTCCATACAATGGGATAGGTAAGTGTTGGTAGGTACTAGAGGTAATACAAAAATTAAGTAAGCAGTAATTCATCTACTTGGGGGGAGTTATTCCCTAAATCAATACATGGTGTAATCCATCTTAGCCCTTTCTAGGTTTTCTGTAGTAGGAGTCAACATAATCTCTTATCTCTTTTGTTTTTTTTTTAATCCTTCATAACAACCTCCTTAAGTAAATATTATTCATCTGAATTTTCCAGATTGAGAAAAAAGTGAGGCTCAGAAAAGCTAAATATCTTTTGCAAGGCCACACAGTGAGCAAGTAATGGAGACTGGATTTGAACTGTCATCCAGAGTGACTCAGGAGTCTAACCTCTCAGGACATTCTGCATCAGAGCTGAGTTTATAGACTGGTCTCATATGTCCATGTGTGAATGATCTATTTATGGGTCACCCAGAGAAAATGTGTAACATCAGGCTGACTTCACCCTACCACCCAGCACGTTCCTGGACTGCCTCCCAGCTGGTGTCTACTTAGGGAACAAAAGCTCACTTTAATATTAGCCCAAGTCAAACCTAATTAGAAAGGCAAATCCACTCCCAGCCTTCCCAGTCCCAAATTGGTGGTACATGCCAAGCAGTAACTTTCCTGTGTTTTCTGCTACTTTAGTTTCTCAGTTCCAGTTTTGATTACCCTGGGTGATGCTCTCTCCAAAAACTGACCCATTTTCCCATTTTGTTTCAAGGTGAAAGTCCTCTACAGATTATCTAATACTAGTTGGATATTTAACCTTGCACTGGAACTCATCAGGCAACTTTATGCATTGATTTGAAAGACATTTTGTAAATGCATAACTTGTGCCAAGTTACAGGGGATAATGGTGACTATGGCAAGGTCTCTAGAAGATACACAACCTAGAGGGTGACACATGCTTTGTATTTTAACAACTGAAAAGCTTAGTTATCCCTGATTATAATTCAGGTAGACCTTCCGATGTCTACTTTATGTCAATTAAGTCTTTCCAAAGCACCTGGTATGGACTGGGGTTTCTCAGCCTTGTCACAATTGATGTTTTGGGCTTGTTAATTCTTTGTTGTGGAGATCTGTTCAGTGCACTGTGGAAAGTTTAGCAGCATTCTTTGTTTCTCTCCATTAGATGACAATAGCAATCTCCCCCATTCTCCCACAAGTTATAAAACTAAAATTGTCTCCAGACATCATCAAATGTCTCCTGAGGACCCTCAGTGAGGAACCATGGTCTAGACTATGCAATCTGTGTCTTCAGAAGCTATATGCAATCACAGCTTCACCATTGCTATCATCTCAGTCAACTCTTATGGTGTTATTTATTAAGGCACTATGCTAAGTGTTTTTCATGCATTATCCCAACTAGTCCTCTTGATGAAAAAGTAGAATGATATGATAATCTTTTTATGATGGAATAAACTGAAGTTTAGCAATGTTAAGAAACATGCTTAAGTCATAAGCCCAGTACCAGGTAAAGCCAGAAATTATACCCAGGAAGAGACACTCTAACACCATTCTGTGAGACTGCCCTTCCTATATACAACCTGTCACCTAACACGTGAAAAATTAGCAGCTAATTACTGAAAATTGACGAGGGCCAGGCACGCCAAGGCTAACTTTTCATATGCAATACCAAATTGAGTACTCATTAAAAAACCACAATTTTATTCCCATTTGACTCATTAGGAAACTGAGGTTCAGACAACTTAAGTGACTTTTCCCCAAGAATCCAATGCTCATAAGTGGTGGAGTCTGGAGTGAAACCTAAGTCTGTCTGGCTCCAGAGAAAAGAAAGTTCCCTACTTCTCATAAGTCTCGCCACCCACCACCCACACAGGATGCAGCCTATAGCTCCATCCCAAGTAAACCTGCAAAAAGGATTCTTTCGGCAAGGGAGACACAGCCCTGCCTTGGCCGTTCTCCCCTTCACTCCTCCTCCCAAGCCCTGCTTTCCACAGCTCCCCCAGCCCATTGAAGGGTGTCCGTACTCTGTTTCAACAGCCTCCTGGGCGCTGCATACCCTATTCCAACACAAATAAGTATGTGGGTGTCTGGTGAGTGTTTTTTCTCACTGGGAGGCCCCGCACATCAGAGTGTGGATTTTGGTTTCAAGTCTTTCCTACCTTTTGGCCAACTCTTCTCTCACCTACTGCACTGGGCAGTCCTGCCTCCCTCCCAGCTCTAACTCTTTGCCAAACCCTGGCTCTGGCTGGGAAACAGAAGGCTGCATGCTGCCCTCCCTGGATGTCGCCCTCTTTGGGTTCCATGAATAAGCCAACAGGAATGCTTCAAGAAAGCAAAGCCATCATTTTTCCACCAAGGGGAAAAAAATACACAACACTTTCATGGTTGTGCCCGAGTGAAAACACCCTAGGCCTCCTGCATGGTTGGTCCCTGGGATCAAAATGTGCACCAAATAGGACTTCAGAGGTGAAGTCATTCTGTCTTTCAATTCCTCTGTGTTTACCACTGGGACACTGAGGGAGTATGCCGGACCCAGATGCAGGAGTGGTGTTTGACCAACAGTCATCACCCACATCAATGGGAATTTAACTCACATAAAAATGAAGAAAAATGCCAGTAAGTGGCCCATATTAGGAAGAGAAAAGCCTTCCCACCACAATATCCTTGTCATTTTATTACAAATGAGAGTCTGCATTTCCTTTCTGGACCTGTGGACTAAGAGGTCCAGGAAATCAGCTTGTGTGGCTGTCAGCACATCTCCTAATTCTGATTGATTCTTCAAGCACAAAAACTCACAAGGACAGCATAGAGAATCTTTGAGCAGCTGAAGGGGAAGAGCGGAGTATGTGTGTGGACAGTGGTCCTCATGGGGGAACTGGCATACTTGCAAACTCTTAAGCCACCAACAAAGTAGAAGACAGAATATATGACCAGAGCTGGATGAAAATTTGATTGAGTAATTAAAAATCACTAAAGCATAACTGAAATACATATTATTTTCAGTTTTTTTAAAAGATGAGCTAAAAACAATTGAGGACAGGGGAATATAATAGAAGAAACATTGACTTTAAAATCAGTAAAACTGATTAAAATGCAGGATCCACCCATTGACTATAAACAGTGTCTACAATTGAAGAAAGTAGTTGTTAAAATTTATTCAGGATAAAGGAGATTTTTTAAATTATCTATTTAATTGAAAATTGTCTTGGTAACCTCAAAATTTTATTCACTTTTAAAAACACTGAATTATGGCATTAGAAACAATTCAGTGAATCCTATCTGGTGAACCTAAGGTAACTAGGTTTAAGTAAATGGACTGTTCTCTGCAACAGATAAAAGTGAAGCTCAGAAGAACTTATTTTTTGTCCCAGGTCACACTAACAAATGGCAAATTGCAAAGTCAGGCCCAGTTCTGTCTGACCTATGCTCTTTCCCCATTGCCTGGCTCCTTCCTATATGGGGTATTGGCTATACCTTTCTGAACTGTGAGGACTCACCTTGGAGTGCTACTCCCAGTACTGCATACGAACTCAAAGCTCTTTATGCAAATGAGAATGCTAAGCATTGTTTGGATTAGCCATCCTCACTTGAATATCCAAGTTATTTTATGCAAGCCAACAACCACTCCTTTTTCATGTGATTTATAAGTAAAGAGAGTTGACATTATGCTAGAGATTAATTTTTGGCATGTGAACTAGAAGCACTGAACTTCAATATTAGAAATAGTTTCAGTTCTTGATCCTGTCACTACCTGCTGGGAGACCATCAAAACCACTGCTGTGGAGATGGAGACCAACCTAACTAACACAGTGAAACCCCGTCTCTACTAAAAATACAAAAAATTAGCCGGGCTTGGTGGCGGGCACCTGTAGTCCCAGCTACTTGGGAGGCTGAGGCAGGAGAATGGCGTGAACGCAGGAGAATGGCGTGAACCCGGGAGGCGGAGCTTGCAGTGAGCCGAGATCACGCCACTGCACTCCAGCCTGGGCGACAGAGCAAGACTCCATCTCAAAAAACAAAACAAAACAAAGCAAACAAACAAACAAAAAAACCACTGCTGTGCGTGACTCCAAGAGTACTTTTCCCTTTGTATTCTATGTCCTGGAACATAAATCCGGGGAGTACCATTTGCATGGGCTACTATGGGAATGGTATCCCTCGCACAAATTGTGCAATAGAGAGGGCCTAGTAACCTTGAACAAGTCGGCAAGCCTTTCTCGGTCTGAGTTTTTTCCTTGAGAGCAGGAATAGTTCTGCCTACTTTTTGAGTATTAAATGAGATAAAGAGTATAAACTTCCTAGAGTAGTGTAGTCTGTTTACATAATGCCTGACACAGCACCTGGACCATTGCTGCTTGATGACTATACATTTGAAGTTGAAATATATGACTATATAAATGAAGTTGAAATAATGTATTATTATTTGTTAATAATAAATTAGTCCAGTATATAATTTCCTGTCAGCTGTGGGCCCTTAAGGTCCTAGGACAAGCATATGGAGAAGAACGGCACAGGTGGAATGCTGTGGTGGGTCGCTTTGGCAGCCATGGCACCGAATGGCCCTGTGGACAGACAGTGAGGGTATGGCTGGTGGAGGTGGTGGGAAATACTAAGCAGGTAGTCAGGATAGGGCAGGAAGATATAATTTAAAGTTCTTCTTAAGGACTTCTCTTGAGCTTGAAAGAGAAGGAGCTTGAGGGAAAATTCTACCCTGTGCTAGTTAGTTCTTGCACTGCTATAAAGAAGTACCTGAGACTGGGTAATTTATAAAGAAAAGAGGGTTTAATTGTCTCATGGTTCTGCAGGCTGTACAGGAAGCATGAGGTGGCCTCAGGAATCTTTCAGTCATGGCAGAATGCAAAGGGGGAGCAAGCACCTCACATGGCCAGAGCAGGGGGAAGAGAGAGAGAGGAAGGTGATACACACTTTAAAACAACCAGATCTCTTGAGAACTTTACTATGAGAACAACACTAGGGGGATGGTGCTAAGCCATTAGAAACTGTCCCCAAGATCAAATCACCTCCCACCAGGCCCCACTTCCAGCCTTGGGGATTATATGTCAACATGGTATTTGGGTGGGGAAACAGATCCAAACCATATCATACCCCGCTGGACTTTTCATGAAGATGAAATCTTGTACCATGTGGGGCTCCGAGAGTTGGGATGAATGTCCCTCAACATACATTCCAAAGGGCCATGTTTGACCTTACCTATTACTGAAAAGCTGGTTGCTCCTTATGACGCTGAGAAGCCAGTTATAAAATAAGGTGAGAGGGAGGATCCAGGATCGAGATGGATCTTTACAAAGGCAATGATTGGCACCTAGGGCTGGTAATTCAGGAGATGACCCTTAGGGAGGACAATCCTCTTGTGACCCACCCAGTTAGGCTGCAGCAGTAAACGCTAAACAGGAATAAAAGCAGTTAAAATGCCTTTTGCAACACAAGAGGGAGACAAGTGGGTTCTCCATTGAGTCATAATCAGGGGCTTCCATTAAGCAGCCCGTTAACTCAGTGGTGAGGAAGCCCCAGGGGCCCACCTACAGAAACAGACACTCATAAAGAAGTCTCTCTGAGACACAGTTCAGCCTGCTCTGTTTCAAAGTGCACAGCCCTGTCTTTTACTAGGTTCCTTAAAATGAGTCATGTCACTTACTTTGGCAACTACCACTGTTACAGAATCATCTTTTATTTGAACACCACTTGGAAGTGTACAATGAGTTTTCACATAATGGCTGAAAAAAGGCTAGAAAGACAGCAACTTACTGCATCACTGCTGTATACTGGGGACCTCACTAGAGGATTTGAGCCATTGTCCCATTTGACCCCAAAACCAAACC
Organism: Pan troglodytes; assembly: GCF_028858775.2. NCBI lineage: Eukaryota > Metazoa > Chordata > Mammalia > Primates > Hominidae > Pan > Pan troglodytes. Next base: position 69,024,848 of record NC_072417.2, on the reverse strand, counting down.
CTGGGTGGAGGTATCATTAGGACTCCCATTTTAGAGATGCATAAACTGAGGAAAAGAGAAGTTGAATACATTGGCCTGATTCACATGGCTTTTAGGAGATAGATTCTGGATTTGAACTCAGGTCTCTTTTCATGACAGCACACTGAGCACACTGTCACCCATCTGTAATATCATTAAATCCTTCAGCAGCTTTATGAAGTAGGGTTTATTAGCTTTGTTTTCCATTTAGAAAAGCTAAGACCCAGAGAAGTACCCCAGGTCACATTGCAAGTAAGAAGCCTAGGATTTTAATCCAGGTATTCTGATGCCAAAAATTGTGCTCCTTTCATTATAGCACAGCTGCTCTGACATACCACAGGACACCTTGGTGTATGTGGAGCAGAGAGCTCCTCAAGCCTGTCTTTACGAATGCATGTGAATGCATACATGCAGAAAGGAACATGCCACACAGAGACATAGAGGAAAAAAGAGACTACCAGTATAACTGATTGCTAGACTCCAAAATTCTTTGGACTCCTTTGAAATCATAAGTTAGCAGGGCCATTCCCGAAAATGAAGTAAATCTGATGGCAGGAAATGTGGAGCTCTTGTCCAATGTCCTATTTCATTCTCATGAAATGCGATGCTTTCCATGTAGGTCAGCGGCTTGTGCAACTAGCTGCAGGCAGTGTAAGACAGGCTTGGGTCAGCCCCTTTGACAGTGCCAGGATCCCAGGGATAAGCTCAGCTTGCGGGGATTGCCTGATTGTGGTTTTGGTAAGAGCCAGGCAGGGGAAGGGGAGATCAGTGGCCAAGACCACTCCCCGAGCCATTCATTCTCCACACCATTACTCTTTCCAAGGCAAAGAGAGGACTGTGCGTTCTGTTCTGTAATCTCCCACTTGGGGAAGTTATTGTCTCATATTCTGTAAGTTCACACACAGGGCATCTTGTTTTTTTTTTTTTGTTTGTTTGTTTTTAACTTTTGTTTCAAGTTCAGGGGTACATGTGCAGGAGGTGTATTTGTTACATAGGTAAACATGTGTCACGGGGGTTTGTTGTACACATTATTTCATCACTCAGGTGTTAAGCCTAGTACGCATTAGTTATTTTTCCTGATCTTCTACCTCGTCCCACCCTTCACACTCTGATAGGCCCCAGTATGTGTTGTTCCCCTCTATGATGTTCTCATCCTTTAGCTCCCACTTTAAGTGACAGAAGTAGTTTAAAGCCTCTTGAGTAATCTATGCTAGAGAAAGACATGAAAGAAAACCTTTGTCAATGTAAAGGGCACTGATTTTGTTATCAGAGAGACCCGAGTTCAAATCCCATCTATTTCTCCTCCTGATATTGTGTGCACGTGTAACTTTAGGCAAACAAATTTGCCTTACCTAGCTACAGTTACTTTTCTAGAAAATTGAGATACTATTTCAGAATGTATACGGTATTATAAATAATGTTTTGGAATAATACTTAAAGGACCAGGCAAATAGGGGCTTAGCACATTCTTCTTTCCAATTCATTTACGACAACTTTGTAAAACAAATATTACTGTCCCCATTTTTTTTCAGATGAGGACATTGAGCTCAGACGTTGTCACCACATATACAAATAACTAAAAAGTGACATCCCTAGGAAGTTCTTGAGCCAGAATTTAAATCAGTTTGGGAGGCTGAGGTGGGAGGATCAGCTGACATCAGGCATTCAAGACCAGCCTGGCCAACATAGTGAAACCCTGTCTCTACTAAAAATACAAAAATTAGCCAGGCGTGGTGGTGTGTACCTGTAGTCCCAGCTACTTGGGAGGCTGAGGCAGAAGAATCGCTTGAACCCAGGAGGTGGAGGTTGCAGTGAGCCAAGATTGCACCACTGCACTACGTCCTGGGTGATAGAGGGAGACTCCATCTAAAAAAAAAAAAGTCATCACTAGCAAGATGTCATTCACTTCAGAGTAGGACCTCCAGGATCATCGCATAGGGGTCCCTGTGCATGTGTGCTCATGGGAGATGGTGTTGGTGGCAAGGCTACTGAGGACAAAAGAAAAAGAGAACAAAATCCTGAAAGAGAAACATATATTGGGAGTAGCCCATATATTGGGAGTAGTTCCAACATTGGCCCAGACACAGGGTTGTAGAGAATCATTTTTATTAATATTTATGTATCAGAATGACTTAAGACTAAATCTCAATGTGAAAGACATAGGCCCAAGTGCTTGGGAATGGAGAAGCAGGAGAGAGATAAGGGTAATATTTACTAAGCATTTACAATATAACTATGCTAGGTACTGTAGGTACGTTATTATATTTAATTGTATAACAATTCTGTAAAGGTAATGAGGCTTCTAAATGCCTCCTCCCATTATTCATATTTCCCTAAACCTTTTAGAAATAGAGGCTCCCTGATTTTTAGCAGAACAACAATTTATTTGGACCTCCCTTGTGGCCTACTGTTGCCAAATGACCAAGTTTTAGCGCAAAGACTATGAACATAACTGATATGTGTAACCTTTACATAACTCTCTTAAAAGCAAATTGTTTGCCTTCTACTTTTTCTCCCTCCTCTATCCTATGAACTAGAGCTGGTCTTGGTGAACCAGCTTTAGATCACGTGACCAAAGACCACATCCTTAGGCAGTGGATCTCAACCAGGGATTGGTTTTGTTGCTCCAGGAGACACTGAAAGTGTTCAGAGACATTTTTTTTCATTGTCACAACCAGGGAGAGAGTGCTAGTGGCATCTAGTTAGCAGGGACCAGGGATGCTGCTAAACATCCTACAATACACAAGGCAACATCCGTTCCTGTCCCCACTGCCCAACGAAGAATTATCCGGCCCCAAATGTGAATAATGCTGAAGTTGAGAAACCTTGTCTAAAGGACAGTTGAGCAATAAGATGGAAGGAACAGAGCCTCTTGCACTCCCAGGACTGTTAGAAGAGAGCAAAACAAATATCCATCTTGTTTGACTCACTGTTGTTTTGGTCTCTGCCATGGCAGTTTAGCTAGCTAATGCAGGGCAATATTATCATTATTGTTCCAGTCTCAGAAAAATTAATTTTTCAAGGTCTCAATGTTAATAAATGGCAAAATAAGGATTAACACTCATGTCCGTTTGAATCCAACTCATCTTCTTATATTCTGTAATAACTCTCCCCCTTGATGGCCATGGGAGAAGAAGAGATGACAAGAAGAAAAAAAGAAGGAAAAACTGAGAATACCTTGGGGACCCACTGGAAAAATACTTGTCCAAGGGAGGGAGCTTCCTAGCTTGATTTTAGCACAATTACTAAAAGTATGGTACTGGCATAAAAACAGGCACATCAGCTAACAGATTAGACTAGAAAACCCCGAAATAGACCCATGCAATATGGTCAAGAAGGGCACCAAGAATACACAATAGAAATGAATAGTCTCTTAAATAAATGATTCTGGGGAAACTGTATGTCTATATGCAAAATAATGAAATTGGATGCCTATCTTACACCATACACAAAAATCAACTAAAAATAGAATAAAGTCTTAAACATAAGACCTGAAATCTCCTTGACATTGGTCTTGACAATAATTTTCTTACATGACAACAAAAACATAGGCAACAAAAGCAAAAATAAAAAAGTGGATTATGTGAAACTAAAAATCTTCTGCATAATAAAGAAAACAATTAATAAAGTGAAAAGGCAACCAATGGAATGGGAGAAAATATTTGCAAACCATGTATCTGATAAGGAGTTAATTTCCAAAATATATAGGAAATTCCCACTGTTGGTGGGAATGTAAATTAGTTCAGCCACAGTGGAAAGCAATTTGGAGATTTCCTGAAGAACTTAGAACTACCATTCCACCCAACAATCCCATTACTGGGTATCTATCCAAAAGAAAATAAATCATTCCACCAAAAAGACATGCAAACTTGTATGTTCATCATGGCACTATTCACAATTGCAAAGATATAGAATCAACCTAGGTGCCCATCAATGGTGGATTGGATAAAGAAAATGTGGTATGTATATACTATGGAGTACTAGACAGCCATAAAAAAGAATGAAATCATGTTCTTTGCAGCAACATGGATGCAGCTAGAGGCCATTATCCTAAGTGAGATAATGCAGGAACAGAAATACTGTATGTTCTCACTTATAAGTTGGAGCTAGACATTGGGTGCTCATAGACATAAAGATGACAACCATAGAAACTGGGAACTACTAGAAAAAGAAAGAAGGGGGAGGAGCAGGGATTGAAAAGCTAACTATTGGGTACTCTGCTCACTACCTCAGTGATGGGATTATTCATACCGGAAACCCTAGCATCATGCATTATACCCATGTAACAAAACTGCGTGTGTAGCCCCGATTCTAGAATAAAAGATGAAATTATTAACAAAGAAGCTCAATAGCAAAATCATAAGTAAATAAATAACCCAATTTAAAAATAGGCAAACGATCTGAATAGGTATTTCTCCAAGGAAGACATACAAATGGCCAAAAAGTAAAAAGATGCTCGACATCACTAATCATCAGGAGAATGCAAATCAAATGACAATGAGGTATCACCTAACACCTGTAAGGATGGTGTTGTTGTAAAAACAAAAAACAAATGTTGGTGAGGTTGTGGAGAAATTCAAACTCTTGTACATTATTGGTGGGAATGTAAATGGTGCAGCCACTATGACAACATTTTTCTCTATCTTGTTTCAAAACAGTGTCATCCTTCTCAAAAACTGTGCCATAGTCTCCTACTGATCTCTCTGGATTTACTCTTGCCCACGTCCCATCCATTTACCCCACAGCAGCCAAGGGTATCTTTTCTTTCCCAGCTTTCTCAACATATGATTGACAAATAAAAATTGTATATATTTAAGGTGTACAATGAGATTTTTTGTATACATTATATGCATTTTAAAATCGTGACCACAATCAAGCTAATTAATATATCAATCACCTTCAGTAGTTACTTTTATTTCTTTGTGGTGGTGAAAACACTTAGATCTACTCTTTTAACAAATTTCAGGTATGCAATACATTATTATTAACAAAAGTTATCATGCTGCACATTAGGTCTCAGAGCTTATTAATCTCATAACTGCAAGTTTGTACCCTTTGATCAATTTGTCTCCATTTCCTAACTTTCTGACCCCTGTTAACCACTCTTCTAGTCTGTTTCTATGATTTCAACTATTTTAGATTTCATAGAGAGATCTCCTAAAAATGTCAATTAGAGCTTCTGTTCCAAGATAGAGGATTGAACCTGTACATTTACTCCTGGACCTTTGGAAGGCCACTTTGCAATGAAAAATTAGGTAAAAATTCATGTGCTTCCATAAAAACAAAAAGAATGGGAGTAAAGTCATTAGGAACAGAATGCTTCAACACCTGTCTGCAGACTCAAAGTTGATGGAGAAATATTGACTGGTATAACAGATTAGAGGAGAAAGCTGAACCCCAGAAGAACTCCAGACAGACTCTTGACTCAGAGATACCTGATGTAATGGAGGTAGGCGGCATGGTAAACACGGGTGTGAACATGTGTACACAGACACTAACTACCTTTTTCCCTTCTCTGATCCTATGTCTACCACAAAACAGGCTTTTATATGCTTTATGGAAAAGGTAGTTGTTTCTTACTTTTAAAAAAGTGGAATAAAATGTAAAATATTGCTTCCAGTGAGAGAAGCAACGTGGCCTTGTGTTCTGGCACATTATGTGTCCCTCCATGCACAGCAGGACCCACTCCTACTACACTTAAAATGAATGCTATTAGTAAACAAGCTTTACTCCCAAACCCTGTCTCAGCTTTTCTAACACTTACTTCTTAAACATAAATGAAAAGTCCAGGATCTATTGACCCTTGAGGAAAACTTTCAGCATGAAGGAAAAATAGCAAGAAGGAAACTATTATCAAGTTGATCTTGAAGGAAATACACAATTCAGGAAACTGAAAAGAAAAATCGAATTAAATCTAATTACAATTCTCAAAAAACATCAAAAACTATTTCATCTATTAAATTAAGGAGAAAGGGACAGTCAAATAATGAATCTTTGAAAATTCAAAATATGGTCAAGAAGAGAAAGAATGGAAGATTTTGAAAATTAAGGAAATCTCATATACTGTAAGAGCAAAAGGCAGTGAGAAAAAGTTTGAGAGACTGGAGGTCTACCACTTGACTAATAGGATTTTGAGAGAGAAATCTGGAGAAAAAGCAGGAAAAAGCTATCAAATAAATAATAGAGGTAAATGTTCAAAAGTTAAAGAACATGAATATTCTCATTAAAGGCCCCTCTGAGTACTTAACTTGGTGAATTTTTTAAAAGGAGCTACCTTGTTATCATTATGAAATATCAAAACACCTAGGATAAAAAGATGGTTCTAAGTGTCCAGAGAGAGAAAAAGCTAAAGGCAACAGTACAGCTATAAAAGAAGAAGAGCCATGCTGGTCTCAGACTTCTCCTCTGCAACACTGCTCACCAGAAGAAGGTGAATACTGTCCTGTGGGCAGAGGGGACTCCAACTCCAGCCAAACTACCAATTAAATGTGAGGATAAAATAAAAGCAAGGCTAGGACATTACTGCCAGTGGATTTTGTTCATAGGAAGTTACTGGAAAGTTTAAATGAAGAGAGAGGAAAAAGTGGGATCCATAGAATCGTGATTCGAATCCAAGAGAGTAATGAAGGAAATTCCCAGGTGACAGCTGGTCATCAAGCCTAGATAATACTTCAGGATTGAGCAGGACTCCAGAAGGGATGGAACTCGAACAAAGGAGGACTTTGCGGATTTGATGGAAACCTTGAGATAGAGATCAAAAGACTTTAGGGACATGATAACGGTACAGAGGAGGGGAAATTAGAAACCAGATGAAGGACAAGTGATTATGTAAGTAAATGTGCACATAGCACATTACTTGGCTCTGCAGTAAATAATATTTATGTTATTTACTGATGAAAACACTAATGATATTTAAATTTTAGAATCAATCTATACACATGGCATGGAAAACTCATACTTACAGAACAGAATGTAAATATGATCAGTCTGACATTTTAAATGTAAATTTAAAGAAGACAACACGGGAAGTATGGAAGTAGAGTCTAAGAGGGCATAGAGGAGAGTGGAAAGAAAGAGGTGTTAATATCCCAATCTTATAACTTGAGGGGTCTAGAGGAAATATCTATACTTGATAGAACAAAAACATGTTAACTTTATCTAACATTAAAGCTCAAAAATTAACTAATAGAAGAACTAAAAAGAGTGGTTAACTATTTTAAAGATTGTGATGACATTGAAGATAACATAAGAAAGCTGAGTCCTCATCTATCATAGTAAGAACTTAATAAAGTCTAAATTTAATAACTAGAGATAATTTTATAAGCATTTTATTTCGATACAGTTAAGTAACTATTATATGCATTCAAAAAAACCCAACTAAACAAACAAAAAATCTGAAGAGATAAAGTGTTGCCTCTAAGAAAGAGAGCTAGGAATGGGAAGAATAAGCCAGAGACTTAGTTTTTTCACTAGAAGCCCTTCTATATTTTAGGAAGGAATAAATCTGATCATCTGGAGCAAAAAAAAAAAAAAAAAATGAGAGTGGGTTAATTCATTGACTTCAAGACACAACAGAAATATGTGCCACAAATGAGATGAAAACATGGATGGTTCCATGTTAAAAAATCATTGATAAAAAAACAAAAACTAGATGGATTGTCCAGTTAGGCACAGCACTGGAAGAAATGGGAGGCTTTGATTAGGGGTAGTTTAGAACCAGTGTGAAGCAGTCAGGTATGGGGACATGGAGGTCACATGATACCTGGCCCCATTGGAGAACTTATAAGAGTTGGTGAAAAATCCAAGCAAAGATGGCATGTTGGAGTATTGGGAGAAGTACGTGCTTTAGATTCAGGCCAGAGTTTAAATTTTACTTCTCCCTCTTGCTGGTTCTCTGACCTTGGACAAACTACTTAACCTAATCTCTTTGAGCTTTAGTTTCCTAATCTCTAAAAAAGTGATAATAATGAAATTTTATGGGAGTTTTAGAGGACTAAAGGAGGTAAAGAACACAGAGCCCTACCATAATAACTGCCCACAGAACTTACCATAATAATTCCCATTCTTCTCTTCTTCCTTTTCATAAGAGATTGTTAGGTTATTGTTAAACTATTTACTAGTGTAAATGTGCCCTGCAAATCAAATAGACCTGCAATATGGATCAAGATGAATGCAAAAGATCTAGACACAGATAACATCAAGCAGGTTGAAAGGGGTAACTATAAATCAATGCAACATGGTCTGAAGTCAAAGGAAGGAGCTTAAAACCAAATAGTGCTAGAGACTGGGTTGACAAGAGTAGGATAACTGCTGGAAAGAAGCAAATAATAGCCTGGGGCTCCATGCCTAGGACTAATACGAAGAACAACAGATTTCTGGAAAAAAAAAAAAAACCTGACAATCCTTCCAAACCTACCTTAGACAGGTCTAGTTTACAGCATGAAAATGATAGAGAAGAGGAAGAAGAGGGAAGCTGGGGGTCATGACATCTTTAAAATGTGCCAGCCTAACGTAGATAAACATCTGGATGAAGGACTTGGCAGAGCATCAGAGGAATCTGCAATATATGCAAGAGCCCAGAGGATGCTGAGTCAACAGGGACGTGTTATTGCAGTGGTCTCCAAACTTGCTGGTACCAGAGATGGGTTTTGTGGAAGACAATTTTCCACAGATGTGGGCAGGGTGTGGTATGAGGATGATTCAAGCAAATTATATTTGTTGTGTGCTTTGTTCCTATTGTTATTAGTATATACTCACCATAATGTAGAATCAGTGGGAGTCCTGAACTTGTTTTCCTGCAACTAGATTGTCCCATGTAGGGGTGATGGGAGACAATGACAGATCATCAGGAATTAGATTCTCATAAGGAGTGCACAACCTAGATCCCAACAGGGTTCCGGCTTCTATGAGAATCTACTGCCGCCACTGATTTGACAGGAGGTGAAGCTCAGGTGGTAATGCCCACTCGCCCACTTCTCACCACCTGCTGTGCGACCTGGTTCCTAACAGGCCATGGACTTGGTAGCAGTCCATGACCTGGGGGTTGGGGACTCCTGTGCTATTGGGCCAAAAATGAATAGACCACAAGGTCATCAGCAGAGGATGTTCACCGAATGCCTAATGATGGTCTAGTCCAGTGCACTCCCAAGGAGTGGCAGGTGGGTGAGGGTACTCATGAAAATGGTCAGACAAGCTATAGAGGAAAAAGGAGCTGCATATCATATTCACCTCCAACTTAAAGTGGGGGAAAATTGTTCACCTTGCTCCATTGTTATCATCATCACTACCATAGGTGAGCTACAAAAGGAAATTGTGTCCTTAAAGGAGAATCAGGCTGCTGTTAAAATCAACGGTCTTTGAAGAGGCTGAGGATATAAGATCAATTGGAACCATGAAATGAATTTTATGAAGAGCATCATGGAGAAATTTTAGGCTTACATATCAATCAAAAACAATGGGAAAAAAGGCAGGTTTGCTCAGTTTTCAAATGTTTCCAAGAGGATGGAAGAAGGATGGGATTTGGGGAAGATGGAAGGAAGAGATAGGCTTCTTGGTAGGTGTGGGCACACTGTGCATACCATACTTCTGAGAGTAGGACAGGAATCCTGATCTCACTGGAAAGAGTGAGCTGTGGTCTGGGCTAGTTAGTGACGATATGGGTCCCAGCCAGGCTATAATGGTGTTCTAAAATTTTGCTCTTCACTCAAGCTTCACATTCTTACGGAAACCATTCCTAAATCTCACAATACAAGTAAGGTTCTATTAGAGGGAAACAAACAAACAAACAAACAAAAAAACAAAAAAGAGCCTCAAGGGAGATCTCTGGTTCAATAAAGAATCTAGTGGGCATTAATCAGAGTCAACCATGGATGACTCCAAACTCCCAAAGTGAAACTGTCTCTGTAGGCACAAAACTGTTCTCCTTTAATGAGAGAAAAATATAGCCACACAGATTTTCCACAAAAGATAGAACAGACAGGAGGTGAATATTTTTATTGTTAAATTACGTTGTCTGTGGTAGCTTTAAATTTCTCCATTCCTTTTTTTTTTTTTTTAATTAACTACAGTATTCTGGAAGGACATAGAGGTGAGGTCACAAGTTAAAAAGATGGACATGTCTTCTTTTCATAGATTCCTCAAGGGTCATGAAGGAGTCAACTCTGGTACTAAGCGAGTATCCTTTTGCTAAGTAGACCTTGATTCCTTTGTAATTAAGGAAGGGATATTATGCAGAGTTGATGATCCAGGAATGTGGCCGGAGCTAGAGCTCTATTTGTCTGTATGACTCAGTATACCATAAACCTCTTAGCTGGACCCATCCGAAAGAAGAAAAGAAATGCATACACTCATACTCCAAGCATACCCCTCTCAAGAGGCCACCCACAGGCAGTGATAAATTACCAAGACCCAAACTAACTGCCTTGGTCTAGGAATTCAATTGGAATTTAATTGGAATTCAATTAAAATGCTCTTTCTTGCTAAAAGCTTGAGTTGTGTGAATTGGGTGTCACTCTGTCCTGGGGTTGAGAGAGGAGGATATCCCCGAGGGCCAAGGGTGCTCCGTCAAGTCTGAACAAGGTCCAAGCTGGACATTGAATTAACAGCTGTGTTATTCAGAAGTGGTTGCTTCTTAATCAGACAATGTTTCCTGGAATATTGAAAATATCCAAGGTCTTTTGAGGTCCTAGGGAAATGATATTTATAAAGTACATCAAAGCAATGGAAAAGAAATTACATAAAAACATGAAAGGTATGAAGATTATTTATTTAAAAGTAGACAAAAATATTTAAAAGGCTTAATTTCAAACTTAAAATATTAAACTTAAAATATTTAAAAGGCTCATGAGAGTTGGATGCTGAGTTATATGGCTGAGGTTCAGGTCATGTCAGAACATCGGAGGTCCTAGAAGACTGAGATGAAAAGATATCTTCAGCATTGAGCAGAGGTGAAGAGTCAAAACATAGGAGAACATCCAGGCATCTGTTACTTGAACCTCACAGGAATGTGGAACCCAAAATGAAATTCCAATAATGAGGTCCATTCAAATTGCAAAAGATAATCACAAAGTATATTTGTAGGATAGCTGAAAATCCTAATTTACCAATGACAATCCCATTTTATACCTATTGTCCCATTCAGTTTAGCATTTGTTTTGGAGTTTCTATTTTTAGCCAAATATTATTATTAATGTTCACATTAAAATAAGCTTGGATGGATTTGAAGAACTGCACTTTATACTTCTAGTTTCTGTGAGGTTCTCATTTACTAATGCATGAGATGTCTTAGCACCAAACATGGTTCTCAATTTAACCTGTGATTATGTCTGAAAGACAATCAATACTAATTCATGTCTCTTTTCTCAACTTTTTTTGGTCCTCCAAAAGCAGATCCTGAGAAAATGATTCTCATGGAAGTAATTTGTTTTGGAGGTGAAGGAAAATGCAACTCGAGGAGTTAGGATGTGAAACAAGGGAAGAAAAAGAGCAAATAAAAGGTGTAGAGTCAAGCCAGCTACTCTGAAGGCAACTGAAGCGTAATTGTGCTGGGAAAACTCTGGGATCCAGTGTAAAATACTTGCCTCCTGGTTATCCTACCCACAGTGTGAGGAAGCTGAGATATTTATACCCTGACTTTGATCAGTCATTGGTTGAAGACTTCTTCCAAGGGGTATTAATCCCCTGGCACTCATTAGCTACACTGCAGACAGCAAACAAAGCTTTGGCAATAAGAAAAAGCCTTCAAGAAAAGAAATACAGGTATGTGCTACTCTGGACCAATGGGATAAAAAGAGGTGGTTTATGGACTGGGCACTAACAGCATCTCATATAGTTTTCCTCTTGCACTCTTTATATCCAAGTGATTTCATTATCTTTATATTTTACCACCTGTTCTATATTCCCTTTACCTTGATCCATAACTTTTGCTAGTTTCAGTCCTTTGTCTGCTAGGGTAGCCACACCTTCATCTCTGAGATAACTGAACTCCTGGCTATACCATTGCCTGGTCATTGTTGTTACAGTGTACACATATGTTTTCCACGGTACATTGAAGTGCAAATGGATGTCCCAGTGAACCTCTTGACTTCCAGATATTACCCACCCTGGTTGCGTTAAGTAACAGCAACTCAATATCTTCATGATAATCAGGGTTAATCATCTCTGCCAGTATAGTAACTCATTATTTGTCTATTGTTGGTATATGGGCACAAGAAGCCTAAAATAATCAAGTAGGAGTTGTGCTTTTAGGATTAGTGAAGCTCTCTGTCCCCTTTTAGAAGCATCCTTCTCTGGAACCAAGAAGATTTAGGCCAATAAATTCTACAATTGTAGAGACAGAGAGCACATATCATACAAGTGAGTGACTACGAATGATGGTGAGAGGGATCACTCCTACTTTTACCTTTTGGTTTCCAGACCCATACATCTATCTATAGGGTGCTCAGCACTATGAAATTGTTATTAGTTCAACATACATAACATATCTTGAAGGATAATACCCAGTCTGATGCCTTTGGGAGACAATTCCATTATTTTATCAGGCTACCAGCTTCTAGGTCACATTGTTTATGGTAAGCTCAATGGACCTCATAATGTATAACCTTATTGTATCCCCTTCACTGTAATATAGGTCTTTTGATCAAAGTCAGTGTCAGATTACATGACAATAAACCAAACAATGAGCCCTTGGATAGTGGTTCTAGTCAAGAAACTGAGGACAGGGAAGACAAACCCAACCTTGGATGATTGTTAATTCAATAGGGATAAATCACTGCCAGAGGTATATCTTAGTCCATTTGGGCTGATATAAAAGAAATACTGTAAACTGGATAGTTTATAAACAATAAGCATTTATTTTCACAGTTCTGGAGGTTGGGAAATCCAAGATCAATGTGCCAGCAAATTCAGGCTCCACCTCTGAATACTTTCTTTTCTTTTCTTTTTTTTTCTAGTCTCCTCTTTCCTGATTGTTTTTTTATATACTTTAAGTTCTGGGGTACATGGTCTGCTGCCTTTTTTTCAGAGATGCCCTGCGTAGAGAGGCAGTCTGGCCACAGCGGTCTTGCTGAGCTGTGGTGGGCTCTGCCCAGTTCAAATTTCCTCTGAATACTTTCATATCAGGGATTAGGTTTAAAAATATGAAAGCCATTTTGGCCCATTCCTCCTAAACGGCCCTTCATGCTATGTCCTCACATGGTGGATGGGGCTAGTCAGCTCTCCAGGATCTCTTTCATAAGGGCACTAATCCATTTCATGATGATAGAGCCCTCAATCTGATCACATCCCAAAGCCCTCACCTCTGAATACCATCACACCTATGAATTTGGTTAAACACAAATATTCAGATCATAGCAAGATAGATGTGATTCAATGTTTTCAATTTCCATTAACTAATATCCTTCAAGATTGGTCCAATATATCTAGGGCTCAGCATGAATCTCTGCTGATAATAGGTTGGATGTTCATCAACGTCAATAACTAAATCAGTCTTAGTGAGAGAGAGTTCATCCTTTCGTACACATACATAGACCCCATCTCTATCATCATGGCTGCTCTGATTGTGGGCATATTATACAAGCCCTTGAGTGACCCAAAACAGAGGCTGGCTGACCCCTACTGAACAGCTCATCTATCCAGCTCCTTGTTCGGTGTCTTCTATGCAATGGATACTCTCTGATAGGCATTAATGTGAAACATAAAGTTCTGTGTGCTTTGTGCCCACTGTACAGGTTCATCCACAGTCTTCTTTTCTAGACCAATGTCTCTGATTTTGTAACATTTCATCTTTGTAGTAATCTGGCTGTCAAGTGACCAGTTCTATAATTCCATTCTGAGGATCTACTTCCTAGGAACACTTCTGGTACTGTATGTCTTTACTTGGATTTCTCCATAATCAAATTCTGAGTAAAACAAAATTGATGTAAAAGCAGTTTAAGAGATGAAGGAAAAACTAGGAGATGAGTAGGAAAGTATGATAAGGGAAAACATCCAATAAGTAATGCATTATCAAACTGTAAGAACTTAGAGCTTAATGCTGCTAGTAAAATTCTGGGAAACCATTGTCAAACATGCCTTAGAATGATCTCCTCGGCCTGGCATGGTGGCTCACGCCTGTAATCCCAGCACTTTGGAATGCCAAGGCGGGTGGATCACGAGATCAGGAGATCAAGACCATCCTAGCCAACATGTTGAAACGCTATCTGTACTAAAAATACAAAAGTTAGCTGGGCGTGCTGGCATGTGCCTAAAATCCCAGCTACTCTGGAGGCCGAGACAGAAGAATCGCTTGAACCAGGAAGTTGGAGGTTGCAGTGAGCTAAGATGGCGGCACTGCATTCCAGCCTGGAAACAGCAAGACTCCGTCTCAAAAACAAAAAAGAATTCTTTCCTCAAGGGGAAAAAAGCTGGGGTATGTATATTTCAATCCCTGGCAATCATTGGTTGTGGGATGCTCCCACATGTGGGGGACTTTTGCACCTTCAATGACGGCTTCAGTGGAAAGAGATAGCCTTTAAGCAAAAAGATGCAAGAATTAGCAATTGGAAACTGGGATGCTGTAAAGTGAAATGGTAAAGGTTATGGGGATATGGACTGGAAAGTTGAGAGCATATGCTATACCACCCCTTTCCAGCTGCAATTAATTAGCATCTCCCTTTCATGGTCAGCATGATGGGCGGTCACTGGTAAAATGTATTGTGTTCTGACTCCAGAGGCTAGAGATAGCTAGCTTTCATTTTCCAGTGTCTGGGCCTAGTAGGTATTCAGGCCTGCTGTCCCTGCTGGCCACTTGGTGGACTCACACAAGTCAGTTTTGCCATGGCCTGTGCTTATCCTGGGAGATGTAGGAAGCTGCCAGACCACACGAGATTGAATTAGTGGAGAACGTAAGAAAATATAGGTTAAATATACATCAAACATGTGAGGGTAATAGAAGTATATAGACATTAATCTAAATATTTTTGATAGAGTGCCTTGTCATTTTTTATATATTAATTTGCAACTGTTTATTTTACTTTTTATAATGTTTATTTGGATGCAAAGCCTTTCCCAGGAATGAGCTTAAAAAATAGAAATGCATATTTAATAAAATTTAAATAATGAATTTCCATTTATCAAGAAAGTTCATCCTAAATATGTGACATGCATAAAATGTTTGTTGACATTTATGAATCACCAGTGGAGCTATAATGATGGTTATCACCACATGAAAACCAAAGACCCAGGTCCGCTGAAGAGGCACTGATATCTACCTCAAAAGTTAGTAGTTACTGTATTGAATGAAAATAATCTAACACTGGATGCTACAAAAGGTGTGTGTCTATAACACTCTGTAAAACATGAATTTTAAGGCAAACAATTTAACTTTTACGTTCAGTTCAAATTTTCTTGTGCATGTAAGAAAGCTAATGTGATATCTATTAAAAATATTGGGTCCATCAGCAGAAGACCTTCATGAAAAGTTAAAATATGTCAATTTTATGTCAGAGGGATGATTCAACTCAACAAAGTCAGTTAACTTAATTCCAATAACAATACTTTTTTAGTCCAAATAATGGATGCAATGTAAAACATTTGGAGGTTCATCCTATCAAAAGTGAAAAATCTGACATTAGTCACTTGTATTAGTCTGTTCTCATGCTGTCATAAAGAACTGCCTGAGACTGAGTAATTTATAAAGGAAAGAGTTTTAATTGACTCACAGTTCCGCAGGGCTGAAGAAGCCATTCGTTGAATTTCAATTTCAGCTTTTGGAAACTTTGAGCATATGGCAATTATTGAAAACAAAATTTGCAAGCAGGAAGTTAGTGAAATTTATGCCTAAGAAAGCAAAGAAGGAACACAACAAATTAAATAAGTGGTCAAATGGTATACAAGAATTAATTTTGAATTTCATTGTGTTTTTATTCTGTTGATATTTGGGAGCAATCTTTTGATGGATTGAATGCATTTATATTGTATACTGAAACTAAATTAAATTGAGAAGGTTTATGATTTTACAATATCTAAATGTAGCCAAACATTCAAAAGGATCTATATACAAAAACAACTTATTTGATGAATTTTGTCATGTAAAAATATTTGTCAAAGAAAGGTTCCTCTAAATGAGGAGGAAAAGACAGCACTGTGACAATATTAGAGTGAAATTGTTATATATTTCAGTATACAGAAAATTAGAACTTCAAATAATTTCCATTTATCAGAATTTGCTTCATGCTTGACACCTCAGCACCCGTGGACAAAACTTTTTTTTTCAGCTTTCTTGAAGTATAACGCAGAAATTAAAATTGTGTGTATTAAAGTTGTACAACAGGCTGGGCACAGTGGCTCACGCCTGTAATCCCAGCACTTTGGGAGGCCAAGGCGGGTGGATCACGAGGTCAGGAGTTCGAGACCAGCCTGGCCAGCATGGTGAAACCCCGTCTCTACTAAAAATACAAAAAATTAGTTGGGCATGGTGGTGCATGCCTATAGTCCCAGCTACTCAGGAGGCTGAGACAGGAGAATTGCTTGAACCCAGCAGGCAGAGGTTGCAGAGAGCTGAGATCATGCCACTGCACTCCAGCCTGGGCGACAGAGTGAGACTCCATCTCAAAAAAATAAAATAAAATAAATTTGTACAACATAAAGTTTAGATATACATATACACATTGTGAAATGATTACCAAAGTCAAGTTAATTGCTGTATCAGGCACCTCACCTCACATCATTACCTTTTTTGTCTGTGTGGTGAGAATATTTAAGATATACTCTCTTTAGTACATTTCAAGTATACAACATGTTATTATTAACTATAGTCACCATGCTATGCATTAGGTATCCAGAACTTACTCATCTCATAATTGCAAGTTTGTACCCTTTAACCAACATCTCCCACTTCCTCACCCTCTGACTCCTGTTAACCATCCTTCTACTCTTTGTCTATGAGTTCAACTGTTTTTGATTTCACATACAAGTAAAAAAACATTTTCTTAGTTTAAAAGAAAATGGTTTATTTCCATAAGGATATCCAATTGATCTAAGCAACATTTATTGAAAAGTCCATTCTTTTCCCAACTGAACTCCAATACCACACGTCATAATTAACTGAAGATATATAGTAACTCTTTTTTTTTTTTTTTTTTTTTTTTTTTTTTTTTTTTTTTTTGAGATGGAGTCCCGCTCTGTTGCCCAAGCTAGAGTGCAGTGGTGTGAGCTCGGCTCACTGCAACCTCCGCCTTCCGGGTTCAAGCGATTCTCTTGCCTCAGCCTCTCGAGTAGCTGGGACTACAGGCTTGCGCCACCATGCCCCACTAAGTTTTATATTTTCAGTAGAGACGGGGTTTCGCTATGCTGGCCAGGCTGGTCTCCAGTGCCTGACCTCAGGTGATTCCCCTGCCTCGGCCTCCCATGATGCTGGGATAACAGGCTGAGCCACTGCGCCGGCCAAAGATACATAGTAACTCTTTGTACGCAACCATGTAAGTCCTCCAATTTTCTTCTTCTTCAAGGTTGTTTGGATTTTATTGGTTCTTTGTATTTACATATAAATTTTAGAAGCAGTTGTTCAATGAGCCCACATCCCAAAAAAACCCTTTATGGTTTTTATTGGGATTGCATTGAATCTATTGAATGTATGAATCAGTGTGGAAAACAAATCTTAAAATTATGAGGGTTGTTTTGGATATATAAGCATGATACATCTCTATAATTAAGTGTCTTTAATTTCAGCAATTTTGTAGTTATCAGTGTGGAGGTCTTGCACACCTTTTGTTAAGTGTATTCCTTAGTATTTGACGATTGTGATGCTATTACATATGGTAATGTTTTAAATTTTTATTTTTAATTGTTTGCTGCTAGGAGGTAGAAATGCATTTTTTATTGTTTATTGAACTTGTATTCAGTGACCTTGCTAATTCACACATCAATTTGAATATTTTGTTTGTACGTTATTTCGGATTTTCTACATACACTTTCTGATATTTATAAATTTTATTTATTCATTTATTTATTTATTTTGCTTTCTGTGTTAGCTAGGGCTTCCTGTACAACTTTAAACAGAAGTGTTAACAGAAGACATTTTGTCTGTGTCAATAGATATTTGTATGGAAAAATGTAAAACACTGTTTCCAAAAATGAATTTAAGGTAGCTAATAGACCTAAATTTGTAAAGTAAACCAGTTAATCTTCTAAAGAAAACACAAGAAAATATCTTCATTATCTTGCAGAAGGCAAAAAATTCTTAAACCAAACATGGAATATTCAAAACATAAAAGAAAATATTGAAAAATTGAAATTCATTATAAATAAAACTTTTGTTCATCAAAACACACCACTAACAGAGCAAAAAGGCAAGCCATAAAGTAGGAGAAAATATTCACAAAATAAACCCAATAATACTGTATTAAAGAGAGAGAGAAAGAAAAGAGAGAAAAGGACACATTCTGATAATCTTAAAAAATAGCAAAAAACGTCCCTGTCTGACAGCTCTGAAGAGAGCAGTGGTTCTCCCAGCATGGAGTTTGAGCTCTGAGAGCAGACAGACTGCCTCCTCAAGTGGGTCACTGACCCCCGTGTAGCCTAACTGGGAGACATCTGCCACTAGGGGCTGACTGACACCTCATACAGCGGAGTGCCCCTCTGAGATGAAGCTTCCAGAGGAAGGAACAGGCAGCAATATTTGCTGTTCTGCAGCCTCTGCTGGTGATACCCAGGCAAACAGGGTCTGGAGTGGACCTCCAGCAAACTCCAACAGACCTGCAGCTGAGGGTCCTGACTGTTAGAAGGAAAACTAATAAACAGAAAGGAATAGCATCAACATCAACAAAAAGGACATCCACACCAAAACCCCATCTGTAGGTCACCATCATCAAAGACCAAAGGTAGATAAAACCACAAAGATCGGGAGAAACCAGAGCAGAAAAGCTGAAAATTAAAAAAGCCGCATGCCTCTTCTCCTCCAAAGGATCGCAGCTCCTCGCCAACAATGGAACAAAGCTGGATGGAGAATGACTTGATGAGTTGGCAGAAGTAGGCTTCAGAAGGTCTGTAATAACAACCTTCTCCAAGCTAAAGGAGGGTGTTTGAACCCATCGCAAAGAAGCTAAATATCTTGAAAAAAGATTAGATGAATGGCTAACTAGAATAAACAGCATAGAGAAGCCCTTAAATGACCTGATGGAGCTGAAAACCATGGCATGAGAACTATGTGACACATGCACAAGCTTCAGTAGCCGATTCGATCAAGTGGAAGAAAGGGTATCAGTGATTGAAAATCAAATGAATGAAATGAAGTGAGAAGAGAAGTTTAGAGAAAAAAGAGTAAAAAGAAATGAACAAGGCCTCCAAGAAATATAGGACTATGTGAAAAAAACCAAATCTGTGTTTGATAGGTGTACCTGAAAGTGACGGGGAGAATGGAACCAAGTTGGAAAACACTCTGCAGGATATTACCGAGGAGAACTTCCCCAACCTAGCAAGGCAGGCAAACATTCAAATTCAGGAAATACAGAGAACACCACAAAGATACTCCTCGAGAAGAGCAACCCCAAGACACATAATTGTCAGATTCACCAAGGTTGAAATGAAGGAATAAATGTTAAGAGCAGCCAGAGAGAAACGTCGGGTTACCCACAAAGGGAAGCCCATCAGACTAACGGCGGATCTCTCCACAGAAACTCTTTAAGCCAGAACAGAGTGGGGGCCAATATGCAACATTCTTAAAGATAAGAATTTTCAACCCAAAATTTCATATCCAGCCAAACTTAGCTTCATAAGTGAAGGAGAGATAAAATCCTTTACAGACAGGCAAATGTTGAGAGATTTTGTCACCACCAGTCCTGCCTTACAAGAGCTCCTGAAGGAAGTACTAAACATAGAAAGGAACAACTGGTACCAGCCACTGCAAAAACATGCCAAATTGTAAAGACCATCAATGCTAGGAAGAAACTGCATCAACTAGCGAGTAAAATAACCAGCTAACATCATAATGACAGGATCAAATTCACACATAACAATATAAACCTTAAATGTAAATGGGCTAAATGCACCAATTAAAAGTCACAGACTGGCAAATTGGATGAATAGTCAAGACCCATCAGGATGCTGTATTCAGAAGACCCATCTCATGTGCAGAGACACACATAGGCTCAAAATAAAGGGATGGAGGAAGATCTACCAAGCAAATGGAAAAAAAAAAAAAAAAAAAAAAAAAAAAAAGCAGGGTTTGCAATTGTAGTCTGTGATAAAACTGACTTTAAACCAACAAAGATGAAAAGTGACAAAGAAGGCCATTACATAGTGATAAAGGGATCAATTCAACAAGAAGAGCTAACTAACCTAAATATATATGCACCCAATACAGGGGCACCCAGATTCATAAGACAAGTCCTTAGAGACCTACAAAGAGACTTAGACTCCCACTCAGTAATAATGGGAGACTTTAACACCCCACTGTAAATAATAGACAGATTGTCAAGACAGAAGGTTAACAAGGATATCCAGGACTTGAACTCAGCTGTGCACCAAGCAGACCTAATAAACATCTATAGAGCTCTCCACTCCAAATCAACAGAATATACATTCTTCTCAGCAGACATCACACCTACTCCAAAATTGACCACATAGTTGGAAGTTAAGCACACTTCAGCAAATGTAAAAGAACAGAAATCTCAACAAACTGTCTCTCAGACCACAGTGCAATCAAATTAGAACTCAGGATTAAGAAACTCACTTAAAACCGACAACTACATGGAAACTGAACAACCTGCTCTTGAATGACTACTGGGTAAATAATGAAATGAAGGCATAAATAAAGATGTTCTTTGAAACTAATGAGAACAAAGACACAACATATCAGAATCTCTAGGACACATTTAAAGCAATGTGTAGAGGGAAATTTATAGCACTAAATGCCCACAAGAGAAAGTAGGAAAGATCTAAAATTGACACCCTAACATCACAATTAAAAGAACTAGAGAAGCAAGAGCAAACACATTCAAAAGCTAGCAGAAGGCAAGAAATAACGAAGATCAGAGCAGAACTGAAGGAGATAGAGACACAAAAAACCCTTCAAAAAATCAATGAATCCAGGAACCGGATTTTGAAAAGATCAACAGAATAGATAGACCACTAGCAAGAATAATAAAGAAGAAAAGGGAGAAGAATCAAGTATACACAATAAAAAATGATAAAAGGGATATCACCACCAATCCCACAGAAATACAAACTACCATCAGAGAATACTATAAACACCTCTATGCAAATAAACTAGAAAATCTAGAAGAAATGGATAAATTCCTGGACACATACACCCCCCCAAGACTAAACCAGGAAGAAGTTGAATCCCTGAATAGACCAATAACAGGCTCTGAAATTGAGGCAATAATTAATAGCCTACCAACCAAAAAAAGTCCAGGACCAGATGGATTCACAGCCGAATTCTACCAGAGGTACAAAGAGGAGCTGGTACCATTCCTTCTGAAATTATTCCAATCAATAGAAAAAGAAGGAATCCTCCCTAATTCATTTTATGAGGCCAGCATCATCCTGATACCAAAGGCTGGCAGAGACACAACAAAAAAAAAAAAAAAGAGAGAGAGAATTTTAGGCCAATATCCCTGATGAACATCAATGCGAAAATCCTCAATAAAATACTGGCAAACAGAACCCAGCAGCACATCAAAAAGCTTATCCACCACAATCAAGTTATCTTCATCCCTGGGATGCAAGGCTCGCTTAACATATGCAAATCAATAAACGTAATCCATCACATAAACAGAACCAAAGACAAAAACCACATGATTATCTCAATAGAGATAATCTTACACCTTATACAAAAATTAACTCAAGATGGATTAAAGACTTAAATGTTAGACCTTAAACCATAAAAACCCTAGAAGAAAACCTAGGCAATACCATTCAGGACATAGGCATGGGCAAGGACTTCATGACTAAAACACCAAAAGTAATGGCAACAAAAGACAAAATTGACAAATGAGATCTAATTAAACTAAAGAGCTTCTGCACAGTAAAAGAAACTACCCTCAGAATGAACAGGCAACCTACACAATGGGAGAAAATTTTTGCAATCTACCCATCTGACAAAGGGCTAATATCCACAATCTACAAAGAACTTAAACAAATTTACGAGAAAAAATCAAATAACCCCATCAAAAAGTGGGTGAAGGATATGAACAGACACTTCTCAAAAGAAGACATTTATGCAGCCAACAGACACATGAAAAAATGCTCATCATGACTGGTCATCAGAGAAATGCAAATCAAAACCACAATGAGATACCATCTCACACCAGTTAGAATGGCGATCATTAAAAAGTCAGGAAACAACAGGTGCTGGAGAGAATGTGGAGAAATAGGAACACTTTTACACCATTGGTGGGAGTGTAAACTAGTTCAACCATTATGGAAGACAGTGTGGTGATTCCTCAAGGATCTAGAACTAGAAATACCATTTGACTCAGTGATCCCATTACTGGGTATATACCCAAAGGATTGTAAATCATGCTACTATAAAGACACATGCACACGTATGTTTATTGTGGCACTATTCACAATAGCAAAGACTTGGAACCAACCCAAATGTCCATCAATGATAGACTGGATTAAGAAAATGTGGCACACATACACCTTGGAATACTATGCAGCCGTAAGAAAGGATGAGTTCATGTTCTTTGTAGGGATATGGATGAAGCTGGGAACCATCATTCTGAGCAAAGTATCGCGAGGATGGAAAACCAAACACAGCATGTTCTCACTCATAGGTGGGAATTGAGCAATGAGAACACTTGGACACAGGGCGGGGATCATCACACACCAGAGCCTGTCATGGAGTGGAGGGAAGGGGGAGGAGAGAGGGACAGCATTAAGAGAAATACCTAATGTAAATGACCAGTTAATGGGTGCAGCACACCGACATGGCACATGTATACATATGTAACAAACCTGCACATTGTGCACATGTACCCTAGAACTTAAAGTATAATAAAAAAAAAAATAGCAAAAGGTTTGAACAGGTACTTCTCAAAAGAGAAAATCTAAGTGGCCAAAAAGTAAATGAAAGGTGCTCAATGCATTAGTCACTAGGAAAGTACACATTAAACTACAATGAGACTTATTACCGTATACCTACAGAATGGCTAAAATTTAAAAGACTAACAATATCTAATGTTGACAGACATGTAGGGGAACTAGAACTCTGTTCATTAAGTGAACTACTTTGAAAAACGTTTTGGCAATATCTCCCAGAGTAAACAAATGCCTACCCTACCCAGAATTCCACATGCCAGTAGTAGGAATGTGTATATATAATATATACGTGAAATGACTTTCTATGTCCATCAGGAATGGTATGGCATCTACTGGGTGCCAACCCTTTGCAGAGCTGAAGTAATGCCCTCCAAGATATGTTATATGCTGTAATTCATCATTCGGTATATGGTATTATTTACCCATAGTTAGAAGACATATGTCTGGACATCAAACAATGGAAATGGGAGTGGCTCCTCTCACTATTACCCCTAAAAATTCAATAGCAAAATTTTACAACTTTTGAACCATGCCCCAAAGAGTTAAAGAAACCAGTGACTAAGAGAAATTCTTGAATTTACAGGATGGCAGATAAAAAACAAAACAATTTGTTGAAACTCTGAAATTCCCTCAGCTTGTAAGATAACAAAACTGGCTGAAATTGTAACCAATATACCAACTGGAGTCTGCACAGAACAAGCTTACTGATATCACAGTCTGAACTTCCACCACATGTTTCATACTAATTTCCCCTGGATTTGCACATGTAATCCATGAAATAGCATGAAGAAATAACTGCATATGGCTGAGGACTTTCTAGACCTCCCCTTTTCAGTCACCAGTTATCTACTAATCCTAGCATCTACCACCTAAATCTTTCATAATAAAATTACTACCTAAAAGCCAGCACAGGGAGACATTGTAGCTGGACTCCTGTCTCATTGGTCAACCTACAATAAAAAGCTTTTCTTTTCTCAAAAACCTGGTGTCATAGTTTTGGCTTCTAACCCATTGTTTAGTAAGCCCTTTTGCTCGGTAACACTTTGACCTCTGCTGGTTCAAAGATCTTAGTGCCTAGGAGGTGTGTGTTTCCGCCAGAGTACATAAAAATGGTTTTATTAAAATAGAAGCTGAGACTGCCACCTGGCCACCTTGCGTTCCTCATGCCACTACATTGGGCAAACAATAAAGTTAGTGACTGAGGTGACTGATCCCAACTATCAAGTGGAAATTGAGTTCTTACTCTGCAACAAGGCAAGGAGGAGTGTTGTATTTATTTTCTATTGTTGCATAACAAATTACCATGAATTTAGTGGCTAAAAACAATACCCACTTTTATAGCTCACAGCTCTGTAGATCAGAAGTCTGGCACTTTGTGGCTGAGTTCTCTTCCCAGGGTATCACAATGCTCAGAGAAACATCCCATAAATTGGTTCCAGATTGAGAAGGTATGGTGGATAAAGCGATGCTACCTTGGGAAAATATCCAAATGTACGTACGTTTTCCTGGTTGAAAAAATTCTTAGTGTGCTGTGGCTGTCAATTTTGTAGCAGAGAAACTGAAAAGGTTTTGTTGTTGTTGCAATAAACAATGGTTAGATCACAAAACAGGTTGGGACTGTGGCTGATGAAGCAGACAGCCTTGTTAGGAAACACAGGAATTATGTTTCTGCAGAGTGCTCCTTATACGCAGGTTCAAAGCCTGTCTCAGCTATTTGCTTATTTTGTGGTTAAAGAAGATACCGTCCCTCTCCAGACTCTAGTTTCATCACCTAAAATAACGGCATAGTCAAACTAGGTCATTCCTCTGCCCTATTTGCATGTGACCTGCAAGGTGAGAATGGTTTTTACTTTTTTTAAAATGATTTAAAAAAAAAAGAATATGTGATGGGAATATGTGGTCCTGAAGTCTAAAATATTTACTTTCTGGATCTTTACAAAGAATGTTTGCCAACATCTGAACTGGATCAGTAGTTGCCATCATGGGCTTTTTTCTAAGGCAGAAAAGTACTAGTTTATATTAAACAAAATCTCATATGGAATCCCAGCAAAACATAAAACAAATAGGTAGAACTGCTCTGGTTGAAGGGATGAGAGGTTTTATTGGACTGTTTCCTCAGCTTCCCCCTAGTTCTCCTCACACCTAAGTCTCTCTTCAGAACCTTTGGGCTCTACAGAATGTGGGTTGAAAACATTGATTCTAGAAGGACTCCAAGCTCTTCCAGTGTTAACATTTTGATATTGTTTTTCATATTGGCCAATGCTGCCAAGGAACACTTTGGTCTCCCAAGAGCTGAAATTGGTTTAATAATATAGCTCAATAATTATTAATGTGGCACAAGGGTGTGAACAACCACAGAGCTCCAACAAAATTACAGAACTGTGAACAAAGCAATTAGATCTTTGCCCTCTTTCCCCAAGAGTTTCTATTAGCTTCCTGAAAGCGTCCATTTTACCCCTAAAATCAGTCTTGCTGAAGCTGAAACCACCCCCAGATACAGACCTGTCTGATAAAAGGGACCAGTTTGGACTTGTCTTTTCAGTTTGAAAAGCCTGCTTTTTACGTGTAAGAAATAAGCTTATACTTAAGCTTTTCTGAAGGGTTTTAAAATGCAGAAACTAAGTTTAATGGGAAATTCTTCCTAGGCTGTGTAACAATTCACTCCTTGCCAAACCAGAGATAAATACCAGTTCCTCAGTTCATAGGGGCTTTCCTTTTTTGGTCTAAGGGGAGAAGTTATGCAGCCAGAGAGTTGTACAAAGGTTCGGTTCAACTGTCTTTCTGGCATATTCTTTGTGGAATCTGCCTCCAAGGTAATGGCGTATATCTCAAAGCTATAATCTACCCACTAAGCCTGAGACTCTTCTGTGCTGAAACCTAGGAGGGAATGGGTGAAGTTGATTCTTCTTCTACATCCCTATCTCATATCGTGGAGATTCTAATGCTCTCCCAAGATTTCCATAAACTCCCAGGGAACTAATATTTTTACAATTACCTCTGGCTCTGACTTCCTGCCTCTACTCAACTCTATATAGGGTAGATGGTTCTCTGTTTCTACCCTGGTATATGCTCAAACATAATTTCTATCAAAAGCCATTACAAATTTCACCAGGATGACAGTATGAGGAGTCTCTCTTCCCTTAGGTCCCAGTCAAGAGTCTGCAAAACCACTCCCCAGAGAAATATGCATAATTGATTGATACATATTTGGAAAGAAAGACAGAGACAGGGAGAAATAGATAGTATATAGATGTATTTTATCTATCTATTTATCTACCTATCTGACTATCGCCAACCATTTAAAGTGTCTGGAAGTTATCCTAAAGTCTTGTAGAAATAAATAAGCATTTACACAAGAAAATCTACTAAAACTCAGTGAGACAAGTGAGGCATTGCATTGGAGCCAATGTCCTCCCCAGAAGCTGAGCAGATGCCAGTGCCATGTTTCCTGTACAACCTGCAGAACCTTGAGCCAATCAAACCTCTTTTCTTTATATTAGGTTGGTGCAAAACTAATTGTGGTTTTTGCCATTACTTTTAATAAAAGTGCATAAGAGAGCATTAAAGGTTGGAAAATTTACAACATGGCCATGTGGCAGAGAAAAAAAAGTTTTTCTGGAGAAGAATTTGGCCAGGCACAGTGGCTCACGCCTGTAATCCCAGCACTTTGGGAGGCTGAGGCAGGTGGATCACCTGAGGTCAGCAGTTTGAGACCAGCCTAGCCAACATGGTAAAACTCCATCTCTACTAAAAATACAAAAATGAGCTGAGCATGGTGACAGTCACCTGTAATCCCACCTACTTGGGAAGCTGAGGCAGGAGAATCTCTTGAACCTTGGAGGTGGAGGTAACAGTGAGCCAAGATGGAGCCATTGCACTCCAGCTGGGTGACAAGAGTGAAACTATGTCTCAAAAAAAAAAAAAAAAAAAAAAAAAAAGAGAATTCAAGTGGGCAGTGGAGCAACCACTTGCTAGAGATATTTGCATAACTAAAAGACAGCCAAGTGCTAATAGACAAGACAATAGGGAAAAGGCCTCAAAGGTATTTCAGAGACCTTCAAGGCAGCCCTTTCCACCATGGGCTCATATGCCTAGGAGGGAAGAATGGTTTTGTGGGCCAGGCCCAGGGCCCCACTGCCTTGCACAGCCTCAGGACACTGCTTCCCACATCCTTGCCTCTCCAACTCCAGCCAGGGCTCAAAGGGGCCCCAGTATAGCTCAAACTGCCACTTTAAGAGAATACAAACCATAAGCCTTAGCAGCTTCCATGTGATGTTAAGCCTCCTGGTGCACAGAGAGCAAAAGTAAAGGCTTGGTGGCCTCCACCTAGATTTTACAGGAGGTATAATAAAGCCTGGGTGCCCAGGCAGAATCCTGCTGCAAGGCAGGAGCCCCGACAGAGAACCTCCACTAGAGCAGTGTGAAGGGAAAGCGTGGGGTTGGATGTCCCACACAGAGTCTACACTGGGGCACTACCAAGTGAAGCTGTGGGAAGGGGGCCTTTGTCCTCCAGACTCCAAAATGAAAGATCCACTGTCAGCTTGCACCCTGCATCTGGAAAAGCCAGAAGCACTCAACAACCTGTGAGAACAGCTGTGGGGGCTGAACCCTGCAAAGCCACAGGGGCAGAACCTTCCAAGGCCTTTGGAGTCCATCCCTCACAGAAGTGTGCCCTTGGTGTGGGACATGAAGTCAAAGGAGATTATTTTGAAGCTTTACAATTTAATAGCTGCCCTGCTGGGTTTTGAACTTTCTTGGGAACTTTAGCCCCTTTGTTTTGGCTGATTTCTTTCCTTTGGAATGGAAATGTTTACCCAATTCCTATACTTTCATTTTATCTTGGAAGTAAATAATTTGTTTTTGATTTTATAGGCTCATAAGTGGAAGGGACTTGCCTTGTCTCAAACTAGACTTTGGACTTTTTTTTTTTTTTTTTTGAGATGGAGTCTTGCTTTGTCACCCAGGCTGGAGTGTAGTGGCGCAATCTTGGCTCACTGCAAGCTCCGCCTCCTGGGTTCACGCCATTCTCCAGCCTCAGCCTCCCGAGTAGCTGGGACTACAGTCACCCGCCACCATGCCCGGCTAATTTTTTCTATTTTTTAGTAGAGACAGGGTTTCACTGTGTTAGCCAGGATGGTCTTGATCTCCTGACCTCGTGATCTACCCGCCTCGGCCTCCCAAAGTGCTGGGATTACAGGTGTGAGCCACCATGCCTGGCCAAGACTTTGGACTTTTGAGTTAAAGCTGGAATGAGTTAAAACTTTGGGAGACTGTTGGGAAGACATTATTGTATTTTGCAATATGAAAAGGATATGAGATTTGAAGGAGCCAGGGATAGAATGATGTAGTTTGGATATTTGTCCCTACCCAAATGTCATGTTGAAATGTAATCCCCAATGTTAGATGTGGATCTAGTGGGAGGTGTTTGGATCATGGGGATGGATTTCTCATAAATGACTTGGCCCATCCTTTTGGTGATAAGTGAGTTCTTACTCTGAGTCCATACAAGATCTGCTCATTTAAAAGTGTGTGGCACCTCCCCACTCCTACTCTCTCTCTTCTGCTCTGCCATGTGAAATATCTGCTCCCACTTTACCTTTTGCCATGAGTAAAAGCTCCCTGAGGCCTCCCCAGAAGCTGAGAAGATGCCAGTGCCATGTTTCCTGTACAGCCTGAAGAATTGTGAGACAATTAAATCTCTTTTCTTTGTAAATTACCCATTTACAAAGCATATTTTATATAGCATTGCAAGAACTGCCTGACACAAGTATCTCACTGAGAAGGCCAGGCCACAAATTTTACTTATCCCTCACCCAACTCCAAAATGCAGAGATTAAATTCTTGGTGAATATGCCCTAAAGATCTGGGTTTCCCTTCCTTTTCCCACCCAGCCTTCATGCATAGGATGGAAGTTTTCCCCCGAGCATGGAATACCAATAATGATGGGCCCCTGATCACTTTCATTCCAGCTCACTCAGAGTGCAGAAGTTTTACATTGAAAGAAGTAAGACAAGTAGACCAGAGGCTATTGCCCTACCAAATACCTAACATAGTGGATCAGAGATGTCTGTCCAGGGCAACAGGCAGTCCATAAGAGCAGAGAGCTCCAGATCTCTTCTCAAAGAAACTGACTGTTTGAAACAAAATGTGGGAAGTGTAAACCTAAGCTTCAAAACAATAGTTTCTCTGAATTAAGAGTGACAAGCTAAACCATAGGCCAGCTGGTTCACTAGAGAGAACCAGAGGGAAAGACAGTTTAGAACCCTCCTGGTGTCAGAAAACATTCAAAGATGGGCACTGAAACTTACCCTTCCCCAACCTTAATTGGATCAAGCCATGGAATAAATTTATGCCCCAGGGCATTTTTAAAAAAAATAATAGAGCCATCAGCCTGCAATTAGTTTAGCCTAACATGGATTTCCCTATTCTTTCAAGTCTGTATTTGCTTTATGAATTTTGAAACTTTATTGCTGGGTACACACATATTGAAGACTTTTATATTTTCTTAGAGAATTGACCTGTCTATCATTACCTAGTATTTTTCTTTATTCCTAATAATATGTCTTGCTTTGAATGCTACTTTGCTTTATATTATTAATAATTATTCCCACTTTTTCATTAATGTCTGCATGGTATATCATTTTTAGCACTTTATTTTTAATCTGCATATGTTTAAATTAAGTTTCCTGTAGGCAGTATAGGGTCTTGTTTCTTGCCCATTCTGACAATCTCTGAATTTTAATTTTAAAATTCAATATATTGATATTAAGTGTGTTATTAACATATTGAGTTAATATCTTCTATCTTGTCAGCTCTTTTCTGACTTTAATTACTTTTACATCCTTACATCATTGCCTTTGGAGCATTAATGAAAACCTACTGCATATTGGGGAAGGATTTAGAAATAAAAACTCCTATATGTACAAGAAAAACAGGAATAGTGTGGAGTCCAGGCTACAGCTGTAAGAGGAGCAAGAGAAGACCATATCTATGATCCCCTAGGATACAATGCCTGCCATATTACTTTTATTAATAACTGCAAAAAACACAATGCCTTTTGCACCAATTTAATATTTAGTTCATTTTTTTTTCTTTCTGCTTCCTTATTTTTGCGACTTCTCTTGGGTTAGTTGAACATTGTTTATGATTTTATTTTATCTTCTTCTTTGGCTTATCCATTTATATCAATTACAAGCCAAGACATAAACAAGACTAGGTGGATTTATAAAGAAAAAGAGCTTTAATGGACTCACAGTTTCACATGGCTGGGAAGGACTCACAATCATGGCAGAAGACAAAGGAGTAGCAAAGGCACATCTTACATGGCAGCAGGCAAGAGGGCATGTGCAGGGAAACTGTTTTTATAAAGCCATCAGATCACGTGAAATTTATTCACCATCATGAAAGAACAGCATGGAAAAAAAACCTGCCCCCTTGATTCAATTACCTCCCACCAGTCCCTCATAATCCCCAACACAAGGGGATTATGGGAGCTACAATTCAAGATGAGATTTGGGTAGGGACACAGTCAAGCCATATCAGGCATGCTACCTATGTGCACATTGGATTGAGGCAGATCCCCAGAGTCCCCACATATACCAGTGAGAAGCTGGAGGCAGTGGAACAATTTCATCTGTTTCCAGGAAACCACAGAGGAAGGCTCTTAAACAAACCCAATGTATTCCCTTGGTTTAGAGAAGTCTAGGACAGCAGCAGAATTTCCCCTGTGTCCTCACAGGTGGTAAAGAAGCAGATGAGACAAAGTCTAACTTAAAATGATCTTATGGTTTAGAATAATATAACAGTGACCTGCTTGACCCATGACCAAAGGATAGTCACAATTATGTCTTTCTCAGTGGATACCAGTGTAGACCTGTTAATGACATAGAACTAATGAAGTTTCCCCAAACACCATTCCAATGCACCACACAAGTCCCTAGAAAGCAGATGCAACTTGAAGGAAAGGAAGTTGGGTGGGGACTGAATTGACTTGAATTTATCTTTTGTCAAATGGTAGAATATGTACTATTAAGAGAAATTAAATGGAGTCACATAAAAATAGATAAATTACAATTCTTATCAACTGACCCTGTGGACCAAGATTCTTACCTGTTAAACATACAATGGCATTACTTCATGCACACAACTATGTTCCAGGCATCCAGCTAAGCACATTATATATGTTAATCCCCTTAGCAACCCTGTGACATAGATCCTGGTGCCATCTGCATTTGAAGGATGGAGAGATTGTGGCTTAATGAGGTTAAATAAGCTGCCTAAGATTTCACAGGTAGTGAGGGTAGGGCTGGAACTCAGCATAAGTCTTTACAATGATAAAACTTACATTCTTAACCACTAGAACCTAGTAACTCTACAGGGCCAGTGATAGGTTTCCTTTTCTTTACTTTCTGAGCTCCAGGACATAATGTGTCTTTATACCTTAGAGCTCAGAAAGTTAAAAAAAAAAAAAAAAAAAAAAAAAAAAAAGGAAAAGACACCATATTCCCTTCTATAACATTTCTCTAGCTTTTCTGATCTGGCTTAAAAACAAAATTATCACTTCAAATAGTATCATATTGGATAAAATTAGTCTGAGTTACAAATATAAGTCTTTGAGGTCTTTTTAATACCAAATATCATTGACTATCATAGCTGAAAGAATTTTTTAGATAATCTAGCCTAGAGATTCTCAAAGTATGGTCCCTAGACCAGCAGCATCATCAACATGTGGGAAATGAATAGGAATGCAAATTCTCTGGCCCAACCCTAGACCTACTGAGTCATAAATACTGGAAGTAGAATCTATCAATCTGTGTTTTTGCAAGCCTGCCAGCTTATTCTGACGTATGATAAGGTTTGAGAATCACTATTCTAGTTCAATACTAGAGACCCACTGTGCATCAAAATATGTGTCAAGAAATGAGCTTAGGAAGTTTTGCAGGAGTCAGATCAAATTAAAAGATTTGAGCTATAACCTGTATGTAATAAGGTTGGAGGAGCTTTTAAGCAGGGAAGGCATATTTGGATTGGTATTTTATTACTTATTATACATATTCATCTATTCACTGACTCACCAAATATTTATTGAGTGCCTATATGTTGTGAGTCTTTGAGCTAATAAACTGAGCTCTTAATCTATCAGTAAAATTGGTTGGATGGATTGAGCAAGAATGAAAGAATAGGAGGCCAATTACAGGTTTATTGTAAAAGTTCACATGGGTGATGACAAAAGCTTGAACAATATGGCACTGGAGGAGTGAAAAGATTAGTAGACACTTGGTACATTACATGCACTTCTCTAAGGCTTTCATTTCTACCCAATTTGGTATGTGTCTTAGTCCATTCAGGATGCTGTAACAAAATATCCTGAACTAGGTACCTTATAAACCACAGACCTTTTTTTCTAAAACCTCTGGAGGCTGGGAAGTTCAAGATCAAGGCACTGGCTGGTTTGGTGTCTGTCTAAGGCCCACTTTCTGGTTCAAGAGGGAGTCTTCCTGCTGCTTTCTCACACAGTGGAAGGTGCTAGCTAGCTCTCTGTAGTCTCTTTTCTAAGGATAGTAGCCCCATTTATGAGGGTTCCACCCTCATAACCTAATCACCCCCTAAAGGGACCACTTTCTAATACCATCACCTTGGAAGAGATTCCAACCTATGAATTTTGGGGTGACACAAAGGTTTGAACTATAGCAGTATGAGGAGGTGGAATAAGGCTAAAATGACCTTGAGATTACCAACTGAGGCAACTGGATGGAATACGGTGATATCATTAACTAAATTGGAAATAAGGAAAGAAGAGCACATGAGGGGGTGGGATGACCAGATACTACATGGTATGGGAGCTTCATCAACCCAATTGCAATGGCATGACCTCTGATGGGGCCCCATAGTGACTTGAGTCATTAGCACAGAAGATAGTCCAAATCCATTGAAAATATTCTTAATGAATAGAAAAAAAATCTTTACATTGAAATGAAATGCTGACTTTTTGTAGCTTCAACTCACTAGTCTTGTTTGGCTAGCAACTCAGAATAAATCTAATTTGGAGGGTCCCTAAAGCTGAATTCCCAAAGACAGGGCTGTAAACCAAGTGTTTATACTCTAATCCTGTTGACTTCTGGTATCATTTGCCTTCATTTCTGAGGATCTGCAATTTGGCAATGATTTGTTCACACCCTAATTGTTTCTTTTTCCATTGCTTTCTTATTGACTGTTTCAATGATTAAAAATTGGACATTTTTATGTATCAAGAAAGCTTGCTGTTAACTCTAAAATCATCTCTTTTTGAAAAGTAAGTCATTATCCCCTTCTGTAGTCATCTTGTAAAATTCTCTTTTAATCAGGTGAAAATGAACAAACATAAACAAAACCCTTATGCTTACCTTTATTGAATTGTAGGCTATTTCTTCATTTGGCCTCTTAACATAGATTTCTCTTAGGCGTTTTATTCACACCTAGAGGTCTGTGTTTTACTGTCTCAAAAAATATCATTATCACAAATTTTTCTTACGAAGTAGCACAGTGCAGACCTCCAGGCTCCAGTTATCCTTCTAGCCCTAACATTTTTTACTGCACTCATCCTCCCTGGGCTAGAATAAAATCAACAGTTAAAGGTCTGCCCTTCAGATTCTCCCAGATCTATGAGTTGTTTTAGGTTTAAAGGCCAATTTTTACCATCTTGTTGAGAGGCTACTGATAATATTGAATAGAATACACATCTAGAAAACATCCATCGCTCAGTGCTTTTCCTGCTTTTTAAAACAAATGTTATTTTCTGATACTAAAATCAACACATATTCATAAGAAAAAAATGCAAAATAAATAAAGCTTACAGAAAAATATCAAGATAACCCCAACACAAAGAGAAACAATTACTGCATTTTATTGCAGTTTCTTCCTGAATTTTTTCTATGCATATATTTTTACAGTTAAGACCAGATATCTTCTTTTCTTCTGCTTTTTAACTTTATATGGCACTGTGTCTTTGCATTCAAATTAATATTTTAACATTACTTCTAAATAGCCACGAAATGGTCAATCATATGAATATGTCAAATTCTAGCTTAACAATTCCTGAACTTCTGGTCGCTTAGTTATTTTCCAGTGTTTTGGCTGAAAAATTGGTGAAATCGGAGAATCTGCTCCATACCTCTCTCCTAGTTTCTAGTGGTAACCGGCAATGCTTCACGTTCCTTGGCCTGCGGAGACATCACTCCGATGTCTTCTTCCATCTTCACAAGGTGCTCTTCTTCCCGAGTGTCTGTGTGTTCTTCTCTGTTTCTTACAGGCACTTTCATTGGATTTAGGGCCCACCTTGATCTAGTTTAATCTCATCCACAATCTTGCTTTAATTGCATCTGTAAAGATCCTATTTCCAGATAGCATCACATTCTGAAGTTCTGAGTGGACATGTTTTTTGGTTTTTGTTGGGAAAGACACTATAAAAACCTGTAACACAGGGGTTTTATTTCCTTAACCACAGCCGTCTGAATGCCAAGGAGACTATCTGGCATGGGTTAAGTGTTTGCTAACTGTTGAACAAATTGAATTCCCTTTACTCAAAAATTAATTACAGCTGAGTGGTGACTGTTCCCTTTACATGGCATTCGGTCTATATCTCCTTATAAGGCCTACACTCATTCATGTCATCTGCTGAGCCTTACAGGTGTATAGATTTAGGACCCCTGTTCATCAGGTTTATAGTACCTTTTTCTCCCACTGAAGTGGGAAGAAAGGATGAGGGAAAGTGGAGAGGGGAGAAATGCCCTGGGGAACTCAGGAAGGGCAATGCAAACCATAGCCAGCCAGCCTGGAGTGCGATTCTGGCTCTGTCGCTACCTTAATGTGAGTCCCAACTGACTCAGTTTCTTCATCTGTAAAGTGGGAGTATAATAGTGTCTGTCACTTTGTTGTGAGGACTAACGAAATTGATTCTCATAAAGTGCGTAATCAAAAAGTACAGAGCAAACTGCTAGAAAATTGTTAGCTAGCATCCAAATATCTTGGTGCCCAAAGTTAATCCAACCTCCAGGAATGCAATAGGAATCAGAAAGATAGGAAACCTACAACCACGTCTTTTCAACCTTCCAATTAGAAGAGCCAAAGTATTTCTTATTAGACTTTGAGACAATCTCACACACTTAAACCAACATTTACATTTTTAAATGAGAAACACACCAGTCTGCTTCCTTATAATAACTTCCAGATGAGAAAGAGATTTTCTTTTTAAGCTAAACATTTAATCATATTACAGTCATATTTTAATTACTCTAGGGAAAGGATAAAGAAACCAGAGAGTGAATCTCTTGGATAATGTATTTGTAGCTCTAGCTTGAAATTTTTTCCTACTGGGTTTCCAGAATCTCATTTTCTTTTCTCTCTTACTCCCACTTTGTCAATTATTAGCCTTACAAGCAATTTGGTAGAGGCTGAAAGGAAGAAGAAGATAATGATATTCAAATACCAGAACTTTCTCTTAAACAGCTTGCTAACGTTTTTCATTTGGTGCTATAAAATGTATATTATTACTCTCATTTTACAAATGAAGAAACTAAGACTTAAAGATAAGTTGAGAAGTAGCTTGCCCAAAGTTATCCAAATGTTATGTGATGGAGCTATTTGATATAATCAGTTTAACTTCGAAGTCTGTAATATTTATTATACAACACAATGTCCAGCAATTAAAATATAGTGTTATAAATGCAGTTACACACAGAGAGACATGCATACACCACCCCCCCTACACACACAATTCAGCATGCATTTTTGCCCCAGTACTTTGGCCCATTTAAATACAACCTCTGTTACTAAAATGACTTTAACAAATTGCCTTATATTTTAATAAAGATTAGAAATTACAGGAAAGGTTAGGAGACTTGCTAGCTTTGGTAATATTCACTTTGCAAAGAAGACAAGGCTCATTTGGGATTAGCACTTTTTCTCAAGGCAAAACCGCTGTGCCTCATGGTCCAAAAACCTTATCATATAAGCAGATTAATTTTAATAGGGCACATTGGCTCATATTGTTATTTTTATGCAAACATGTTTTGAATCACCACTTTAAAAGGAAACAATCTAATTTTCTTTTCCTTAAGCTTCTTTTTAATTTTCTCCATTCTGTAAACAAATGAGGTAGTATTGAATACTTGAAGGAATCAGAAAGAATAGGAAACCTAGAACCATGCCTTTTCAACCTTCCAATAAGGAAAAACAAATTGTGTGACCAAAAATTGGCAAAAAATATAGCCAAAGACTTACAAGTGATGGGATAACTGTCTGTAATATATGTCTTGTGGAAAAGTTGTTTACATTCATTCTCTGAGGCCTGCCAAAGATTGCAAAATGAGGATCCTAAGTCTTACTGGGATTCAGAGTCCTTATTTATCCATATATTTGTAGGAAATAAAAGTCCAAATTTAATGAAAATGTCTCTATCCAACAATAAAGTGGGCTGCCTTGGGAAGTTTCCAAGTCCTGCCATTGAAGGTGACTGGGTCAGTTGGTTGAAAATGACCTGAAAGTGAAGCAAATACCCTTTAAAGGCATTCAAGGCCTCTCTGAGGTTTCTTCCAGCAACAACGTTCTTCAATTCACACAGCAATGGGCGTGCAGTCATCTATGCCAGATGGTGTTCTGTCACTTCACTTTCAACATCAGCCAATTGACCCTAGTGACTTGAGCCTCTCCACTGTCAACTCTCTAGATCAGGAACCCTACAGGCCATGGATCAAATCTAGACACCCACAAGTTTTAGTACTGCCTATCAGCTAAGGATGGTTTTTAACATTTAAAAATGGTCAGAAAAATTCAAAAGAGGAATGGTATTTCATGACATGTAAAAATTATATGAAATTCAATATCTAGTATCCAGAAAGTGTTATTGGAACACTCCAACATTCATTTGTTCATGTATTGCCGATGGCTACTTTTATGTTACAGCAGAAGAGTTGAATAGTTGTGACAGGTACCATGTATCTGCAAAGCTGAAAATATTTGTTATCTGGGTCTTTTCAAAAAATGTTTGCTGATCCCTGCTTTAAAACACAAACCTATAAAGGCAGACATTGTGGTCTTTGTTGTTTGTCTTTGAAGCTTTACTATTCAGCACATAGTGGCTTCAATGTTGTGGGTTGTTGAATGAATAAGTGAATGAAAGATGATCGTGTTCAAAATTTATAAAAAGTAGTTAAATCTGACTATAAACAGTTTCATCTTCTAGAGAGACCACCAAAAGCTTCTATCCTTCTTTCTAAACAAGCAGAGGTACATTGTATGCAAAAAAGGAGATTCAACCAGAGCTAATATTGAAGTATCGTGTACCTGTACAGCATAATGCCAAGCTTCTATTCTGATTGGCCTGGACCGTACCTCAGTAGTCATTAGCAATTTTGGACATCACCCTGGACACACTACAGGTTACTATCTTAAAAACTTATGACTTATTCAGACCATGCTAAATTCCCAAAATTCTTTGAGAAACTTTGTATTTTCTTGCCTTAATCAGTTGGCAAATTTAATTCTCCCTGGAGGAATAATTGGAGGGAATTATTCTTTCCTTTCAGCACAGAGAGAAAGCCAGCTCAGCAATCCAGTGACACTTGCTGCAGGTTAGATGAATGTCAACACCTCCTCCTCCCTCCACACAAAAAGAACATTAATACATGAAGTCACATTTAACAAAAATCTTGCAAACATTTCAGCAGCAACATTTTTGGAAACCCATTTTAGAATGTTAAAGTGTGTTAAAGATGCTTACACTAATTCTCATCTCCCCTCCCAGCTTTTTAAAACTGTTAGCCACAGAGTACTAATTATCCAGCTGGCATTTTTGCAACAGAAGTTTTCCAAGTTGCCTCCCCAATTTAAAGCTGTCAGGAGAAGTGCTGAAGACTTGCATTTACTCCTACAGCTTGGTGCTCTAATTAAAGCAATAAATACGGTTCCCTTCAAGGGAGAAGTAGGCAGAGAGGAAAGATCTCTTCCGATCCATTAGTCTCACAATGTAGTTTGTAGGATTTAAATTCCAATTTACATAAGACCATGGAAGAACCTTTACACAGAGACAGCAGAAGAAAGAGGCAGCTACTGGGTAGAGGTGGGAGGGAGGATAGATCCAGTTCCAAGGCAAGAGTAGACAGGAGATGGGATGTCCTCTGAGGGGCAAGGACAGCTGTCTCATGAGTTTTCTTATTGCTCATTAGTTAGAACCAGACTGATATGGTTTAGAATTACAGAAATCTCAGTGATCATTTGGGTCACAATTAGTATATAGAATGAAGCACACAATTTTTTTTATGTGTTTGTTTGATATTTGCTTTATTTTTATTTGAAGAAGAAAAATGATGAGTTAAAGTTCTTGTAACATTATTGCCTGATCTTTTTAAATAATTTTAGACATGGAGAACAGTAGAAAGAAGAAAACACCTTTGTCACCTTAAATCTTCCACCAAGAAATATCCATTATTATTGGGGGACTATCATCTCAAATACCATTTTTATATGCATAGAACAGTAATGGATTTGAAAACTTATTTTAAAAAGATTATGCAGTGATTTTGCATAAAAGCATTTATTTTAACTTGATTTTCATAGAAGGGGGAAAAGTATAATGACCTCATTCATTATTTTCCAAAAATATCCCTCTAAGACTGATGAAAGGCTATGTAGTAGTTGAAATCTATGTGTTTGACTTTTTTAGCAAATTTCAGTTTTGACCCTATCAGTTACTCTATCAAAGAAAAATCTCACACCTTCTCCTACCTCTTCTAACTGCATTTTTAAATTTTTGAAGTAATTTTATTATGTTTATCGTTATCTTTATTATGTTTTGTCGCATGACTAATCTGTTCCATAAATATTATTTGCATAATTGGCTTATATTAGTTTTAGATTTAAAAAGATTCAGCACACACCACTAATACTTTTTTTACTATGGCTCCTTCAGTTCTCATTTAATTTTTTTTTTTTGCTTTATGCTTTTAAAGCAGAACTTGTCAGCAAGTGCATGTATGCATTTGGGATAAGAAGGGTTGTTTGGTGCTGAAATGCTTCATGTTTGAGTATATCTAATTGTTGTCTTATACTTGAAATACATACTGGCTCTATTCATTATTTTTAGACACACTCCTAGAACTTCATAGAAAGCTTTCAAAATTGAACACTTCCATGGGAAAGAGAAATGTCAATCTGGTTTCCCTTTTCTGGCTCCTGTAGGCATTTGAGTTTGTGACACCTGACTCTGGTCCAGCTCTTTCCTTAGACAAAAAAAAAAAAAAAAAAAAAGCCATCTAATTTTAAATACAGATTCTCACTAGAAGTGTATAAAAATACTTAATATTTGCCATTCTGATAAATAAAGAAAATTATATGACTACTGCTTTAACATGCATGTCTTTGATCTTCAGGATGGGTTGAATATTTTTTACTAGATCACCTGATAACTAGCTATATAGGTTTTTATAAAACTTAGCAGAGGTCCATGTGGTCATTCACACCCAGATCATATATGTACATTAACATAATAATAATGTAACTGGATAAGTTTAATGAATCAACTGTATGGAGGTCAGCATACCATGTCAACCTGGTTAGATCATTCTGAACCCAGAAGGGTAATATGATTTTTCCGAATAGCAAAATATATAGAATAATGAAATTTTATAACGAAACTACTGCAGGATATTCTAATAATACAGTGGTTTATAAACATTTTCAGCAGTGAAATCCCTTTTTTTTTTTTTTTTTGAGACGGAGTCTTGCTCTGTCTCCCAGCTGGAGTGCAATGGTGTGATCTCGGCTCACCACAACCTCTGCCTCTTGGGTTCCAGTGATTCTCCTGCCTTAGCCTCCCAAGTAGCTGGGACTACAGGCACACGCCACCATGCCTGGCTAATTTTTGTATTTTTAGTAGTGTCAGGATGAGAAATTCTTTCTAAAAAAATCTTGCACCAAAACCTAGTCAGTAAAACAGATAAGGTAGGTGTGCTGTAAATAAAATGAAATAGGGCAGGGGGAGAATAGAATTCAGCCTGATTTTTCTCTTTCTGACTCTTAGGTAACTCAAAGAACCACAAGACCCTATAACTCTCAATTTGAAGATGGCGTGATAATTTTATACCCTGAACCTGTTCTCTGCTTGGGACACAGAACAAGGATAGATACACCATTCAGAGCCTGTTTTCTGACCACAGGAGAATGAACCAACAAATTGAAAACAAACAGATCACCAGAAAATTTCTACTCTTTAAAAAATAGTCAACATACTTCCAAATAATCCACATCAAAATAGAATTAACAAAAAATAATATAAGGTATTTGAGCTAAATAATGATGAAACTACTGCTATTAGATGATGTGAAGTAAAGCTGACGCTATTAAGGATAAAATTTATAGGCTTAAAATGAATATATTAGAAAATATGAAAGTATCCAACCTAAAAAAGTTGAAAAAACCTTACCCTAAGAAAATGAAAAAAAATCCAGAAATCTTGATGTGAACAAATTGATAGAAGACAAATTTATTAATATAAAAATTAAACAATAAAATGGTTCTTAAAACAAAACAGGCTAATAAAATTCATGGACTCAGCTAAAAAAGGTGATCAAAAACAGAGAAGGGGAAAACCCCTTAATATCAGACATTAAAATGAGGTCATCGCCACAGATAGATGTTGCAGATATTACTAGATAATAAAAGGATATTAACAACTTTATATAAGTAAACTTGAGAGTTTCAGTCAAATTGACACCTTTCTAGAAATCCCCAAAACTGAAATGAGAAGAAATAAATATTAATAATTTCATATATATTAATTAACTTGATCTATAATTTAAATTCTTTCTGCTGAATAATCTCAAGGACTAGAAGGCTTTCACAGTGATTTCTTCCTAACATTTAAGGATGAAACACCACCAATTTCTCACACACTCTGGAAGAGATTAGGGGAGGAAATGTTTAGAGTTGGGGAGGGGAATATTCTCATCTCAAATTATTAGGTCAGCATAGCTTGATATTAAAATATGACAAGGGCATTACAAAAAAGGCAATTTAAATGTCAACACGCTAATGAACATAGATGTAAAAATTGTTAAATCATTAGTCTAAATATTAACAATTAGAATTCAGTGGTATATAAAAGGATAATATAACCAAATGAGAGTTTATTCCAAGAATGCAAGTAAATCAGGTATCTACTGAGGCAATTATATTGTATGACAAACTGCCCTTAATCTCAGTTGTTCAAAGCCATAACCATTTGTTTCAACTTCAAGTCTGTAAGTGGGCTTTTTAGTTTTCTGGACTTGGCTGGCTTCTTCAAATATCTAAAGACAGCTGAGGGGAGTGTAGATTGGCTTAAAAAAAAAGAAAGACTGAAGAAACTATTTGGAAGTATCCA
Source organism: Pan troglodytes (assembly GCF_028858775.2). NCBI lineage: Eukaryota > Metazoa > Chordata > Mammalia > Primates > Hominidae > Pan > Pan troglodytes. The sequence continues at coordinate 68,983,414 of NC_072417.2, read as the reverse complement.
CTAATGCTGAACACATGCATATCCTATGAACTAGCAATTCCACACCTAAGAAATGCATATATATATGCTCTCAAAAAATCTACAATATTGTTCATTCATAGCTGTGTTATTTGTAACAGCTACAACATAAAAATTATCAAAATATCCGTCTAGAGTAGGATTAATACATTATGGCATATTAATAGAAGAGAATTCTATTTAACAATAAAATAGTTGCTATAAGCAACTGCTATGGTCTAAATGTTTGTGTCTCTGCAAAAGTCATATGTTGTAAACCTAACCTCAGAGGTGATAATATTAGGAAATGAGGACTTAAAAAGGTGATTAGGACAGGAGGCTTCTACCCTCATAAATGGGATTAGTGCCCTTATAAAAGAAGCCCCAGAGATCTGCCTTCTCCCTTCCACCTTATGTGGACGTAGCTAGGTGTCATCTATGAACCAGAAATGAACCCTCACCAGCCACTGAATCTGCTGGTGCCCTGATATTGGACTCCCCAGCCTCCAGAATTGTGAGCAGTAAATTTCTGTTTCTTATAAGCCATTGAGTTTATGGTATTTTGTTATAGTAGCCCAAAAGGACTAAGACAGCAACAAAACCTATTATTAAACAAACTAAACCAGACACCCCCAAAAGAAGTATCACATTATTTATATTAAATTTAAAAATATGAAAACCCACTCCATGCATTTAGAAGTCAAGTTAGTGACTCCCCACCCCCACCTGGAAAACTGTGACTGGAAAGAAATGCAAGGAAGACTTGGGACTTACAGTATCCTGTTTCTTCATCTGGGGCCTGGTTATGTGGACATGTTCAATGTGTGAAATTTTGAGTTATGCACTGAAGTGTGCCTTTCTGTGACTATGCTATGCCTCAATTTTTAAAAGGTAATTTTATGATTCAAGATATATAGAAAATACAGAATATGTAAATATAAAATATAGAAAGCATAGAAAAGTCATACAGTGAAGAAAAAAATGCCATTAGGGATTGAATGACAGATCACTGAATGAGGGAAGATACTTTATACACACACACACACATATAAAAATATATATCATATTACATATGTATACTTACATATGTGTATATATATTTCTGGGTGAATATACATATTCATACATACACAAACATGTAAAAAATATATACATACCTATGCATGTTTTACACATATATAACATGCCATATGTAATATACATATACATATATAACATGTATATGTTAAATATTTGGGTCTAGAATACACAAAGAAAAGGTAAATACAGACAACCATTCCTTCAAATAAACCAAAGACTTGAACAGCCCTTACAAAAGATGAGGAAATTCAAATTCCAAAAAACATAATTTTAAAAGATATTCAGCTTCATTAGTCACCAGAAAAATATGTATTACAACTACCAAGAGCCTATACTACACATAAAGAATGGCTATAATGAAAATTATTGTCAATACCAAAAGACAGCATTGTTGTGGAGCAATAGGACTGTTTAGGCCTTGCTGGTAGAAATAGAGATTGGTGTAAAATTTTGAAATAATGTGTAGTACTAGAAATACTGTGTGGTACTGTGCAGACTCTAGGACCAGCAATTCCACTTGTAGCTATATGTCAAACCAAAATGTTCTGTTTGCATATATTCTCCAACATGTATAGGAATGTTCATAGGAAAACTATTTGTATTAGCCAAGAACTGAGAAGAAAAAGTCTATTAATAGTAGAAAAAATAATCTATGGTATATTCTAATAATAAAATAAAGAATTAGGAGAAGGAACAAACTATTGCCTTACAAAAAAACACAGAAACATTTAAGTAGCACCTTATTGAGGAAAATAATATATTTTGCACTATTCTATTTATATGAAGTTCAGAAAACAGACACAACTGAGTAGTAAGTGTAGATAGATGGTGGTCACCTTTGTGGGAAGGTTTGTTGAGAGGGAGCATGATGGGGCCTCTGGGGTGCTGGCTACATAGGTGTGTTCTTCATGCTGTACACCTATGCTGTGTGCAATTTCCTGTGTATAGCTTATGTTTCAAGTTTTTTTAAGTAAATACTTGTGTAGGGCAGAAAACCACCATAAGCAAAATTAAAAGACAAGTCATGAACTGAAAGATAATATTAATACATATATGTTAATGTTGTTATATTTATAACATATGTTATAATATGTAACATATAAATATACATGTTTTATATGTTAAAATATGTATATGTTATAAATTTGTTATAATTTAAATATATGTTATGTTGACTATTAACATATTACTTATGTTAATGTATGTGTAACAGATAACACATAACATATAAAATATGCTATATATATTATAATATAAATATATTTTAATATTATATGTGTAATATATAACATATAACTATAAATATGTTATGTTTATAACATGTTATAAATATGTGTTATGTAAGTAACGTGTGTTTTATATAAATAAATGACATATGTTACATAAACATGTGTTATATACCTAAGTTTATATAGATATATGTTATTTAAAATATAAATTCATATGTTAATATATTATAAACAGATCTATGACATATTAACATAACCAATAATAAAAAGACAACTGTTCTTTTAAAAATGTGACAAATACGTAAACAGTTAATTCGCAGGTGGTAATTGAAGGGACCAAAATCATTAAAACATATTACACCTCCCCAGTTATCAGGGAAATGTAAATTAATACCAAAATGGGATACCTTTTTATGTTTATCAGATTTGCATCAATCTGACAATGCCAGTAAATGCTGAATGAAGTCGTGGATCAATGAGAAGTTTTGTAAATTCTAGTGTCTTAGCCCAGGCTGCTATAACAAAATACCTTAGACTAGGTGACTTAAACCACAGACATTTATTTCTCACAGTTCTGGAGGCTGAGAAGTCCAAGATGAAGGTGCCAACAGATTCTGTTCTTGGTAAGGGCCCTCTTGCTGGCTTGCAGACAGCTGCCATCTCTCTGTGTGCTCACATGACCTCTTCTTTGTGTGCATACTGACAGAGAGAGCTCTCATTTCACTTCCTCTTCTTATAAGGACACTAATCCCATCATAAAGGCTCCACCCTTGTGATCTAGTCTAAACCTAATTACCTCCCAATGGTCCCATCTCCAGATACTATCATACTAGGGATTGAGGCTTCAACATATGAGTTTGAGGAGGGCACAGATGTTCAGCCCATAATGGCTGGTTAGAGAATAAATTAGTACAATCACTTGGAGGAGAAGATCTGCAGAGCTGTTTATTCAACAGTTTCACTCCTACATGAATTCTCTAGAGAAATACTCAAACCTGGGTAGAAGAAAACATAAAATGATATTAAAAACACTAGGAATGAGTGATTAGAAATGACCAAAATATTCATCAATAGGAGAACATATAAATTAACTATTGTACAGTAAAATCTCTCTAAAATACAATAAATGAGGTTCAAACATTCAGCCAGGTAAGATAAGGATTTTAGTTATGAGATCTTGCAGTTCTTGGGTCTCACTCTCTATGGTTTGGCAGTACCTGGTGAAGTTGTATGACCCAGCTTAAATATCAATGGGAGTGTTTCTTGGCCTTATATTTGGAATAACATTCCAGGAGAGTGGTTACAGTACCATGACTTTTCCAGTTCATTGTCACCTCCTTTTGTTTGAGGGTTATATTCAATGAAATTATGCTAAAAGGATACTGGAGATAAGAAGACATACTCTTGTCTCATTCTTCAAAGATAAATTCCATTGCACTTGAATTTCACACTTATTCTGAGATTCTAGTATATATTACTTCAACAGAATAGTATATAACACTTAAAATGTATGAAGTGGAGCTACAAATGTCAAAATGGAAATATCTCAAAAATATAAAGTTGAGTAAAAAAATAGATTGCAAAACAATATGTAGAGTCTGATAAAATTTGATTTAACTCAAATTCCAAAACTTGTAGAATTATATTGTATTTTTTCATATATACGTAATATAAGTCAAAAACGATAACGTAATGACACACAGCAGCTTCAGGATTGTAGCTACCTCTGGAAGGCCGGGAGATGAGATCAAGATAGTACATACAGTGATTTTCAATTGTGGTTTTTCCATTTTATCTCTTTTAAAAAACTGGAAGCCAATATGGCAGAATATTAAGGTTTTTTTATTCAGATGGTAAATATATGTGGGTTTGTTATATCATTTCATTTAGTATGGTTAAAATATTTTGAAATTAAAAACATAGTCAGAAAAAAAATAAATCCATTGCTCTGACCCAATAAGTCCCTTCATCTTATGAAGAAAACTGAGACCCAAGGATGTATAGAGTTTCCCCACAGCCTGTATTTTATTTTCTGTCACTCTTTGAGAAGGGAGGTTTCCATTATTATTTGTGAGCCAAGTAATTAAAGTTTAGACATAATATGTTAGATTACCCTCCTTTAAAAAGAAAAGAAAAGAAAGCTGAATGTAGTAGAATAAACTCTGCAGTGTGGTTGGCCTCCAGTATTACCCAATATCATCCAGTTCAACGTGCTAGCTGAGAGCTTGAGTGGGTCACCTTACAGACAACCTCCATAGTCCATTTCAGCTCATCTGAAAGCTCTGTTTTAGAAATATTCTAAAAAATCTTTAACTCTCTGAAACTGTCTGAGAAATGTTCTGAATTTCCTGGAGAAAGGGTCTATCTATAGCACTGATAAGATTCTCAAAGTCATTTATGCCTCAGTAATGACTAAGATGACTATGTCAAACATACTTTCATCACTCTACACATAATCATACTTTTAAGAAAAAATAGGATCTAAGAGCCTTTTTGGCATCAATGGCCAGAGCTCCTTCCCCTTGCCCTAGCCCATTTTCATAAAATAACAATGCTTTTTCACATGAGTGATACTTTGGATAGTTGAGAAGATATTGGTTTCCATATCTGGCCAATCATTAGAATCACCTGAGAGCTTTTAAAATAATTTATCTAAAAAACCTGAATCAGCGGAGTGAGAGACAGTGGTTCGTATTAAAAAGCAACAACCCTCTGCTTCTGTAGGTGGGTTTTAGAATCACTAAATTAGAACATGATGCCAATCGGACCAGTTTGATCCAATAGGATCAATGAATTTCATACGGAGAAAAATCTCTGACCAATGATAACAAATTATATCTTTAAAAGCTTTTCTACCATTAAGTGATTTTTTTATAGAGGAGAAAAATAAACAGAGGACTAAGTATAAAGTAAAAGTGGGTGAATATAAGTCATTTTTCTGCTACTGAGAAGATAACTGAGACCTACGTGCCATAGAAAGTATATGACAGAATCATCATCCCATAAAAAGCCCACAGGAGTTGGTTGGATCTTCGTAGATCTTTGCATAAATGCTAGGACGGGAATTAGCCTGCAAAGTATAACTGCAGTTTTTAAGCCTTATGCAAACTTTGTGAAACTGGAAAAGAATCTCCAAAAATGTATAATGTCTTGTAATACAAATGTCCTAACCCAATTTAACTGATAAACTAAAAATACAGAAAGTTTAAGCAAAGTACATATCATATCATATATATGCATTTTAAGAGCAGCTACCATTTATTGTTATTCCTTATACAAAAAGCAGTTTAATAAGCTTTTAGGTACTTGTATAATCTTTTGAAAATCGACACTCCTATGAAATAAAAACTATTCATTATCTCCTATTGCATAGATGAGGAAACAAACTGATATATTACAGTGATATAACTTAAGATTACCAACTAATTATTATCTATATAATTCCAGAGTAGGATTGCTTTATGACTTTCATAGGCCCTAGGTACATTTGCTTTTGTGGGTCCCTTTCTCAATAAAAGATACTAAAGGTTACATTTTATGACCAAATTGGTATAAAAATGAGTATAATTTAGGCCACATTATATTCAATTTTGAATGGCTTTTCTGCATGATTTGACATGATCATGAAGTCTTTCTTATTTAAACTGTTTATATATAAACTAATAAATATAAACTTTAGTTAATATAAACCAAAATCCACTGTAATATGTCAAATTACATTGATAATTTTTTTGAATACAAAACCAGTCTTTGTATTCCTGGAATAAACTCTTCTTGGTTGTGGTATACTTTTATATGGATGAATTCAATTTGCTAAAATTTTTTGAATTTTTGAATCTAGGATAATGAGAAATATTGGTCTATAGTTTTGTTTTTTTGGCATTGATCTATGTCTATGTTTGGTCTTAGTGTTAGGGTAGTGTTCGTCTTATAAAATGAATTGAATCTTTCCTTTCCTTTTATTATTTGGAAGATATTGTGTAGAATTAGTGCCATTTTTTATTTCTATTTATTTATTTAATTTTGAGACAGAGTTTCGCTCTTGTGGCCCAGGCTGGAGTGCAATGGCACAATCTGAGCTCACTGCAACATCCACCTCCTGGGTTCAAGCGATTCTCCTACCTCAGCCTCCTGAGTAGCTGGGATTACAGGTGCCCGCCACCACCCCCAGCCATTTATTGTATTTTTAGTAGAGATGGGGTTTCACCATGTTGGCCAGACTTGTTTTGAACTCCTGACCTCAGGTGATCCACCCACTTCAGCCTCCCAAAGTGCTGGAATTACAGGCATGAGCCACCACACCTGACTCTAGTGCTATTTTTTAAATGTTTGATAGAATTTGTCAGTAAAACCATCTGGAGCTAGACATTTCCTTTTCAGCCATCTAATATGTATTTATTTTAGCTACTGTGTTTTTTAGCTGCAGAATTTCTATTTTGGCTCTTTTTTTTAATACTTTCCAAACCTCTCTTGAGATCTTTGCCTATTCATTTACTTTTTCATCTTTTCCTATACATCCTAAAACGTTATTATAATAATATGTAACTCCTTGTCTGCTTGTTGCAATATCTAGTTCATCTGTGTTTCTGTTGAATTATTTTTTGATGATAGATATTATTTTCTAGCTTCTTCACATCTCATAATATTTTATTGTATTAAATTGTGCATAGAATTACAATGGAGACTGAGTTATACCACTATTTTTTTTATTTATTCCAGTAAGTATGAACTGTTTTCTATGTGTGATAGCTAAATTGAAAGAGTGATCATTTACATTTTATTATGAGATAAGTTAATTTGGGATTGGACCCCAGCATTAGAAAGTCAAATACATTTCCGGTTAGCACAATTCCCAACTTCCAGCTCTGTTGCTGTAGGCCCTGATGATTCTGGGTTTGCCTTTCATTGTCAGTGTTTTATCCTGAAGCCGGTAAGGGGTTGGGCCACAGTTATCACCTTTGGATTGAATGGGTTAAGGCCAGTTTCCAAGCCTAAAGAATGATTGAGAGTGAATAAGTTCTTTCTTGGTTTTTGTCCTGCCTTCACTGCCAGTTCACAGCAAAATTGTGGAGGGGGTAAGTATTAGAAAGAATAATTATTCAAGCAAATTATTAGTGCATGAGGAGTTTTTCTGAATGTAATCTGTCCCATCTGCTCTCATGATTGCCATTAGTTCCACAGGTTCCTCTGGACCTAGTAAGGGTAAAACTTTCTTCTCCCTCTGCCTGTATACAAACCCAACCAATTACCCTCCTCCCAGAAGATGCCACTAGCTACTTCTCACCTATGAGGTACTATCTCTCACTGTAAGTTAATTCTTCAAAGCTTCCTTACACACACTTTTCTTTGATAGTCTGATAGGTAATATGATGGTTAATTTTATGTGTCAACTTGACTAGGCCACAGGTTGCTTAGATAGTTGATCAAACATTATTCTGGGCCTGGCACGGTGGCTCACGCCTGTAATCTCAGCAACTGGGGAGGCTGAGGAGGTCAAGAGTTCAGGAGCAGCCTGGTCAACATGGCGAAACCCTGTCTCTACTAAGAAAATGCAAAAATTAGCCGGGTGTGGTGGCGTGCACCTGTAGTCCCAGCAACTCAGGAGGCTGAAGCATGAGAATTGCTTGAACCTGGGAGGTGGAGGTTGCAGTAAGCTGAAATCTCACCACTGAACTCCAGCCTGGGAGACAGAGTGAGGCTCTGTCTCAAAAACAAAAACAAAAACAAAAACAAAAACAAAAAACATTATTCTGGATATGGCTATTTGGAGATGAGATTAACATTTGAATTGGTAGACTGAATAGTAGATTGCCCTCTGTAATATGGATAGACATCATCCAATAGGTGAAGACCTGAACAGAACAAAAAGGCTGACCCCCCCTTGAACAAGGGGGAACTCTTCCTGTCTGACTGCTTTGAGCAGAGACATTAGTCTTTGGACTCAAACTGAAACATCACCTCTTCTTGAGTCTTTAGACTGCCAGCTTTCAGACTGGAACTTACACTACCAGAGACTAGGTAATTTATAAAGAAAGGAGGTTTAATTGACTCACAGTTCCACATGGCTGAGGAGGCCTCAGGAAACTTACAATCATGGTGGAAGGCAAAGAGGAAGCAAAGCATGTCTTACATGGCAGCAGGAGACAGAGAGAGAAAGAGTGAGGAAATGCCACACTTAAAACCATCACCTCTCCTGAGAACTCACTCACTGTCACCAGAACAACATATAGGGGAAACGCCCCCATGATCCAATCACTTCTCACCGAGTCCCTCCCTCAACACCTGGGGATTACAAGTAAGATGAAATTTGGGTAGGGCCATGGAGCCAAAACACATCAGGTGACTGGTCATGTCAGATTGAATCCCAAATAGTGATCAAAATGTTGAGAGTTTCAAAACTACATACTTGGAAATATTTAACAGAGAGAAGAGAATAACCAGAAAATGATGGCTATTTTTAAATGACCATAACACTGTCCTTACATAAGATGTTAGGTTTGTTCTTTGTTGTTCTAGAGGGCAGAACTAAGGCCAGTGAGCAAAAATCTAGGGAGGCCTATTTTAGTCTCAATGAATTCATTCAATAAATGTGCTTTGAAAGGCTACTACATGGCAATCACTGTTCATGACACTTGAGATAACACCATTGAACAAAGAAGACAAAATTCCTGCCCTATGGAATTTACAGTCTAGCAAGGAAAATCTAAGTAATGGGAATCTAAGAACTCAATGGAAGGAAAATGACTTGTCAAGAGTGGGAAAAATGTCTCTTGAGTAGCTGAGACTCCTGGCAGAATCTTGATAATTGTATAGCATATTTTGAAGGAGATTTCTAAATCAGAACAGATTTGAGTCAGGTCACCTCTGAGGTTTCTTCTCACTGTGAGAGGCTCTGAATCTTTGACAATATAAACTACCTATAAAAACTATCATGGACTTTGCTATAAGTGTTCTCTGAGAATTAGAGTGACTTAATTTTTTCCTTGGATGCCAAAAGAGGGGGTTTATCACTCTCAAACAGTCATTCTATGGCAGTAATTCGGTTCTTACACATGATGTGCCACACAGACACTGCTTGGCCACCTTCCACCTGTCCTTCATATCTTAGCTAGAAGATCATTTCCCCTTTCCCTGACCCCTAATGCTAAATTAGATCCTCTTTACACTTTATCTTACCCTTTACTTTTCCTGCAAAGCGCTCACCTCCATTTGTAATTTCACCCCCTTTATGTGTGATTATTGATGTAGCATCGATATCCCCACGAATCCTCAAGGCTCATTAGAGCAGGGACTGTACCTGTTTTCTTCACCACTTTATGTGCAGGAGCCACCCCTGTCCCTGACACAGGACAAAGTGCAGTGAATCTATATTTGGTGGTACATGATGGGTGAATTGAGCAGGATATCTGGAGAACAGGAAATTTTCATCTTTAAGTTATCAAGAGCATTGGGTGATGGTTTCACTGTGTAAAGCTACAGAGAAAGGAAGGAGTTCCCCAGGGTTGGACTTTTTCACAGATTCCTCTCTATTCTTATATATCTAGAACTCTGGAATGTCAGAGCTGCAGGAGACCTTAGAATTTACTTAATGCCTCGCTTGACAGAAAAGAAAAACCTGAACCTACAGAGAGGAACAGGCTATGAATATGCATGAATCCATGGATACACAGGGCGCATTTCAAGAGCACTTTCTCAGAAATATTTGGGAACACACACACATACACACACACACACACACACACACACACACCCCAACCCTCTCAAATCATCCAACTTAAGTTTGAAATTCATCCTAAGCTGTTGATCCAAAAGTGGCTAAAGATGGGAGAATGGGGGGAGGGGTTGTTGCTGGGCTGGTGCGGAGCCAGGGACCTCACGGGGGGGCCCGGCCCTCACACGCCCGGGGTCCCGGGGGTCCCAGGTGCTGAAGGAGGCCGCAGGGCCCGCCGCGCGGAGCTGAAATGCTGACAGGCCTCTGACTGCGCTGGGCACCACAGTAACTTTCCGAAACCTCCCACGGCGGGGTGGGGGAGGGGAAACCCAAAATCCCAAATATAATTTAATTTCCAGGGTAAACATTTTCCTGTGAAAATGGCCAAGGCGTTCCTCGAGGCGAGGCGGCCCTCTTCGGCAGGACCACACTGCCCCCTTGAGCATCCCGCGGAAACCCTCCGCAGAGTCGCAGAGGCCCGGGGACGCCGTCCTGGGAGCCCGCGGGGAACAGGGATGGAGAGACGCTAGGGCCTGGCTGCACCACGGAGACGGAAGAGGCTGAAGTGGTATCTCTTCTCAAGTGGGCACATAACCAAAACATTAATTATTAGGGACGTTCCGTTTATCTTGAAAGACCTATGAGCAAAGTGCATTACTGGAAGTGGTCAAAATAAACACCTATTGGCTGAGCTGAAGGCTAAAAGGGAACCCTGCTCTAAAGCATCTCCTCTAAGATCCTGCTCCAAGTTGTTCAGTATTTATTAAATGTTTAGTGCACGTCAGAAGCTGTGCTAAAACCGTGATAGATGTCTTTTTTTTTTTTTTTTTTTTTTGATGGAGTTTTGGTCTTGTTGCCCAGGCTGGAGTGCAATGGCGCATTCTTGGTTCACTGCAACTTCCGCCTCCCGGGTTCAAGGGATTCTCCTGCCTCAGCCTCCCGAGTAGCTGGGATTACAGGTATGTGCCACCAAGCCCGGCTAATTTTTTGTATCTAGTAGAGACAGGGTTTCACCATGTTGGTCAGGCTGGTCTCCAACTCCTGACCTGTGGTGATCACCCGCCTCGGGCTCCCAAAGTGCTGGGATTTTAGGCGTGAGCCACCGCGCCTGGTCTATATATTGTTATTTAACCTTTATAACAACCCTGTGAGGTGGAAGTTACCATTTTCTGGATTTTACAGAGGACAAGGACAGAGACTTTGAGAGTTTCAGCAAGTTTTCCATAATTATATCAGTAAATGGCTGAGCAGGGATTAGAGTCTATGTCGGTGAGTCTATACTGGAATGTCAGGGAGAACCCAGATATAATTCCGCCTGTCCGCGGTATGAATTTGGGCTGGCTACCTCCCCTTCTCCAGATCTTCTATTTCTCCTCTGTAAAAGGAAGGTCCTGCATTAGACCCCAAGGGTTAAAACTCTAAGCTTCTATGAATCTATGGCACTGGCAGCTTAACAGGAATTAGTTCAATAGATTGGCGAATCAGAAGCACTGAAAAGAGCCTCAAGATGGGAAAGTTTGGACAAGCAGTAGTGTAGCAATGGAGGTCAGCTTTGCACAGGACAGAGTGCTGGGGACCCAGAGCCTGGGCAAATGGAATGGATACATAAAGAAAGGAGCCAGGTCCAGATGTGTGTCCTATAATTACACAGATTCCACCTGCTTTCTAATTTGCACACAAAATGGCCTTGCACAGATAGAGTTGTTAGCTGGTCCATCTTAGATCAAAGACAAACTATTCTGCCATGTTACAAGGTGATCAATTCCATTTATAATACGATGTCTATGCTGGTTGGAGTTTATATGAAGACAGTGGGGATGTAGCGTTTAAAAACTGTGGAAGTAAATGGAATTGAAAAGCCATTTATCGCTTCCTCTCTCAAATCTGTCTCCTGTGGGTTAGGGAGAAAGTCAGTAGGCTCTCATGATAAACTGCTGACCTTGGAAAATTGCTTCTTAAAATAATAGTTATAACTTTCTGAGCTCCATCTCTGTCACTGACATTAGTGTAATGATTGCCAGAAAGTTCCCAGATTCGTTACCTTGTGGATATTGCAATATTTGAGACCTTCAGTGCTTCAATTTAATTTCATATACACACATATACATTGAGCCACTATATATACTAAGAACTATTACTCTATTCTAGAAGCTGGGGTAAGAGATCATTTCAATTTTACTCTCAAGAAATTCTTAGTCTTTGGCATAAGAAACAAAAAGAGCAACTGTTAACATTTCAAGCTGGTAAGAGCCATGCGAGAGGTTTGCCTGGGGCCTTATGGGACTCAGATCCCTATTCAGTCTGACTGAGAAAGAAAGGTTAGAAGAACTATGCGGAGGAAGAGATAAATCCAGTCCGGTGGGTGAGGGCAGGAAGAATGTTCTAGACAAAGGAACTATCATGAGCAAAGACACTGCTGCATGGAACACCACGGTTTATTCATGGAACTGCATAAAGTTGTTCTGGAAGCAGGAAGGATGCCTGTGGGACAGTGGCACAGGATAAGTCTGGAGAGGTAGATGGGGAGGTGGGCAGATCAAAAAGACTTCCTAGTGCTTCATAAGCCATTTGAATCTTATCCTAAAAGAAGTGTGAGGCCTCTGAAGGATTTCATGCAGTGCAATCATCCTTAAACATAATCAGAAAACATTTTAAATGCCCTCATGGCTAAGACCTGAAAACAAACAAGATCAAGACTAGAAGAAAAAAGATAATATAACATTATTATAATATAAAATATTATCAATATTATACCTTATTACACATCATTAATATGACAAGTAGTTAGAATTTTTTTAGACTGTTGACAATTTCTGGACTTTACCATAGTAAGATGAACTGGGTACATGTAATATAACCTGTATTTGATTTTTAATGTGTTTACAGGGCCATGATAGCATCTATGAATCAGTGTCTTGGGTTTAGAACACTCTCTTACAAACAGTAAATAATTACTTTTTATTTGTGTCTTCTCAGCTTCGGCAGGACACCGTCACACCACATGTGCTTTCCAGGGCTTGTCTTATTTATGTGTCTTCTCTCTTTGCAGTTAGTTGGTCTACAATCAAAAACAATATTCCCATGGTTATAGACAGGAGGAGCCCTCTTCCATCCGCCGCTGCCTCTATGAAATTCCAGCATCATTTTTCTGGTTTTCATTTGGAAACAAAGCCACTGAAGAGTATCTTTGAAGAGTCTGAAATCCATAAAACAGAGAGCAAATAAACTGAAAATAGAACCGGAAAACTTATTTGTTCTTTCCCTTGAGTTCTTGTGCAGACTAGGAATTATGATGCAACCTGACTGGCTGACCATAAATTGTCCAATTTCTTCACGCCTCCAAGCTGACGCCAACCTGTCATCAAGATCTGGTCTTGATCTCTCCAGTCTGGTTCTTCACTTTTTAAACTAAAGCCTGGCTCTTTGCAGTCTCTTTCTGATTAACTTAGGATCTGGCTTTTCTCAGTCAAATTTCTGCCCATTCAAGAACTGATATAACAATACACAATTTCCTGGGACTTCCAACATCTCAGTGAAAATAAGGCAATGGAAAAAACACGTAACTTAAACCAAACAGTTCCCATTTGCTCTGAAGTTCAAGAGCTAGTTCTGGATAATATAGGCCTCTACTTATTCAAGTGTACCTTCACTGTAGACTTTCCTGACCCTCTTATTTAAAATTGCAACCTGCCCCCATGCCCCATTCCATTTGCCCCACACTAATTTTTGTGTATCTCTTATTGTAACTTGTTTATTATAGTTATTGTTTATTGCCTGTTGCTCCCCTCAACCCCAAAAATGTAAAGTTCACAAGGACAAAGACTTTTTCTTTTTTTATTCATTGAAGTATTTTAAGAGTATATGAGAGTACCTTGTGCATAATATATATTCAGTAAATGTTTTCTGAATATGGGAGGTGTACTTATATATTTTTTCTATATACACACATACTCACATCTATATCTCAATAAAGAGAATTAGCTAGATAGGTAAATAGAGGTTAAGAGGGAGGGAGGGAGGTAGACAGAGATGGTTTTGTGTTTATATGGGAGTATAGGAAAAGGTATAAGGAGAGAGAACATTAAAACAGAGTCAGCCAGAATGAGAATCACCATGTCATATTTCTAGAAACAATGATTTCTGTATGAGTAATTTGCATACCCAATCTAAAAATTCCTTGTGGAATCACAGAGGACTGATTGGAATTGAGATTCTTCCAGGAAATGCAGGATAGTCTCTGTGCTCATTATTTTGATCTCGCCCAAGGTATGACGGCCCCCTCCTCACTTGGAATATTCACCCGAGATCCAGAATTATAGATCCTAGAGAAGCTTCAAAACCACAGACCATGGCATTAAAGAGGTAAAGGAGAAAACTGGAGAGCTCTTCTCAGTGGCAATACCAAAGTAGTGACTCAAGAATGTTTTATCACATCTCCATTTCCAAGTTAGACTCAGTAAAAATATAATCTGCATAAAAGCCATAGTAAGACTTCAATTCAAATATTCTGAGACACCTCCATGCTCACTCAACTCTACTGCGCCCTTCTCACCAGATGGCTACCCACAACCTCTCCTCTGTGGAAGTTCCACAACCACAGTACTACTTGTCTACTTTCCCTGCATGATCTGCAGCCTATAGTGCAATCTCCAAGCTGTGAACCCATCTAGTACCAATGCCTCAAGTGCTTCAATAATCAGAGTACTTTGAGAGCTTTAATTCTGAAAGGAGGCTACTAATGACGTGGATTTCCCTCTAAAAATCTCCATGTACTATGATTTCAAGTCTTTCTGTGTCTCTTTATCTTTTTCTGTTTCTGTCTCTGTCTTTTGCAAACACACATACACATACGTATCAATTACAGTAGTCCCCACCTTGTTCGTGGGAGATATGTTTCAAGGACCCCCAGTAAATGCCTGAAACTGCAGATAGCGTTGAACCCTATACATACAGGTTGAGTATCCCTTATCCGAAACTCTTGGGACCAGAAGTGTTTAGGATTTCAGACGTTTTTGGATTTTGGAATATTTGCACTGCTTGAGCATCCCAAATCCAAAAATCCAGAATCCAAAATGCTCCAATGTATATCATGTTGACACTCAAACAGTTTCACATTTTAGAGCATTTCGGATTTCGGATTTTCAGATTTGGAATTCTGAACCTTGCACTCTTGTTTCTTTTTCTATACCTATGTACCTATGATAAGGTTTAATTTATAAATTAGGCACAGTAAGAAGTCAACATTAATAACTAATGATAAAATAGAACAATTATAACAATATGCCATAATAAAGGTAATGTGAATGTGTGCTTGCACTCTCACTCTTGCGCTGTCTCTCTAAATATCTTAATATTTTTGGATTGTAGTTGTCCATGGGCAACCAAAACCATGGAAAACAAAATCATGGATGTGCACTACTATATAGGGTATTTTTCTATGGCCTCAGTGAGCACATCATTCATTTCTGGTGGTTATAGATGAATTTGGATTAATTATCTACATGGATGTAAAATACTGTTTATGCAACTGTGGATTGGAATTATACAAGCTTTATTTTTCTTTTTCAAGTAAAGTGTACAAAGATACAGTTTATTCCATCTTCCCTCTGGGGAATCTACATATTCATGTTGTATGTGATGAGTGTGTTGCTATGGAAATAATTATGGCTTTACATTAAGTAGCCAGAAAGCCAGCAACAAGAAAATTGGTTTTATTTACCATTCAGTCATGTATTTCCACCCCCTACCCTGTCCCAGCAGACTCTATGCCCTGAAGTTTTCCAGAATTCCTTGCTACAAGAGCGATTCAGATATGACCACTGGATGGCCACTTTGGGCAATGGTGACTGGTGCAAAATTTAAAAAAATCTGTTGTTGTTTCTTCGAAAAAATAAAAAGATATCCATCACTTTAAACTAAATAAAGGACAGGAATATACATTCCAATGGATCTCACCTTGAAAACGTGCTTCAGTTGTTGTTTACCACTAAACCTTTGACTTCTTATGAGGACACTGGTCCTGCACCCCAGTTAGCTCCATGCTTTTCCACCCTGGGTGGTCATTAGAATCCCCTGGAGAAACTTTAAAAACCTATAGATATCTTGTCCCTGTATAAACCAGGCTCCATGGGGTTGGGACCAGACATCATAATTTTTCAAAAGTTCCCCGGGTGATTTTAACATTCAGTGCAGGGTTGAGAAACGTGGAACTAGCTGGTGGGCAGAAGCCTCCCCTACCATCAAGTCAGCTTTCCATTTGACTTTCCTGCTATTTTTATGAAAGTAGTTGGAATCCTGGCCCAATAAATAGCTCTTATTACTGAGTGCTCACTGCAGCCAGAGACTTTGCATACCTCATCTCTACAAAATCGTTATTGTTCCGCTTTTATACAAAAAGAAATTGAGGCTCAAAGGGATTAAGAAGCAGCAGCGATGAAAAAAAAATCTGTTAAGTCACTGCTGCTACTCTTTACTAGAGGATTAAAATGACATATGATAATAGAAAAAACAAAGTCAAGAGAGATACAGATTCTATCTGCGCTCTCCTATGGATGTTCTATGTGAATGTGTATGTTTTGTTTTGTTTTGTTTTGTTTTGTTTTTGTTTGGTTTGGTTTGGTTTTGTTAACCATGAGCCTCAGCTTCTTTCTTAGCAAGATGACAGAATTAGATCAAATGCCTTCCAGTTTCCCCCGAGCCTTAGCATTCTGTATGCTATGGTTGAAACTGCACAGCCCGTAGAAACAGATAGACTAGCTTTTTAATACTGGATAGGTTAAATAGCTCATTTATGAGCTCTGTAATCTCCGATAAGTACACTTCTTTGAGCTCCAGTTTTCTTTATCTTTAAAATTAAAAAATAAATCCGAGTTGTCTTCCAGATTGTGGTGAGGTCTGGGATAATGCACATAAATTGCTTGGTTCACATTAGATATTCAATAAAAAGCACCATTTGATATGTGTTTATTCCGTCACTCTTCATTCAATAAATATCATGGAAGGTCTTTGAGATTCTGGGCTATAATGATGAGCAAAAACCAGTGCTAAGTTTTCCCTCACAGAGCTTACAATCTAGTGAGGGAAGAGAAATTAACTGAGACAAATGCAAAATTGCAACTGCAACAAGCACGAACATGGAGCTAAGAGATGCTATAGTAGGAGAATTTGACCTGGTCAGGGAAGTTAGAAGAGGCTTCCTGAGGAAGTGAACCTTTAACTGAGATGAGATGTAGGAATATATGCTAACAAAATCATGACAATAGGGCAGAGGGGACAGTAGGGACAACCTCTATTGCAGATTTCACTGTGGCTAGAGCAGAGATGAATGCGGCTGAGAGTGGTTATTGACCAGGCACTGAATAGTGCTTGCAGGCTGTATTAAGGAATTCTGTCTGAAGCTTACGAGCAAAGAAAGTTGTTACAAGATGTTAAACAGGATTGAAATATGATTAAGTTTGCATTTTTTTGTTCTCTTTTGTTTGAGACAGGGTCTTGTTCTGTCACCCAATCTGGAGTGCAGTCGTGCAATCATAGCTCACTGCAGCCTCAATCTCCTGGGCTCAAGAGATCCTCCTGTCTCAGCCTCCAAGTAGCTGGGACTAAAGGTGCACACTATCATGCCCTGCTATTTTTTATTTTTTTATTTTTGTAGAGATTAGGTCTTTCTATATTTCCCAGGCTGGTCTCAAACTCCTGGCCTCAAGCGATTCTCCCAGCTATGGCCTCCTGAAGTGCTGGGATTAAAGGTGTGAGCCACAGCACTCAGCTTGCATTTTGAAAAGAACACTCTGGTGCAAAGATCAGACTGGCAGGGAGTCGGCAGAGTGAGGACAATGAAGTGAATGAGGAAGAAGTCGACCCCTGGGCAAGAGAGATGATGGTGGCTCTGTCAGAAGATGGTTACAGACATGGAGAGATATGATGGATTTGAGGATGTAAGGGGGATTAAATAGACAATTTTGGCAAAGGATTTGGAGTGAGAGCTGGTGAGGGAGACAAAGAGAAAGGAAGACATATGAGGATTCTGGATTACGTAACCAAATGAAAATTGGCGCTATTTGCCAAGACATGTGACCCAGGTTGGGAGTTTTATGGCGCGAAAGGGCATTGAAAAAGATGATGAGATAGGTTTTAGACATGTCGAGTTTTAAGGGCATCCAAATCTTCTAAGAGGCACATTTACCAAAGGCAAGTACCATTATAGGTACCCAAGAAAGGAAGTTTCCCAGTGATGATTCAACACCGTACGAATACAATCTAAGAGTCTAGTGCACACGTTCTTATCTCTCCCCGATCCATTATGCACATGGAAGCTAGAATGGCCTTTACCAATGCAAACCCATTTAGGTTGCCATTGTCTGAAATCTTGTTATTACCACCCACTGCTTGCAGCATTATGTCTAAAGTTCTTCATGCGGCTCACAAGACTCTCCCTCATCATTGGCTGCACCTCCATCCTTGAGTGAGCTCATCTCACTTTGCTTCTACTCATTGCTGCCTCCATGTTGTCATCCTTTCATTTCTCAGATATGCCAAACTCCTTCCTGTAACTACCATATCTATGATCAAACTCCATCATACCACCATACAACCTTCACATCACCAGACTAGTCCTGCTACTCCTCCAAGATTCTATTTAAACACTACAGTCTCAGGGACACCTTCTCTATTCCCTGCTCCACCATCGACTAGGTTAGATCCCCTTGATGTACATTCCCCCAGCACTCTCCTTTTCACTGCCTATCACAACAGGAAATATAGAATTATTTGTATAATTTTGGCTTATTATTAGTCACTCTTACTAGAATAAGGTCTATGTATTTATTTCTTATTGATGTAGTCTTAGCATGGAGGTGACCAAGGAAAATTTCATGGCAGAAGACAATAAAGCTATAACTTTGTCTTCAATGTGTCCCAGGAAGAAACAATGGCAGGACAAAGGTATGGAGTTGAAGCTAACATATATTCAAAAACATACTTGATAGTTTAGCCCTAGGCCCAGGAAGAACTTTAAGGAGAAGAATGCTGTTTCTGTGAAGAGTAGCAGTCTGTTTTGCTGAAGATAACCCAGGAAGTCTCCCAGTTCTGCAAAGAATATGCGTTAGGTGGCCATTGAAGGAAAGTACTTCAAAGAGATAGATAAGGCAAGGATAGAGAAGACCCTTCACCTCACAGGCAGACAAAAGTCCACTGACTCAACCTTGTCTTTGGGGCACTTGGTATGTTCAATGAAAAAATAATTAAAGACATAATGGTGGACTAAACCACTCTTTTTTAGTTTATAGTATACACAAGTAGTATCAGTTGCCAAAGATTTTAGAAAACTTTTTTGGGCTAAAAGCATGTAGTTTATCAAATTCTATCCACTAGGTTATGTCATTTTTTATGAATTGGAAAATATTAATTATGTCATTTCATTGAATTTTTATGAGTAAACATGTTGGTTGAACTCATAAGGCACTCATTCTCCTACTTCTCCTTCAGGGTGGGAAAAAAACTAAGTGAACCTACAAGGTTGGGTCATGTTATACCACAATAGGTATTTGCTAGCCTATTGCAACACAGAAGAATAAAGAATCTAAGTTGAGGTGGAAGATGCACTAGACACTTTTTATTTTTGCCTTCCCAATATCAATCTCCCATTCAGCAAGTGTTTTGTGGGCACATTTGATTCAGATTTAGCTGACTTCCTTCCAAATCTCCAGGGCAGGACACATGACCCAGTTGGAATCAATTAAAATAGTATGTTCCCTCAGTTTTCATTACTGGTAAATAGGCAGTCTGTGGTCTCCCAACTCCTATTGGGACTATCAAGAGAAAGACATCCTACTAGTCAATCTGCTGGTCAGACCTCAGCCTGGCACTTCAGGTAGCCACCTTGTACCAGATAGGAGAGCCTGATGGAGGTTTGGGACAGTGATAAGGAAAGCAAACCCATGGGATAAAGGAAACATTGTCTTAGCGACAATGTCTGAGTTTTTATCACCAACTCTTCTTGAAGTGAGACTATCTCTGCATTTTATACTTCTAAGCTAATAAATCCTCCATATTTAAGTTTCTGTCCCTTGCAATGGGAATAATTTGAAACTGGCTATATCAAATAGTAAAGGATATCAAAATCCAAAGAATGATGAGGCCAGAAGAGGTAATAAGTCAATAAGCCAGAAGCAAAGTAGAAATCAGAAAATGAGGAAGGAAGATTTTTGAGCCAAAGGTGAATGGTTGTCGTGAACCAAGCTAGGAAAAGTGGGACTGCAGGAGTTTAGGCTTTTGTGGTGCTTGAAGCATGGGACAGGTAGCAGTTCAACATGCATGAAAGGGCTAAAGAATACTGTGTTTGCTGCCATAATGAAGTCCCATGAACTGGTGGCTTGGGATGGCAGGCATTTATTGTCTCACACTTCTGGAGGCTGGAAATCTGAAATCGAGGTGCTGGTGGGTCATGCTCCCTCCGAAGTCTCTAAGGGAGTATCCTTCCTTGCCTCTTCAAGCTTCTGGCAGCCCCAGACTACTTAGCTTGTGGCAGCATCACTCCAAGCTCTACCTTCAACTTCCCATAATTGTCTTCCCTCTGTGTCTCCACATCTGTGTCCAAATTTCCCTCTTCTTATAAGGCCATAATCGTATTGGATTTAGGGCCCACCCTATTCTAGGATGACCTTATCTTAACTCATTACATCTGCAATAACCCTATTCTCAGATAAGGTCACATTCTGAGGTACCTGGGGCTGGACTTCAACATATCTTTTTGAGGAACACAACTCAACCTATTACAAATACTGACTTGCCTAAACCCTTAGAATTACCACCTGGGAAATTTATTCTTTTGCATCCCTCTGCCCCCCTCCTCTTTTTCACATCCCCTCCACCGTTCAATAGAACTCTTTCTAATTACTTTCTTATCCAGGATCCAAGCTGTCTGTCTATCAGGTTAACTTTCCAGTCCTCCCCTATTTTCAGAAAACTCTACCCATACACCATCCACACCATTATGTGCATGGGGCTCCCAAAGGGCATGTTCCTATACACACACACAAGCGATGGACCTCAGGTGAAAAGCTGATCCTTCCTAAGCTAAAATCCCCTTCTAGGAACTTGGAATTGAGACTGGGAAAGACATGTGGGCTCTTTCCTGGTGGCTAGATCTTTTCCACTTAGGAGTTGCAGGCTGTAGCCATTTTTTCTCACATGGACTGAGAGGCAGAGAAAGCCAGTTTTGACACAGGGAGGGGAACAACACACACTGAGGCCTGTTGGGGGTGGAGGGCAGGGAGAGGGAGAGCATCAGGAAAAGTTGGTAATGCATGCTGGGCTTAATACCTAGGTGATGAGTTGATAGGTGCAGCAAATCACTGTGGCACATGTCTACCTATGTAACAAACCTTCACATCCTGCACATGTACCTCAGAACTTAAAATTTAAAAAAATAATAATTTTTAAAAGAGAGAGAACAAAACTGACTCCAAAAGCAGAGTAGATACAAGAGGAAAGTAGGGGTGCTGTGGGCATTCTAGGCTCTAGTTTCAGTCAGCTCCTGAGACTCAGGGGCTTCCTCCTTATGCTTGTGTTTCGTGAGATACACCTCTTTCATTATTCTAATTCACCTACATTTTTGTAAGTCAGTCTTCAGACATAAATAAGTTATAAATATGTTATAAATATACTCTATCAAAATCTGCTATTAAGGAAGTTTCTGATACGATTGTACACACTGATATGTGAAGGATTTGAAGGCTCAACATGTTTTATAGTCCAGGATAATCTAGAGCTAGAAGTCTTAATCCAAGGATATGAAACTAAGGAACGGCAAAAAAAGGCAGGACGCAAGGTCTTTCAGCGGGGGATGAGAATATTCCAATTGCTTCTAAATAACATTGTGCAAAGAGAATTCAAAATTAATAAGTGGTTCTCAAACCTGAGCATGCGTGAGAGTCACCTAGAAGGCTTGCAAAATACAGAGATCTAGGACCACCTCTGAATGTATGAATTGGTAGATCTGCACACAAGGGTTTGCCTTTCTAACAATTCCCAGGGTGATTTGATGCTGTTGGTCTAGAGAACATACTTTGAAAACCACTAATTTTGAAGTCTGGCATTGGGTGAGGAAACTGTGCCAGGCAGTGCATGAGAGCACTTACAAACTTTTCTTTGTGTGGGAGGATACTTCCCTTATTTGGACCAGCACTGTGGATAAATTGTTCATTTTTGAAAAGCCTTTAGAGAAATTCAGAGGAAGTATGTAGAAGGCACAATTTAAGTTTCTTTGCAGATTGTTCCTTCAAAAGTATAAATTTTGGAGGTTACTTGTTGTATTCAGAAAAGATCCTGGATTCCAAGCCTGAAACTTTGCTTCTGTATCTATACTTGCTGTGGAACGTCTATTGGGTCTCAAGTTTCTTATCTCTCAAATAAAATAATTGAATTATTTTATCTCTTAGATCACTCTTGGCTCTAATATCCTCACATCTATGATGTTGCTCAAATATTCCTCCTGCAACTCCCCTGAGTGATATTTCCTAAGCGAATACATTCAAAGACCATCTCTAACCACCTCAGTCCACACCCCTCTGAAGGACAGAGTGGCGGTGAGTGTGAAGCATTCAGTACTTTGCAGTGTTCCCAGGGAACATATGACAAAAGTTGAACCAAGAGGAAACTGCCCCAGAGGAGAAGGACGGTCTCTTTAAACTCTTAAACCATTTACACTGAATTGTGCTGAAGTTTTTGCAACCATTTAGAGCCCCCAAAGCCCTCAACTTAGCTTGGGGTGCTGATCAAAACAAATGGGATGTTGTAAATCATACTCCAATGTCCAGGGCCTAGCAGAACACAGGCAATATTTGATATTCAGCAAAATTGTTTTAGCCCATCGAACATATTGATCAAGGGAATATTCCTTTGTGCCCAGAAGGCTCAGACAAGACACAATTTGATAGACACATGTGTCAGCCATAGCATTAGGGATTACACGCAGCAGCTCTCAAAGGCCTAGGGGCATAATACATTGCATGAATTTGGAAAACACACTCAGGTTGAAGCCATCGATGCTCTTTCAACCAAGTATTCAGGCATTCTTGCCTTTGTAAGAACTGCAAGCAAAGAAAGAACACCACCAATGAGTTTGCAGGTGAGAGACATTAAAAACTGGGAGGAGAGGTGAAAGGAGAGAAGAACAATTTGCTATCTGTGTTCTTCATTCCAAGCCTTCCTGGAGCAGAAATTTCTCTTCTTCTTTTCCCCCTTCAAACGTCCTGAGGCAGTAGCCATTTTAGAAGAAGGATGTATCTGGACATTAAAATAGTAAAAATAATAATAGCATGATACTTTGTGCAATCAGTATTCTAAGTACTAAGGAATACAGATAATTGAGACACAGAGCTTGCCCTCAAGGATCTCATATCCTCACCTGAGAGTGAGCTTTCAAAATATACTTCCAACGGCATAGTGACAGAACTATTGTGGTGTGCAGAAAGGTGAGACAGAAACTCAAGCTTGCTTGGGTGTTTCTGTTTTTGTTTTTTGTTGTTGTTGTTGTTGTTTGTTTGTTTGTTTGAGATGGAGTCTCGTTCTGTCGCCCAGGCTGGAGTGCAGTGGTGCGATCTCGGCTCACTGCAAGCTCTGCCTCCTGGGTTCATGCCATTCTCTTGCCTCAGCCTCCCAAGTAGCTGGGACTACAGGTGCCCACCACCACGCCCAGCTAATTTTTTGTTAGTGGAGACGGGGTTTCACTGTGTTAGCCAGGATGATCTCAATCTCCTGACCTCGAGATCTGCCTGCCTTGGCCTCCCAAAGTGCTGGGATTACAGGTGTGAGCCACCACGTCCGGCCGGGTGTTTCTGTTTTGATGGCAAAATGTCTGTTTGGCCGGGCGTGGTGGCTCACACCTATAATCCCAGCACTTTGGGAGGCCGAGGCAGGTGGATCACGAGGTCACAAGATCGAGACCATCCTGGCTAACACGGTGAAACCCCGTCTCTACTAAAAATACAAAAAATTAGCCGGGCGTGGTGGTGGGCGCCTGTAGTCCCAGCTACTCAGGAGGCTGAGGCAGGAGAACAGCTTGAACCCGGGAGGCGGAGCTTGCAATGAGCCGAGATCGCGCCACTGCACTCCAGCCTGGGTGACAGAGCGAGACTCCGTCTCAAAAAAAAAAAAAAAAAAAAAAAGTCTGTTTGACTAAAAGCAGTTAAAATATTCCTTTTGTAACCAAGGTGTCCCTGCCAGCTGCTGAAGAGGCAGGGACTGCTGAAATACCTGGTCTCAGGCTGAAGTTCTACATGAGTGGTGGAGGGTTTTTCCAGGAAGACAACTGTGAGCATAATGCTGATTTCATTCTGAGGCCTGTGCAGTTATTAAGGAGGACCAACCATGCATCAGCTATACTGGAATCCCCTGGAGTATTTGTTAATAACTCAGACCCTGGGGCCTCTCCTCAGACCCAGAGAATCAAAATGTCTATGAGAATGAATCCTAACAAGGAAATGAGAGGCAGAAGTATCATGAACATCTTTATTCATCAACCCCTTCGTTGCATAGTCTACATCAAGAAGGCTAGATACAAAGAGGTGATCAGAATTCACAGCTTTCTGAAGGCTGTAGACTTTGCCTCCTCTTTCCCCCGTCTAAGACAATGAGAAAACAAAAGTGTATACTGTTCTCTGAAAGGCACAGGAAGAGTCAACATAAGATATAGACCCCTGGTTTATAGTTAAAGTAAGTAAGTTTGAAACAGGCTAGGTAAAATAGGTTTCTTTACTGCCAGAAATTTTAGAATATTTAACAGGTTTATATGTACTGTCAATACCTAAGAGGCTGTGCATCAGTCAAATTCAGCTGCAGATAATAAAACCACTCTTATTTTAATTAGCAAGGGATTTGATACAAGGAATTGAGAGCTTATAAATTTGTTGGAACACTGGCAATGCAAGCTCCGTGCTGGGCCTGCAGGAATAATTTTCAGAATCACAGCAGAGTACTGGCTTGCTAAGGGAACTCAGTTACGATCCGGAAATTGCCACAGGAACCATTCCATGACAGTTAAATAAATGTCTCCCTGCCTACTTACCCCAGTTTCAAATTCATGTCTTATGCAAATACATCTGACTGGTAGCCTAATCGTATCTGGAACTCTAGTGCAAAGGAGTTTGGGAAATACAGGGTTTAGGTAGTAAACTTGACGTTGGAACAGATATTGAGTGAGACAATGTATTATATACACCACAGGCATGCCTGGTACACAACATTTTCTGAAGTTATTTAAGGACACAAAACCATTTTTTTAAAGAAGCCTCTTGAAAAGCAAGTGTTTCAGGTAACACCCTTTCACAAATACTAACCCAGGTCTGTCTCCTCATTGGCAAGGAAGGAAGCTGATGCCCAAAGCGGTTGGCTATTTGGCTGATGCTACCCAGTGAATTAGCCGCAGAACAGGGAGGGCATGGAGCCAGGTGTGACCCTCCTCAGTTGTCCAGCCTTGCTTCTTGCAACACAAAGTGGTGCCTTTGCTTCACTTTTAAGGAAGCTTGAACTGAACTCCTGAATTATGCAACAACAGAGCAAGCTAATAAGCTCTCCTGAACCTCCAATTAAGTACAAGGATAATTCTACCCTGGAGTTAGGAGAGCAGCTGAGACTGGGAGTATTACAAGAACTGTCAGCTACCGAGTCGCTTTTTAAACCTGGCGTTTCACCCTTGCTGCTTTTGGAGGGAAAGTGGGAGGAGAAGAAGAAAAGCTCTCCGGTCTCAGCCCACTTTGGACAGCCCGTAATTGATTGAATGGGCTCTTCTCCTATTTGGGCAAAAGGGAAGAAGGCTGCTGCCCCTGCCCTGCAAACCTGGCAGGAAGAGAAGGCGCCGACAGCTGGCAAGAGGGTTTTCTGTTAGGAACAAATCTGCCTTTGTATCAGTTTTGACCTCATGTTTTCAGCCACCCCTCTGAAATCTAATTTTTCTCCTGCAGGACTATTATACTGCTGCCTCACAGCAGCCGGCCTGACACCACTTCATGTGCTCCCAGGCATGTCTAAGCCTTCTCCCAGAAATCTGATTTCATCATGGCAACCTCCATCTCCCCTAACCCCTCAACTAAAAAGATTCATTTTTCTGTGTATTTCTCTGCTCAGCACTTACAAATGTGTTTGTTTTGCACTGTTTTAATTATTCTGATTTATTAATGTCACGTGTTTTTCTACAGTGTAATTGCAGTCCTAAGATACCTCAGATTATTAAAAAATAAAAGCAGTTGTTCCAGTGGTGGAAAGGAAACCATCTTTCAGATTCACAAAAACGATGTTATTTTTCCTGTCAGAATGTGGAATTTTACCAACCAATTTTCATTTTTAAGGTGACAGGTACACTTTTTGTGTGGCAAGCAGAAAATGATAAAGTAGTTGATCAAAACTGGCAAAACCTAAAGCTAAAAGAAAAAAAAATCGCTGACTAGCCAGAAAATCACACCCAAATCAACATGTTCCTAGTCCATCAACAAAAATTGCAGTGCAGTTAAAAATTGTCAGAGGTAAACAGAAAAACAAAACAGATAACAATGTGGCAGTCAGTCATTCAGCCACAGCAGCAGAACTTTCTACTCTATGGTTTTCAAATCACCTCCCCCTACCCCGCAGCACAGTCAAATCTCCTGGGAGCTTGGAAAATCTCCCTGATGCCCAGGTTTTTTAGCCCAGACTGATTAAGTGGAGATCTCTGGGGGTGGAACCCAGACATTAGTATTTTTAAAGCTTTCCAGGGGGTTCATATTGTACAAGGTTGATTGCTCATTACAAATTCTCACCAACAGAATTCAAGTAATATAAATTCTTACATTTAATTCAACATGCTGCCGCTGTTTGGTATCATAAAAACACGGACAATAGGAGACATGCCTGAAATGCTTTGCAAATATAAAACAATTTGCAAAATAAAAAAGCAATTTCACATCTCATTTCATCTTTCCATTTGCCCCATGACTCATGGCCCTTTTTTATAAATGAGAAAGCTGAAGCTCAGAAAAGCTGAATGCATTGTCTGATACCTATAACCAAACATGGAAACACAAGCCACCATCTGTGGATTCTGGTCTCAGTGACAACAGCACCTCAAACATAGAAAGTTCTTTTACAAGCTTGTAGAGAGTGTGTGTGTGTGTGTGTGTGTGTGTGTGTGTGTGTGTGTTTAAATTATTATCCAAACTGTATAGATGAGGTAGTTGAGGCTCAGAGGTGGTAAAAGATTGGTCAAGATCACACAGTTTAGGCTGGGAATAGGGGCTCAAGCTTATAATCCCAGCACTTCAGAAGGCCAAGGCAGGTGGATCACCTGAGGTGAGGAGTTTGAGATCAGCCTGAAGTCAGGAGTTTGAAACCCCATCTCTACTAAAAATACAAAAATTAGCTGGGTGTGGTGGCATTCACCTGTAGTCCCAGCTACTCAAGAAGCTGAGACAGAATTGCTTGAACTGGGGAGGCAGAGGTTGCAGTGAGCCGAGATCGCACCATTGCACTCCAGCCTGGGTGACAGAGCGAGGCTCCACCTCAACAAAAACAGACAAACAAACAAACAAATAAACAAAAATCACACAGTTTAGACTTTAACACCTATAACTCTTCTACCAAACTGATTCACTAGGTGAAGTGTAAGTATGTCTTTATTTTTTTTTTTTCACATATTGGCCTTTGAAGCTCCTTTCTGCACCTCTTGATCATATCTTGGGCAAATCTCAACCTGTATATCCACTCAGGTTTCACAAAGTCTGGTTTAACTATCAATCTCATCTTGAACTCAGCCCCACTGTCTCCTCTTCTCTCTCTGGTGCTAGCTTTCCCCATGGCTCTGGTCCTCAGTGATGATTATTACAGGTGTCTGCTCCTTTGTTCCTGGGACACTTTCTCCTTCTGCATCTCTTCCATTTTTAACATGTAGGGGGGACTGGGAAGAAGCCCTTGAGGGAAAGGAGCAAGAAGCTCTTTTTCCTGACTGGGGCCATATCCGGCACTCCCTTGGCTGTTATGCCCATTGGGAAGCAGAAGTCCAAATATCAGTTTCCTTAAAGTGATTCGTGCCCACTTTTCAGAAGGCCCGGCACTGCTGCACGCTCTCATCTTGCCCCCTCCCCCATCTTCTGCTATTGTCTACAGCTCTTACTACTGGGCTCCATCACCCAGAAGCCAGCCCTTTTGGGCACTGTTTTGGGTTAAATTGCTTCCCACCCTCCCCCGCACAAAGACACATTGAAGTCCTAATCTCCATACCTGTGAATGTGACTTTACCTGGAAACAGAGTTTTTCTAGATGTCATCAAGTTAAGATGAAGTCATTAGAGTGGGTCCTAATCCAATGACTGGTGTCATAAAAAGAGGAGATTTGGAAATAGACATACAAAGAGAAGAGAATGCCATGTGAAAGCACAGAACAGAGGGGGAAGACAGCCATATTAAGATGAAGGCAGAGGTTGGAGTGATGCTGCCACAAGGCGGGAACGTCTGTGCAGGCAGAAACTGGAAGAGGCAGGCAAGGGCCCTCTGCTGAAGGATTCAGTGGGAATACAGCCCTGCTGACACCTCGGTTTCAGATGCCCAGCCCCCAAAACTGTGAGAGAACACATTGTTGTTGTTTTAAGCCACCCAATTTGTAGTACTTTGTTACAGCAGCCCTAGGAGGCTAATACAGACACTGTTCTGCCAAAATGTTCCAATCCAATTACCTATTCCTTTCTCACGTAGGAAACTTACAGCTCCTTGCTTCTCCAATTAGTTATAGAAGGGTTTAGCATACCAATTTTCTGTTCCTTTGCTTCCCACCACAGAGTGCCCCTAGAAAGTTTCCTGCCTTCAAAATTGTCCAAGTGAGAAGCAGTACCAGGCACTATATTAATATACACCCTTGAACGCAAATAGCATAAAATTCAGCTCTATCAAAAACTACTCCATCATGCTTGCTTTGCTGGGAGTAACAGTGGTTTTACAGGACCTGCATCCTAATAAGCTTCTCGCCAGGGAGGGATAAGCTAAGCCCCAATTCCTGCAGGTCCTCTCTCTGACTCCCACCGATTTCTACAAGTGGTTTTCTCAGCGCTTCCCTTAATTAGCCTGGACTTTCATTGAAAAAAGAAAACACCTGTAATCTTTTCCCAGAGAGGCAGAATGGAGTAAGTTCTTACCAGGAACATGGGATGCTCTAACCCCTCTAACCCCTGATCCCAGTGATGTCTCCTCTAACGGGGAATGTTCCAATTTTGGAGACTGTGGTAGGTTGATAACAACAAAACAAGTTCTGCTAGCCTCTTAGTAAGTCCTGCTGGGTTATGAGCAGTAGATCTTTTTAAAATATAGGTGTTTCAGCTAACGCTGTGTGACAAGCTTCCCCAAAATCCAGTAGCTTAAATAATAAGTATTAAAATACACCATGCCATCAGCTGGGCATTCTTGTTTCTGTGGGCCAGGCTTAACTGAATTTAGCTGAGCTTACTTATGCTTCAGTGGTCAGCTGTGGGTGGCAGGAGGCTGGCTGAACATTGAATTAGGATGGCATTAGCTGGTGGTTGGCTGGGGTGTCTTGACCTCATGTCCCTCCTTATCCAGCAGGTCAAGGCTTGTTGTCACTGGGGCTGAGCAGGATTCTAAATGAGTGGCAGAAGCATGCAAAGCCTCTGGAGACCTAGACTCCTAAGTGGCACACGGCTACTACTTGCATGAAAGAAGTCACAGGTTAGCTCAGACTCAAAGTGCAGGGAAATAGACTTTGCCTCCCTAGTGAGACAAAGTGCAAAGTCAAATTGCAAAGAGCTTGGATACAAGGAGCAATAAAGAATTCTGGCCATTTTTTTTTTTTTTGGCTGTTTACCACAGTAGGTATCTTTTGTCTCTGTTGTTGTATATTAACAGGTTAAATTACTGTTATTATGAAATGCTATAATAAACAACAAACAAAAAATCTTAGTGGCATTTTTCTTATTCACAACCCAGTCCAATGAGGGGCTGGTGTGTGTTGGAGAGAGAAGAATGTTTGCACCAAGTAATTTTTCAAGGCTCCAAATTGGATTCAGAATTACCCTATGAATACTCCACATGTAGCCCTCAGGGGAAAGAAGAAAGAGCATGTGAAGGATCACGTAGGATGTCTCAGAGCTCAAACCTAGACAGGCTTACATCGTTGCCATTGGCCGGAACTTGGCCAAGATTTCATGAGCCATCTAACTGCAAAGGCATCTGGGAAGGTTCTTTGATGCCAATGAAGAAAACTAAATACGCTTTGCCTCATGTCTTTAGCTTTATGGCTGTAGCCCAAATCCCAAGGCAACAGAAATCCCGACCTATATCCTTTTCACCAACTTCAGTGTTCTTTCCTCCATATACCTAAGGGGACTGCTGGTGCCAGGCTTAGATCAGATCACCTTCTTTTTTTTTTTTTTCTTATCTTTTTAATCCTTCGGAGATGGATACCCTCATGAAGCATGGTGTTTCTTCAGATGAGGGAAGGGGATGAAATTAGCACCCTAGAGTTACCATCTGTTTCTGGCAACCCTGCTCTAGATATGGATTTGCTTGTGCGTCCAAAACCTGCTAAGCCTTTATACTCAAGTACTTCTGTACCTTCCCAGCTTTTCTGTACCTGCTCCAGAGGAGGCCACATGAGGATGTTCTTGAACTCTGCCCTTTGATGAGCAGAGAACATTTCCCACTGTTCCACATTCAGCGTTCCTCTCCAACATCCTATCACTGTGCTTACCAAGCCACAAAAAAACTCCTCAGATGATAAGACCAGGTACACTGGGTTCAAATTCCAGCTTTGCTACTTACACTTAACTGTGTGATCTCTGGCCAATTACCTAATTTTTCTAATTCTTGATTTTCTCATCTTTCACACTGGAATGATGCCACTTTCTGGGATGATAGTGAGGGCAACTATGATTGTAAAGCATCTACACAAGGTAAGCACAGTATCATCTTCTTTGCTTCTTCCTCTTCCCCACCTCCAGTGACCACATGAGTGCAGTGAGAATGAGGAGGAATGGGATTGGAATTAGTGCAGTCAGAATGAGGAGGAATGGGATTGGAGCTCTATTAAGTGATGTGTAGAGACAGGGTTTGGAGGCAGATGCAATGGAGAGGTGGCATATAACTTGCCTGTGAATGTTTAAATATGCGTTAAGGATCCTGGAGTCATGGAGTTAAGAGAAACCTGTTTTCATTGTTGCAAGGAAGATTTTTTTAAAGAAATATTATGGGCAGAGAGGCTTAGGATTTAATATGAATACATGCATTTTTCTCACAGTTGTGGGACCTTTTCACCATAGTACCATCCTCTGGTAATTTGGAAGTTTACTCAGATGTCACCTTTTTCCCAAACCTGCAAGTCTATGATAGGCCCTAAGGCGATGCCTGTGTAACAAAAAGATGACTCTACCTTCCCCTGGTGGCCAGGTGTTAAATCATCACTAGATGGCAGTAACATCTAACTCTTAATTTGGTGAATGATCAAAATATTTTACCTTTGTTTTTCTTTTGCTTCTCTATTTCAAGCAAGCATTCACTCAACACAAAACTGAGACAGCCTTAAGTTTTTCTCCATCCTTATTTTGAAGTTGACTTAGAGACTCACAAAATTTTAAAGGGAAAAGAATGGTCCAGGTCTCAAGCTACAAACAACTAACTTCTCACTGGGCTCTCAGAGCTCGGATTAAAAGACTTCAGCCATGCCCTCGACATAGAAGAAAAGATCAAGTATCTAATACCCTCCATATTGGACACAGGGTCATTAATTTGGACAAATTACTTTTTTTCTTAAATAAGAAAAGACATTAAAAAAATTTGTGCACCTGGTGGGGATGAGCCCACTCTTCTTAACGTAAGAGCCATTTAGTTCCCCAAACAAGTTTATTTGAACTTCACTTTTATTTTTTCTCCCAGATCCCTCTCTCTTACTCCCAAATTCATTTGTATACTCAATGCTGTTTTTTCTCAAGGCACCATTAGAATAAAGATGAAAGAAAAAGATTGAAACATTAAAAAGGACTGGCAGTGTTATAAAGTCTATACCATGCTCTGGGTGTACCAAGGAATCTGTGGCTATGGATCCTAAGATGTTCCAAGAGGGAGTTTAGTGAGGCTTTGAATTAGTCCCAGAGAACTTCCAGGCCATTCCTGGGCCCAAAGCCTTGGTCTTCTCCAAGGCTAAATTTGTTCTGCAAGAAGACTAAATATGAAACCCAGGTCCACTTATCTCTGTGTTCAGGGACCGAGTGACCTACTAAAGGTCCAGCAGGCCTAATAAATGTTGATAACAAAAGCTTCTCTCCCACCATGAAGTAGTTCCAATTACAATTTATCATTGTTTGAGACTTTGATGTTAGATACTTTGCATTGTTGCCTATAGTATTATCAGGCAAGCTGTAAAATGGAGCAGGAATTAATTTGAGACATGCACTAATTAATTTGAGACATGCACTGAGATGGAACAAGGAATAACTCTAAAGGTACAGGAGGTCAGGTCATGCCTACTGTCTTTGGGGCTGTACCTGTTTCCATCTTCATTTTAGAAGTGGCTATACCAAAAAGTTGCATCTAGTAAGTGGCACCTACACTTAGATTGGTGGAAATTAACCAGTTTAACAGGCAGGTGGGTACACTCTCGGAGGTCTTTGTAAGCAAGAAGACCCAGGTCAGTAACTGGGTCACTGAAACTAGGATCTCCAGAATTGGGACTAGTGCATTAGACAAGTTGATTGGTTGGATTAAAAAGAGGACATCAAGTTTGCAGTTCTATTCTATGGACTGAGTGAATGTATGGGAAGAAGGTAAAAGAAGGGAGCTACCACCCAAACTTAGTCCCCTATGGTCATGAATACCACCAGTAGATCTGAGATCTAATTGGCAGCAAGGAGTGTGGGAGTCCCTCAGACATCTGGGGCCATTAAGTCTCAAGTCTAGACAGTAGACCTAATGTGAAACCAGTCTGCAATAGGGAGTTACGCAGCACTATTCATCTCCATCAGGAATAGCTCAGGTGGAGCTGTGCCTGAAGCTGTGGAGCATCAGCAGAGCTAGCTGTGACCAGCTAGGGATACAGAAGCAGTGAAAGCCAGGCTGGGGCTGATGCAGTGTTGAAAAAGTTGTGTCTCTGGACATGTCCAAAACAGTTGCCACATAGGAGCTCTCTTGACAATTGCCTGGACTACAGTCCACTGAAAATAACATTTCCTATCACAAGGAATTGATATACAAGATTGACATGCAGAAGGGGACACTAGGAGCCATCGTTTTGCCTTGAAGTGAAAACCCAAGACTGCTGTTTACTTCTCTTGCCAGTTTCTAATTTATATATTTACTTTCCAGTTTTGCTTCTTCAGTGAACAAAAAAAGATCTGCTGATGAGAAGACAGGGAGAAGAAAGGAGAGCTCTGAGGCGGAAGCTTTGCTGCCATTTTAATATCAGCACTTCCCAATAGCTAATTTTTAGTCATTTGAAAAAAATGTTTTAAAGGATGAGCTTAATTGTGTTTTCTTCTTAGAAATTTTAACTTTGGGTGTAGAATATTCTGTCAATGGTAAGACAACATATCCCATCTGGAATGACACTGAAGGCCATTTTTAAATTTATCAGCAAAATAGAATAAATATTTGTAATACTAGGGTAAAAATTCTGACAAAGCATTGTAGCTACTTACAGGAGAAAAATTTAAATTCTACTGCTCTTTGACCAGCTAGGCAACTGACCTCTAAAAATTTTGATAAGCATATCCTCCAAGTGACAATGGCATTTTATTCATTAGAATGCGAGCTCCAAGAGGGCAGGTAATTTTGTCCATTTTATTCACTGCTATCTTTCCAGTACATAGATGATAGTGAACATATCTGTGAATAATATGTGAATTTCACATCTGTGAAAATACTGTGAATAAATGAATTAATTCAGGGCTTATGAGAAAAAACAATGAGATAAGAAATGATACCTGCACCCATTTCAGTGTTTCAACAAAGACTCAGCTTCTTTTCTCATGTCTTTATCTTTATGTCCTTCCTCTTCCTTCCACTCAATCTATTGCAGAATGTTTGGGTTTGCCGAAAACTTGATGAGATCTCTCTGATTCTGAGCTTCCCGCTTGGTTCTGCTCTGATTCTAAAGAATCAAATGGAAAGAGCAAAGGATGAGAGTAAGTACAGCCACAAAAATTCCTGGGGATACTTCAGGATGCACAGAATAAGGGGTTTGGATAGTCATGGAAGGATGCAATTCTACTTCTAGCCTCTGGATCACAAGGAATAGAATGAAAGAATATGTTCTTAAATTGTGTTATGTGAGCTGATTTTTATCCTCTTTCTCAAAAACCCTGCAAGAATAACCATATGCATATTTAATCCCCCCACTGAAATATTCCAACTGACAAAGGGTACCATTGTGCCATTTCCCACAAAAGGGTAACCATGCCTGTGGCTTCTTTCAGATTTGGATTATTGTAGGCTCTTCGGTCATCTTTTGTCCAAGAAGAGAAGGCCACAGTCAAGGTACTGATTCTGCCAAACTCAGTCAAACATCCTGAAATGTGTTCCAACATTTGGAATTTGACAAAATCCCAGCACATTTGGCTTGAGTCCCCCTTTCCCCTTAATTACTGAGCCCAAACAGAAAATGTAATCCATCTGCTTCACAGTCATTTTCCCAAAACTCATCCAAATGTTCCTTGGTGAGAACTATTTGACGTCTTTGTCTTGTGGGCTTAACACCTTCCTTCTCACGTTTTGTTTCTTGGAACTAGGAAGCAGACAGAGCCAACAGTAACAGGACTCACTTTCAAACGCAAGACATAATCTGTAAAATCAGGTGCTGGGGGTGGAGGGTCAAGAGTCTCACCTCCAGAATGACAGCTGTGACATATCTGAGGGAGAATTAAGGAATTAATTCAGTTCACTGAGGATAGATTCCTTGCCACCCCATATCCACAGCGCCTGGGAGCCAACACCTCACCCCAGTTCCAGGGTGAGAAAGTCAGAGGCAGAGATTTCACTAATTTCTACTGTTTCGTGTTAGTCACTATTGTGAACACCCCAGCCTTGTACACAAGGAGGCTCACAAGATCCATCTAATGGCATTTTGTAAGACCCTGAAACTCAAAATGAGACAAAAATGAGTTAAAATCCTAACTAGTATGGTAATTACTAGTTTTGTGACCTTGGGCAATTTCCTTATCTCTGAACTCATGTTTTCCCTTTGTAAATAAAACTAAAAGTTTCCTGGCATATTTATTATGAGACTTAGGTAAGATTACATAGTTTAGCACAGTACCTAGCATTTAGAAAGTGCTAAATTAACAATAGCTATTTGTATTGTTGGTTTTTATGACAGCTTTATTGAGATATAATTCACATGCCATGCAATGAACCAATTTATGTGTACAATTTAATGGTTTTTAGTAAATAACAGAGTTGTACAACCATCATTACAATAAATTTTAGAACATTTTATCACCCCCAAAAGAAGCTCCATATCCATTAGCATCTCTTCCCATTTCTTCTTAATCCCAAGCAACCGCTAATTTACTCTTTGTATGGATTTGCCTATTCTGAACATTTCACGTACATGAATTGATATATGATCCTTTGTGAATGACTTCTTTCATTTGACATAATGTTTTCAAAGTTCCTCCATGTTGTACCATGTATCAGTACTTCATTGCCAAATAATATTTCATTGTACAGATATATTATGTTTTATTCAATCATCAGTCATTGGAAATTTGGACTATTTCCATTATTTGCCTATTATGAAAAATGCTCCTATGGACATTTACGTACAAGTTTGTGTGTTGACCTGTGTTTTTATTTCTTCTGTATCTATACTTAGGAGTAGAATTTCAAAGTCAAATGTTAACCTTTTGAACATTAAACCTCTGTGTTCTTATTTCTTCTGTATCTATACTTAGGAGTAGAATTTCAAAGTCAAATGTTAACCTTTTGAACATTAAACCTCTGTGTTCAACATTTTAAAAAACTGCCTTGTATTTTCCAAAGTGGCTGCACTGCCTAACATTCCTTTTAGCAGTATATGAGAACTCCAACTTCTTCATATCCTTGCCAACACTTGTTATTATTCAACTTTTTCATTATAGCCATCCTAATGGGTGTGAAGGGGCATCTCACTGCAGTTTTAATTTGCACATCCCTGATTGCTAATTACGTTGAACATACTGTATGCACTTATTGGCCATTTGTATATCTTCTTTGGAGAAATGTCTATTCAGATTATTTTCCATTTTTTAATTAAGTTTTTGTCTCTTGTTGTATCATTTCTTTACGTATTTTAGATACAAGCCCTGCTGTAGCCTGAATGTGTTTCCTCAAAATTCATATGTTAAAGTCTAATCACCAATGTGATAGTATTAAGATGTAGGGCCTTTAGGGGTGATTAAGTTATGAGAGTAGAATCCTCATGAATGAGATTAATGACCTCATGAAAGAGGTTCGAGGGAGCTATTCATCCCTTTGGCCCTTTCATCCCTTCCATCATGTGAGGACCTAACAACAAGGCACTATTTTGGAAGCCCAGAGCAGCTCTCACCAGCCCCTAGATTTGCTAGTGCCTTGATATTGAATGTCCCAGCCTCCAGAACTATGAGAAATAGATTTCTATTACTTCTATAAATTACCTGCTCTTCAGTATTTTGTTATAGCAACAGGAATGCCCCTTATCAGATATATGATTTGCAGAAATTTTCTCCCATTCTGTGCATTGTCTTGTCACTTTCTTTATGGTTTCTTTTGAAGCACAAAAGTTATTAATTTTAATAAAGTTACATTTATCTATTTTGTTTATTTTTTTGCTTATGCTTTTGGTGCTAGATCTAAGACATTATTGGCAAATCCATAAAAAAATTTGCCCCTATGTTTTCTTCTAAGAATTTTATAGCTTTAGCTCCTACATTTAAGGTCTTTGATCTATTTTGAGTTAATTTTTATATACGGTGGCAGGTGATCTAATTTCATTCTTTTGCATATGGATATCTGGTTGTCTCAGTACCATTTGTTGAAAAAGCTTATTCTTCCCCCATTGAATTTTCTTGATACTCCTTCATGGAAAATCAATTTATTGTAATTGACAGGGTTTATTTCTGGATCCTCAATTCTATTCTATTGATTTATATATCAATCCTCATGCCAGTACAACACCATCTTGATTACTGTAGATTTGTAGCAAGTTATTTGTAGTAAGCTATTTTTTTAGGCAGAGTCTCACTCTGTTAGTGCAGTGGAGTGATCACAGTTCACTGCAGCCTCAACCTTCTGGGCTCAAGCAATCCTACCACCTCAGCCTCCCAAGTAGCCAGGACGACAGATGCACACTACCATGGTTGGCTAATTTTTTGTTTATTTATTTTGTGGATTTGGGATTCCCTATATTTCCTAGGCTGGTCTTGAACTCCTGAACTAAAATGATCCTCCCACTCTCCTACCTCAGCCTCCCAAATTGCTAGGATTACAGGCATGAGCCTCTGCACCCGGCCTGTAGTAAATTTTTATATCAGGAACTGCAAATCTTCCAATTTTGTTCTTCTTTTTCAATATTGTTTTTCTATATAAAAAATTATGTATCTTCAGATAGTTTTGCTTTTTCCTTTCCAATCTTAATGTCTTTTATTTCTTTTTCTTGCCTAATTACCC
This sequence comes from Pan troglodytes, assembly GCF_028858775.2. Classification (NCBI taxonomy): domain Eukaryota; kingdom Metazoa; phylum Chordata; class Mammalia; order Primates; family Hominidae; genus Pan; species Pan troglodytes. The sequence goes on along the minus strand of NC_072417.2, from coordinate 68,945,750 downwards.
TGGCTAAAGCCTCCAGCACAATTTTGAAAAGGGTGTTAAGAGCAGACACCTTGGTCTTATTTCTGATCTTAAGGGGAAAGCTTTTAGCCTTTCACAATTAAGTGTGTTAGCTGTGGTTTGTTCATAAACACCCTTTAGCAGGTTGGGGAAGTTCCCTTCTATTTCTAGTTTGTTATGTGTTTTCTATCATGAAGGGGTGTTGCTGTTATTAAACAACAATGCCGCTGTTTTCTTTTTCCCGTTTTTCCTCTCTTCTTTCCTTTTTTTTTTTTTGATTTCTTTCCAGAGCCTGGTAGGACACCAGGACAACATCAGGAAAGAGGAAGCCACAGGCTGCCATGCATTCACTCCCTGAAGTGCCCTATGAGCCAGCATCTGCCACCTCCTCCCTCCTGGCCACCCTTCTGACCTGGCAGTGCCCTTGCTGTTCTGGCACAAGATGCACCCCTCCCACTTTGATCTGCTTCACTGGCTTACCATCTTCTAGTTTTGGGGTCTGTGGCTTCCTGTCACTCTTCTTCATGGTTCGGATCTCTTTTCTACCTCTTTCCAGGTGTCCTACACTGCTTTGGCAGCTACTGGTGTTTGGAAAGCTAAAGGCTATTTTCCAGACAGAAGAATTTCCTTTTCACTCCTGTACCCAATTTAATTCCACAAATATTTCATGACCACTTTTTTCTCATGCCAGTCATTGTTCTTGTTTGATCCTGGTAATACTCACAATAACCCTATGAAGTTGTTTTTTGTTTGACCCATTTTACAGAAGAGAAAACAGAGCCTCCATATAGCTAAGTAGTTTGTCCAAGATTACATACATAGTAAGTGGAAAAACCAGAATTTTTTACAGATCTGCAAGATCTATCTGCTTAGAGCAAAAAAGAGTGATACTCACACAGTGACAAATGCTGAGATAGAACTCAGGGCACCAGTTGCCATGTTGGAATAGCCAGGAGGAGCTAGGAAAGTGGTCTTGTTTAAAACCCAAGGCTGCTATTGATCTGGCCTCTGCCAACTTCTCTGACCTCATCTTTCAAAAAATACATGCCTACCCACCCAAGACATGCTGAATCACATCATGCGATCTCCGTTTCTGTGCTTTTTCCCTCTACCTCAGCCAACTGCCTCCCCCATGCAACTGTGAACTTCCAGATGCCTGGCTAACTTCTATTCTTACTTTGAGACCCAACCTTGGATTCGTTTCTCATGAAAAGTCTTTCTGACCCACCCCAAGCTGTGCTGCATCATATCCTGTACATACCTGTATCATGGTACTCACCACACTTAGGTCTTACTCCCTCTCCCTCTCCCCTATGACCAATCACCAATAAACTGTGAGCCCTTCAAGGTAGAGTCATGGTTAGTTTTCCTCTGTAACCCCTAGGACCCAGGAGAGTTCCTGGCTCATAGTGTGTTCTTAGCCATGGTTTCTTGAATAACTAATTGAAATCTCTGGGATGAGCTCTTGTAGACAGATACCCTCTCTGACTAGATTTAAATTTTCTTTCTGCCCAAATAGATTAAAAGGTGCGACATTTTCTTGTTCTCTTTCAAACTGAGGAATCTGAATTCTAAACCAAGGAGTGCAAGCCTGTGAAATTTGAGCTTCAGACAATAAAGCTACTTTTCCACTTTGTACATGACAACTCATAGTCATCAGTTCTCCATGAGGCAAACCTCACCAAAGATGATAATCCAAAGGAGGAAACCAAGGACTTCACTTTAAATACACAGCAAGAACACCCTCCCATTCTTCCAGAAGAACTGACCTTCTTAGGTGCTTCCCCACATCCAGGGATCTGCAGTCAAGGCCACCTTTAGGTTAAAAAGCACAAGATGGTCATTTCTTCAGCTATTAAACAAAATAATAACTTGACTTCTGGCTCAGTGCCAGCTCAGTGAAAATAAGCCAACTGCAAGAAGGGGAACTTTCTGGACTCTGTGGCAACTCTTAGAGCAAAGTTTTAGCACAGCTACTTTTTGCCTTCTCCTCCAAGAGAAAGCTGTGAGGTCAGGTCCAGGATGACAATACCCAAAAACCCCCAAGAGACTCTTGGTTTTAATCCTTGCCAATTTCCCTCCAAGCCCTGGCACAACTTGAGCTGAAAACACACATGCTATTTTCATTTAAGCGTGAATGCTGAACCACTGGGTATTTTTTTCCTGGGTTTTCTGTTAACTCTGTCTACAAAATGTGGTTTTAAGAAATATTACTCCTAGTCATTTATCTAACAGACCATACTGTGATCTGTAAGCTCCATCTTTCTTGCAGCTTTCACATTCTATTAAAATGGGATCTTTTACCAGGAAATTTACTCAGACAGGGGAGTTCATTTGAGGTTAAAACTGTAAAGTGGCCAATTATCTCTCAGTCATTGGTTGCATATGATCTTTACCCCAAGCTTTGGAAATAAAGACAACATTTAGCAAACGTTCTGCTCCAAAGCTAATGTTTTGGAAAGAATAACAGCATGTTGGGAATAAATTACATGGTCTTTAGTGCATTTTAGTGTTATTGCCTGTTAACACACAGCGTGGTGTGCCAACTTATAAGAGAACTCCAGTCTTCTAGGGAATCGATTTCTGATTTGTTGAGCTGATGGCGTCCGTGTTGTATCATTGAACAGACAAGTAGTACAGGGGGCCATGTCTGTGGGACCTCACCTAGGGGAAGCTATGACTCATAGGCTGTCTTTTCATTCTGATACTGTCCAGACCATTAACACGCCATGGGTAATGGCATATGAGGTCTTTCATCTAGGACTATCCAGTTACCCACTCATGAGCTATATTGATCCTAAAACAGTCATTTAATATACCTAAATCAAGTAACTAATATAGCCTTGCTAAAAGGCCTACTAGGTACCAGGTTTTTGGCCAGGCTCTGTGGAAGAATAGTAGGATGCTTAAAGAGAGCATTGATTCCATTTGTATGAAATATCCAGAATATTTCATAGAGAAATATACAGACAATTTCATAGAGTCAAAAATTACATTAGTGGTTTCCTAGACCTGGGAGGACAGAAGGATTGGAGAATGTTGGCTAAAACATTTGGGATTTCTTTGGGGGTGATCATGAAAATGTTATAAAATTGATTAAGATGATGGCTGCCCAAGTCTGTGAATATAATAAAAGCCATTGAAGCATATACTTTAAATGGGTGAATCGTATGTGAGATATGTGAATGATATCTCAATAAAGCTGTTAAAAAATTAAAGAAGAAGAACCTTGTCCTCACGAAGAGAGGAAATGTTAGTAATTTCAGGTAGACAGCACTAAGGACTAGAGACAGGTACCACGAAATGCCAAGGGAAATCCAAAACTGTGTAACTTCCATTAGACTTTGTAGGATTTCCTTTCTTTGGGGACTGTTTCACTCTGTCTTTGGTTTCAAAAGATGAGAGGTCTTGTTTAGGTCTCTGAGGGTAGGAGCAGAAAGACAGCTCCTAATAACTGAATAAATAAAAAACTCATGATAAGACAGCAAAAGATGTCCTGGGAGTAGGAATATCAGACTTGAACCTGTTGGCAGGGTCCCGATGCAAGCCAGCCTCAAACCTCTCTTATAGCTGGTTGCAAGCAAGGTGTTTTATTTAAAGGGGAAAGGAGTCAGGGATTTTTTTCCTTTAGACTAACAAGAAGCTGCCTGTTACTGTACCTTCTCCAGTCTAAAGACAATTTTACCGAAGAGCACCATCCCCACACCTACTCAATCTCCCACATTCCTGGGACAAAGGTATCTAGGATCAGAGCAGCCCACGAAATAAATAAGCAACAATTAGCCCTGTGGTAACTTGTAAGCCAAAATGTTACTCCATGCACAAACAACTCAGGTGTGCACTGTTGTTCAGGCCACACCTGCTGCCATAGAAATTCTTTAGGCAGATAAATTGTATTTCAGGCTTAAGTGATCTATCTTTTAGCGGAGTGGGCTTGATTAATTTTAAAAGATGTATTTCCACATTTACCTTTGCTGAACTCCCTCTCTACTATCATTTTTTGGATTATTTCCCCAAATTTCCAATATTTAGCCAAAAGCAAAATTATCAAGTGTATTTACTATAAATAATTCCCAATAATTTCAAATATAATCATGCTTTTTAAACTCTTAAACTAATTTAAATATCTTAAATATTATAGTAAATTGCTTTTGTGCATAACATTGAACTTGCAAGCAGCAATGCACATAAGCATTTTAGAGAAGTTTACAAAGAGATTATTCTACTGGGCTGTAGACCTGAATTCCAGGCTTAGTTTACTCAGTAAGTGTGGGCCTCTTTTCTTCCTGAGAATCTGCCACAATTTTTCACTGTTCTTGGTTTCTGAGTTTCTCAAAGCTGAAACAGAGGCTGAGCTGAGGGTTCAGTAAAAAAGATGGTAGAGCATGCATCAGAGAGCCCCAAATTCCGCTTGTCTTCTAGAGGTGTCTATGACACAATCCTGTCCCCTGGATGACAGTTCTGCTAGTTCCACACAGGAGTACTTTGAAGCTTATGGGTCAAAGTAAACTGAGTGGTGTTGTGTCTGTCTTGCCCCTGTGAGCCCCATTTCCCTGGGACATGCAGAGAGAGCATTCCTTTCTCCAGTGTTCACCACCACCTGCCTTCCATGACAGTGCAAGCATTGGCTTCGGGAAGCTGCCAACTTTCTAGTGTGGTTCTTGAACCCTTGACCTTCCAGGCAAACGCAATGATGCTACCAGCTGAGCAACACAGACCTATTTCCTGCGTCAATGACTAAACAAATCCAAAGGTATGTGAAGCATTTCTTTCCCCCCGACCTTGTTCAGCCTTGGCACAGCTGCTGGCACAGCCAGAGGTGCCTGGCCCCGGGAGCAGCTGCTTAGTGTCTGCCAAGCCTCCGGAGGACAGAGCTGTTTGTCAGCTGGTTAGTGCATTTTTTCACCTTGGTTCTCCTAAAATTGAAAATAACTAGAATACAACTCATTTTAGTGAACACTTTTGATCTTTTTTTCTTCTGTTTCTCCTCTTATCTAATCCTCATCTATTTTGTTATTAATGGGAACCATTAACACATGACAGGGTAGACAAATGTGCATGTCCCTTCATTTTCAAACCTCCTCCTTCCTCTAGAATGGATAAGAATAAGCTCACATTCTAGAATGGAGATTAAAATATCAGAGTGTCAGCAAAATTAAGACAGGAAAGAAGCAATAGGCTTTGTAATCGACGCATTGAATTCTCTTTTGAAACAATTTTTCTTTTTTTCTTTTTTGACACAGGGTCTTCCTTCCTCTGTCACCCAGGCTGGAGTGCAGTGACACGATCTCTCAATCTCTCATAACTGCAGCCTTGACTTCCCAGGCTCAAGTGATCCTCCCACCTCAGCCACCTGAGTAGCTGGAACCACAGGCATGTGCCACTATGGCCGGCTATGTTTTTATTTTTAGTAAAGACAAGGTCTCACTATATTGTCCAGGCTGGTCTTGAACTCCTGGGTTCAAGAGATCCTCTGGCCTCAGCCTCCCAAAGTTCTAGGATTACAGGCATGAGCCACCATGCCCAGCAAGGAATATTTTTAAGGAATATGGGACAACATGGAAAAATGCTCACTCTATTGTCTGATTACAGTTACATAAGAATAGATGATGCACGAGCAAAGACTATGCTGTGTTCTACAAGTGGAATGTGAATATTTTCTTTATTAAACTTCTGGCCAGGCACGGTGGCTCACAGCTGTAATCCCAGCACCTTGGGAGGCCAAGGCAGGCAAATCACCTGAGATCAGGAGTTCGAGACAAGCCTGGCCAACATGGTGAAACCCTGTCTCTACTGAAAACACAAAAATTAGCTGTCTCTACTGAAACACAAAAACACCTGTCTCTACTGAAAACACAAAAACGTTGGTGCACACCTGTAATCCCAACTACTCGGGAGGCTGAAGCAGGAGAATCACTTGAACATGGGAGGCAGAGGTTGCAGTGAGCCGAGATCGCACCACCGCAGCACCCCAGCCTGGATAAAAGAGCAAAGTGCTGTCTCAAAATAAATAAATAAATAATGTACTTCTTTTAATGTCATTATAATGTTGTTTAAATAGCATTTTTTTAAATAAGAGAGGAAAGGAAAACAGTGTAACAAATCACAAGCACACACAAAACTGCCCTGCTCATTTTTAATTTGGAGTGTTGATTACTGGATATAAAACGAAACCTCATTCTACTCTTCTTTTCATTCTTGCTCTCCCTTTGCAAGGCACAACCCAACCCCTTTGGTACCAAGAAGTGAGGAACTGAGTTCAGTTCTGTTCTCAATCACTCTGGGAGCAGCTCCCATTTCCAGGATTCACCGTGACTGCCCACTCTCCCCGTGGGGAGGAGTGATAACTCTCATGACTGCGGAAAGGCACATCACTGATTCTCTTCCAGAAGGGGTGACTGAGAACTTTTTCTAACTAAAGGATCCTTCTCATCTCTGAGTGACAGGGCTGTGAATTCCCAAAGCCTTGGCAAAGCACCCGAATTTTCTTTCCAGCTTACTCCCAATAAGATGGGGTGAAAAGGACTAAATGACACAGATTTAGCCTGGACATCCTGGCTCCAAGCCAGGTGAGGCTCCATCTCAACAAATCCATCATCTTCCTCAGAGTCTGTGAGTGTAACATTCCTAAGTCAGCCTTGCAACATGGAGGTTAACGTTGAAAATGGTGACTTTGGCTGAATGGGCTCCACTGGAAATGTTGACAGTCTGATTAATTTTTTCAAATCATTGACCTCACACTTTCTCTTGGTGCTTTCTTTGAAGATATGGGGCAGGTGAAGAATCTAATCTAGCACTCCCACATTGCATGTTTTCATACAGCTGTTGTAGCAAGCCTTGGCAACAGAATGTCTGGGCTTAAATCTTGGCACATCATTTGCTAACCTGCTTAACGTCTCTAAGCATCATTTTCCTTCTTTGTACCATGGGGGAAATACTAGTGCCTACTACCTCTTATGGGTGTTGTGAGGGTAAAATGAAGTGATGCCTGTAAGGTATTCCCATAGTGCTTGGCACACAGTGCAGACTTAAGAAATGTTGGTAGTGATGTTTGTAATCATTATTATGATCATCTTTATTATATTACCCCTCCATTCTTTACTTTATTCACCTCAAAGTGAACTAGAAGCACCTTGATATGGAGATGAGGGCAGGAAACCTGGAATCAGATCTCTTTAGTTCTACTCACTGAATGGCCTTTGGCAAGTTACTTTCACATCTGAATCTACTTCCACATCTGTAAAATACAGATCACAACACCCACCTCAGAGCGCTACCAGGAAGATTCGGTGTAATAAAATACAGGAAAATGCTTGATACATACTGAGTGCTCAGTAAATAATGGTTGAATCAGGACTCAGGTTTGGGTCACTCACCCAGATTGTCCCATTTTAACTTGGGTTTCAACTAAAGGAGAAGGCATCCCACGCTCCTCTAGGTCACTTCCAGCAAAAACCAGCAGGACAAGGGAGCCAAAACATTAGCAAGCTTTTGGCAGATGCCTGACAAGGAGTGTGATCACAAGACCTCCGTGCAGAATTTTCACAACTGAATGTGCAAATGACACTTATTCAAGCTGAAATATCACCCAAGTGTGTTTTGGAACCACAGTGATGACATCCCAGCTGGACTGTGGAAGTGAAGCTGTCCAGCCAAGGGTTTTATTATTTTTATTTAAAAGTGTGAATCATCAGACAGGCAATGCTCTCCAGCCAGGTGCTGTATTCAGATTCCACGTCAATATCTACTTTTTTGGCAGCCGAGCAAAGTGAAGGTGCCAATGAGAAATTGTTCTGGGTGAGAGATCTCTGTTTTAAGCAGGGTAACCTTGGGACTATCTCTGACACTGCCTAGGACTCAGTTTCCTCATATGTAAAATAAAATGACAATAGGAAATACTGCATAGTTGGTTGTCAGGATTAAATGAGATAATATGTGAAAAGTGCTTGGAAGAGAACATAGTAAGTGCTAGATATGTGTTTGCTATAATGATAATAATTAATTTGCTAAGGCCTTTAGGATTTTCGAAAGGCATCATGTTTTTGCCTCTCTATAACTGGTTTATATTCTATTTGGAGGAAAGACTTTGTATGTAACAAGGAAATGGTGACACAGAACTGTTTGAAATATATGACAACTGAGCATGATTCCTATAGTCTGAGTGGCTAAGAACAATTCTCTGCAGAAGAAAATATTAGAGGTAGGCCATGCAGAAAATGTAGAAATCGAAGTAATTAATAGGGAGAGAAGGGCATTTTATAGATGGGTAATAGCTTGGGACAACTATCCGGCCTCCCCTGATGTCTTTAAAGAACTCTGGCAGCTTGGGTGTAACTCTGCAATAAAAGAAAAATCCAAGGTTTTAAGACGGCTTAAACTGCCTAATTTCTCCTGTTCCATACAGCAATTCTTGCTTTTATTCTCCTGGTCATTAAGCCACTAACTCTCACTGCCCAGCTATTGTTTTATCCTAGTGTTGCCCCATTAGCTCAACACATAGTTCTGTGTTTAAATTTTAAACCCCAATTTCCCTCCTGACTATGGTTTCCTCTAGTGGACTCTTAGGGAAGCATCCCAACAGGTTGACACAGTTATCCAAAATCTTTTTCCCAAATACTACATCCACAGGGAGCTCCTACAAGTCTCATGAACTGGATATGGGTAAACAGTGAGAGGCTCTGTTATGTTTTAGGGACAACGAGTAGATGAGGTTCACTCCTGTGATAAAGGCAGTAGAGGATAATAAAAGCACATTAGGCTCACATACAATGAAGGAGCTTCCTAGAAGCACAGACAATTCAGTGGGACAAGCCCCCTACCCCTGGAGTCTCAGTAGATGGGAAAGCCAGGGCTCTAGATTTTATAGGTAGGTGGATATTCAACTAGGCCCAGAAACCTCCCCAGTGACTCTCATCCAAATTTTACCATTGGTTTGCTCGGCCTTCCCAGTACTTAACTACATTGACTTTGCTCGGCCAGGCACCGTGGCTCAAGCCTATAATCCCAATGCTTTGGGAAGCCAAGGCAGGAGGATCACTTGAGGCCAGGAGTTTGCGACCAGCCTGGGCAACATAGTGAGACCCTGTCTCTACAAAAAATAAAGATTAGCCAACATAGTGGTGCATGCCTGTGGTCCCAGCTACTATGGAGGCTGAGGCAGGAGAATCATTTGAGCCTAGGAGTTTAATGTTGCAGTGAGTGATGATCCCACCACTGCACTCCAGCCTGGGTGAAAGAGTGAGACCCTGTCTCTTAAAAATAATAATAATACTGACTTTGCTTCCTGCTTTGAACAGTGTTATGTATCTACCAACTAGAAGGTAAATTTCTAATAGTAACAGCTTTAGTCCTTTCTGCTGTTTTGTTTTCAATGTTTTTACAGAGCTAAACTCTGTACTTGGTGTGTATAGAGAAAACACACACACAAAATGCAAAAACAGTAACAACAAAAGCAAAATAAGAACACTCTGGCCAGATGCGGTGGCTCATGCCTGTAATCCCAGCATTTTGGGACGCCGAGGCGGGCGGGTCACGAGGTCAGGAGATCAAGACCATCTGGGCCAACATGGTGAAACCCCATCTCTACTAAAAATACAAAAATTAGCTGGGCATGTTGGCACACACCTGTAATCCCAGCTACTCAGGAGGCTGAGGCAGGATAATCGCTTGAACCCGGGAAGCGGAGGTTGCAGTGAGTTGAGATCGCGCCATTGCACTCCAGCCTGGGTGACAGAGCAAGACTTCGTCTCCAAAAAAAAAAAAAAAGACTCTGAGAATGCTCTGATTTTGGAAACAATCTCAAACAATCTCAAGTCAGAAGTTGTAGGTTCCAGTCCTGGTTCCACAATTTACTAGCTGAGATATCAATATGTTACAAAGTTTTCTAAGCATCCCTCCCTATCCACAAAATAGAGATTATGACATCTGCTTACCTTAAGGGGTATAGTATACAGAGAGATAATAGATGTAATATCATATATAAAGAAACTTTTCAAATAAAGGAAAAATAAGTCAACTCAATCTAAATTTATAAAGAGTTTGTGTTTTGTTTTTTGTTTGAGAGAAGGAGAGACAATGAGGACAACCACTATTTTGAAGACTATAAAGGGAAAATTCTAAATATTATTTTTTCATGTCAGAATTTTATTATATCATTTGGACACAGAGAAGAAGTAAGCTAATAAAGAGCATTACTTCATAGTCTTTGGCCAAAAATGTCTTTTTTACCCCAAGGTTGGAGAAGACTACTGATGTAGGATTTAGGATTAGCTGGTTTTTGCTCACTTTGCATTGTGTAGATGTTTCTTGAACACCATTGCCTCACCAGATATTGAGGAGAAATACTTTAGAGTAGTTGGCCAATACGGGATTGGCTCAAGCCCATTATTCTTAGCTGACCTCTTAGAAACTATACATAAAATATGCTGGGTGGGGTTGAGGGGGAAGGAAATTCCTTTGTTTTTTGAGGAAGTGTTAGCTTTGGCTCATTCCAGGATGGACCTTCCAGGGTTCTTCAGTTTTCCTTTCTCTTAAAGATTTTTCTTTAAGACGTATTACTGCCCCTTAGTTACAGCAGGATTAAGGTCCAGTGTAATGCTGCTAAGCTTTGGACAGATAGAAAAGAGTACGACTTGCTTGCTAATCTGAGTGATTAGGAATAACGTGCTAACATCCAAACTCTGTGTGCTTTGGGTTGATGTGACCCTTGTTTTGCCACATGCGCTTCTCATAATTGCAATAAAGCATAAGAAGGCAAGTGGCCAGTGTGGAAAGGTGAACCACAACCTAATAAATGCATATTACTTGCCAGACTTTTCTAGCCTTTTGGTTAAGTTATTGGATCTTTGCAGAAAAGACTGAGCCAACATGGATGAGTTACCTCCTTTTTATGGATGAGTAAACTCATGTCAAATAATTTGCTTAAAATCAGATGGCTGATAAGTGGTAGAGAATGCTTCTCAGAGAATGTGAAGTTAATCCAAGTTCTGAGGGAGGTGAGGTGCGTCAACCATCCTATGGAGTTGTAAAGGCATTTTATGCATTGTATTTGGCAATTCATAGATTACAAATAACTTGGCCCAGAAGACTGAAGACTTGGGTTCCAAACCTTGGTCTAATATTTATAAGCTATGTGACCTTTGACAAATCACTTCATATATTTGAGTTGAGGTACTCTACCTCAGGTTGTTGTTCAGAGGATTAAATGATATAATATATATAAAGCTATCACAAGACTTGGGACCTAGGAGGCATTTAAATTGTAGTCACCACCATCATTATCATCACTATTAAAAGCATTATTTTCACCAACACAGTAATTATCATTATCGCTAATATCTACTTTATTTGCCCTTAGAATTTTAGAGTGTTATAATAAGATAATGAATGTGAAAATGCTTTGTACCAAAAAAATTAGAAGCATTTATATCTGGGGGAGATTCAAATATAATTTTCAAATGTAATAGATTGAATTCAAGAGAATTATTGTGAATTCCATGGTAGTCTCGACTCAAGTTGCTCTAGAGTCTTAACCCTGAAAATGCTGAAAGTTGACTTAAAGTGAAAAAGCAAACATATTTCACCAATCTTCAGACCATGGTGTTGGCACTTATAAAGGCCAACTATATATTGATTACTTGATTAATTATTGACTTCATATTAAAGCTTTAACAAGAAGGTCTATCAAATATTCTACAGCACAATTCATCAAAAAGAGTGGGGTATCAGTCAGAGATTTACTGTTTTATATAAGGCAATGTTCTCTTAAACCTATGAAGAGGGAGAAAAATAAGGATCTAAAAATTCTCTTTTTGCCCAAAGGAGATGGGAAGGACGGAAGGAGAGTCCATGTTTAACTAAAATTGTACATATGATTCTGATACACATGTCAGTCTTGCCAAGCCGCATGTGAAAAAGGAATAGCAACTAAGACATAGAATGCCAATGACTAGTTTCTGCCAGTAGAAATCTATGGGTTGTTTAGTTTTATAAACACTTCTAAGAACTCAGCCTTTAATGAACACAGCTGCTGCCAACTCAGTGGTTTCCAAGAAGCAGTCATGGTGATGATAAAGAAAGAAATCCCATAACCTATCAACATGGTTTTACTGCTGTAAAGACTAGACTATCATTAATAGTTCATTTCTGAAGACTATTATGGCCTAACTTCTGCATCAAAGGAGAATTCTGGAAATCAGAAGGAAACTTCCACCATCACCATCACTGTCTCCCTCATTCTTCGCATGTTCTGATTTATTTTGTTTTTCTATACATCTATATAAGTTTCATTTTTGATACAGGGAACATTGCATCAAATGCAGTCTGAGTCATTAGCAGATTAGCACTCATCCATGACCTGTGTGAAACTGAGCAATATAAAAGTCAAGTCTTCTCAGGTCTCAATTGAGAAATCTCTGTCTCTTCCAAAAACCTCTTTTTCATGATGAAGCTGACAACATTTTCCTGTTCTGTAATATATATGAAATGGAAGGCACAATCTTGTATAAATACTTACACAAACACAAACACTGTAATAGTGATGTCTACACTCCCATCTAAAACTCAGCAGGTATTAACATGTTCCTGTCCAGTACCGAGGTTTAACTGGGAGACTTCCTTCCTTAATTCCTCACACTGCCCTCATTAGTTGTACAGATGTTCACTTGAAACTTGAGAGAATTCTCAAGTTATCAAGGAGGGTCATCATCCTAGGGTAGGATGTTGTTTCCTACCTGGCAGTCTTATTCTAGTCCTATATTCAGATGGTATTTTCAGAGGGTAAATTCAGTGGTAATTTTCTGGCTATGGTATACTCATAAATGTTTAAAAACTAGCTTCCCCAACACACAGTCTTGTTTTGTACCATTTGCCAATTTCTCTGATATAAATACTTCTACCACATTATATACATTTAAGCCACCAACGTAATGGTACTGAACTTGGATTTGGGAAGATGTGCACACAAAAGTTTCTTGCAAGCCAGTATGAACCAGTACCTCCAGCACACCACTGTCATAAAGTCCTTCTCCTGGTTTATTGCTCTGGCACTCTCTGTAGAGGATCACTCTCAAATATGAAACCCAGATCTCCAAATTTTGAGTCTAGATCCCCTCTCCTTCTGTTTTTCTTGCTTGCCTATACTTCTATTTTCTAATAATAGGACTCTGTGATCCATGGCCCATTTTAAAGGACTTAAGACCCTTTGGAAAATAACTTAAGCACTTGGCAAGTTATTTATCTTTCTAAGGAGGTAAGCAGAACCCACCCTGTATTAGCCTGTTTCCCATCACTTGGAGAAGAATAAAAATGTTTTCATTCTTTAGGATGTATCACTCTCACCAAAAATGAGGCCAAAGAGATTTCTCTAAAGTCACACACACACACACACACACACATACAGATTGAAAGAGAGAGACCATAACTGGAGTTCTCATACCCTACTTCAAAAGCAGGGCCAAATAAAACAAAATTCTCTTCCAAAAGATTTAATAGGTACAATATGAGGAACTACTCCCAGCAATGGGAAAAGAGTCAAATCTGGTGCCAAATGGATACACATTTTTAAATGGTATTGTGTAGATCTGTATTCTTACTAAATGTGTGTTTTGTCTTCTTGTTTTTCACCTTCTGTCAGAGGTACATTAAAATCTCCTATCATATATATATGTGTGTATATATATGTATATATATACATATATGTGTGTGTGTCTACACACACGGAATACTATGCAGCCATAAAAAGAATGACATCATGTCCTTTGCAGCAACATGGATGGTGCTGGAAGACATTATCCTACATGAACTAACTCAGAAACATCAAATACTGAATGTTCTTACTTATAAGTGGGAAGTAAACAATGGGTACACATGGACATAAAGATGGAAAAATAGACACTGGGGACTACAAAATGGGGGAAGGTGGGAAGGAGGACAAGGTTGAAAAATTGCCTACTGGGTACAGTGTTCACTATTGGGTAATGGGTATATTAGAAGCCCATTCCTCACCCATTATGCAATATACTCATGTAAGAAAAAAACACATAAACCCCCTGAATCTAAAATAAAATAGTTTAAAAAGAAACGAGGAAAATAGTTTGATAATGAGGAGATGTATACTTCTGTTTATCTATTGATGTAAAACAACCCATCCCCAAATTCAGTTGCTTAAAGCAAAACAAAACAAGAAGTTCCCCACAATAATTCTAGGCTTGTCTATTTCACCTGATCCTATCAATTTTTGCTTTATAAATTTAAAGTGATCTTATTGGGTGCATACAAATGCATGGTTGTTCTACCTTTCTGGTGAATTGACCCCTTTACTGCTATAAAATGTTTTTTTAAAAAAACCCATATTAATAATTTCACCTTAAATCTATTTTGTATGATATTACTGTAGTTATGCCATCTTTTCAATTTTTTTATTAAATTTTAAGTTCTGGGATACATGTGCAGAACGTGTGGTATGTTACATAAGTATACACATGCCATGGTGGTTTGCTGCACCCATCAACCCGTCATCTACATTAACTATTTCTCCTAATGCTATCCCTCCCCTAGTCCCCCACCCTGCGACAGGCTCCAGTGTGTGATGTTCCTCTCTCTATGCCCATGTGTTCTCATTGTTCAACTCCCACTTATAAGTGAGAAGACGTGGTGCTTGGTTTTCTGTTCTTGTGTTAATTTGCTGAGAATGATGGTTTCCAGCTTCATCCATTTCCCTGCAAAGGACAGGAACTCATCCTTTTTATGGCTGCATAGTATTCCATGGTGTATATGTGTCACATTTTCTTTATCCAGTCTATCATTTATGGGCATTTGGATTGGTTCCAAGTCTTTGCTATTGTGGATAGTGCTGCAATAAATATACATGCGCATGTGTCTTTATAGTAGAATGATTTATAATCCCTTGGGCATATACCCAGTAATGGGATTGCTGGATCAAATGGCATTTCTGGTTCTAGATCTTTGAGGAATTGCCACACTGTCTTCCACAATTGTTGAACTAATTTACACTCCCATCAACAGTGTAAAAGCATTCCTATTTCTCCACATCCCCTCCAGCATCTGTTGTTTCCTGACTTTTTAATGATCGCCATTCTATCTGGAGTGAGATGGTTTTGATAATTGTGGTTTCTGATTTGCATTTCTCTAATGACCAGTGATGATGATCTTTTTTTCATATGTTTGTTGGCTGCATAAATGTCTTCTTTTGAGAAGTGTCTGTTCATATACTTTGCTGACTTTTTGATGGGGTTGTTTTTTTCTTGTAAATTTGTTTAAGTTCCTTGTAGATTCTGGATATTAGACCTTTGTCAGATGGGTAGATTGCAAAAATTTTCTCCCATTCTGTTGGTTGCCTGTTTACTCTGATCCCGGTTTTTTTTTTTTGGCTCTGCAGAAGCTCTTTAGTTTAATTAGATCCATTTGTCAATTTTGGCTTTTGTTGCAATTGCTTTTGGTGTTTTAGTCATGAAGCCTTTGCCCATGCCTATGTCCTGAATGATATTGCCTAGGTATTCTTCTAGGGTTTTTATGGTTTTGGGTTTTACATGTAAGTCTTTAATCCATGTTGAGTTAATTTTTGTAAACGGTATAAGGAAGGGGTCTACTTTCAGTTTTCTGCATATGGCTAGCCAGTTTTCCCAACACCATTTATTAAATAGGGAATCCTTTCCCCATTGCTTGTTTTTCTCAGGTTTGTCAAAGATCAGATGGTTGTAGATGTGTGGCACTATTTCTGAGGCCTCTGTTCTGTTCCATTGGTCTAAATATCTGTTTTGGTACCAGGACCATGCTGTTTTGGTTACTGTAGTCTTGTAGTATAGTTTGAAGTAAAGTAGTGTGATGCCTTCAGCTTCGTTCTTTTGGCTTACGATTGTCTTGGCTATATGGGCTCTTTTTTGTTTCCATATGAAACTTAAAGTAGTTTTTTCTAATTTTGTGGAGAAAGTCAATGGTAGCTTGATGGAGATAGCATTACCTCTATAAATTCCTTTGGGCAGTATGGCCATTTTCACAATATTGATTCTTCTTATCCATGACCATGGAAGGTTTTTCCATTTGTTTATGTCCTCTCTTATTTCCTTGAGCAGTGGTTTGTAGTTCTCCTTGATGTGGTCCTTCAAATCCCTTGTAAGTTGTATTCCTCGGTATTTTATTCTCTTTGTAGCAATTGTGAATGGGAATTCACTCATGATTTGGCTCTCTGTTTGTCTATTATTGTTGTACAGGAATGCTTGTGATTTTTGCCCATTGATTTTGTATCCTGAGACTTTGCTGAAGTTGCTTATCAGCTTAAGGAGATTTGGGGCTGAGATGATGGGGTTTGCTTAATATACAATCATGCTATCTGCAAATAGAGACAATTTGACTTCCTATTTGAATACCTTTTATGTCTTTCTCTTGCCTGATTGCCCTGGTCAGAACTTCCAATACTATGTTGAATAGGAGTGGTGAGAGAGGGCATCCTTGTCTTGTGCCAGTTTTCAAAGGGAATGCTTCCAGTTTTTGCCCATTCAGTATGATATTGGCTGTGGGTTTGTCATAAATAGCTCTTATTATGTTGAGAAACATTTCATCAAAACCTAGTTTATTGAGAGTTTTTAGCATGAAAGGGTGTTGAATGTTATCAAAGTCCTATTACACATCTGTTGACATTATCATGTGGTTTTTGTCATTGGTTTTATGTGATGGATTACATTTATTGATTTGCATATGTTGAACCAGCCTTGCATCCCAGGGATAAAGCCGACTTGACCATGGTGGATAAGCCTTTTGATGCACTGCTGGATTTGGTTTGCCAGTATTTTATTGAGGATTTTCACATCTATGTTCATTAGAGATATTGGCTTGAAAGTTTTTTGTTGTTGTTGTTCTGTCTCTGCCAGGTTTTGGTATCAGGATGATGCTGGCCTCATAAAATGAGTTAGGGAGGAGTCCCTCTTTTTGTATTGTTTGGAATAGTTTCAGAAGAAATGGTACCAGCTCCTCTTTATGCCTCTGGTAGGATTTGGCTGTGAATCCATCTGGTCCTGAGCTTTTTTTGGTTGGTAGGCTATTACTTACTGCCTCAATTTCAGAACTGGTTATTGGTCTATTCAGGGATTTAACATTTTCCTGGTTTAGTCTTGGGAGTGTGTATGTGTCCAGGAATTCATCCATTTCTTCTAGATTTTCTAGTTTATTTGTGTAGAGGTGTTTATAGTATTCTGTAATGGTAGTTTGTATTTCTGTGGGATCAGTGGTGATATCCCCTTTATCATTTTTTATTGTGTCTATTTGATTCTTCTCTCTTTTATTCCTTATTAGTCTGGCTAGCCATCTATCAATTTTGTTAATCTTTTCAAAAAACCAGCTCCTGGATTCATTGATTTTTTTGAAGGGTTTTTCATGTCTCTATCTCCCTCAGTTCTGCTCTGATCTTAGTTATTTCTCATCTTCTGCTAGCTTTTGAATTTGTTTGCTCTTGCTTCTCTTGTTCTTTCAATTGTGATGTCAGGGTGTCAATCTTAGATCTTGCCCACTTTCTCCTGTGGGCATTTAGTGCTATAAATTTCCCTTTAAACACTGCTTTAGCTGTGTCCCAGAGATTCTGGTACATTGTGTCTTTGTTCTCATTGGTTTCAAGTAACTTATTTATTTCTGCCTTAATATCGTTATTTACCTAGAAGTCATTCAGGAGCAGGTTGTTCAGTTTCCATGTAGTTCTGTGCTTTTGAGTGAGTTTCTTAATCCTGAGTTCTAATTTGATTGCACTGTGGTCTGAGAGACTGTTTGTTATGATTTCCATTCTTTTACATTTGCTGAGGAGTGTTTTACTTCCAATTATGCGGTCAGTTTTAGAATAAGTGTGATGTGGTGCTGAGAAGAATGTATATTCTGTTGATTTGGAGCGGAGAGTTTTGTAGATGTCTATTAGGTCCACTTGGTCCAGAGCTGAGTTCAAGTCCTGGATATCATTATTAATTTTCTGCCACATTGATCTGTCTAATATTGACAGTGGGGTGTTACAGTTTCCCACTGTCATTGTGTGGGAGTCTAAGTCTCTTTGCAGTTCTCTAAGAATTTGCTTTATACATCTGGGTGCTCCTGTACTGGGTGCATATATATTTAGGTTAGTTAGCTCTTCTTGTTGCTTTGATCCTTTTACCATTATGTAATGCATCAAGTGGGTCCCTGATCCCTGTGCCTCCAGACTGGGAGACACCTCCCAGCAGGGGTCAATAGACACTTCATACAGGAGAGTTCCAGCTGGTATCTGGTGGGTGCCCCTCTGGGACGAAGCTTCCAGAGGAAGGAACAGGCAGTAATCTTTGCTATTCTGCAGACTCCACTGGTGATAACCAGGCAAACAGGGTCTGGAGTGGATTTCCAGCAAACTCCAGCAGACCTGCAGCAGAGGGCCCAGACTGTTAGAAGGAAAACTAACAAACGGAAAGGAATAGCATCAACATAAAAAAAAAGATGTCCACACAGAAATCCCATTGAAGGTCACCAACTTCAAAGACCAAAAGTAGATAAATCCACAAAGATGAGGAAAAAAACAGTGCAAAAAGGCTGAACATTCCATAAACTAGGTTTTGATGAAATGTTTCTCAACATAATAAGAGCTATTTATTACAAAGAATGCCTCTTCTCCTCCAAAGGATCACAACTCCTCACCAGCAAGGGAACAAAACTGGATGGAGAATGAGTTTGATGAATTTACAGAAGTAGGCTTCAGAAGGTGGGTAATAACAAACTCCTCTGAGCTAAAGGAGCATGTTCTAACCCAACGCAAGGAAGCTAGGAATCTTGAAAAAAGATTAGAGGAATTGCTAACTAGAATAACCAGTTTACAGAAGAACTTAAATGACCTGATGCAGATGAAAAACACAGCACAAGAACTCCATGAAGCATACACAAGTATCAATAGCTGAATCGATCAAGCAGAAGAAAGGATACCAGAGATTGAAGATCAGCTTAATGAAATAAAGTTTGAAGCCAAGATTAGAGAAAAAAGAATGAAAAGGAACAAACAAAACCTCTGAGAAATATGGGACTATGTGAAAAGACCAAACCCCCATTTGATTGGTGTACCTGAAAGTGATGGGGAGAATGGAACCAAGTTGGAAAACACTCTGCAGGATATTATCCAGGAGAACTTCCCCAGCCTAGCAAGACAGGCCAATATTCAAATTCAGGAAATACAGAGAACACCGCAAAGATACTCCTCGAGAAAAGCAACCCCAAGACATATAATCATCAGATTCACCAAGGTTGAAATGAAGGAAAAAATGTTAAGGGCAGCCAGAGAGAAAGTTTGGGTTACCCACAAAGGGAAGCCCATCAGACTAACAGCAGATCTCTCAGCAGAAACCCTACAAGCCAGAAGAGAATGGAAGCCAATATTCAAGATTCTTAAACAAAGGAATTTTCAAACCAGAATTTCATATCCAGCCAAACTAAGCTTCATAAGTGAAGGAGAAATAAAATCCTTTACAGACAAGCAAATGCTGAGAGATTTTGTCACCACCAGGCCTGCTTTACAAGAGCTCCTGAAGGAAGCACTAAATACGGAAAGGAAAAACTGGTACCAGCCACTGCAAAACATACCAAATTGTAAAGACCATCAACACTATGAAGAAACTGCATCAACTAATGTGCAAAATAACTAGCTAGCATCATAATGACAGGATCAAATTCACACATAACAATATTAACCTTAAATGTAAATAGGCTAAATGCCCCAAATAAAAGACACAGACTGGCAAATTGCATAAAGAGTCAAGACCCATTGGTGTGCTGTATTCAGGAGACCCATCTCATGTGCAAACACACACATAGGCTCAAAACAAAGGGATGGAGGAATATTTACCAAGCAAATGGAAAGCGAAAAAAAAGAAAGAAAGAAAAAGAAAAAAAAGCAGGGACTGCAATCCTAGCCTCTGATAAAGCAAACTTTAAACCAACAAAGTTAAAAAAGGTTATGCTATCTTTCTGTACATTTTTACTTTTAACCTTTTTGCATTTAAATTATGTCTCTTTTAAGCAGCATATAGTTGTGCTTCTCTTTTCATCTAAAAATCTTTGTCTGTTTGAATAGTTAACCCACTTACATTTCAGGATATTATTGATATATTTGGCATTAAATCAATTTCTATGTCCTTTTTCTCTCCTCTCTAGCTGCTGTTGCATTAGTCCAGCATTCTTTATTATTGCATTCCCCCCCATTAGCTTACTAATCCTTTTACAAATTCTTTAATGTATATCCTTGAGATTCAAACATAAATATTTTATTAATATTTAACATAAATATATATTTTTATTACTTGCAAGACAATGCAAACAATTAAAAAATATTTACCCTTGCTGTCTTTTATGCTAGGGTTTTCACTTATTTTAATGACACAGATATTGTAAACCTTATATAACATTACTGTTGTTGTTTTATACAGTCAATACTCATTTACATTTAAGCACAAATGTAATCTGTATGTTGTTCTTCATTATTTTCTGCATTTTTCTTTTTTCATCTGGAATCATTGTTCTTCTATACAAATATCTTCTTTTAGTATTTTATGTACTATAACTCTGTTGCTAATAAATTCCCTCAGTTTGCATTTTCTAAATATGTCTTTATTATGCCAATATTTTTGAAGAATATTTTTCTGGGTATAGAAGTCTAGGCTGGTAGTTTTTTATTCTTTCAGTATTTTGAAAATGTCATTCAATTGTCTCCTGGTTTTTATAATTTCTTATAAGTTAGCTGTAAGTTTTAGGATTCTTTCGTTAATGCTAACATATCTTTTTTTCCTTTGGTTGCCCTTCATATTTTCTTCCATTTCATCAGTAATTACTGTGATGAATTTAAATATGAGTTTCTTTATGGTTTTTTGGAAGGATTTTTGTTTGTTTGTTTTGCTTGGTGTATGTAACACTTTTTGAAGCTGTAGCTAATGTCCTTCAACGATTGTATAAGCTGTTCAGCCACAATCTTTTCAAATATTGCTTCTGCTATATTATCCCTCTTCACTCTTATGACATTGCAGTTTAGACATTTTTATGTTGTCCCATATATCTCTTAGACCCTTTTCTACATTTTCTATTCTTCTTTTTATTATTCTATCTGTATATTTCCAACTGACATTTTTACATTCATTAAGTCTCACTTCACTTGTGTTTAATCTGTTAGGCTCATATAATGAGTTCTTAACTTCAGTTTTATTTTTTCAGGTCTATGAGTTTATTTGTTTTTTTTAATACAGTCTGATTCCCAGCTAAAGTTTTCCATCTTTTTATTTAATATATTGGACATATGAATCCCAGTTTTTTAAAAGTTTATGTCTTATAAATTTGGTATCTGGATCTCCTACCAGTCTGGCACTCTTGTCTGCTTTTATTCTTGTTTTATTTTTGCTTTTTAATAACTAGACCTCATATCCTTGCATGCCTGGTAAATTTTTATTGAAGGCATTGTGTCAAAAAAGAAGTGTAGCAATAACTTGAGTTTCTGGATAACATTTTCTTCCTCCAGAGAGGACTCAGTTTTGTTTTTCTCAGGCAGTTATACTAGAGGCAGGTCTCAATACAATTCTGACTCCATCTCTTTTAGAGCTAGTCTTTATAAAGAGTGATCTATTTCCAGTTTTTCTGTAGTTGTAGACAACCTTCCAGGTATCCCAGTGTGAGTTAGGACTAACATGAGGCAAGTGAGCCACCTAGGGCACATGATTTAATGAGTAAGTGCCTCCTAAAATTTTGTGCCATACATGCCTCATTTGCCTCTTACCAGTATTAACCCTGGTACCAACAGAAATCCTGTGGTATTTACCAGACATTTATCTTTGGCAGGTTCTAAATTCCACATTTTCCTTCATAGCCCCATGAGAATGTATGAGCTCTGCTTTCTCTTGGCTTTTTTTGCCTTCACTTACAAATTTACAAAAATCTCAAGAGGAAATACAAAGCCTTAACACTAGGTTCATATCTCTGCACCTCTCCTTTTAGCCCCTCAAGTTATCGCTTTCTTTGTAAATCTCCCAAACTTTAAAGCACATTTTTAAAAATTGAATCTAGCTTTTCCAGTTATTCTCTGCAGGATAGCTGCTCAGATGCTAGCTAGTTATCATAGTCAGGAATGGAAATCCCTTTTGTTTTTCTGTGTGATAATGAAAGGTAGAGGGTTGAATTTTACGTTTTTCTCAAATTGGAAATATTCTTTCTGGAAATGTGAAGTCATCTGCATGGATCTTCCTTTTCTACTATCCATTATTTGAATGCTGGTGTTCCACTGGACTTCTCCTTCAGTAATATTATCCTTGAACTATGAGACATGTTGCCTATATTCAGATAAATCCCAGGTTTAAATCTTCATTTCAGAGCATTCTCTGGGATTCAAACTCATGCTACAAACATTTTGTGACATTTTTACACTCATTATGTGTAAAAATCATACAGAAATAATCTTTTTTTCCTCTTTACCACTGTTGATTTACTTTTCCCCATCTTAATTAATTATGGTTGCTTTTCTCAAGATCTGTCTTAAACTACAAGCTTCAGAAAGTCATCCTCTATTCTATTTTAAATTGCACATAATTCATCAAGTCATATGTGCACAGGAGATCATAATCATATATAAACCTACACCTATCATCTCCCATACATTGAAGTTGTCCTAATTAAAGACTAATGATATCTCATCTAGACCTTCCCAATGTCCTGCTAACCCAGGGATGGCAAATGCTTAGCTATGTCTGCTGACACTTTCCCTGCTTTCCTTCTTACACTCATGGTAGGCATCATTTCTTTAGATTGAAGCCTTTCCCAATGAGTCCAGATGAAGTTTTAAAATCGTTCTCAAAACAGTACTCCAAAGAGACACTACCAGACATAAACAAATTTACACCAACTTGTCATCTCCTCTCTTTCATCTCCACCAGATGGTAAATAGTATAGATTGTGCTACCAGAGATATATCCCTATGAGAAATCCAACCATGTAATGTCCATGTTTAAAAATTTATGAGAGCCTCTTCTTGCTTACAAAATAAACTAATAGCTCACTAGTTGAGTGTATTATGCCTTTCACAATCCAGTTCTAAGAGAAATTTTCAGATTTATTTATTATTACTGACACGGTACTCTAATCTCTGACGGCAACATATTTATCCCATTCCTGCAATCCAAAGGTCTTTCATGCTGCCTTAATTCGTACTATTACTTCTCCCAAAAATTCCCATCCTCATTCACTTTCTGTTTAACTCCTACTTACACTTATCCTTTCCTAGACGCCTCTGTGCAGAATTAGTTGATCCTTTATCTCTATCACCAGAACACTTTTTTGAACCTTTAATAGAGCATATATTTCATTAACATGTTTTAAAGTTTTCACACATATGTATAGGGATCATCCCAGGTAATAACTGTGACTTCATTCAATGCAAAATGCCTAATGGATGCTCAATTAATATTTACTGACAGAATAAACAAAGTGGGCAATCAGTCTTTCTCTTTGGGAATAGTAATATTTCTATTATGATTGTTTATTTCCCTTTAGTCACTAATTCAACAAGTACATTTTTTAATATCTACTATGTGTTAGTCAATGAGCAACATCTATGAGTGAAATCTGCAATTTCTTGCAAGGCATCACGCCGCATTTAAAGCAACAGGAATCAAGTGAGAACCTCTTTAAGTAGCTTTTATGCAAACATTTCAATCTGTCACGCTCCCTTCCATGGGTGAAGAAACTGTAAATGAAGTATTTGGCTCTCAGAGAGTTACGGCACAATTCTTGGCTCACCTTGATAAATATTGATCTTGTATAAATTACCCAGGAAAGGCAGACGATGGTTCTCTGGGCAACACATGCAACCCCCACTCCCCTTTATGCAAAGACATAAATCATTTATGAATAGAGCCCCACATGCTCTATGAATAAGTCCCTTGGATTCCAAGATGACTGATACTCAAGTATTTTTCTCGTTTGAGTGCAGACCTAAATTTAAGCAAGCAGTCAGACTACGTGAAGTTACAATGCCCTTTTGTTCACTGTAAGGTGAGAGATGCATAATAGGCTTTCAAGGGTAAACATCACATGTTTCAAAATAAACACCATTAAATGCGACTGCACATTTATGCCTTTAATAAAACTGATGGCAGGGGGATAGCTCTTTAGAAACATCTCATGTCATGTTCATTCAATTTTAAGTTTTAGGCACTGGTGAAAAGAGGAGGGTTAGTGTGTGTATGTGTGTGGAATTGGGGAGAATTCATTTTCTTTGACTACAGTTGAATCAAGCCTTTGGTTTCATCTGGAAAGTTGTGAATAGCACAATAAGGGGTCTGTGTGTGGTGAGGAGTCATTAAAATAAAGAACCAAAGGGCAGCAAACATTGGTTTTCTGGGATTCTTGTGGTAAGATTAATAATGAGAGTGTTTAACCTCTGGGGACTTCATCACTGAAGGGACAAGAAGGAGAATAAAAAGACAAACTGACAAATAGCTTGTGGTCTCTTGGCAGGAGCTGGAATTTGTTGTTAGAGCTCACACAAAGGGTCAAAATGCGGAAACTTCTTGGGAAAAATAAAAGAATGTGACTTATGCTTTTAGGTGCCTTTATTTATGTGACTTGTTCCACCTTGAATGTTTTTGCCCTCTAATTTCAAGTTTTTCACATTCTGTGCAATTCTGTCAGCTTCTTTTATAATTTAAATTGCATATAACCCATAACTTAAGAAATCCTATTTTAGGAATTGATGGACAGAAAATCTTTAATGAGGACTCAGAGATGTATATACAAGGAGAATTCTTATAGAATTATTTATAAGGGAGAAAATTTAAAAAAACACCCAAATGCCCATAACAAGAGACGGGTTAAACAAATTTTAGAACATTCTTACAAAGGAATGAAATGTAGCAGCTAAAAATCAGGAAGTAAATATAAATATACTCCATAGAAGGTTGTCCAAGTTATACTGACTTAAAAAAAAAAGAAGAAGACTATTGGACATTTAGAGTATGATTTCATTTAAATAACATAAAACCACCATATCATGTATATAGATAGGCTTTATGATGGTTATGTCTTGGGAATGTAATTAGAGCAAGAGGGGAATGAGCTTTCATTTCTTACATTAAATATGGCTGTATTGGTTTAATTTATTATGATGCAAAAAAGGAGGTTGGTTTTGTTCTGGCAATTGAAAATATTTTTTAAAACAAGTTACTGTCTTTCAGATCTAAGCTTAAATGTCATCTAGGAGTAACTCTCTCATTTCTGCAATGCAGCCAACTTTTGTACCAATTTTGCAACAGTCGTTGCATATTGTTGCAATATTATGGAGAGAACACTTAACTTCTACTGTGAAGGCTGGCACTCAAATTCAATTCCGCTACTTTCTAGCTGTAGAATAACTTGATGATTGATATAACTTCTAAGGCTACATTTTTCTTTCTGCAAAATGGTAGAAACAATGCTATCTCCACAGGATCCTTGGGAGTTGTAAAATGAGAGGCATCAATATATTGGCTATTTGTGTGCTTATCTTGTGCATTCCATAGTATTTTAATTTCTTCAATGAGAGCAGCGACTACCGCCTTTATTAATTTATTCAATAGAGACAAGTTAAGCAACTATCGTGTTTCAGGTACTGTGTGCTAAGCTCTAGGACTACAATAATGAACAAGAATGATGGCATCCATTAAATGAAGAAATCATGTAAATAATCAGACAATCACCAAACAGTTTAGTAAGAGTTGTAGTAGGAGAATCAGAAAACTCTCTCTGTAGGAAGTGGTTTTCAATTGAGCCTCAGATGATGAATCAGGTTTATCAGGCAAAAAAGGTAGAGAAGATTTGAAGAGTGTGTTAAGTGGAGGGAAACGGGGTGAGTGAGAGTGCAGAGAATTCGGAACATTAAGTATGTTCAGCATTGTTGAAATTTAAAGGGTTAGGAAACAGGGGTGAAAATGTGAGGTCCTGCACCTCCCTAACATGCCCCCTCATCCTCCCCAAGTGTTTCTGACTGTCCAGAATAATCAGATGAGGCTCACAAATATGGAAGGTTAGAATCAAATAACTTACAGCAACTCAAACTCAGCATATGCTGAAGGATAAAAGGGTCTAAGACTCAGAGGCCAGCATCTTCTTAATATTAATCTAGACACCCACCAGACTCCAGGATATGTGAATCTACTCAGCCTTTTTCAGAGAGTTAGGACACAGGACAGAAGAGATGTTCTAAAATAGGTGATCTGCAAAATGGAGGGGATGGCAGGGTGAGGTTGAAGGGCATGGGGAGATCCGTTTTTGTTTGGACCGAAGTATATGTTGGGGAACTATGATTTGTTGGGGAACTCATCCATACCCTTGGTGCAAAGCCATTGAGAAAATCAGAGCAAAGAGTCAGAGAGGGAATGTATGAGCATCCATCTCTATTGCTTAAAAATTAAGAACCTCCAGATCCATACATAAAGCTCTGACATTAAGACAAATACTTGAAATGAAAAAGGTATACTGCATGTGAGTGAGTAACATAATAGAAAGGCTAAGAATCATAAAATTTCACTGCTTACTTACATAGGCTTTTGAAGTCACCTGGTGACCTATTTTATTTCCTGGAGGAAGAAACTGAGGCCCAGGGATAATTAACTCTAATCACTCACCTCTCCAGGTATCCACGAATTATCTCTAAGAAGTACCTGCTGACTGCTTCTAGTCCCATACACTAGGGATAGAAAGCTTAAAAAGTTCTTTTTTCTGGCCGCACAGTTCTTACTATCTAATGGTAAGTTATGCGAGATATTTTATTTTATTTTATTTTATTTTATTTTTTTCTGTGGAGAATTTATTTTGTATCAAAAGATGTAGTGTGAATCCTTCTTACTTTTAATATTTCAGTAGCTACATTCCCTCCTTTTCAAACTTTGAGAAAGTGTTTAGAAATATGAGTATGTGTGTTTTTTTTTTCTTTTTTTTATTTATTATTATTATACTTTAAGTTTTAGGGTACATGTGCACAATGTGCAGGTTAGTTACATACGTATACATGTGCCATGCTGGTGTGCTGCACCCACTAACTCGTCATCTAGCATTAGGTATATCTCCCAATGCTATCCCTCCCCCCTCCCCCCACCCCACAACAGTCCCCAGAGTGTGATGTTCCCCTTCCTGTGTCCGTGTGTTCTCATTGCTCAATTCCCACCTATGAGTGAGAATATGTGGTGTTTGGTTTTTTGTTCTTGCGATAGTTTACTGAGAATGATGATTTCCAATTTCATCCATGTCCCTACAAAGGACATGAACTCATCCTTTTTTATGGCTGCATAGTATTCCATGGTGTATATGTGCCACATTTTCCTAATCCAGTCTATCATTGTTGGACATTTGGGTTGGTTCCAAGTCTTTGCTATTGTGAATACTGCCACAATAAACATACGTGTGCATGTGTCTTTATAGCAGCATGATTTATAGTCCTTTGGGTATATACCCAATAATGGGATGGCTGGGTCAAATGGTATTTCTAGTTCTAGATCTCTGAGGAATCGCCACACTGACTTCCACAGTGGTTGAACTAGTTTACAATCCCACCAACAGTGTAAAAAGTGTTCCTATTTCTCCACATCCTCTCCAGCACCTGTTGTTTCCTGACTTTTTAATGATTGCCATTCTAACTGGTGTGAGATGGTATCTCATTGTGGTTTTGATTTGCATTTCTCTGATGGCCAGTGATGGTGAGCATTTTTTCATGTGTTTTTTGGCTGCATAAATGTCTTCTTTTGAGAAGTGTCTGTTCATGTCCTTCGCCCACTTTTTGATGGGGTTGTTTTTTTCTTGTAAATGTGTTGGAGTTCATTGTAGATTCTGGATATTAGCCCTTTGCCAGATGAGTAGGTTGCGAAAATTTTCTCCCATTTTGTAGGTTGCCTGTTCACTCTGATGGTAGTTTCTTCTGCTGTGCAGAAGCTCTTTAGTTTAATTAGATCCCATTTGTCAATTTTGGCTTTTGTTGCCATTGCTTTTGGTGTTTTAGACATGAAGTCCTTGCCCATGCCTATGTCCTGAATGGTAATGCCTAGGTTTTCTTCTAGGGTTTTTATGGTTTTAGGTCTAACGTTTAAGTCTTTAATCCATCTTGAATTGATTTTTGTATAAGGTGTAAGGAAGGGATCCAGTTACAGCTTTCTACATATGGCTAGCCAGTTTTCCCAGCACCATTTATTAAATAGGGAATCCTTTCCCCATTGCTTGTTTTTCTCAGGTTTGTCAAAGATCAGATAGTTGTAGATACGCAGTGTTATTTCTGAGGGCTCTGTTCTGTTCCATTGATCTATATCT
Source organism: Pan troglodytes (assembly GCF_028858775.2). Taxonomy (NCBI): domain Eukaryota; kingdom Metazoa; phylum Chordata; class Mammalia; order Primates; family Hominidae; genus Pan; species Pan troglodytes. The sequence goes on along the minus strand of NC_072417.2, from coordinate 68,917,436 downwards.
CTGTTTTGGTACCAGTACCATGCTGTTTTGGTTACTGTAGCCTTGTAGTATAGTTTGAAGTCAGGTAGCGTGATGCCTCCAGCTTTGTTCTTTTGGCTTAGGATTGACTTGGTGATGCGGGCTCTTTTTTGGTTCCATATGAACTTTAAAGTAGTTTTTTCCAATTCTGTGAAGAAAGTCATTGGTAGCTTGATGAGGATGGCATTGAATCTGTAAATTACCTTGGGCAGTATGGTCATTTTCACGATATTGATTCTTCCTACCCATGAGCATGGAATGTTCTTCCATTTGTTTGCATCCTCTTTTATTTCCTTGAGCAGTGGTTTGTAGTTCTCCTTGAAGAGGTCCTTCACATCCCTTGTAAGTTGGATTCCTAGGTATTTTATTCTCTTTGAAGCAATTGTGAATGGGAGTTCACTCATGATTTGACTCTCTGTTTGTCTGTTGTTGGTGTATAAGAATGCTTGTGATTTTTGTACATTGATTTTGTATCCTGAGACTTTGCTGAAGTTGCTTATCAGCTTAAGGAGATTTGGGGCTGAGACAATGGGGTTTTCTAGATATACAATCATGTCGTCTGCAAACAGGGACAATTTGACTTCTGCTTTTCCTAATTGAATACCCTTTATTTCCTTCTCCTGCCTAATTGCCCTGACCAGAACTTCCAACACTATGTTGAATAGGAGTGGTGAGAGAGGGCATCCCTGTCTTGTGCCAGTTTTCAAAGGGAATGCTTCCAGTTTTTGCCCACTCAGTATGATATTGGCTGTGGGTTTGTCACAGATAGCTCTTATTATTTTGAGATACGTGCCATCAATACCTAATTTATTGAGAGTTTTTAGCATGAAGTGTTGTTGAATTTTGTCAAAGGCCTTTTCTGCATCTGTTGAGATAATCATGTGGTTTTTGTCTTTGGTTCTGTTTATATGCTGGATTACATTTATTGATTTGCATATATTGAACCAGGCTTGCATCCCAGGGATGAAGCCCACTTGATCATGGTGGATAAGCTTTTTGATGTGCTGCTGGATTCGGTTTGCCAGTATTTTATTGAGGATTTTTGCATCAATGTTCATCAAGGATATTGGTCTAAAATTCTCTTTTTTGGTTGTGTCTCTGCCCGGTTTTGGTATCAGGATGATGCTGGCCTCATAAAATGAGTTAGGGAGGATTCCCTCTTTTTCTACTGATTGGAATAGTTCCAGAAGGAATGGTACCAGTTCCTCCTTGTACCTCTGGTAGAATTCGGCTGTGAATCCATCTGGTCCTTATGTGAGATATTTTAAGACATAACACGGTGCAGTGAGAATGTTTTGAGTAAGACCTGAAGGAAGGGATTTAGGAAGCCTTCACAGGAGGATAGAGCATTGAACTTGTTCTCAAAGAATGCACAGGATTTTCGCAAAAATAGAAGAAAGGAGATAACATTGCAGACACAGCAATTAGGACACAGACAACATAAACCTACTAAATCAAGACAGGAATTGGCAATAAAGCGTTTACAACTTAACAGCAATTACTGATCACTTAGTCAGGATATTAATGGTACTTTCCTAACATTAATCCCGTACCTGAACAAAAAGGAAACTTGAAGGTTATGGATGAATTCATATCTTCTGATACCATATTTGCTAAACAAAACTATCCAATAACACATTAAGGATCTGAGTTTCTGAGAATTTTATTTTTCAAAGAGGAAAGAGAAAAGCATAAATGGGTACTCACCAGTTAATTCTGATTCGTAAGAAAGGAAATAATGGTGATGTGTGAGGTAGATGGATAAAGTCATGGAAGTGGGGAAGGGTGCATTTTAAATATGCCAAGTGATTGCATACATGATTTTACTTAATTTTCACAACAAAGTGGGAAATATAATTACTCCATTTTAGGAATAAGAAAAATCGAGGCTCAAATACATTAAATGACTTATCCAGAGGCAGGAAGCCAGTAGGTGCCAGGCTCAAAATTTGAGTCCTAGCTCATCTCCAATGTCTGTATTCTTTCTACTATGTCACAATTTCTTCCAGGAACCCTAGGAGAAAAGGGTGAGGGTATCCTGAAGGTCATAAAAAGCAAGTAAAACAATCCAAAGAGTTTAAAAGAAAGACACGTACCATTGCATAGCTGAGGACTATAAAAGAAATATAGCTCATGAGGGACAGGCAAATTTCCCCCGAACATTTTAGCATGAAAAATTTCAGATATACAGAAAAGTTGACAGAATCGTACAGTGAACACCTGGATACTCCATCACCTTAATTCAGTAATGAACATTTTGCTATATTTGCTTTATTCAGATTGGCAATTTTTTTCAGTAAAATTCTGACTATATAATCACTAGCAATCACAAGTATAATAAGTCTATACATAATTATAAATATGTAAATACTGGATCATAAGTTCCATGAGGTCAAAGATGATGTTTATTTATCTCTGTATAGCCAATGCCCAACTTGGTTCATGGCACAGAGTCAGCCCTTGATAAATCTTTGTTGAGTAAATAAATAACATAAGCCCCACAAGTAAATATGGGGTTTGGCTAAAGAAGCCAATAATATGGTCTCTAATCAGTTAGTAACATAGGAGAAGGTGTTCCATAGAAGGAAGGAACCACAATTCACCAGAGATCAATATATCAGAGGCTTGTCAGTTTGTTAAAGACAAGAATAAACTGAAACTTGCCTTGCTGCATATTCTGACACACGCTACAAAAGGATGTGGAGAGGTTAAAGCTAGCATGGTACAAATCATTAAGAACTAGTGAGAAGTCCTTCATTTTGGTTGGTAATCAATTACACAAGTACAGAATAAGGAACCTGTTGCTTGGCAGAGTTTAGATATATAAAATTCGGAAGAGAGGTAGAAAGGAAATTGGTTATTACAATCCAGTAGTATAAATATGTGGTTTTAAAAAGATGAACCAGACTTAGACAGCATTGATAGAAAAATAGAGAGAGAGTACAAGCAGTAACAGTCCCATTGTACTCTGAGTGTCCCTCTCAACTCTGAGGGCCATATTATATGACAGTGCTGTTGAATAAATGCTATGTGCCGAGAAGAATAGAGAAGGGAATTTTAGGGGATAAGGGGTCAGAAAATTATTGTACATTATGATCATTAAAGGAACTGAGGATGTTTAGACTGAGGAGGAAACAACAATGGAGAATGTGATAATTATCTTTAAATATTTGACGTGCTGACCAATTGAAAAGACAGTGGAGATAATGGCTTCAAGATGGTAGATAAGATGACCTATAAAAACATACACATATGGATATAAAACAGAAATATATTCACGGCCGGGTGTGGTGGCTCATGCCTGTAATCCCAGCACTTTGAGAGGCCGAGGCCAGTGGATTGCTTGAGGTCAGGAGCTCAAGGCCAGCCTGGAAAACATGGTGAAACCCAGTATTTACTAAAAATACAAAAATTCACCGGGTATGGTGGTGTGTGCCTGTAATCCCAGCTACTCAGGAGGCTGAGGCAGGGATAATTGCTTGAACCCAGGAGGTGAAGGTTGCAGTGAGCTGATTTCATGCCACTGCACTCCAGCCTGGGTGACAGAGCAAGACTCCATCTCAAAATATATATATATATATTCATATTTTATATACTTAAAAATATAAAATATGACTACACACACAAACGCATGTATAAATACATTCATAAGAATTAAAACACAAGGATTGGAACATAAGAGTTGTTACATTTTGTGGTCCAGAAACAAGCAGAAAATGCATGAGATAAAACTGCAGAAAAAGCTATAGCTTAGGACATTGGTGGAAAGTGCAGCTCTTAAAGATGAGAAAAACAATGAAGACGATCGATGTTCGGAGGTAGTCTACCTCTGGAGTCTCTGATGAGAGCAGTAAGGTAGCCAGGTTAACTAACCAGTCTACCACACACACACACACACACACACATGCTCACACATGCATATGCACAAGCACACACATACACACATATGCCAGAAACAGATGAATCTGCCTTGAGATGTATTTTCTCATGAATGTGGGAGCTTGAGACAGAAAGATAGGGTAATTCCTAGGTACAGGTGATGCAGGATCCTATCCCTGGAAGCATGGCTGATGGTACCAGGAGCCCCATTGCTCTCATTGGAAACGGTGGAGAGGGAGCCACAGTGATAGCTCTCAGATCTGCTCTCAAATAAGCAGAAAGTTAAACTTGCAATCTTAACTGCACAAGATGACCACAAAATGAAGACACACTAAACATCCAAGAAAAGCCTATTGCACAAAAGAGGCAATAAACTTGATAAATAGAACTTACATCCAAAGAGATAGAGTTAACAGAACAATTTTAACTGGATTTGAGAAAAAGAATAGACACTTTCTATATTATTTCTGACAGTAAATCTGAGGTCAATAGTTGGAACCAACCCAAATGTCCAACAATGATAGAATGGATTAAGAAAATGTGGCACATATACACCATGGAATACTATGCAGCCATAAAAAATGATGAGTTCATATCCTTTGTAGGGACATGGATGAAGCTGGAAACCATCATTCTCAGTAAACTATCGCAAGAACAAAAAACCAAACATCACATATTCCCACTCATAGGTGGGAATTGAACAATGAGATCACATGGACACAGGAAGGGGAATATCACACTCTGGGGACTGTTGTGGGGTGGGGGGAGGGGGGAGGGATAGCATTGGGAGATATACCTAATGCTAGATGACGAGTTAGTGGGTGCAGCGCACCAGCATGGCACGTGTATACATATGTAACTAACCTGCACAATGTGCACATGTACCCTAAATCTTAAAGTATAATTAAAAAAAAAAAAAAGAAAGAACTAACAATGTTCCAAAGAAAAACCATTAAAAAAAAAAAAGGATCAAACAGGACAATTGTCTGTGGATGACAAAAGTCTTAGGACAGCCACAGTTAAAGACACAATTGACAAGTAAATTTGGTTATGCCAGTGGCACATAATGATAATAATTATTACTGATAATATATTGACAGAATTACAATTTTGGAAACTATATTAATAACACATTTATATGAATATAACCCAAATAAAATTAAGCACTATTTTATAAAAAAAAAAAAAAGAAAGTAACAGATAGGCAGATGTCAGCATAGCATAAACTGAGAGCTTTTCTTTTTTTTTTTAATTATACTTTAAGTTCTAGGGTACATGTGCACAACGTGCAAGTTTGTTACATATGTATACATGTGCCATGTTGGTGTGCTGCACCCATTAACTCATCATTTACATTAGGTATCTTTTCAAATAATTATGTTCATTCAACAATGGACTTCAACAGAGTATACACAAGCTCTACTCTTGACTCTATCACACATGGCTATTTTATTCTATTTTATTTTTGAGACAGAGTCTTGCTCTGTCGCCTAGGCTGGAGTGCAGTGGTGATCTTGGCTCACTGCAACCTCCACTACCTTCCGGGTTCAAGTTATTCTTGTGCCTCAGCCTCTCGAGTAGCTGGGATTACAGGCCTGTGCCACCATGCCTGGCTAATTTTTGTATTTTTTGGTAGAGAAGGGGTTTTGCCATGTTGGCCAGGCTGGTCTTGAACTCTTGGCCTCAAGTGATCTGCCTGCCTCGGCCCCCCAAAGTGTTGGGATTACAGGCATGAGCCACCGTGCCCAGCCCACATATGGCATTTTAATCAAACACTCAGTGAAAGATACAGAAAGGTGCATTATCAAAGAGCAGCTGAGCTAAATTTAAAACAAAACAGCTGAACCAATATACTAAAATTAATTAGCCTATATACAACAGAACCAGGAACAAATAACCTATAAATGTGGAGCCTGGTACAAAGTAGCCCTATAATCAATATTTGTCAAATAAACTGAAGCATCATCAGGGCAAATGCATGTCCATCTTGTTCACCAGCAAAAGGACAGATATTTTGTTCACTGAATTTTCATTCTAATAGGGAAGATAGCTAACAAATAAATCTGTGATATAAATGTAGGTAGTGATAATTGCTATGAAGAAAAACAAAACTGGGTAAGGTGTGAGAGAATAATGTGTGATCATTTTGTTTGGTTTAGTTTGTTTTAGAGAGAGACGACTTTGGAGAGGAAAACATTTGAGCAAGATCTAAATAAATGAGGCATTGCTTCAGTTATCTATCACTACATAGATCTTACTGGCTTAAAACAGTATTATCTTGCAGTTCCAGTGTGTCTTGGCTTAGCTAAGTCCTCTGGCTTAGCCTGTCTCACAGGGCAGCAATCAAGAGGTCTTCTGAAGCTGCAGTCACTGCCAAGCTCTATTGAGAAGGATCTTCTTCTAATCTCACTCAGGAGGTTGTTGGAAGGATTTAGTTCCTCCCAAACTGCTGAACTGAGGGTCTCAGCTCCTAGTTGGCTCTTGGCCAGAGGCCTTGTCACATTGACCTTCCATAGGACACTCATAATTAGCAACTTGCTTCATGAGAGAAAGCAAGTGAGACAATCCAGACAGAGAAAGTGAGCAAGAATGGACGAAGGCAGAGTATTTTACAATTTAATCTTGGATGTGACATCCCATCACTCTTGCTCTACTCTATTCTTTAGAGGCAAGTCCCCAGGTCCACTCCACATACAGAGGAGGGCATTACACAAAGAAGTGAATATACAGATGTGGGGATTATTGGGAGCTGTGTCAGAAAGCTGCATACCATAGGCAGTGTGCTATATACAGATGTGGGGAAGAGCATTCCAGATGTTGGGGACAGTAAATGCAAAGACCACTGTATGTTTGAGGAACAGATAAAAGACTAGAGAGGAATAAGTCAAGGAGGAAGTGGAGCTTGAAGAGCAGGCATGGGCCAGATCCTAAGTAATATGGAATTTTTTAGGACTCAGTAGTTTGGATTTGATTATAAGTATAAAGAAAAGACGTTGGATGCATTACAGCAGAAGAGGTTAAACCTTTCTTTTATGAAATCATAGTGATGGTAAATGGTATATTGGATTTACTTTTTATTTGTCTTATTTTTAATGACCTTTCTAAGGGGAAGCTGACAATTACATGTCAGCTGCTCCCTGTATTATGAAAAATATTTTATTTTACTGGTTCTTAATACCCCAACTCTGACAAGCTAGTGGTCTATAAGGAGATTATTTGAAATCAGATTGTTTAGAATTTGACTTCCCCAATGTTGTTTAGGGAAGAATAATTCATTGATATTATTATTATTATGGTTGTTATTATTATTACACTGCAGTTGGTTGAGCTTGTGCCATGTCAACCTTATGCAAAAGCCAGGGACAACAAAAAGTTGGGATGGGAAGAAATATGGTGGACGCAATCCTGACTGTGTATGTGGAGCCATTGGGGGAAGGTCTCCTACAGCCACAGATATTTAGGGAGTAGAAAGGAGGCCGTCTACTTCCTGCTGGAGAACAAACACTTAGATTGCCAATTCCTTCTCCCTAGTTATCTGGGTCAGTTAATCCCAGCTCACAGCTGCCAGCTGAGCTCTTCCCTGGCCAAGCTGCTCTGCTTTGAAATTCTCCCCCAGGCCACCTCGCCCAATGATGTCAGACGGGGTGAGTGGCCCGCCAGCCCTCCCCTCTCACAAGATGATGTGCAAGGGGAAACGCATGCTGTCTTTGCTCAGGAAACATCTGGTTGATCCGCTAGTCCTCAAGCGGGTCACTGGCTGTTTTATAAGTTAGTGGAACAGAATAGGATGGGAAGACATGGAGCTTCAGCGATTACTCAACCTCGCCATCAAGTTACAAACTAAAATGAGAGGTGAGGAAACGGCCTCCCTGGCAGGCGCTCTCCAGGGACTCGGCACCGTCGCTGAAGTCACATTTCCTAGCTTGTAATGGAAAACGAATGCTGTTTACAACAGCTTAAAGTAGCCGAAATGGGAACATGAGCCAAACTGTGTAGTGAAGGGCGAACTCCTACTTGGAAGCTTTCAGCAGTCCAGTAATTATTCAATACCAGGCCTAAAATATAGGCTCCCCATGAAGAATATCATTCACTCTCCCTTGGAAAATGAACCACCACATTCACTGGTAAGCAGAATCCATGACCACTTAAAAGCAAATCCAGCCCCTCATAAGCTGTTTGACATAAAACAAAAGTTGCTGTATGCCCTGCATGGAGTTCTAAGTGCTGTTTTTGTCCTGATTGGTTTCCATTGACTTTTTCTCAGTTTATGAACCACTAGAGAGGAATTGGATAAGATAGATAAGAGAAAATGAATTCGGTGTGCTGTCCTTCCACCCACAGTCCCCTCCCCATATCTGTCCATGGGGGATACAGGTTTTCTTCTTTCAGGATTCTGGCCTGCAAATGAAAAGATCTTCTCTTCTAGCCCTGTTTTGCCTCCAGCCTCTCTCCCTTCCCTAAGTTACATCAGTAATATCATTCTGTTGAGTAGACTTTTACGGGGCTAGTATGAGCTCTCCAACGGTGTTAAATCAGAATGAAAAATCAAACAAATTAATAAAGAACAAAACCCTGGAAAACAAAGCAATTCTAGCTTTAAAAAAAAGAACTAAAAATTTGTCCTCAGTGTTCCCTCTTTGGTAAAAATTAGGTGGAACGCAAGATTGAGAATACATTTTTTTTTGGACCTATCTTTCAGGCATTATTGGTCAAATTGAGATCATGGGACTTTGAGCTTGTTGCCCCACCATTGATTCATTTATTCCTTCAGCAGATACTTCAGAATATTTTTGTGCTCTATCTATTGAGTATATAATTTGGGAATGAGACAAAGTTCTGTACCCTTTTGGAGCTGAAATAAATGAAAAGAAAATAAATACATTTAATAGAAAGTATTACATGCTGTGCAGACAAGGTAAGGAATAGGGATTGACTTCAACTTCAAAATCTCTCAGAGGAGGGGACATTTAAACAACGACTTGCATGACTTAAAGATTTCAGGCTTGTGTGGATCAGGGAGCAGGGCACTCTGGGCAGAGAGGACAACTGGTACAATGACTGATGCAAAAACAAGCTTGGCACATTGATGGAACAGAAGGAAGATTAAAAGTGTTGGAATGTGAGGGGGAATGTGGAAGCATGCGATCTAGGATCAAAGAAGCCTAGCTTTGAGTTCCCAGTCTACCACCTAACTAGCCAAGTTACCTTAAGCACATTATTTAGCCTCTCTGAGCCTATATTCATCATTAGTAAGTTGGAGATAGTATTTCCTATCTCACCAAAGACTAAGCTGTAATTAAAGCATCCAGTCTAGTGCCTCGCACACAATAAGAGCTTCAAAATGTTAAATCTTTTTCCTTATCTGAGAACACTGGGCTCTCACCAAGTATAATGTTTAATCTTATGTGTCAACTTGACTAGGCTATGGGCTGTCCAGATATTTGGTAAAACATTATTCTGAGTGTGACTGTAGGGGTGTTTGAGGATAAGATTAATGTTTGAATTGAGTAGCTGATGGCTCTCCCCAATATAGGAGGTTCTCATCCAATCAGCTGAAAGCCTGAATTGAACAAAAAGGCTGACCCTCTTCTGAGGAAGGGGCAATGCCTCCTGCCTGACTGCTTTGAGCTGAGATACTGGTGTTTCTGGCCTTCAGACTTGAACTGAAACATAATTTATTTGACTTTCCAGCTTGCCAGCTTTTGGACTGGAACTATATCATGAGGTCTCCTGGGTCTCCAGCTTGCCAACTGAAGGTTCTGGGACTTCTCGGCCTCCATAATTGTATGAGCCAATTCCATAATTCCACACATACATGTACACACACACACACACACAATCAGGTGCTGTTTAACAACAGAATACATACTGAGAAATGTGTCAGGTGATTTGGTCATTGTGCAAACATCATAGTGTATACTTACACAAACCTAGATGGTATAGCCTACTACAAAAATAGGCTATATGGAGTAACCTGTTTTCCTAGGCTACAAACCTGTACAACATGTTTTAATTGCCTACAGTATTCAGTACTCAATGGTATGTATTAGTGTAGCTTAAAAAGGTGCATTAAAAATATAGGATTATAATCTTATGGCACCACTGCCATACATATTGTTGGGGTTTTTAGTTTATTTTGTTTATTTGTTTTTAGTTAGTGGTATGAATTGGAATGCAGTCTGTTGTTGACTGAAACATCATGATGTGGTGCATGACAAGGTGTATATCCTGATGGTTTTGTTTCTCTGGAGAACCTGGACTAATACAGTGTCTATCAAAGGTGATTAATAGAAGTAGCTCCAATCTGAAGGTGCTGGATTTCATTTATTCAGAACCATCATAGATTAAGTTTTTTCTAAATCCAAGGAATATCTTAGAGGGAATAGATTTATAGTAAGCCTTCAATTTTGACAGAAATTTCACAAAAGTTGGGGAAGATTTCCTCCACAGACAAAAAGAGTAGCCTGAGGCAAAGCATGGGGCAGGAGAACAGGAGGCAGATAGAGATGTACAATTGGGAGTAACAGCTAATAACAGGCAACATTTATTGACCACATTAAATGAAACTGGAACAAGTCAGAAATTTGCAGATCACTTATTGTTTGGCACAGGCCAGGAGATCCAAAGTCTATAGATGAGGAGGATTTGAGCTGGTTCCTGATCTCCTGGTCCAAAGGGACACTCTTTTTGAGCTATTCATGAGTTGGTATAGGCAAAGCTGCTATTTTTTTTTTTACATGCTGTGGCTTAAATAAGAAAGAAGTCTATTTCTCTCTCTTGTAACAGTCCAAGGGAGGTAGAGTTATTTTGTCATCCTTAATCCTAGGCTTTCATCCTTGATTCCAGGGCATTTGTTCCAGTTCTCATCATTTCCCAGACATGGTGAAGGAGGCAAGAACAAGCTGAGTTCATACTTTTTCCTTTTAAGATCCTGAGCTGGAAGTGGCACATATTATTTATGCTCATATGATATTGGCCAGAATTACATACCATGGCCACACTTTACTGCAAGGGTGGCTGGGTGGCTGTGCACTCAACTAAAATGCACTGACCTTGCAATCATAAGATACAATAACACAACAACTAAGCAGTATGCTATATGAGTGACTCCAAGTTTTCTACATGTCATGCCAGGTCCATTGCTAAGCAGTGGACTACATGAATGTGGGGCGGATTCTTCCATTCAGGAATTATAGCAGTCTGCAGAGGACATGGAATATGTGCACAAGTGTTTATAATAATCAGAAAGGATGCGACCACCATCGGATGGAAGGAAAATGTAATACTTTAAGAGCTTGTAGCAAACTGCTCATTGTCCTACAGGATCTGTTGTCTACTAATTCTAAAGTCACTGCATCCCACCTTTATGTACTCCACTGCCTGGCAGCGGGCCTGGCATATCACACAGGAAACTTAGAAAGTTTACATAGTGTACTTACATAGTGTACTGTTTAATTGTTGTTCCATTATTATATCTTATGAAATGCAGCATCTATTATGTGTATCCAAAGAGACACACATGGACATACACATATATAAATAGATGAGCAATGTAAATAATTGTTCTGAAGTCCTCCCATTTTGTTGGTTCTAAACTCTGCAACCTAAACAAACAATATGTTATGCTTCTGTCTTCTCAAGCAAAAAAAAAAAAAAAAAGTTCTTCCTTGCAGTTAAGGATGAATATAAAAAAAAGGAACTTGGGGAAAGTGGACCTGCTTACATTTTTTTGCCTTTCATTTTTTCTCTCCCACTTCTGGCCCCTTAAATGGCTCTGCTCTGATGGGCTGCATGATGCAGATGTGTGGGAGGGTATGCTGCGCCCCAACATGGGCCAATAGAGACAGAGGGGATGTGCATGGGTGGTCCCCTCCCTACAGCCTTTTGTTTTTCAGTTAAACTTCAGAAGCTGATGTTCCACTTTGGAAACTTGATTTAAGTATGGGCTACTCTGCATGCTGCCTGACAATGGAGAGGATTCAAAGTAATAGGGCTTAAAGCACCTTGAGTAGCCCCACACAATGCTACTGGAGAGGCTGTCAGAGATGCTGGGGAATCATGGAGAAAAATGAATGGTGTTAAGAATAATACATATTTTTAGGTCACTCCTCAATCTAAAATCTTTCAAAGCTTATTGGGACTCTTGGGATAAAGTCCCAAATCCTTGCCATTGCTCTCAGGACCCTACATGGCTTGTCTACTTCTCCAGCCACATACAAGATGCCTCTCCTTCATGTCAGCGCTCCAGCCACACTGGCCTTCTGTCATTCTTCACATGTGACTGACTCTCCTGCTGAGTCCTTCCTCCTTAGAGGTTTTGTGCAAATGGTTCTGTCATGAACAGCTTTCTTCTGCAACCTTCATCCAGCCACAATTCCAACACGTTCTCCTGTGCTCCTCAAACTTGGTTACTGCCCTTTTTTTGACAGCACCTTTTATTTTCCTTTTCTGAGCACTTATCATCCTTCAGCAGCTTGTTCACTGAGTTTTCATTAGACCATAAGCACCTTAAGGGCAGGCACCATATCTTTCTCATTCATCCCGCAAATGCCATGCCTATCCCAATGCTGATGGACTCCAGCCTCTTGAGAAATATCTGTTAAAGAACTAAATGTCTCGATGCATTTAAAGATAATTCTCTGAGCTGACTGGGTGGTGCCACTAGAAATGTGAGAACTGAATGGGGCTCTTCCTGCCTCATCTCTTGCAAGTCCAGCTAGGAAGTGGGAGGTTGGAAGGGCAGGCATTATAGATGGGGATTCTGGGTGAGGAATCTCAGCCAGGGAGTCAGGCCAGGACTCTTGCTGTGAAATAGGAACATTTTCAAGGGAAGTGACCCTCTGCTGGAACTCCTCGGTTCCAAGGTGGTCATTAACTTTGAATTGTTATGCAGTGTGAATAACTTGCCTGTGGAAAAAATTTACCACCAACAGTAGTGCTACTTTTGCCATTAAATTTCAACTGGAATCCTGACTAATCTCAGCCGGACTCAATTCAAACTGTGCCATTTCTCTAACATTATAATATAACCCATAGCCACACCAGCAAAGCCACCCCTTAACAGAGAGAGGACCTTGGTACTTCAAGGAAGGACCAATGGGAACCTGGGAAATCTAGAAACCGCCCCCACCCACCCCGCACCCCACAAAACACTGACTTGGGGAATAATTTGGCTTGAATCCATGGGGATTGAGCCTCTATAGCTGAATGGATTTAGTCTTCCAGGTTCATGCCATTTGGTCAATCTTCTCTAAATCATTCATTCACTCATTTAGTCACCATTCGAGTGCCTACTATATACTACCCCAAGGACCAGTAATCAAAGTGATATAACTGCTTCTATCCACAAATGCTGGTTGTCTACTTGGAAACACAGATATGGGAAAAATAAGTAAAACAAAGTGCTAGAGGAATGACAATATAACTTACAAATTCCAAGTGATACATCCAGCTGCTGCAGAAAAACATACCCTGAGAACTCAGGTGCAAGTCCCTCTAAGTAAAGGCCTAAACCACCAGTTCTATTTTTTTTTTTTTTTTTTTTTGACTTTGGCACTTACTATAGCTCAAGAGTTTTCAGTTTCCTACATAACCTCAGCTCGTGAGGACTGTCCACTACTCTAAATTAGCAAGTAAAAATGCTAAAAAGTCTTAACTCCATTCATTACAGCAAACACTGTAACCTTTTAAAATAAGTACCTTACCTAGAAACTCAGCATTCTTAGTATTTTCAGAGTTCTTAGCAAATTATTTAATGTTATTTAAAGAAATGGTTTACATAACACCATTTCGTGCCAATTCTCTTTCAATGACTATAATCTCAGCGCTTTTATTTCAAATAATCTATTCATAAGATTTCAACTTGACTTCTATTAACAGGAAGTATTCAGATTTAGTTTATCTAGAATAGATTTCAGCTACATTACTGATAATGATATTTTAATGATAATTTTATGAGGCATTCACTTACTTGTATAATTCTATCCAGATGACCATAATGAGCAGGGCATAGATAAGCATATGTTTTAGAGGGGCTCTAAGTTATGGAATAGTGCAGGTCCTACTAGAAAGAAACATTGTCTTTTTTGTTTTGCTTGGCATGAGCCTAGGAAGATGCAAACCTACCTATTGCTGTTAGCGACAATGCTACCAGGAAATGCAGACCAATACTAAACGATCTGAATTCTAATCTCAGTTTGAGCACCTGTATTGATCCCTACATGAAGATACCTACACCTGATCTTGCATATAAGTAAGCCCAAAATTATGTTTTATGTTCAAGTCTACAAATTAGGCTGAATATCACTTGCAAATAAAGGAGATCTAACTGATGCACACTCACAAAAGGAAGAAGGTAGGAAGGAAGTGGTACACAGGACAAGTAAAAACCACTCTATATTTATTCATTATAGAACACACTTTTCTTCCCAGAAAGAAAACAAACAGTCTGGGGTATCCCACGTTAATAAATCCCATTCTGTGGCTTTACATCCTGAATTTCTGTTATTAATCAAGGTTCAGTATCATTATACACAGTGATTAAAATTTTTCCCTGAGATCATCAAGGCTGTGCCTTTGACATAGAAATACCTTATCCTACCAAAATTCAGGAGAAACCATAGAAAACTAAAAGTCTTTTTGGTGGTAGAAAAGGCAGACAACTTAGGCAGAATTCCTGAGAAAAAGGTGCAGAGTCATTAAGCCACCAGTTAAATTTTACCTGGCTGTGAACTGTTATCCCTTCTACATTTCTAAATATTCTGGGAGGAAAATTCATCTTAATGCATAGAAAGATACTTTTTCACAAGGCTATGCACAAAGCATCTTTGCTTTTGCTAGCTGCCACAGCCATCTTGACGCCTCAGTTTCCAGTAAAATGCAAAGCTTGAGAGGTACAGGCAGCCTTTCCCCAGTGACATATGGAAAAGAGAAATCATCCATTTCCTCATGGATGATGAGGAAAAATGTGGTTGTCATATTATGTGTCCAGTCAGGCCTCTGATACTTCTCCAAATGGTCTGGCATCATAACAGCTACTGATCCTCCACAAGTAGGAACGAGGAAAGACTTACTGGATTATCACCTCAAATCCCAGCCTAATCAGCTCCACAAAGCATAAGGCAAATGGACATTGGCACGTCATCCAGTTTGGGTGCACTGAAAGTCAGCTCTGAACGAAATGCCACTTCCAGCAGCCCCTCCCAAGTTGGAAGAAATCACAAGCTGCAAAAGAGCCAGCCCGCCCAAATAGTCATTCTTAAATTTTGTTGTGTCCCTCCGCCCACCCATCCCCGTAAAATTGCACAATGGAATGATCGTGTTCCCTACTGAAGACTTCCCCTCCTAATAGTAAGCAAGCAAAGGTTTCCCTAGTCTGCCCCATATTGAACTGTAGAAGAAGGCTGCCCAGCCCAGGATGCGGGGAGTGAGAAAGGAAGCAGACGAGTGAGCTGGATGTCAGGCGAACATGCTTAGAAAGGATGTGGTAGAGTGTGTAGGCCTCTGAAGACAGAAACAGCAGGGGAAGGCTGAACAGTGGTGGGTGCTCTTCCAGAGACACTTCCAGGTGGCACTTCCAGGTGGCACTTCCAGAGACATTGGGTGGTTGCACTTCCAGAGACATCAACCTATGGATGCAATGTTCCCAGTTCTCTTTCTTAGGTTTTCTTGAGGTAGTTCTGACAGGCTCTTGCCATGTCTTTCAAGAAGTTAGGAACTCCATTCTGCAAAGGAAATGAGACTGTCATTTCTATGTCTTCACAGTGGTCACTCTTGATTCTTTGGGATGTGGCAGAAGGTAAAAAATGTTGGCTTTCGGATGAACAAAAATGAATAGGCTCCCTAACTGGATTTCAACAGAATGTTGTTGCAGATGATGACAAAAAGTAGGACTGAGGACAAAAGTAAGACCAGTCAACAGGAACTTCTGTTGCAAAAAGGCCTTATATGTTAGCTTTTTCTAGGAAAAAGTGAAGATGTTTCTGAAACAGTGTTTCTGGAAAAAAGAAAACACAAGAAATGGGCTTGGGCTGGATTGTTACATTCTTCCAAAGAAAAGAAAGCACTTGCTTTACTGAATTAGAAAATGGTAAGGATTGGGGATCAAGGAGCAGGATATATTATTATTTAGTTAATGTTGAGCACTGGGCAAGACTTTTCCTAAATATTGTCTTATTTACTCCCCCTCTATGCAGTAGAAGACATCTATCTTCATTTTTAAAAAGGAAGAAATGCATGGCTTCCGTAGCAGAGCCAGGATTTGAAATTGCGTCTGTTTGACTCCAAAGTTGATGTGCTTTTTCACTCTTCCAAGGAATCTGTTGAGCTCTCTAGTAGTAGATCTTGTGCAAAGCAGGCTGATGGTCCCCATAATGCCAGGCTCCTGGGCAGTCTCTAGTGATACAAACTACCACTGCAGTTCCCTCCCTTATAGAGAAAAAGAAAAAAAAAAAGGGCAACAACAACAGAAGTGGAAGCTTTCCTCAGGCTTGGACACATCTGGTTGTCTCCAAGCCAGGTCAGTCTGTCTTATTCCCCAGTAAGCAGAGGAATATAGGCTCCAAAGGCACTATTGTTCCTACTAGGAGCAGACTATTGTCCAGAGGTTCCAGAGAGTGATTCTGGTGGGGTCCTGGGGCACAAGCAGGGAGAGGCTGGCATTCCAAGCTGACAATTCTTTGTCTCTTGTCCCAGCCTCCGTCTTGGATGTTGGCAACCCCAGCCCTAACCAGAGTCACTCAACCAAACTCTTCATAAAAGAGCCTCATTACGCCTGAGACAATGTGTCTCTTCAGCCTGACAGCCCCGCGGGCTAAGTCAACATTTGTCAAACACACTCCCCCATCCCTCCCCCCTGCCCCACCTCCTGGGATCTCACCTTGGCGGCCCAGTTAATGAGCCAGGACGGAATTTGGCCACCCGGGTTATCGAAGTAATACATGAAAACTAGAGAGGGAAAGAAAGGACAATTCAGAAAAAGGAAAAATACCAGAAAAATATAGCAACAAAACTGTGCAAACTTTATATCTTCATATTCAAGCTCAGAAACTGCAGAGGGAGGTAGCATATAATTCAGATGGACTTCTCTCCATTGACTGCCCTTACGGCATACTTAAATATAGGCACTTTTGAAAACAGCCATAGACACATTTTGCTGCTATTTATTAAATACCTGGCAAGTGCTGGACACTTGAATATAGCCTCTCATTCAATTATTCTAGCAATCCTAAGGAGATGGTAAAATTAATCCCATTTTATAACTGATGAAACAGATACTCATAAAAATTAGGTGACATATTCCAGGTGACCATCTAACTATAGTTCAGATTTTTGCCTAGGACACAAGGCCACACTCATTCTGGTAGAGCAGGTGGCCTCGCACCCCACTCTCTGTCTGCAGCTTTCCTCCCTGGGGGCTGAAACTCAAGCTGGGCAGGTCTTGAGTAGCTCTGAGTTGGTACTGAGCCGGAGCTGAGACCTCCAAGACAAACCTGCCAGCTTTCTTGCCTACCCTTAGGCCCAGCGTATGTACCCACAGGACCAGCTGGAAGTGACTTTCTAAACTCTCTGGCTTACTTATAATGGTCTGGTTTCATCTGCACAATCCATGAGTCTGGAGAAAATAGACTGGGTCAGAGTTAAACATCAACCTCATACTCTACTCAAGTTTGTTGGGGTGGAATGAGGCTCTCTCTAGGTGCTGATCCTGGTCTGCTCTGCAGCTGTGCCTGTCCTCTGACCTTCAGGGATATGCTTCATGTACTCAACATGTCCCCCCATCAGCCTGGCCCTCCCGTGGGGGACCCCTGGCTGGGTGCACTGACAGGCACCATGGGTTTTACCTTTGCTCCCCTTCTTGCCGTCACTCTCGATCGCCAGGCTCTGCTTGTATTGCTTCACCCGGATCACCCCAGACCTCTCGCCAAGCTGAGGCATGGAGGTGCTCCGGGCCAGGATCACATGGATCTTCCTCCCTTCCATGTCCAGGTCTCGCCGCTGCCGAAGGTAGACATACTGCATGGCCAGTCAAGGCAAGACACCAATGCCAGCATTGTAGACAGACAGAAGGAAAGCGCCACAAGCTGGAAGCAAAGGGAGGTGATTCTGTGCCTCCCACTTGGCATTTGCTCCTTTCTACCACTAGTTCACTGACCTGCCCTGTCTCCCTACCTGCACTGCAAGACTGTGCCTCACAACACCTAGTGTTCTCACCAAAGAGCATGTATTACTTACCTGTGAGTGATCCCTTCATGCTTTTAATTATGTGAGGAAACCACATTTCCTTTCTCCAAGAAGGCACTGGGAGATGACAGAGGAATGGTCACTTAACAGCTGTGTGGTCCTAGGTAAGCTACTCAGCCTTGCTGAGACTCAGATTCCCTATGTAGGAAAGGGAGTAACACTGCCTTGCAGACAGGCTTGGTGGGGCATTAGAGAAATACCTGGGCAGAGTAAGCACTCGACAGACAATGGTGTCATTCCTCTTTGTTCTGGCCTCACCCAATGCTCTAATTACTGACCTTTATGCATAGTAAATGGTCAAGCAATGTTACAGCTGATGACCATAGGAAGACATGGGACTACATGAATATTTCGTAGGCAGATGTCCTCTCTGGGCTAACACTAGTTCACCAAGAATAACAAAACCATTTCATGTCCATCAGCCTTGACAGAAGAACCCTTAAGTTTACGGCATTATTCTAGGGAGGATAATGAAAGTCTATGAAACAACAGGAATCACTGCTTATCGAGCCTTTATCATGTAACATCATGCACTTGACATACAGCTTAAATTTGGATCCTTACAAAGACCCTGTGAGTTTGGTATGAGTATCCCCATACTACAGATGACAAAAGTGAGGCTCAGAGAGGAAAAGAACCTTGCCAAAAATCCCACATCCCAGCTGAAGTGATGAAACCTGAATTTTTATCCCAGATCTGGCTCTAAAACCTACTTAGAATTTCATAGTTGGATGGAGCTCAGATATTTAGTTTGTTAGTTACACTTTCATAAAACAGAATTTTGGGTTTCCCACTCAAAGGAATCAAAAACCTAAAATAATCAAAAAAGTCACTACGCACAACACAATTACACTTACTATAACATGGCAGCCGTCTCAGCCTCCACCCACCTCAGTGTCTTTTTTTTGTTTTTTTTTTGAGACAGAGTCTCACCCAGACTGGAGTAGAGTGTCACGATCTCGGCTCACTACAACCTCCACCTCCTGGGTTCAAGTGATCCTCCCACCTCAGCCTCCAGAGTAGCTGGGATTGCAGGCACCCACCACACCCAGCTAAATTTTTTTGTATTTTTAATAGAGACGGGGTTTCTCCATGTTGGCCAGGCTGATCTCGAACTCTGACATCAAGTGATCTGCCCACTTTGGACTCCCAAAGTGTTGGGATTACAGGCGTGAGCCACCCGCATTCAGCCCCACCTCAGTGTCTTGACAGCGCCCCCTGTTGCCCCACCCTCACATTGGACAGTCTATTGCTCCATGCTCTTATGCACTAATGAGTAAAGTTCTTAAATGTTTCAGGAAAGAGATGTTGATTTGTCGCTGGGTTCCTTTCTCCTACACCTTTTACTTTTTCCTTTTAGCAAATATTGTTCCACTCTCTCCCCCAACTTTCTCAGCTCATGTGATAGATATCATCTGATACTCCACGGAGGAAGGATTATCTTGATATAGTGATTAAAATTTGGCAGAACACCTTTGAAGTGTTGGCAGTTCATCTAATTCAGCGGCTTCCAAACTTTTTTTTGACTCCAAGAGACCCTTTGCTAAAAGGGTCTTACATGGAAATTGAACCTGTAAAACACTCCGCTGCTGGGATTGAAGAGCATGGTGAAGGAGTCAAAATCTTACCTAGGAGTCATCCTACTTCCATCCTACCCACCCCCAAAATTCCATCCTAGCCCCCCAGCTTAGTCCTAAGGGGGCTTCTGAAGACCTTACAGTGCCAGCCAAGCCTCCCTACATTTCATTCAACTGCTTCATTTCATAAACAAGGACATTGAGGGGAAGAAGCTTACAGTCAGTGTCCAGAGCCAACAATCAAGGAGGGATTGCTGTGGGGTCTACTGAGATGGGGGAGGCGGAGAGAGCTGGAAATGCAGAGGCCTGAGTTCCAGCACCTGCTCTGCCACTAACCACCTATGTGCCTCTGTCCTATCACCTCTCTGGGAGCCCTTTTTCCTTCTGTAGACTGAGGGAGCTGTAACAAGCACTTTTTATAAGAAGTTCCTTCCAGATCCCCAATTCTGTGGCCTGACAATTTCAAGGCCTAGGAAACTTCTTAGGAAAGTAAGAGCTGCTCTCCAGTGACCAAAATTACAGACACTCCATGTGGTTGGGCCCAGAAATCACACTCTGAGCTCTCCAAACACCATACAAGAAGCAATATCTTTAGCAAATGCTGCTGCAAGAATCAGAGACAATGTTATCTGTGCCTGCTGAGAAACCAGCTCTACCTCTCTGCAATAGACTGCAGCTGAGGAACACAGAAACACTTAAAGGGCCAGGGAATGAGTACCTTGTGGAAAGGATACGTCTCTGTTGGACATGGGAAAAGGGTACTTCACTTCCCAGTAGACCACAGTCTCTCCGTTGCATTCTTGTTCATAGAGTTCTAAAGGAAAGCAAAAGAAGTTAATGCATCTGGAAGCCTTTTTAGCTACAACTAATAAAGGTATGACCTCTTAGGCCAAGCATGGTGGCTCATGCCTGTAATCCCAGCACTTTTTGAGGCCAAGGTGAGTCAATTGCTCAAGTCCAGGAGTTCAAGACCAGCCTGGGCAATATGGTGAAACCCCATCTCTATATAAAAAAAAAAAGCAAAAAAATCAGCCAGGTATGGTGGTGCATGTCTGTAGTCCCAGCTACTCTGGAGGCTGAGGTAGGAGGATCATCCAAGCCTAGCAGGTCAAGGCTGCAGTGAGCCAAGCCATGATTGCACCACTGCACTCCAGCCTGGGTGACAGAATGACACCATGTCTCTAGAAAAAAAAAAAAAAAAAAAAAAAAAAAAAGATGACCTCTTAGGTTATGATAAACCACTAACTCATAAGGTATAAAATTCTAGAAAAAAGTCAAACCGATTAATTTCCACTGAAAGCTTATTGCCCAGGGACAGAGTCTAGTGGATAGAAAAACACAGCACAAATAAAAGAAGCCAACAAATCTTGGCCATTCTACAGCATAATCAATATTCTTGATAGAATGCAATGAAACAAAATCAGACATCAAAAAAATAGTCAGAGGTTTTAAATTCAGGATAACCACCAGATGTCACTAGAGTACCAATAGTTTTGCTTCTGAGCCCTTTAATTCCTCTTTAGGATTCCTTGATCCATTACAGCTAACCTGGAACGGAGTCACCCAGTCTAGCACATTCATAGGTCGGATATGAAGGTTCCAGAATGAGCAACGTCCTTCTTGGATAGTTAGAGATCAGCAGAACTATGGCTTACCCCAAGTTTCTTTCTTCTCTCCCATGTTTCTTTGCACTATGCCACAGCTAGGGTGACCAAATTTCCCTAATAATCCTTCCGTCTTACTATTATGTGCAAACAGCAGCCAACTCTTGGAGGGAGATAGCAAAGAAATTTAATGGCATGCACACGCTCTGTCCCCAGACTGTGCTGTGCAGTAAACTTCTTTCTACCTCCAGTTAAAGAAGGAGCCCAAAGTCCCTGGAGGAGATGCTAAGGAGGGATAATTTAGGTTTTGAAAGAAAATCTATTAGAAGCACACTGTAGATTAAGGAGTGTGCCAGCCCATTAGGGTCACAGGAGGCTGATGAGAATCCTTAAAAGAAAGGGAGAGGTGGACATCTGTTGCTTTTACATGCTCAGCATTGATCGCCCCTTGAGCATCTCAATTTTCCTTCAGGGCATCACCCTTCCCCTACTTCTCAGCTGCATGGTTTCGCAAGACTGACTCTGCAGTAATTTCAGGGCTGGGAAAATGAGCAAGACATGGCCGTGGTGACGAATTCAGGGATGGCAGATCTGTCCAGAGTCGTAGTTAGTCACTCTAGCAAGTTGAGAGCAAAAAGTGATTTAGTAAAGCTCTCGGATGGACCAGAGTGAGATTTCCAACCTCAAGATTGTTCCAGCAAAGCCTAACTGCTGCTTCCACTGGATCAGAACCCAGAGTGAAAGCTGTTGATGTTGGGGAGCAAACATCAGAGGCTCAGCAGTTGTTTTCCCTAAAGTCAGATGCCATCAATGGTCACTGAAAAATGGATCTTCCATGCTGCCTGCTTCCTCGCATGGCTCTTTTCCAAATTGAAGCCACATGTGGGTCTTATTGGCAGAGTCTATGTCACATGACTGTATCTTGGCTGCAAGGGAGGCCTGGACAGACAGTGTCTGGCTGTTCCCTTGGATAGGTAAGCATCCCACTGCCCCCTAAATAGGAAGGGTATTTGAGAACACTAAGTTGCCCCAAACCATGATGAATTTCCACAGAAAATAAGCACAAACTCCAAGCTGAGCTGACAAAAGCCAATCCTGGCATCTGGCTGTCATCCCTAGAAAAGTAGAATTCTCCTTCCTCTGGGGTTACTCATATGGTTAGAATATAAACCTGGACTTCTGGCAGACATCTTGGCCATGACATAAGAATCTGCCTAGGAATTAGGTCAACACAGAAGAAAACAGAGTCTACAGATGGAGAAAGAAACAATCCTGATGAAATTATTTAAGTTCCCTGTTGCAGCTGTCCTCAAAGTTAGAAACCCCTGGACTTTTTTCAATGCCATGAACTAATAAACTCCTTTTTCTCTTCTTACACTGTCTTTAGTTGGCTTTCTGTTACTTGCAACCAAGAGTCTTGACTAAAGGCTTTATGTGCCTTTGGCTAGTTTCATAGTTCCATTCCACTATGACTGGGTTGGCAAAGGCTACTCCAGCTCTAAGTGGCAGGAGAAGTCCCTGTGTGATGTCTTCCATAACACATCACTTACAGGGAAAAATCTAAGACCGATAGCCTGGTCGCCATGCTAGGCCCTGGAGGATCTGGACCCAACAGCTGCCCTAGTTCGCCTAGTAGTAGAAGAACCTACCCTAGCTCTTCAACTACTACTAGTACTAGTTCTATTAGCTAGTTCTACTAGTACTAGCAGTACTAACAATAGTAGTAGTAGAACTAGTACTAACAGTAGTCGAAGACCTAGGATAGGTTCTCTTACTCCAACCAACCCAACAACACCAAACTGCTGGCGGCTATTGAACATATTGCTTCACGCTTTCCTGACCTTACTAATGCTGATCCCTGCGCCTAGAATGCTCTTAACCAGTCATCCTGTCCCTCTCTCACCTCCTCACATACATATATTCTTCTCTGTTTGGAAAACTTTGATTCAACTCTCAAACCAAAACTTGGACTGCACCTCCTCCCCTTTCATGACAACCTAGATACATGGGAGGATCACACAACTTAAAAGTGGCAGCAAAGGAGCCCCAAGAGCAAACTGTGGAGAGGATCTAAGACTAGGTAAGGAGCAAGTCCTAGCAATAGCAAAAGTGCATTTCAGTCCAACATTTAAAATGCTTTTGTGCCAAAATTTAATAGGAAGCACTATGTAGTAGAAGTTAATTTTATTTTTTTCTACTGGCAAGAATAAATAAAAATAGATTACACTTTTTTTTTTTTTGAGACAGGGTCTCCCTCTGTTGTCCCTGCTGAAGTACAGTCTTGGCTCACTGCAACCTCTGCCTCTTGGGTTCAAGCAATTCTTAGTGCCTCAGCCTCCTAAGTAGCTGGGACTATAGGCATGCACCACCATGCCCAGTTAAGTTTTGTATTTTTAGTAGAGACGGGATTTCACCATGTTGGCCAGGCTGGTCTCAAACTCCTGGCCTCAAGTGATCTGTCCGCCTCAGCCTCCCCACGTGCTGGGATTACAGGCATGAGTCACTGCATCTGGTCAGAATAGATCTACTTTCTAATGATCAAAAAAAAAAAAAAAAAGCACTGGGTGCAGCGGCTCATGCCTGTAATCCCAGCACTTTGGGAGGCCAAGGCAAGCGGATCACCTGAGGTCAGAAGTTCAAGACCAGCCTGACCAACATGGAGAAACCCTGTCTCTACTAAAGATACAAAAATTAGCCAGGTGTGGTGGCGGGTGCCTGTAGTCCCAGCTACTCAGGAGGCTGAGGCAGGAGAATCGCTTGAACCCGGGAGGCGGAGATTGCAGTGAGCTGAGATCGTACCTTTGCACTTCACCCTGGGCTACAAGAGTGAAAGTATGTCTAAAAAAAAAGAAAAGCAAGCATCATTCACCTTTAACGTACTGGTCCCATTGTTTTCTGTAATCTGAGTCCATATAGACGTCTGCCAGTAGAGTTGGTGAGCAGTCCTCCAGAACACCAAAGACTTTATACTCATAAAGTCCAGTCTTCTATAAAAACAGAACAGGTAGAAATGTCTATTGGTTCCCAAGTTGAGAGAAAGCTGGATTCCACATAATTAAACTAAAGAGCTTCTGCACAGCAAAGAAACTACCATCAGGGTGAACAGGCAACCTACAAAATGGGAGAAAATTTTCGCAACCTACTCATCTGACAAAGGGCTAATATCCAGAATCTACAATGAACTCCAACAAATTTACAAGAAAAAAACAAACAACCCCATCAACAAGTGGGTGAAGGACAAGAACAGACACTTCTCAAAAGAAGACATTTATGCAGCCAAAAAACACATGAAAAAATGCTCACCATCACTGGCCATCAGAGAAATGCAAATCAAAACCACAATGAGATACCATCTCACACCAGTTAGAATGGCAATCATTAAAAAGTCAGGAAACAACAGGTGCTGGAGAGGATGTGGAGAAATAGGAACACTTTTACACTGTTGGTGGGATTGTAAACTAGTTCAACCATTGTGGAAGTCAGTGTGGTGATTCCTCAGGGATCTAGAACTAGAAATACCATTTGACCCAGCCATCCCATTACTGGGTATATACCCAAAGGACTATAAATCATGCTGCTATAAAGACTCATGCACACGTATGTTTACTGCGGCTCTATTCACAATAGCAAAGACTTGGAACCAACCCAAATGTCCAACAATGATAGACTGGATTAAGAAAATGTGGCACATATACACCATGGAATACTATGCAGCCATAAAAAATGACGAGTTCATGTCCTTTGTAGGGACATGGATGAAATTGGAAATCATCATTCTCAGTAAACTATCACAAGAACAAAAAACCAAACACCACATATTCTCACTCATAGGTGGGAATTGAACAATGAGAACACATGGACACAGGAAGGGGAACAACACACTCTGGGGACTGTTGTGGGGTGGGGGGAGGGATAGCATTAGGAGATATATCTAATGCTAAATGATGAGTTAATGGGTGCAGCACACCAGCATGGCACATGTATACATATGTAACTAACCTGCACATTGTGCACATGTACCCTAAAACTTAAAGTATAATAAAAAAAAAAAAAGAAAAGCAGCTGATGACGACGTTCATGCCACACCAAACACTGACCTCCTCTGTGGTCTTGGCGACACAATGGTAAAAAAGCAGGTGCAGGCCCTGCTCTCAGAGATCTTAAATTCAGGTAGGCAGCAGTGCTAGAGATAGCTATAAGTGCCATCTAGGTAATTTAAATAGGGTAAGAAGAGTTGTGCGATAAATGATGCCTTGCAAGGGTGGGGATGGGGAGGATATCTATGTAATCAGGTGATCAGGAAAGGCCTCTATGAGAGTTAACATTTATCAGAGCATCTTGTTCCAAATGTTAGAAGAAGCCAGCCATAGGAAGATAGGAAAAGCCCGTTCCTGGTAGAAGGAAGGTCCTCAGATTGGTGGGCTGGCATCTTTAAAGAACCTGGGGTCTGGAGAACTCTGGATAAAAGAGAGAGTGGCAGGAGCTGAGGTTAGAGAGTTTGTCAGGGCTGGACCCCAAGGACTTTGTAAACCAGGGTAAGAGGTAAAGATTTTATTCTCATTGCTATAGAAAACTAATGGATGGCTTTAAACAGAGAAATGACCAGATCTGATTCATAATTCAGTTTAAGAATGATGCAATCAAATTAATTTTTTAAAGGTGATTCTTGCTGCTTGGTAGAAAATAGATCATCAGAGAACAAGGAGATGGGAGAGAAGACCAGTGCAATAGTTCACATAAGAAATGATGGTGATTTGAACAGGGAAGTAACAACAGTGATGGCGAGGAGTCAGTGATTTAAGGATATATTTTGGAGGTAAAGTAAAAAGGAATTCCTGCTAGATCCTGGGGAAAGGGAAAGCAAAGAATCCAGGATAACTTTCATAACCCAAGTTGGGCAGATGGGAATGCCATCTTCTAAGACAGAAAAAAAACTTGGAGAAGAGGTGATTGGTGGGCTTTTGGGGTAATTAAGAGTTCTCTTTTGAACAAGTTGAGTTTAAGATGTTTATTAAGCATCCAAGTAAGGGTGTCACATAGGCAGCTACAGTTCTCGAGAGAGGTTATATTTCAAATAGCCATGTGGCATAGTGAAACCCAACACATTGTTTTATCAATTCCAAGACAGAATTTTTCAACAACTGCTTCTTTTTGATTCTGTATAAAAGACTGAAAATGAAAAACAAAAGAAATCTGCTTCAAATCATATAAGTTCCTTTGATTTGGGAAAAGGCCTTTCTAGATTCCAAAGTACAAGAGAGTTCCCTTGTTTCCTTGGTAAGCCATACGCTTGTCCATGAGGGTCCTGGCCTAGAGTTGCCCCATCACACATTTCACTCTCTGTACGGTGGCAACTTACAATTCCTGACCCTCAGCTTTGCCTAAAGGCTCTATTATTAAAATTGAAGCAATGGCTATTAGATTAATTTCAACACAAAGGCAAAGAAACAAACGAACAAACATGAACTTTTGGATGAACTCTTGCGTCCATGCGCTAAGGCCGTGTTACTGGTTAATCATGCATGAATGAAGCCCTCTCCGTAAACACTGTGCCATGGCCTGAGGGGAAGTCAAGGAATAAACATGCTGAATCTTTCTAGAGATCCTGAAGCTTTAAGGGTCTTCTAGCTTGGGTGGTATAACCTAGGGATAAATACATCCCGGTTTAGGAATCTCAGATGTATGTGAAAGTACCTGGCAAAAAATGAATGTAGAATTGAAATTGAATCCATAAGAATCTTCCAGCTCTAAAAGCATGTGATTTTATACCAAGAATTTCCAACCAGCAAATATCAAACTAGTCTATCTGAACCCCTTATGTGCCATGCCATGGATGCCCCAGTAGAAGGGCAGACCTCAGGGTCTGATGAGAGATGTCAGGAAGATAAACATCTTCTCTCTCTTGCCCCCTCCCCTCACACACACAAGAGAACTTAGTAAGGATTTATACATACCCACACATTTACACTCATACACACTTGTTTTCATCATAGGCTTTGGAAGGGAGACAAATAGCAATTATTCAAGAATACTGAGGCCTTGTTTTCCACACATTCTAAGCAACAAGAATTCTTATGTGTTAAGATAATGACCTCCCCAACCTTTAAATAAGTTAGCATTGGATATCTGCATAAATTAAAACACACTGTTCCCTTACACTGGTTCTCTTCTTCTCCTGAATGTAGTTACAACCCATAGTGACTTCCATCCTGTTATATGGCACAGACAATGAGAACAGAAAGTTCTCAAGGAAGAGAAAAATAGAACAACCATAATTTGCGTGAATACAGAAGAATGAACGATTGCGACAACTTCCTTTAAACATTCCCTTCGAGGCAGAACTGAGCAATGCCAGAGCTCCAGAGGAACCAAATGCTCCATAACACGGCCACACCTTTCCTACTTCATCAATACAATGTCCAAGCGCTGAACAGCCTGGTCCACATTCTTGAATCAAAGCATTTTCTCACCCATTATTTCTTTTTAAAAAGGATCTCAGCAACCACACTCATTTTTACTTCATATTTTAAAAAAGTTTTTATAATTAAAAAGTTTATAAAAATGACAAAAAGAATTTTTAAAAGGTGACATGTAACCCCATAATCCAAAAATATCTACTGATAATATTTGACATATTTCCTTTAAGTAAATAAATACATCTGTACATTATCAAACGGGAATCACATGGTATAAATAGTTTGTATTCTTATTTTTAACTAAATATTATACTGAGGTTATGAAGACTCCATACCTAACTCAATTATTCTCCAAAAAAATTTCTGTTTCCAAATATTTTTATGGAAAAAAATTTCCAGAATATTTATGTTTGTATAGAATACTTGGTTCATAATTCTATTTTTTTTTTTTACTACAAATTTTTTCTTACAGATAAATTTTAGGATAAGTAGATTAACATTTTAAGGCTCTTTATACTTTTTACAAACCTTGCAGAACGTGTGCACCAAGTGTGTACTCTCACCAGTTCCTCTCACCAGTTCCAAAGGAGCATCTCACCAGCGCTGGGCACCATTGTTTATACAAACAATTTGATATGAAAAAGCAAAACTTATTTGGCAAAACTTTTATTGCTACTATAATAAGATCTGATGTGTAAGATCTCTTAAAATTAGATATATAAATCCTTTGCAATATCGGCTTTATTTTTCCAAGCTTACTAACATTTGAATAAATGACTCCAAAGAAGCTTACTCAAGAGATTCTTGGCTTTTCCTGAAGCTCCTCCAGAAAACCACCTATAACAGTGGCTCAATTTCCTTATCTAGACTAAAATATAATGGATACTTTTCTAATGCTCCAGTTATAAGACATTTAGTTTCCTACAATTCAAATAGTAAAAGGATTATGTTGGAAGTAGAGAATTAGCCAGTATCATGTACAGAATGCAACTGCCAGAAGAAACATAAGACTTGATGCGGTAAACACTCCTTCTCCTTATTAAGAGAACCCCGTGGCAATGTAAACAGCCAATAACTTCCCTGGTCTCCTCTGCAGAGAAAGGTAGCCGTGTGACTTATCCCTGTTTTAAATGTGGACATGATGGTTGGAACTGCTGCAACTATCCTATGACCAAGAGGCAATCAACATGAGAAATAGAGTAGAAAGACTCAGAGGGTTGCTGGCATCACTGAATGCTAAATCAATGACAGCAAACTCTACCAATAGGTAGAACTCTGACCTATTTATTAGGTGAGATAAACATGCCTCTGTTTGTCATTGATTGTCCAATTTTCTATTACTTGTAGCTAAAAACAATCCTAATTGACATAGTGGTCCTTATCAACAATGCTGAATTTTATTTGAACCCTGTCATCCTAGATTACAGTGAAGGTTAAGAAATCCCCTACCTTTTATGTTTCAGAAAGTTTACTGTGAAGATCCACTACCCTTCCCCATATGACTTAGATAAGACTCACGGATGCCCCCGTTTACCTATGACAAGGCCAGACACAGACCCTCCAGATTTCCCTTTCTTTGTCTTATAAATGATTAGCTAAGCTGCCCACCCCCACTGATCAACCAGAACAAAATGCTTGTTAACCCAACTGGTTGAACTTTTCTCCTTCCTCCAGGCCCCTGAACTTTGGCCCATCCTAAACCTGAGCCAGCATACAGTCCCTCCTGAAAACAGGCTGGGCTCAGGGAAAAGTATTCTCTGATCTGCTATCCGATCATGCCATCCTTTCATCCCACATCCCCGCATATGGTTCTAACGTTCTTTGCTCCTCTTTATAAAAGAACGGCTCTGCAACTCCCAAGATGCCTGCGGAGCTTATCGGCAAAGCACTTTTCCTACTGTAATACTTCTTTCCCTAACTCCTTGAAATAATCCATTTGAATACAAGTCTCTCCTTACCAAGTCCAGATTTATTTTTAAAAATCTGACATCAAGGTAAAAAAGTAGGCTGACAGAATAGTGCTGGTAAGACTTATGAATATTTACAAGAAATATAATTATACATAAATTCATTAAAACAGTACAGAAGTACATAAATGTTGCTAAAATGTACTGTCAAGGAAGAGATAATGGACACTTTAATGGATATTAAATTGAGATACAACATTTAGTTTTGCACAAATGCGTACAAGACCCTACATGCCATGTTATAAAAAGTACTGTCTCCTTTGAATAACTAACTCAGAAAAAAATATATAAATATATATAGAAATATTATTCTACATAAATATAATGTTATACATAGAATATATATTACATATATTTATATATTATATATTTTATATATAATACCAGCAGATATATATGTGTATATATAATGCCAGTAGGTATATATATTTTTATATATACCTGCTATAGTACATATAGTGAATACCAGCTGGTATTCACTATATCTTGATCCCAAGAAGAAATCAAGCAGAGGCTTCTACTTGACTGCAGACTGGATTCTGTTTCCCTTGATGATTTATTAACAGTACAACAAAAGTCATGTATTTTGTATTTGAAGGAGTTTTCTAATCCCTTTGACCTGCTACAAATTCTTTCAATAATACTAGTCATTGTTTTTCTAAGCATGGTCCACTTTCCAACGTTTTATATTCATTCTCTCATGTAACAGCTAAGATAGCCCTGTGATGTAGATAGGGAAGTTGGTGTTATCTCTACCTTTACAGAAGGAAATGATGCTTAGAGAGGCCAACTTACTTGCCTAAGTCCTACAGCTAGCAACAGGACAGACAGAAAGAAATGGTGTGTCTTTGCACACTGGCCCCTTCTATTCCCTACAATGTCTCCTTATTTAGCTCTATTTTCTCTGCATGTCATTCCCAAATCATTGTTCCAGACCACAAACTAATGATAAAGATAAAGAAGACCCATCACACAGGATCTTAAGAGCAGGAAGGGGTCTTAGCTTAGCTGTGTAATGTGAGTGACTTGCCAAGAGTCAGCTGATGACGCTGTTGGTGGCAAAGCCTGGATGGGAACCCTTTCCTTCCCTAAGCCAGTACTCCTGCTCCAGGCCACCCAGAACGGACCTCCCACTGAGATGCTCCCCTGAGTCCCTAAGCCTGGTGTGTTTGCCCAACAGGCATCCAAAGGGACAGAAGAAGTATTTTTTTTTAGATGCTGCTTCTGAAGGGTTCAGAAAGGAACCAGGAGAAAGGCAGGTATAGAGAAAGGATGAATATTATCACTTTCAACAGATGAGGTACTGTGCCAAGTTTTTCCATATACTATTCCAAAGTGCTGTCTCATAAATCAGAAAAGCTAGTCAGAAAAGACAGTGTGGTGGTAATAGCATGGGCTCAGATTCACCGTCTGGGTAGAATCTAACCTCTTCCACTACTAACCTGCAAAATGGGTCTAATAAGTTTCTACTTCATGGAATGATTATGAGGATTAAACTAGATAATCCATCTAAAGTTCTATTATGTGGTGCACATCATAAGTACTTAGTAAATATTAGATATCATTCCCATTAATAAGGTAGGTTACTATTTCATTAACAAGGTAGGTATGATAATCTCCTTTTTCCAGATTAAAGAACTGGGATTCAGAACTGTAATGTACATTTTCAGGAAAACCAATATCTACAGTGAACCTGCTCTAAGCCAGGCTGGGCTTAATCATGAATACTTACAATAATCCTGTGATGTAAGCATCATTAACTCCACTTTATAAGTGAAGAAATGGAGGCTGGAGACAGGGGAATGCATGGCCAGGAAATCTGTTACTGTTATCACTAATTTTTGAGATGCTATCACGCTGGCTAACTTGTCGAAACATTAAACTGGTATATTTCTCAGCAATGGTGATTCAAATGCGTGAAAAAAAACAGCTGTGCAATTTGTTTTCAATTATATTTACAAGGTTAAAGTATTCTGAGAAATATTATTGTCAACAGTACACTTATTTGTCCCAAACAGAATAAACTCTGAAAGAGATGCTATGCATTTACATATGAGATGTGTCAAAATGTCGTAATGTTTGCAAATGACACTTGCAATCCCCACACAGGAGTAATCTCCTGTAGATGTCCCATCACCCAACCAGGCCTGGAGAAAGGCACCACTCATTACCTCCAATTTATGGTGTTTATCTGAATTTACACCACTAACTACAAGGTGGTCTTGATAAATCACATATTCTCAAATCCTGTGAATGCACTCATGAGTGTGCATTGAGTTCTCTTTGCCTCTCACAGAAGAGCTCATTTCCATTCCTCAGAGGGACAGGAAACCCCCCCCCAATCTACTTATCTAAAAGCTGTCCAAGTCCATCCACTTTGGGGCAAGTAATAGACTCAGATGGTATGAAAAATAAGTATTTTTCATCAAAGTAAAGCAGTTCTAATGGCAGAAGTCAAAGCTGCAGCTGCTGCTGGGAAGTATGTGCCAAGACTCTACAAAGACAGATAGTTGACTAAATCTGATTTAATATTTAAGACCTCTCTAAGAAAATGTGATAGGTCTAATCCTTCAGGGTTGCACACAGCTGGGTAAAACAATACTCAGAGCTGATGTTTACTGAGTATTAACTGAACAGCAGGCACTGATCCAAGTGCTTTTACATGGATTATCCCACTTAATCCAAATAATGATACAAGGTATGGACCATCAGTAAATCCACTTTTCAGACAGGAAAACTGAGGCTTAAAGATGTTCTGCAAAATGTCCAGAAAAGGCACATGTATAGAGACAAGAACCTCTATTCAGCATTGCCCCAGATTCACATGCTGGTTCACTCCAGATGTTGGTATGGTATTATGTCCAAGCATTCGGAATGCCTATACCCTTCCCTACAAGTCACCTCTCTTCTCAAGGGATTCCCAAGGCTGAATGAAATATCAGTGCTTTGTTTTATTAATAGCCACCTCCTGTAATCGCCATACAGCAATCTGGTGAAAGACAGAGTGAGAGCATAAAGCTTGGCTTATACCTGGAGACAGAAGGGAGGCATCTTACTCCTTCCTCTCCCCTCCTTCCACTAAATCTGAACCTAGAGACCAGCATTCTCGCATGGCCTCATACCCACAGGCTTATCCTAAGACAGAAGCGAGGAGAGGGAAAAACTGAGACTCTAACTTATCTACCCAGTTGCACACTCAAGGGAGACAGAAAAGGAGCTGGCCTTGGTCTATGGTGGGAAGTAGAATGCCACAGACGGGTGTCCTGGAGAAATGGTGGCTCTGCCCACAAGTAAATTTCAGCTCCAAAAGTGACCAGGGCTCAAGAATGATTCTATCAATCACGCTGGTAATCAGAAGGATGACAGAAAGGAGCAGAACAGTTTTACAATCCTGAAGTAATGGGGCTCATGATGCTAATTGGATTATTATCCCATCTGGGGAAATAGGAGTAGGGATTTCACATCTATAGAGTGAAATCTGTTCTCCTGTGAGTTGGATCTGTGTTTCTCTCTAAAGGCCAAACTTTCTCTCAGCCCAGCCTGCCCAAATGCAGTTTTTCCAGTCATGCTGGTCTTTGAGAATTTTAGTAGGTCAAGAGCACAGGGAAGAACAGTCCCTGGGAAAGTACTGTCTGCTCCTCACCAAACTCTTTGATTAGAAGCCCTATTCAAGGACAAAAACACAATTTAGGCTGTCCCTTCTCACAGTGCCAGATATTTAGATTTAAAAACTTAATAAGTCAAGCCATCAGCCAGAGCTTTTCAGTCCAACATTTATTTTGTCTAAATTGAAGCTGTGAGCCTCCGCGCACTGGTTCCACACTCTATGGGCAGTGGTTAATGGCATGGTAACGAAGCCTGAAGTTCCTGCAAGGGCCTGACTTGCAGATCACTGGAAGAGCTTTTCTAAGTGACCCATGGCCCTTCTCTCAGGGAAACTTCTCAGCACTGCTCAGGGGACCACATTTACTCCCAAGTGACCACTAACTTAAACATCAGGGAGAGGGAGCCCTAAAATGGATGTTGCTTTTGTCTTAAGACATTTTTTGGTCTCACTTTCATCTTTCAATTTCCATTGCATCTCATCTCTAGGGTATTCTCCTGCCTCTGACTTTAGCTCTAACTGTCAGCACTGCCTCAGCACCATGCTAGATGCTCCCCATCCACCAGTGGTTCTCAAAGTGTGGTTCCCGGACCAGTAGCCTCAGCATCACTCAGCAGCTGGTTAGAAATATAATGCATAAAAAAGAAGAGTATCTATCTACCTATCTACACACATACATACATGAACATAGAACTTATTCATTGATGAGAACGTGGATCACATTCATTGATGAGTGTGATTAGTATATACACACACACATATATACATGTGTATATATTCATATATACTATATGTGTGTGTATATATATACACACACACATATATACATGTGTATATATTCATATATACTATATGTGTGTGTATATATATACACATATAGTATTTTCCACATATATATACATACGTGTGTGTGTGTGTCTCAGTTTCCTCATTTGCAAAACCAGGATACTACTTACCTTTCAGAGTTGTTGAGACGATTGAATGAAATGATACATGGCAGAATGGTTCTCAAACTTCAGTATGTATTAGAATCTCAAACTTGAGCATGCATTGAGTGTGCATTAGAATATATATACACACACACATGCTTGTGTATATACACATATATGTGTATATATGTATACATGTATATATGTATATATATACATATATACACACACAAGCATGTGTGTGTGTATATATATTCTAATGCACACTCAATGCATGCTTTTGTGTGTGTACATATATATATCCAAATGCACACTCAATGCATGCTCAAATTTGAGATTCCAATACACACTCAAGTTTGAGAACCATTCTGCCATGTTATCATTTCGTTCAATCCTCTCAACAACCCTGAAAGGTAAGTATTATCCAGGTTTTGCAAATGAGGAAACTGAGATTTCAAAATGAAAAAGTAACTGATCAATATCACCTGGCCAGTAAGTAGTGCCTGGCCCCTGGCCACTCTTCAATCTCACATCCACTCCAGTCCTGTGGGCCTCCTGGCTCCTCCTGGAAAATAAGGCAAGCTCAGCCTGGCTGAGGGACTAGAACCCAGTGTTCCTCTATCTCAGTGGTTTAAAAGCCAGCATGCTCATATGAATCTCCTGAGAAGCCTAAATATATATATATACACACACACACACACACACTCATAATACACACACACACACGTATAAAACGGTTTTATTATGAAAGATTTCAAACATACAAGAAAGTAGAGAGGACAAAATAATTAACCCCTATGTGAAGGGGGAGCCTCTCAAAAGGACCACCAAAGCCCCACCCTAGACCAGTTAAACCTGAATCCCTAAGGTAGGGCTTGGTATGGTTTGTCAAGCTCTCTCGAGTGATTCCAATGTGCTTGAACTTTGAGAAACACTCTCAGATTCATTTCTCCTCCAGATATTTGCATTATTCAAATTGGCCAAATGTTACCTCCACAGAGGGCCTTTCTGGACTCCCTTATCTGAAACACATCACATCACCCCTGGCTACCCTGCCATGCCATCTCTCTATCCTTTTATCTCGCTTTATTTTCTTTATAACATTTTCTTTAAAGTACTTTATAGCATTTTCCACTGGACATTTCATCACATACTATGGGCTTATTCTTATCAATGAATATGATCCATGTTTAAGAAGCTCATTCATTGAAGCAGCAGCACCATGTTCCTTCTTCACCACTTATCCCCAGGGTCTGTGAAGACAGTAGCACATGGGAGGCAGTTGATGAATATCTCCCAAATGCTTAAATGAATGATACAGGAACAGAGCTGAGACTCTCACACAGGACTATCTGACTCCAAAATCCATGCTTTTCCCACAATACCCATGGCAGCCCTGGTCTAGTTTTGCTTTAGCCTCTGGAAACAGAATGTAGTTCTTGTGAAGCAAGTTGTGTATTTGGTACTGAGTTTATCATAGCAGACTGTTCACATTAGTTATTAGTTATGAGGTCTTATGTGGCTCGCTCAACAACTCTGGATCTTATTTCCATTTGTAAAGTAAGCCTATTCTTGCCTATCTTCCACATCTGTTTAGAAGGATAAGTGAAAACTTATATGACAGCATTTATAATTTGCAGCATCAAACAAAGTTATTATCATTACAACATGGAGAAGAAATAAGAGAGGAAGGAAATAGAGTAGGCAAAGAAAGAAGAAGTAGAGGAAAAAGATGATTGTGTTGGACAGCATGGCTTAGAAGAAACTTTCCAGTCCAGAATTTTGTGATTTAAGAGAAAAATAGAAAACAAAAAAAAAATTATCAAAAGTTGTACATCAAAATTGCCCACTTGTCCAAGAACAGGATTCAGAATCATTTGTGTCTACTAAAAAAAAGGACACAATTCTATTATTTTTATTTCAAAATACAATTTGCTACATTGAAATCTCTTTCAAGAGCCTCTACTCTTCTTTCAGTCTTTTAAAAACATGTAACAGTAACTTTGTTACAGCATCATTTAAATCATGGTCACAATTTTCTTTTTCTCTATTCTTGTTTCAAATCTTGCTCAAGAGCCCCAAGAAGCCACATAGCTTTGGCCTTAGGTTGGCCACCTCTATGCTGAGTGTGGGAAGCAAAGCGAACGGTCATCACAACCAGCTCGTACCACACAGTGGCAAGCATGCTATGCACAATCGGGTCCTTAAAGGACCATCAGTCCAACCGACGCCCATAACTTCATAACTAAGCCACTAGAATCTTCAGGGGAGCAACTCTATCTCAGATCCATTTCCATAGATGGAAATCTGACCCATTGCAGATCCTCAATAAAGGCTCAATGAAGTATATAAACAAATTGTCTCTGGTCTCCTTTCTGAATACAGTACTTGTGATATTATGAGCTATATATACAAAATGTATACATATACATACATATGTATATGTGTGTATATAAATATATAATTTACATATGTGTGTATACATATGTGTGGGGGCATGTGCGTATTGGACATAGAGTATACACACACACCCACATACATACTCCAGTACTGTACATCCAATACACACACGCGCGCGTGCACACACACACACACACACAGGTTTCTATCCACTGTTCCTGGTTCATAACTCTCATAGCCCTCGTTACAGTCTTTTGTACGTTGGTGCACTTTAGGCCTCAGGAGTTGAGCCAAGAGTTGCAAGACCTTTATTCCAGGGAGGGTCCTGCCTCATACCCTGGAAGAAGGAATGTCGCATGGAGAGGCCAGAAGAATCTGGACAGGCCTTCTTGGGTTTCCCCAATCAGTCTATTAATATGAGATGAGACCCTTTCTGTCCAGTCATATTTCAACACTGTTGTCCATGCTTCAATCATGCCTAGCCAATGAAGTTTCCATAAAGGACCCAAGAGGAGGGAGTTCAGAGAGTTTCTGGATAGCTGAACTCATAGAGGTTCCTGGAGGGTGACGCATCCAAGGAGGGCATGGAAGTTCCAAGATCCTTCCCCCATATCTCATCTTATGCATCTGTATACTTTGTAGTATCCTTTATAATAAACCAGTAAATGTAAGCAAGTGTTTCCCTGAGTTCTGTCAGCCTCTCTAGTAAATTAATTGAATCCAAGGAGGGGGTCATGGGATCCCCTATTTACAGCCAGTTGGTCAGAAGCACAGGTAAAACAACCTGGGGCTTTCAACTGGCATTACAAGTGGCAGGGAAGAGGGGGTTAATCTTGTGGGACTGGGACCTCAACCTATGGGATCTGACACTATTTCCAGGTAGGTAGTGTCAACACTGAACAGGAGGACACCTAGCTGACGTCCACCGCAAAACTGACTGCTTACGTGGTGTTTGGAGAGACATCCTCAGACATTTGGTCACAGGAGTCTTCTGTGCCTCTGTGTTGTTGGCGATGTTGAGATAATGAAAAAAACACAGTTTGAGTTTTTTCTCCAACACAGTACTGTACTTCCAATAATGAGGACTCACCCTCCTAAGACGGTCCATCCCACATGCTGGAAGCTTTATTAGAAAAAGAGTGTGTGTGGCTTGGGGAAAGAGTAGGGGCTTCATGGGCAGATGGACTTGGATCTAAATCCCAGTTTTATTCACCACTTCTTAGCCATGTGCTTTGTATATGCCACTGACTTTCCCTGGACCTCAACTGCCTCGTCTGTATACAGGGAAGATGGCACAGTGGTCTGGGCTCGCTAGAGGAGAAGATGTCAGGTCTATGGTCATGGGAGAGAATGATGGAAATGGGAGTTGAGACCAAATTAGTTCAGTGTACCCACCAGGCAGCATTTGCCTTCTGTTTGGAGAGGCAATGCAGGAGCATGTTGAAGACACAGGACTGGAGGCAGACAGCTGGGTTTGGATCCTAGCTGGAATCTTGAGAAACCAACTTAACCTTTCTATACATTCATTTATATATAGGTAAAAAGGTGATCATCATAGTACCTTATCATAGGGTTGAGTAAATCAATACTTCCAAAACACTTAGCACCTGAATTATAAGAAATCATGCAATAAATGTTAGCTATTACAGTGATGATTATTATTATTTCTGCAATCAATAGGCCACTGAAAAGGTAGTGATAAGATCACTGCTTCTCAGATGTTTGAATGCACTGGAAGGTGTAGGATAGACAGGAGCAGAGAGCTGGTAGGCCAAAAACTAGTTAAGAGGTCACTGCAATTCTAAGTGAGGGGTGCTGAGTACCCAAAGTAGCAAAGATAAAGGAAAGAAAATGGGAGGAAATAAGCCAGATGCTAGACACGTCTGAGCAGTTGAATCAACAAAACTTGGCCAAAGCCTTGATGTGGCTGGTAAGAAAAATGGAATAGCAGAGAAGATAAAAGAATTTTGCCTGGCTGGGTGTGGTGGCTCATCCCTGTAATCCCAGCACTGTGGGAGGCTGAGGGCTGAGGCAGGAGGAATGCTTGAGCCCAGGAGTTCCAAGACCAACCTGGGCAACATAGCAAGGCCTCATCTCTAAAAAATAAAAATTAAAAGAAAGACTTTTTCTGAAAATGTATCAATTTTCAAACTAAGGTACCTTTTAAAGTTACCCTAAGAAATTAATTCTGCCTGTTCTAGACTGTGAACTTCTTGATCATCTTGTTAAACCCAATGGTCCTAGTACACAGCAAGCACTCAGAGTTTGTTGAGTGAGTAATCCATCAAGATATAACATCTGTATACAGAAAAAAAGTAAATATGGCAGCTTAGCCACTTGCAGTATCTGCTGTGTCCTGGATTATGTAAAGGCCAGCCCTACTAATTTGTAAGTATTCCAAATAGCATGTTTTACAGTCCCACTAACTGGAGAGGGACGGACTGCATCCAAAGCAAATATATATGTATTTAGACAGGAAATTTCTTCATAATACCTATATTCTCCATTTATTTAGAGTAGGGTT
Organism: Pan troglodytes; assembly: GCF_028858775.2. Taxonomy (NCBI): domain Eukaryota; kingdom Metazoa; phylum Chordata; class Mammalia; order Primates; family Hominidae; genus Pan; species Pan troglodytes. The sequence goes on along the minus strand of NC_072417.2, from coordinate 68,878,277 downwards.
TCTTGACCTTGGCAATATTACAATTTGGGACTGGATAATTCTTCCCCGGGAGAGGTATGGGGTCACTGTCCTGTGCATTGTAGAGTTATTTACAGCTATCAAATTTTCACACATATCTGACAGATTGGATTTGAACCCCCTAACAACCCTGCAATGAGACAGGCAGAGTTTTCATTCCTGTTTAACAGGTGAGCAACTTCTAAATATTGCATACGTTTGTTTTCTGTTTTAAAATATAAAAATACTATATTTGATGTAAACAAAAATGCAAGTGCCTAAAAAGGCAACCACATGTTTGACATTCACAAGATCATGAACCCTCCAATCCCACCTCTGCTATTCACTTATCTGGGCCATTTCAGGAGTGACTTCACCCTTGAGGCCTGTTGCTTTCACCTATGAAACTTGGGGTTTAACCAGGTGAGCATGAGGTATCCTCCTAACTCTAACACTATAATATCCTGGTCCTGTATTAGGAAACTTCAGTTTCACCCACATTACCTGCCGGCGACTTTTAAACTACTTGCCATGCTGCGACTATTACACAAAGCTACTGATGACAAGCCTTGGATGACAGGCCTCAGGGGCAATGCCTTCCACCTGGATGGCTACCTGGTTCCAAAGACTTCAACAACCAATCCCATTCCTCCTACATCTTTACTCCTGCCTGAAGATTCGGACTCAACTTATTAAGAGCAAATTGGAAGGAAGGGGCAACAACCAAAAGAAACGAGTCACTAAAACAGGAGGGCCCTTCTCGGCAACCCCTGACACCACCCTGCACATCCAGTCCTTGAAAAGTTCTGTTTCTTTTCCTCCTATATCCAAGCCCTAAGATACCGCCCCTCCCCCACCCCAGCCCCCATATGCCACTGACACGCATTGGAGAGTGAGGATCAACGTCCCTTGCAGACGTGTGCACGGGCCTAGGAACCAGCTGACCCACGTTTCAACTATCATTAACTTCTAACTACATGCCCCGTCGGGCCTGACCTGAGGCTGAACTCCTGTGACCTTCCAACTCCCCTGGATCTGCACGGCAGTCACTTGGAAGCACCGCCCCTGCGCTAGCTCCAGAGCTTGAGACAGGGTCCGGGCGGAGCTCCTTCCTGAGCCGGAGAAGACCCGCCCCTGTCCCTTCCGCGACTGCCGCCCCGCACTCCCTGCGGGGAGGTCGACGCCGGCGCATTCTAGGCCCCGCGGTCCTCCAGCGGGTTGGCCGCTACCTTGTCCAGCAGCCGGTAGATGCTGATGCCCGAGGTCTCCACTAGGAGCTGCCAGTCCGCCCCGGCCAGAGCGGGCTGCTGGAGCTCGGCGCAGGCCTCCCAGAACTGCTCCTCCGAGAAGCCTCCCGCGGCCAGCTCCATCCTTCCGCAGTCCCGGCTCCTCCGCCTGGAGGGCAGGCCGCGGACACCCTTGGTGTGGGCCTGGGGGCGGGGTGACCGGGCTGCCCCAGCGTCATTGGCAGGAAACTGAGGAGAAGGCGGGGCCTAGACTGGAGGAGCGGCCTGAGGGTGGGGCCCTGGAGGGGCGGGCCTAGAAAAGCGGGCGGGGCTGAGCAAGGAGTGAGGAGGATAGACAAGAAGTAAAAGGAGAAAAATTGGACTTGATGTGGGGAAGGAAGGAAGGAAGAGCTGGAGAAGTGAGGAGGCTTCCAGAGGGAAGGGAAAAGGAAGAGGAAGGGAGACAGTGATGTCACCTCAAAAACAGCTCCTCAGTAGCCCATCCCATACTCCCTGCTACTCCCATAACCTACAGACCTGTTTGAGTGTCTCTCATTTACCTTTCTGAATAAAGTAGAGAAAGTCTCTTTGGTAGACATGAGAGGAGAGGTGGGCAGAGTAGAAATGCTGGAAAAATCCTAAGGGGTCAAATGCCAGAAGTGTATTTCAATATAATTTCTCTTCTTTCTGCTATACATTGTAAAACATTATTCTGAGACGAGGTCCATTGGATTCCCCAGAAGACTCTAGGGGTTCATAACACGAAAACAGTTTAGAAACCTAATCCATAATGGATCTACAAGGTTGTTGCCTCCCTTGAGGGTAGAAACTGATCTGAAAGGTGTCGTACTATCCACCTAGGATTTCTGCAACTTGCATAATTTAGCTCACTGTGCAACTCAAACATCTTCTTGTTCCTTTGAAGTCCCTTGAGTAATACTGTATGTCCCACCAGCAGACTGTACTACCTGACTTTGAGTAAAGTAGGTCGTTTAAACATCAAAACGATGTAACAGCCACATGAGTGCCAATAAACTCTGGAAACTCATGTTTCCTAATCTGTAAAATGGGTCAAGAATTGTGCTACCAGTTACAGCTGAGGAGGTGGTTGGACAAGGAATAATTTTGCACAGTGCCCGTCCAAGTAAATGTTCAATAACAATTTCCACTTGTTTTGCATTACTATATTGAAATGCTTTTCTTTCCTTACTTGAAAGAAAGTTGATGGCAAAGTCTTCATTTATGCGAACTTCCAATCAGGCAAATGATCACATTTGGCAGCTTGCTTAGTTAGACACAGCAGAGATAAATAATTGCTTTCCTCAAGTCAGTCCTGGTTCTGTTTGGTTTTATAGGTGTGGAAAGAGGGATGTGAAATTTTCCTAGACTAAATGCACAAAAGTTTAGACTAGACATACTTTCCCACTGTTTTATAACTCCTTGTAAATTTTCTATGTATTGTAAATCCATATTTTATTTAAATGGAAATTCATTGCTTGAAAAACCAATTGTGTAAAAACTATTGGCTATGAAGTATTTTCAAGTATCTTCAAGGAATCCATTATAAAGGTTTGATTTGATAAAGCTTTATTACTCTATGGCAATAGACTAATGGAGACAAGCATAAGAGCACAAACGACATCATGCAAGATATAAGGCACGCACTTCAAATTGTATTTATTGTATGTGTTTAAAAGTGTGTTGCCTAATAAACTCAGGAGAAAAATAAATATACCCTTGAATATGCTGAGATTTACACTCAGTTATTTTATTACAGTTAATGAAAGAATAATGTTAGGAAATATTTTATGGTATCTCTAAAGTCTAAAAACAGCTAGGAAAGGGATCCAGGAAGGCCTGTTCTTGAGAAGTTGCCTTAATAGCCTGTTTCCTTTGTGAAAAAAAACTCTCTGAAACAACTTCTGGCAAAATGGCAGCTAAAGCTCCTGGCTTCAAACATGGAAATGTTGGTTAAAACGTGTTGAAAATAGTTGTAAATACATAGTTTAGCTGAAAAGTGAAAAAGGATACTTCCAGGTTTCAGAAAGGGAAGAGAGAATGAAAGCCAGCAACACCAGCTCCTGAATATTCTTAGAATGGATGACTCGTCCTCTCCCCACCTCCCCATGCAATGTTTCCCAGTGGAGGAACTTCCATTAGGGAAATATGTTTGACCTCACTCATTTGCTCAACTCCTACTCTGGAGAAGATGGGTGATTTAAATGCAGCCATGCATTGCTTAATGACAGGGATATATTCTGAGAAATGTGTCATCGGGCAATTGCATCCTGAAGCATACATCATAGAGTGCACTTAAACCAACCTAGATGGTAGATTCTACTACATATGTAGGCTGTATGGTAGAGCCTATTGTTCATGGGCCACAAACCTGTACAGCATGTTACTGTACTGAATACTGAATGCAATTGTGACACAATGGTATTTGTGTATCTAAACCTAATTAACATAGAAAAGGTAAAATAAAAATATGGTGCTATAATCATATGGGACCATCATCATATAGGCAATCCAACATTGACCAAAAAGTTATTATGATGTGCATGACTGTAGTTGATGAGTTTAGGAGAAGGAACTACTGGTCAGGTCTAGATCAACCCTTCTGGCTCTTCCTTTTTGGCAACTGTCTACTCGTAGAAAATATGCATTCTCATCTGCCCTAGGTTGTATAGTAGACTCAAGAGGACAGGCTCTGACACCAGAATCCAGGTTTCCTAATGATGCCTGTGCCTGGATGGCAAGTTTGATTACAGGCAGAGTGTTATAATTCTATTGTTGCCACAAACCCAAGCCCTGTTCTCCAAGCAGCTTTATTTGTAATAAAGGTGAAATGCTGATCCATTGTCTGATTAGCATCTACCTTTAATGTGATTCACAATGCAGATGGGGAAGAGAAGAGCATTGACTTTGAAAAATAACCAAGTAGACCCTCCATAAATACAAAATATAGTTATTAAAATTAAAAATTTAAAAGAAAGGTAAAATGGTTGCCCTACCACAGTTCAAGAGAGATCAGGGCATAAGAAAGTAGCTGTGATGAGTAAATTCCCAGGAAGCAGAACAGAGGTATAAAGAAATGGAAAACATGAAAGAGTAATTAAGAAACACGAAGGACACATTGAAAAGGCTAAACACTTCTTACTGAAGCCCAATAATCAGAGAATAAAGAGGCCAGGGGATGGGATGGGTGGGTGGGGAGAATACAGAAAAAAAAGGCACATATAAAAATAAAGTGGAACAAAAGTTCTAACCTACAGAAACCTGGAACAAGGGAGGGCAAGATCAGAGCTGTGTTAAGGAGGCAGATGCAAGATATTAATTTTAGTGTTTTTTAGTTTACTTTAACTGTGCATATTAAACTTTAAGGATATGAACTCTCACAAATCAATGATAAAAAAAACCTACCCAATAAAAATAGGTAAAAAAAAAAAATTTAAACAGACACTTCACCAAAAAATATATACTGGTGGCAAATAAGAATATGAAAAGATGCTCAACAACATTAGTCAATAGGGTCATGTAAATTAAAATCACAATTAAGTGCCACTATGGCTATTTTAGAATAGCTAAAATTAAAAAGATTAATCAAAGCAAGTGTTGGCAAGGATGCTGAGGAACTAGAACTCTCATACATTGCTGGTAGAAATGAAAACAGTACAAATGCTTTGGAAAACTGACAATTTTTTTAAAAAGTTAAACGTATACTTACCATACAATCTAATCATCATACTCCTAGGTATTCACCCAAGAGAAAAAAATAAAGCATTGTTCAAACATCGACTTGTACAGAAATGTTCATGGAAGCTTTATTTGTATTAGCCCCAAACTGGAAACAACCCAAATGACCTTTAATGGGTGAATGGATAAAACAAGTTGTGATATATCCAGCAATGCAGTACAATTCAGTGTGTGTGTGTGTGTGTGTGTGTGTGTGTGTGTGTGTGTGTGTATGTTCCTTGATCTGTCCATTAAAATGATCTGGAAGCCTAGAAGCATTGGCACGCCATTAGCATTGAGCGCACCTGTGGCCAGTTCTTGGCTTCTGTATATCATTGTCTACTAAAAGATTCTTGGAAAAAAGACTGATTCTAGAACTGGGGCAGGGAACTTCTAAAGTAAGCCTAAAACATGTTGTGCCTGAGAATAAGGAGAGATGTTCAAAGACAATTAGAGTTATGTCTAAAAGATATGGGAGTTGGCTTGAAAGAGTTCCCAGTCTCCAAATTTTGGGAAATTTGAGATCACAAAGAATAGTTATAGTAATAGATTATAAAATATTGGATTTAAAAAGAAATCTGTGTGTCCACAGTGTTACTCAATTAAAAAAAAAAGTAGGGAAGAAAAATAGGGAAGACAGAGAGGAGAAAATTTCTTCTTTAGAAAAGAATGCCAAAAAATTCAGGTAGAAAGAATGTCAACATTTGAAAAGTTGCATTCTTTGACCTCCTATTAATAATTAATAGATTTAGGCAAGGATCATAAATGGATGCTGCAACCACTGGGTGAAAGGGTATGCAGATTAGACTTTTCATTTGATTGCGAAGAATCACCCATTGATTACTTACTACGTACAGTCAGGAAAGTGTAACTTTATAATGGGAAGATCTAGTGGTTGCCACCTTAACCAAGCTATCAATTGCATCACAAATAGTGGGACAACTGACATCACAGCCTCCATGACATGATGCAATAAGTTTATAATATCACCTAAACATTTTTGCCAAAATATCTAACTTGTAACTAGTCATAAGACCCCAATCAGACAAATCCAGTAAGTGGAAAATTCCTCAGAATAACTAGTAAAACAATTCAATATGAAAGAAACTATTCTAAAAGTCAAGGGAAATAATAATTATGTGTCATGCGTAAATCTTGAGTCATGGATTAGGAAAAAGCCATTAAAAGGCATTTCTGGGATAATTGGGGGTATTTGTTTATGCACCACTTTTAGAAAATATTATAAAACTATTGTTGACTTTGTAGGTGTAAAAAATGTTATTGTGGTTGAGTGGAATAATATTCTTATTCTTGAGAAATGAATGCTGAATTATTTAGGGGTGAAGCAGCATGATACTTGCATCTTATGTTCAGATGGTTCCATTAAAAAAAGTGTGATTGATATATAGATAGAGAAGCAAAAGTGACAAAATAAATAATTGATAAATTTAGATGAAAGGTAGCCAGGATTTTATTTTCTATTTCTTCAACTTTTCTGCATATTTGAAATTATTCAAAATAAAAATTTAGGAAAAACCCAGATATATGTATTTATAAGAGACAATAACTAAAACATAATTACACAGAAATGTGAAGTTAAAGGTATGGAAAATATATACAAGTAAATCTGAAACAAAAGAAAGCTTGTGTGACTCCTAAAATATCAGACTAAATGGACTTTAAAAGAAAAAAGTTAATAGAAGTTTCTGAGTTAATGGTAAAAGGATAACTCTTCAGGTATTCGGAATGCTTAAATTTGTATGTATTCATTTTACAACTTAATCTCAAATATGTAAGGCAAAAATTATCATCAGTATAAGGAGAAATCAGCAAATTCATCATTACAGTGGAACATTTTAAGGCTCTTTTTTAGGAAATTGACCAAGCAGACAAAAAAAAAACTGGTGGATAGGGAGGATTTAAGCATAAAACTCATACGCTTGATCTAAAGGTCATATATAGAACCTCATACTCAATAAGTAGAACACACCAACATTTGCAAATCCTCATAAAACATTCATTAAAATTGGCAATCTTGTACGCCACAAAGGATGTTTTCAACAAATACAGAAGAATCAATACTGTTCTCCAATGACAATGCAAAAAAAGAAAAAAGAAAAAGAAGAAGAAGAAGGAGCAAATGAACAAAAATAGCCAGTTTCTGCCCCCTATACATTTGGAAACAAAAAAAACAAAACAAATACATACTTATTCCAGGAGCTAGCCCACAACTAATTCCCTGTATTAAATTCATTTCTGCTTAGATACCTAGAGAGTGATTGTTTTCTGCACTGACCTCTCACTGATACTATACATATGGCTTAAGATATTTAATATTTTAAACACCATTTCTATCTATACAAACTATAAATCCAATGGTATTTAAATAGATTTCCATAAAGGGTGTTCAAGGAATTTGACACACCAATTCTAAAATTCATAAGAAAGTGTTAAAGGTCATGCAATTTGAAAACATAGGAAAGCAATTTTTTAAAGTAGGAGGGAAAAATTAAAATATTCCCTGTAAGATATTAGGATTTATCATAAAGAAAATAATTTAATATTGACCTAGGGCTAGGGAAAAAATGATTTTAAAAAAACTCATGTAACAGCTTTCTATCCATCATCAAGTCCATGTACATTTTGAAACACAGTACATAAGCACGGATGGACAATTTTAAAACTGCTGTTGGAACAACTGGCTATCCTTATTTTTAAAATTATATTCCTGTATCATATCATACAATAATGGAAATTGCAGACATGTAAAGAACCAACTGCATAAGGCAAAACGTGGAAACTTTTAAATTATAATATAGGAGTAAATCTTTATGACCTAAAAGTTAAAAAAAAATCTTAAAGACACAATACAGAACAAACCATAAAAGATTAATTATTGCTTACTTTAAAAAGCAAGCGTTCCTGTTCAGTCATACACTATAAACAAATTAAAATCCATCACATAGATTGGTAGAAGACATTTGTTACTCACATAGCCAACAAAGGATCGATATTGAAAATATACAACAAAATTTCAGAAATCAATAAGAAAGCCCAAATAATGCAACTGAGAATATGAACAGTGGAAAAAACCCAAACAGCATATATACAAGGAAAAGCTGTTCTACTTACATAGTAATTGGAAAAATGCAAAATCAATTGTACCATTTCATTTACAGAAAATTGGCAAAAACTTTAAAATCTGACTTTAGGTGTTGGTGAATTTTCAGGGAAATGGAAGTTCCAACATAAAACATTCTGGTTAAAGTGCAAATAGTAGTTTTAAAAACAACTCAACAAGACCTATTAAATGTGAGAATACACACAGTCTGACCCAGCAGTTCCACTTTTGAGTATACCTGAGAGAACTGATAATATTGCATAAGGATGCACATTACTTTAGTGGAAAAAACTTGGAAACAACATAAATATCCACCAACCACAGAGTAAATAAATAAATAAATATGTTCATCTGATAGTTTTTTAAATAAAAAATATATATACTTGCATATCATGAATAAATCTTGAAAACTGTTAAATGAAAAAAGCAAGTCACAGAAGGATGTACAGGGTAAGAAACTTTATAGTGTTTATAAACTATACATATGCCCTGAAGTGTTTAAAATGTAAATAGGAGGGATTCAGATTAACTTCAGTGGTAGCTGTAATATTTTATTTTTTTAAAAAATTATAAAGTAAATAAGGCATGATATTAATGTATACGCTGGGTGGTGGGTTCATGAATGTTCTATTACTATCTGCCCCTTTTGGTGTTTTTGAATTACACATAATTTAAATTTAAAAATTCTAATAAAGGTATAATTGTAATGAAAAAATAGCAGAAGAAAAACACTATTTTGGAATGCTATTAAAAATGAATGAATGAATGTTCACAGATGTCTAACTGCATAGAGAACACACATGCATTACCTGTTGATCAACTTTTTTCAAGAAATTGAGATACTAAAAGTATACAATAGTCCTCCCTTATCCTCAGGGGATGTGTTTCTAGACCCCCAGTGGGTACCTGAAACCACGGATAGTACTGAACCCTGCAAACACTATGATTTTTCTTTACTGAACCCTACATACACTATGTTTTTCCCTACTTATATATACCTGTCATAAAATTTAGTTCATAAATCATGCACAGTAAGATATTAACAACAATAACTATTCATCACATAGGATAATTAAGTAAAATAAGGGTTACTTGAAGAAAGGCACTGAATTATCATGACAATCTGATAACTGAGCTGGCTGCCTTCCAGCAGGTGAGTCACTCAACGTAGACAGAGTGGATACAGTGGACAAAGGAATAAGTCATGTCCCAGGTGGAAGGGGGTGAGATGGTGCAACATTTCACCACGCTGTTCAGAATGGCACACAATTTAAAACTTATGAATTCTTTTATTTCTGGAATTTTTCCTTTGAATATTTTCAGACCTCAGTTGACAAGTAACCGAAACCTGAAAAAATGAAACCATGGCTAAGGGGAGGCTACTGTATCTGTTCTTATTTACTAGTAAAAGCTATTATGCACCGAGCAATTGAGAAGTGAATGAAATATGTGGTATCATAGAGAAAACATCTGGGTAAGATCAGAACTTCTCACTTCCCCTAAAGATATTTTTCACATTGTAGAATTAATTTGGTATGTGGATTCCCAAGATAAGAGTCAAGGACAAGTTCCAGTCACTTTAAGAACCAGACAAGTCACTTTAATTTTTTAAACCTGTTTACTTAACAGTGATGTAAAAATAATAATGCCGATCTCAAGGATTTGCTGACATGATTAAACAGATAATATGAGCAAAAGCACTCCTAAAAGTGAAAGTGAACACTTGATAGGCATTTCTAAATTCTGCAGCAGAGTCGATTTTAATGTTTCAATTGCCATCCAAATCAGTTTAGTTCTAGTCTATTCAACTTGTACTATTGCATGTCTACTCCTATTAAAGTACAGTAGCACGCCTGTAATCCCAGCTACTCAGGAGGCCGAGGCAGGAGAATCACTGGAAGCTAGGAGGCAGAGGTTACAGTGAGCCAAGATCGCGCCACTGCACTCCCACCTGCGGGACAAAGTGAGAAAACATCACACACTCACACACACACACACACACACACACACACACAAGCACTAGAGTCTTATCATGGTAGGGCAATGAAGAAGCAAAAAAAAAAAATGTCATTTTATAAGCTATAGAGACCACTGTTGCTGGCCTCTAAAGCTTATAAAATAACTTGCAACAGTCAGTTAATAATAGTTTAAGCCTACCGAGTACTCATTATGGACCAGGAACTATGCTAAGTGTTTTCATTTAATTCCAACAATGCCACCGTGAAGTTAGTTCTATTATAATCTCCAGGTTGCACAGGAAGAAACTGAAGTTTAGAGAAGTGAAGTAAGTTGTCCAAGGTCTCATGGGCAGGTCAAAGGCAGAGCTGGAGTTTAGAGTCAGTTCTGTGAGATTTCAGAGCCCCCTTTCTCATGTTTTGGGCATCTATTATGGATGTCAAATCTGCAGGCATGAAGCAGTGAACACAGCTTCTAACCCCATTACATTTATAAAGGTCTTCATTACCAAAAGGCTTTTTATGAACCATTATAGCCATAAATGTCATATAATGTCATGCTGAAAAATAATTTAGATATCACCTTTAATGTATTCTCTTTCTTATTTATGTATTCATTCATTTGACAATTGTGTATTTATCATTAATAAATATTTGTCAAATGAGTGAGTACACTAATAGATAAAAGAATATATTAAAGGCTACATCTGAAAACTCCTTCAGTATAAATTTTTATGGTTTCATGGCCATAATGGCTGCTGTAGAGTACAAAGATGTATCAGATGCCAAATCTCATCCTTAACCAGTAGTCCATGTAAACACATGAACACAAACAACGAATTGGAGAAATCATTTTATGTACATGTTATGTGTTATCGAGTCTACCACTTTCATTTTACAGATAAGGGAATTGAGGCACAAGGATTGGATAATAACTTTGTTATTCAGTTAGTCAAACCATGTTGTCATACATCCATAAAGACTGAGAGTCCATGGTATATTTAGCCTGCTAACATAAGTAAAATAAGAACATGAAAATCAGATGTTAGGAAAGATGAGTTTACAGTTTTACCTGTTAATACAGATACTTTATGTGAAACTCACTAAACAAAATTGACAGTTCAGAACACTAGGTTTGTTTGAATCCCGGAAGGGATCAGAGAATAAAGTCATCATTCACCTTTCTTCCAGTAACGGGATTCCACAGACAAGCTGGATGTATTGTATTACGAAGTCCCTTCCGTTCCCTGATTCATCATGGCAGGAGATCCAAGTTCAACACCAGGATATTTCAGCCCGAAAGTCTAGAGTTACACTTGGGCTGTGATCCCCAGACTACAGAACTGCACCCTCATATTAATCTGCATAAATATCGATGTCTTTTTTCCTGCACCTGAAATCTTCACTTTATAGTGGAGGTCTCAAGTTTGGATCAGAGTCCTGGCTGTCTTTCTCTGGGAAAGTAGACTATGCTCTGGGTGACTTCAGCAGACTTAATATAGACCACTTCCACCAGGGAAGAAAACTTATTTAGGCGCCTCCTGCTTGCTTTTTCACTAAGGTTGTGTGTCCATGAGGACAAATCAGATTTGTTTGGAAGTTTGAAAACCTTACAACTATATTTTTCTGCTTTCTTCAAACCCTATATCCGATTTGTCAACAATTTTTCCATTTCTACTTCCCACATAGCTGAAAACTGTTCATTTCTTTCTATCTGGACTGCCCACCCAGCTGAAGCCACTATCAATGTTGACCTGATGATTCAGTGACCTTCTGACATCTCCCTGCTGGATCCACTCCCTACACCGAGACAGAGAAAGCTGTGTTAAAATGATAAGGAGATCATGCCATGCCCTCCCTAAAATCCTCCCATGACATCACAGAGCATTAAATATAATTCAAACTCCTTGCCTACAAAGTCCTGTGTTCTCTTTTCAACCCCCGCACCCCCATGCTGTCCTCTCCACTTCACCTGTCCTCCTCAGCACTTCAGCCATCCTTACCCTTTGGGTATCAGCTTGAGCACTCCTTCCCTAGACTCTCCTCCCCTAACCCCAACCCTCCCTCAACTCTTCTTTTTTTTTTTATTTCAGCCTTTTCTTTTCTTCTTGCATGAAATTTATTGCATTTATTATTGGATTTGTACCCCAGTGGGGGTAGGAGGAAAACAATAAAAAGTAAATAAGTAAATAAATATTAATTGCTTTCCAACACTAATCTCAGTTAGTTAGTAATTAGTTAAGTGTCTGTCTCCCACATCAGAGCATAAGCTGGACAGTGAGAACTGCTACCCTACTTACCACTGCCTCCCCAGTCGCTAGCACACACCTGGCACATAATAAGTATGCAAATATCTATTGGGTGAAATAATATAAGAATTCTGGATATATATCTAGAATATATATATATGTACATACAGAGGGAGAGAGATTTGGATCTAGAGCTATAGATATATGTGTGTGTATATATATGTGTGTGTTTATAAATGATAAATGAATTAGTCACCAAACTAAATTCTTTTTTTAGTTCTATTAGTTTTTAAGTTGTTCTCTTCAGTTTTCTAAATAGACAATCATATTGTTAAGGGGAAAAAAGGAGATAACTTTACCATAGCTTTTCTAATAGCTGTACCAATCATTTTTCTTTCCCATGATATTAAATGAGCTGGGCTGAAACAATGGTTTTCATAATGTCTCAGCAGATGCTCCTGGTGTCTTTGCAGGAAGTAGGGTAAACTAGCAGGTACAGAGCTCTAGGCTCTGTCATCTTTGCTTTACAAATAAAAGCTGAGTTGTTGGTTTTCTGCATTCAGACTCTGAAGAAGTGTTTATGAGAAGCAAAGGTTTTTATTTATTCATTTTTGGAGAGACGAGGATCTCACTGCGTTGCCTAGGCTGGTCTCAAACTTCGGGCCTCAAGCCATCCTCCCATCTTGGCTTTCCAAAGTGCTGGCATTACAGGCATTGCACCTGGCCAGAGAGGCAAAGGGTTCTACTGATAAAAACAAACTTGACCATCACTGGGCTAGAACTCCCAAGCAATGTAAACAGTAGTATTGCAGTCTTTCTTGTCTTTTTAAAAACTACCATTTAGGCCAGGAATGGTGGCTCACGCCTGTAATCCCAGCACTTTGGGAGGCCGAGGTGGGCGGATCACGAGGTCAGAAGTTTGAGATCAACTAGGCCAACATGGTGAAACCTCGTCTCTACTAAAGATACAAAAAATTAGCCGGGCGTGGTGATGCGCGCCTGTAGTCCCAGCTACTCAGGGCGCTGAGGCAGGAGAATCGCTTGAATCCAGGAGATGGAAGTTGCAGTGAGCCGAGATTGTGCCATTGCACTCCAGCCTGGGTGCCAGGGTGAGACTCCATCTCAAAAAAAAAAAAAAAAAAAACCAAGAAACAAAAAATACCATTTATTGACAGTATAATATATGTCAGTGACTATGCGCAGTACTTAAAAGTATATTATCTCACTACAAACCCAGTGAATTAAGTATCAATATTTCCATTTAACAGATGGTTTAAGGAGACTAAAGGACATTTTTACAGATATACAGAAAGTAAATATTACAAATGGGATTCAAATCCAGATCCCTTTATTCCAAGGCATTTCTCATAACCACCAAGCCAAATAAGGGCATCTATTTGGGGATTTTAAAAATACTTTTTTGTGCCAGGCATGGTGGCTCAGGTCTATAGTCCCAGCTATTTGGGAGGCTGAGGCAGGAGGATCACTTGAGCCCAGGAATTGGAGGTTATAATGAGTTATGCTTGTGCCAGCGTGGGTGACAGAGTGAAACCCATCTCTAAAAATATAAAATTAAATTTAAAATTTAAACAAAACCTTTTTTTCCTTTAGCATTTTGAAGATAGACTCATTGTATTTTTCAAAAATGGCCACAACAGTATTTCTCTTCCCACATAATCTCTTATATGACTTTAACACTCCTCTCACCAAGAGGTAGAGCCTGTGTTCCTTCACCTTAAGTTGGAGCAGACTTCTTACTACATCAGAAGTGATGTTCTGTGACCTCCAAGACTTGGTCATAAAAGATAAACAGCTTCCTGTTTGTTTTGGAGCTCTCTCAGAACCCAGAGATCATGACACTCCCTCCCTAAAACGCTCCAATGACTTGACAGTGCATTATATACAATTCAAACTTCTTGCCTACAAAGTCAGAACTTGGACATCATTTTAGAACCCAAAACCCAGACACCATCCCAGGAGGAAGCCCAAGCATCTTATGAAGACTATGTCTTGGAGGACATCTAAAGCGCCTGACCAACAGCCTGGCCTCAACAGCTCTGGAGCCTGAGCTCCCCAGCCCCAGTTAGCACCAACTTGCCAGCCATATCAAGGCGTCCTCTTGAAAGCAGATCGTCCCACCCACCCGTCCAATCCTGTTGGGCTGTCCCAGCTAACACTATCTGGAGCAGACAGAGATGAGCTGTCACCACTGAGCCTGGGCTAAATTACAGATTCACAGGCAAAATAAATAACTCTTGCTCTTTTAAGCCACTGATATTTGGGGTTGTTTATTATGCAGGAATAGACAACTAAAATAGACATCCATCCTATATGACTGTCTTTTAAAAGAAGGAACATTAGAAATGAAGAAGTGAAATTATTTTTTTTTAAAAAAGAGAAAATCTTATTTATAGTTACCTTTAGGTTTTGAATAGATATATCATGTATGTTAGTATAAAGAAAAAAATTATTTCTGACTCTCTCTGTGTAAAATAAATATATTAAGTTTATACTTCCTCTCACTAACATCTGCCGTTTCCTGGATTTGCTTATACCTCGGAATAAAAATCTGGATTAGTATTATTGTGGTTTAAGACATGCCTGTTCTCTGTAAAGAATTATAGTTTTACTTTTGTAAAATGTTTTCAAAGCATGACCTTATTGCTTACTTTGAGTACTTGTAAACTACATCTTCACTATTCATGAGTTCCTAATTTGATTTCACGCTCAAAATTCTGTAAACAGTGACTGCTTGGCATTCAGCTTTGGGGAAAATGGCTTGACTTCTATTCCCTTATAGAATACATGAGGCTTTTAAAGCCTTGATTCTTTTTATTTTTTATATTTATTTATTTTTGAGACGGAGTCTCGCTCTGTCGCCCAGGCTAGAGTGCAGTGGCGCGATCTCAGATCACTGCAAGCTCCACCTGCGGGGTTCATGCCATTCTCCTGCCTCAGCCTCCCGAGGAGCTGGGATTACAGCCGCGCACCACCACGCCTGGCTAATTTTTTGTATTTTTAGTAGAAACTGGGTTTCACCGTGTTAGCTAGGATGGTCTCGATCTCCTGACCTTGTGATCCGCCCGCCTCGACCTCCCAAAAAGCTAGGATTACAGGTGTAAAGCCTTGATTCTCATAGAAAGTTTTGTCTTTTATATTCAAGAATTTTGCCTGGATATATCTAGAAACGTGGGGATATTTTTTCCATTTCTTTTCAGTTAATCTTTTTAAGTATCAAATTTAAATATTTCTTTGGCTCAAAATGTTCTCCTTCTATTGTTTTCACCTTTGCTTGTGTTCTTTCAGTTCCATTATATTCTCTGGAATTTCTACTTTGTATAGACTAAATCTCTTGTATTAGGAGCCCTTATTTCTTATCTTTTTCTCTCATTATTTTTATGTATTGAGATTTTATCTTCTTCATGACTGCCAACTCTCATTTTTGGAGGTGAAAATTCTTGAATTTTACTGAGAAAAAAATTCACATCTTTACAAAATGTTCACTATTGTGTGCACACTAAATGTGAACTTATACTGCATATTTGGATGCAATTTAGTAGGAAAGAATAAGCAGTATAGGAAATGGAATGAGGCAGAAGTATTTAACAAAAGAGTGTGTATATTGAGATACCTGTCATTTGTAGCCCCTGAGATTAATTATTATCACTATTGGCACTAGTTTCTACCATATATTCATGGAGAAGATGAGACATGAGAGGAAATTTTTTAAAAAAGCAACAAGAAAAGCTGGAAGCAGACTTAATGTGTGCCCACAAAGATATTGTGGGACATCCTTGCAATGGAACACGATGTAGCCATTTCTGATTATCCGTTTATTGACATGGAAAGAGTTTGCCATGGATGGTTAATACAAAAAGAGAAAGTTTATACAAATTATATACAAAATATATAATCCCATTTTTATAAGAAAAATAACGTACGTATTATGTAGAGAAGGCAGAGTGAAGATACAAAAAATATTGGTAGTTCTATTGAAGGTGGAGTTGATGTGATTTTTATTTTTTACTTAGGTTTATCTATATTGTCTCATTTTTTACATTATAGCTAGGTTTTCCTGGTGCCACTAAAAAAAGAAAAAAGACAACATGATTCTTTAAAGCAATCATTTGTGTTTTAATGACTTTCAGGCGTAGGCTGGGGAAAATTGCTTTTTTGTTGTTCAAAACAGTTAAATTTGCTAATTTAATACAGACTTGCAGTTGGTAGTCGGTAGAGGGCGCAGAAGAGAGAAGGAAGTGAGTGGGTAAAGCTGGTGTGTAGCTGGATTGAAAGGTTTCCTAACACTTAAAGGTTATTTTTATTTCGTTTTCACTCATTTATCCAAGAACATTTCTGAAAGATCATAGAAGCATAATTTCAGTTTGGCTATCACATCGTGAAATGTTTGGCATTATTTTATAGGGAAAGTCAAAACATATACTTTTAGTGGGTATAGGGAACTAAAAATAAATGAGTATCTAGTTTATGCCAGGCACTGACATATAATTTATACACTGTAGTCTCCTATTGAAAATTTATTTTGAAAACTTTAATCGTAGGTTATAAACAGATTAACACAGCCTTGAGAAGGATTTTTCCAAAGGATAGCAAATGATGTATTAAGGTTAATGAGTACTATGAGTTGGCCGTGTCCCCACCCAAATTTCATCTTGAATTGTGGTTCCCATAATCCCCACATGTCCTGGGAGGAACCAGGTGGAGATAATTGAATCATGGGGGCAGTTTTCCCCATCCTGTTCTCATAATAGTGAGTTAGTTCTCATGAGATCTGATGGTTTTATAGGTAGCTTCCCCCTTTGCTGAGCATTTGTTCTTCTCCTTGATGCTGCAGTGTGAAAAAAGACACGTTTGCTTCCCCTTCTGCCATGATTGTAAGTTTCCTGAGGCCTCCCCAGTCATGCTGAACTGTGAGTCAATAAAACCTCTTTCCTTTATGAATTGCCCAGTCTCGGACATGTCTTTATTAGCAGCGTGAGAACAGACTAATACAATGAGCTAAAAAGGAAATATTTAAATAAGAATTTCCATGCCTTTAGGAAAAATATAGTAAAATGCACACTGAAAAATTTTTTCAAAGTGAACATACTTTACTGGATAATATGGAAAACTGACTCAATTCTGATATAGTCAACAATAATTAAGTAGTTCTCATGTTAAGTGTTCTTACCACAATAAAATTTTAAAATAAATAAATAGATGTACCATAGTAAATCTAAACATGGATATATATTCTCCCATAGCTAAATATATGCAAAAAATAAAAACTTGTTAATTACCCTAAACCTTGTGCTACTTGTAAAAACAGATACATAGAACTCAGTGTTTTAAAAACAACATCTATCACCTCTTTCAGATGAAACATCTCCAAAGCCTATACTAAAAGGAACTTACTATTTCAAGCTTAAAAGAGGGGACCATGAAGTATAGGAAAGATTGGAAAATAAAGATTAGTCATGATACACTAAAAAGATTACAGAATGATTCAGATTGCCTTTTGAGATGATTAGAAATGCAAAGAAAATGGTAACGAGTAAGTCACTTAACCTCTTCAGGTTTCAATATGCCCAAGTCTAAAGTGAAAGAGCTAGATTAGATAATTTCCAAGCCTTCTTGCTGCACTGTCAGTATATGTGTTTAGGACTTTTTGACACGTTTGTAGAGAATGTTACAGTTTTTAAGTGCTTTTGTACTCTAAGTGTTTGGGGCATGAAATGGTTAACAAGAAAGCCTGACCAGCTGCAGCTGGTGGGGGGTGGGGGTTGATGGTGGTGCAGGGAGAAGCACAGTCCACATTTCCATGCAACAGGGATGCTTCTTAGCTGAACACAATCTGGAAGCTAATTATTTCTGTAAAAGTAGGGAGAGTGATACTGTATATAAATCAGCTTACCACAGTGCTTGGATAGCACGGAGGCAACAGTAGTGGAATGGCCAAAGTATAAAAGGAAGTCATAAAATAATCAGAAAGAGAGAGAGAGACAGAGAGTCAGAGAGAGAATGAGAGAGAGAGAGAGACAGATACAGAGAGACTGAGAGAGACAGAGAAAGAGACAATGAAAGAGAGACAAAGCTCTTCTTGAAGGTAATAAATAATAGGAGAGGCATCCCAATGCAAAACCTGCTAATTTCCTATAAGTGATATTAAGAGTCAGGAAGCAAGGAAGCAGCTGGCTGTCCTAGCACAGAGCAGAAAGGAAGAAGGACAGAAGAGGGTGCAAAGAATGGGATTGGCAGTTCCTCAAGGACAGAAAATCAGACAGGTCTGTAGCAGAGAAGGCTCCTTTAGGCCTGGTTGAGTCTTTAGCAGGAGGCATAACAGATACGGATGAGAGCGTTTGACCTTTAGGATATTCATAGTGTGCTGTACAGCATTATGTTAAGAGAATTCTTTTAACAATTATGTTGGTCTCATTCCATACTGGAGGTTCAATCATTTTCCATAAGATTTCTCACATTTATAATGTTCTGCATTAATGAAATCCTCCAGCTATTGTTAAAGTGGATGATATTGTGTGGGTGGCCCTGAACTTTCAATGTTATCCAGAGAAGGCAAATATGAGAGCAGCAACCTTTAGGTTACATTACTATAACCAGGGTTCTTCCTGCACTTTATACTTTCCCATACCTGCATAATGACCCAAATATGCAAGGAGGGCACTATTACCCCCATTTTCCAAATAAGGGAAACTGAGGCACAGAGCTGTTAACTTATTTGTCCACAGTCACAACGTTGCAAGCAGTAGAGCCAACCAAGATTGGCTAGGGTTTCTGACATCTAGTCCATCAATAAGGCTTTGCTCAAGAAATGTGTATTTTATGTCTAACTATGCATTAGATGTTGTGCTTTAGTGTAGGGGACACAAAGGTTAATTCTGTACACTCGTTACTCTTAAGAAACTCTCAGTCTTTTAGATTAGAGAAGATAAACAAGCAAGCAGCCACTTTCCGCACTATTTTTTGAGGGCTATGATACATGTAAGCACAGAGCAGTATTTTCAGCCAGGAACATTTTCACGCCAGGGTGATTTGGCAATGTCTGAAGACATTCGTGGTTGTCACAACTGTGCAGGAGAGAAGGGGTTGCTATTGGCATAGAGTGGGTATAGGCCAGAGATGCTGCTAAACATTCTGCAATGAACAGGACAGCTCCTCACCATAAATAATTATCCAGCCCCAAATGTCAAAAGTACTCAGATTGAGAAACACTGGCATAAACATTACGGGAACATGGGGGAAGGGACCTCATGCTGCCTAGTCTGAAAATAGAGGAGGACTTACCAGGGAAGGTTTCTAGAAGCAGGTGATGCTTGAGGTAGTCATGAAAAGATGAGTAGACATCATCTTGAGCCTCCAAGAGTAGGAACCAACAAAGCATGACAAACATAAAATAATGCGTTGTTTGTGATTTGTAATTTGATCCAAGCTGGAGCTGAGACTGGAAAGAAAGGGAGAGGCCAGCTCATGGGAAGACTTGTGTGTCATGTAGAGATTCTAGACCTCAGATGAGGGGGAATCGTGGATGGGTTTTAAAGAGGGGTGAGGCCGGATTTGCAAACTTGATAGCTTGCTGTATTAGCATTAAGCAGAGGATCTCAAACTTCATGTGGATGCAGATAAAAAACACAAGTTCCTGACCTTTCAACACACACACACACACACACACACATACACACACACACACACACACACACACTATCCTGATGCAGTAATGTAGTAGGTCTGGGGTGGAGCCCAGAAACCTGTATTTTTTGCAAGCACCCTGTGTGATTCTGAGGCAGGTAGCACAAATCCTCCCTGGTGTACAGGACATATTTGACAGTGGTAAGATTGTAACCTTACCAAAAAGAAAATAAGAAAATTTGGAGAAGAGAGGAATATACAGTGTTACGTTTTTCTCTGCTTATGAGAACTGTGTGCTTATAAAGGAATCCACTGCACTGATGGAAGTCACACAGCAGCACAGCAGCTTCTTTCTGGATTCCGTGGGCTGGGAAGGGAGGTGCTCTAAGGAAATGCACAGTCCATGTGATCAGAGCACACCCTCTTGGCAGCCTCAGGGGAGCCCAGTTGCTTCTACAAAACCCGTGAAAGTTCTCTGTCCAAAAGCCTTGTTGGTCCCGCGGTACATGCTTCCTGTTCCCAGAGAGATTCACCCTTGGGCTTTCCTATCAGTCTTCCCTAAAGTTGGCTGCTCCTGTGTCCTGTCACATAAAACTGTGAACCGAGGTCTCCGACTTACGTCATGTCAGTCACAGCAGGGTGAGGCTCCACAAGTGTGAGTTCTGGCCCCTGCTGCTTTCCTTTCAAATGCAGTTTACAGTTTATTATGGTATTGGACACCCCATGCTCCTTACTGCATTGGCTTTGGGTAAGAAAGAGTGAAAATTAATGTGCAAACCTGAAAACCTAGAATTTCTGATTGGAACTGAAGAAAACCTTTGTGCTGCAGTCAGTCACCGAGCCAGACGCCTGTGACTCTCTTCACATGGAAATAGATGACTATCCACAGTAAAAGGTCAGTGGCTTTGCTGACAGATGTTGCATCAGGGAATATTTTTTTTAAAAAGAGGCTTCCTACAGCTGTTCTGGTAGCTTGGGTAGTAGTGTTAGCTATTTCCCCAAGTTGTCTTGTCTCAGTTCTCTGATATTCTGAGCCCAGATAGGATTTTTTTTTCTAAGAAAAGAATAATGAAGTATCTACAGATGGAATCCTGAGATCTGACAATAGAGCACTCAGAAGTTGGGTGACTTGCCCAAGCCACAAAGAGGAAAAGAATCAAACTCAAGTTTCTCGACTTTCAGTTAATGGCTAATTTTAATTGCATAATATTGGAGAGTCAGAAATGTTCATTTTATTGTGGAAGCGATCCAAAACCTCATACTATAACCTAGATTCTAGAAAAAGGATGATCAAGCCCTATTAGCGCTGTAAAAATAAGGTAATCAAGCCCTATCAGTGCTGTAAAGAAAGTTTTGCAAACTAAGTTAAACTTAGAAAATAAATAGCAAGAAATAAATCAGGGAAGCAAGGTTTCCCTGAGACTACTGAGTCCATCATACTGGAAGTCATCCAAAGTTATCAACAGCAGATTCATTAACTGGGTACAAATGTACAGCTGGAATTCAAAGTAGACTCGGTGCCCTTCTGTGTGCCCTGATGGAAGAAACATCGTGTTCTCATTCTGTGGCTGTGTACTCTCTGGGGATCATTGGTTTTACCAAGTTTTTACATTGCTTTTTCAAAGACAATAATGCCTGTTTCCTGTATAGTTTATTTAAGTAAACAAGAAGGAGACAGCAAAGTTCTGTCTCCTTTACAAAACGAGACTTTAAAAATTTTATCTAAAGAAAGAGAGCAAGAGATCTGTTCTCTGCATTGTTCCATAAGATAAGTTCATTAGATAAACAGTTCTATTTTGAACTCAGTTCAGCTGGGCAAAGTGTTCTGTTTCCTACTACCCACACACATCGTGAATATCAAAGACTTTTTAAGAGGATAAAAATGCTCCCAAAAGATTTGTTGAGCTAGTTCTATCCTCAATTAATATAACACTACAGAGGTTCTGTGGGAAGGCAATGGCATTTTTTTTTCTGGTGAAGCAATCATTTTAAAACCCAAGAGATTATTTGAAGGCAAGTTTACTCCTTATGAGCTACAGAAAGCATGCCATCATTTGAACACAGAAACAATATTCCACAGGGATTAGGAAGACATGCTTTGGCATCAATCAGACTTTGGTTCTAGTCCTAGGCACCATTTTCCAAATGTAATTGAATAATTACTATAATTACTATTCATTTATAAATTACTATTTATCATTATAATGATAAGGAATAATTAATGTACTTAGCACTAAATATCTGGGTACCTTAAAATAATCCATTTAAATAATTATCTAAGTTTTAAATTTACATCCGATTTCAATGTAGAGTCATTATTTTATTTATTCATTGACTTATTTGGCAATGACTTTCTAAGCATGCAAAATTGATGATAATGTCCTTGAGGAACTGACAGATGATTTCCCAACCAACATGTTCATGGTAAACCCCTCAACATAAAGGCTTGCTTCCATTGCATGAGGCCCAAAACAGGACATTCCAAAATAAATCTGTAGTGGATTTGGATTGCTATTTTTTTTAAAGTATTCACCCATGGGGGCAACATAAAATTAGTTCTTAGTAAGGCAAAAGCGTTTCTCCATATGTGAAGTGGCAAGACAAGAACCTTCTATATATTCCTTCCTCATGAGTAGTACCTTAGAGTAGTAACCACTGGAGAAAATATTTTCATTACCAGAAAATATCTATGTAGTGCTTACTTTAAAATAATGTCTAACACTGTAAAAAAGAATTGCATAGTTATGTTCTTATTTTCAAGCAATTTAAAATTGAATGTATAATCAATAAATTCTTTGCATGTGGTCAGTAAAAATAAAGTCTCAAATTGGAATACTTAAATTTTTTTTATTCTATGCAAAACATAAGCAATCTCACAGCCTGTGTGTATATATTGTATGTGTGTCAGCAATTGTGTGTGTGTGCATATGCATATGGAATGAAGTGAATTATAAAATTATTCATAATTTTACTGGAAATTTTATTTGTGAGCCTATGACAGAATTTTTTGACAATTCACACAATGCATCACAACTTACTAGTTAGGCAGTAATGCCAACCTTCTCTAGCATTTGCCTCTCCACCGGAGAAGTGAATAGCTATGCTAACAAAATTATCACATATTCCTCGCCCCACATCTACTCCTTGTCCTGACCTATTTCTGCTCACAGCAACCTCAAGCTATTAATTACTTAGTTTAAAACCTTACAAACTCCTCTCCCTTGATAACTTTCCCCACTTGAAATTCATTGCTGAGTTTTGCTGATTCTACCATTGCAGTGATTTCCTACCTGTCCGCGTTTGCCAATATCAGGTGCCCATTGCCTCTTACCTGGACAATCACAGAGGCATCCCAACTGGTGTCTCAACCTGCTTTCCCTCTTCCCCATATTGACTTTCCCTAGGGCATGCCAACACTCTACAAAGTCAGGCTACTGTTTATAATGCACAGAGCTCACTGTGCAATCCTGTTCAAAACCACATTGCTCTCAAAAGAAAATCCAAACTCGCCATCGAGGCGATAATCCGACCATAAACTATTTCCGGTCTTATTTTGACTGCTCTCTGCCTGCCCTGTGCTCTTTAAAATTCTGCCAAACAGGCTACTCAGTGCTCTTTGTAGAAGACTTGCACTTTTCAAAGCTATGCTTGAATACAGGCTGTTTCTTCCACCTAGAATCATGTTCTTTCCTTTTCTATTTATAATGTTAAATGCGTGTGTGCCATGAAGATTTCAACCTCCACCACCCCCTACCCCCTACACACACACACCCCTGGGCCTGAATTGATTTCATCTTCCCTGGGCCTCCCACAGTCGTTTGTTATTCCTTCTAGAAAAGGATTACCCACGTTGGTGTCCCTGTGACTTTCCTGTTCTGGATGGTAAACTCCATGAAAGCAGAGACCATGCTTTGCCCACTGTTCTGCATCTGCTCAGCTAGAGCATTTAGCAAGTTCCTGGCACCCAAAGGAGCACAGGAACTAAAATGCTTCTGAAGCCAGAGGAATGGCCTGGGTGACTTTTGAAGTGGCCTGACTGCTATGGCATCTTCCACGGATTCCGCAGGTACCAGGCCTATGTCTGTCCCGGCCTCAAACCTACCCAAATCTGCTTAGTAATGCAGCTCTATTTTAATGCTCAGATGTATACAAGGCAAAATACATGGCTTAATCATTCTAGAAGCAGTAGGCACCCCTTTTCAGAGCACTTTTCCCAAACTAAATCTAGTTAGAGGGTATCACCCTGAACCCAAGAAAATGAGACTTAAGCTAAACTCAGGAAAATGTACATAATATAATTTTAAAAATGAATTCCTCACAACACAACATAGAAGAAGAAAGAGGTACCTAGATTTGAAACCTGGCTCTGCCACTTTCTTTATAAATAAAATACAAATACCTGAGAGATGACTGTGTTATGGGTAGTACATGTTAGATGCTTGTGTTAATGTGTCCCTTTCTTCTTCAAACTGAGCACATTGTGTGGGTCAGTTCAGAAGGAAGGAGCCCAGGTTCTGGAGTTAAACCCAGAAACAGGGCCAGTCTCTGAACCTCCATTTCTTTTTTTCCCTCCCCATTTCTTTCTCAGCAAAATAGAGAATTAAAAAGCGACTTGTGAAAAATATCCTCCATGCTCCTCTTACCAAGCCTGCAACTTAAAACCTATGGTTTAAACTGTGCTTTCAATTATTTGGAGGAGGCCAGCACTGATGAGCCCATCCTGAGACAGTCATTTTAAGGCCAGTGCTGCCTAACTGGGACAAGGCTATTCTGGTTGGTAGGTATATTCTGCTCTGTGACTATGGAATGGAGAAAAGCTAACTGACCCTTACAGAGATACCATTGATTATCAGTTTTTAGGACACTTTACATGTTGCGAGGTGATTTCCAATTTCCAGTATCAGATTGGTGTCAAAGCCTAGAAATTGTACAGCGATTAGGAGTCGACTGGGTGCCACACAATGTTTATGTACATCATTTTATGACCAAGACAAGTGATATTTGGCACCTGAGACTAGGGGGAGATTTCTCCTGTAAACGAGCACCAAAGGGCTCCATGCTATCAGGTATAGGGAGGAGTGGCAAAGGGGTGAGGTCATTGTGATCCCTTCCCTTCTCCTCCCTGAAAAAAAAACAAGTATGGTGTGTTTCCTGCAAGCCCCAGAATATGTGAGCCTTAGCTCACTCACTAAGGGAGGCTGACCGTAGGAGTGTGCATTTGTCTTAGGAAAGAAAGTGTCAGCCCATTTTGAGGTAACTCTCGAACTTCGGGCTTCCTCATCTTTGGCCTCCAAAGAATAACATACATAAACATAAAATGCTATGCAAAATGTATGGGGTTGTATCAGGATGGCAGGAGTTTCGGTGTATATTCTGATTTTGAGACAAGAAAATCAATTCTTCTCATCTGAGGCCAGAATGGTAATTAGTTCTTGTTGAAGTGAGAGATTATTTACTCAGCTCTATTTTTTTATGTTTATGTGACCTTTCATAGTTACTCAGAACAAAATGGGGTAAGAGAATGGGGATTGTAATGTGAATCTAAAAGATGTATGTTTCCCTTTCTATATTCAAATGGATCTTATGAGATTCCCATACCTAGAAATTGACCACCAATTAGTAAAATACAGATTTATATCTAAGGCACATTCATTGTTCCTCTTGGTACTATCAGATCTCTCTATTTAATGTCCTAGACCTCAAAGAAAAGTGTTTCGGAGGAGAAAAAAAGAAAAGGAGGAATAATAACATGACCTGCTATCCAAAATGAACACAGAAGCACAGATCACTTTCCAAAATGTCCATGATTTCAGAACATAAATGCAGGCACACCCTTAAAAGAAGCATTAGAGAGGAGAAAACCTGGCCAGCTTCCCAAATCTCCCTGCATCCAATTGGACTGGGTGATGACTGAGATCAAAGGCATGTGGTGATTGGACAGAAGGCCAAGAGGAACTGGCATCCTCAAGGCTGCTGGAAATTAGCCAGCTCAAACACACCAAGCAAAACCAAATTGGAAATAAAGACAGGCGAGTAATCAAATGCACATGGGGGCATGCTTCACAAAATGCGAACTTCATGTGTTCCCAGAGGAGAAATTGCCAGGTCTTCAACAGCATAAACTCAATAGGAAAATCAAAACATCCCCTTTTGCAACTTTAGAGCCTGAATCTTTGGCTTCCACTTTAGGGAAATGGGCAAAATGACCTCTTTGTCATAGTACGCACCATGCTCCCTGCCCTCCTCCACTCCCAGACCCCTCTCCCCTAAGTAACTTTGTCTTTCATTTTGTTTCTAAAGAAAAAAAAAATGAGATTTTTGCAATTTGGGGCATTCTCTCTGGAACAGCAAATGTTCCCAGCTCTGCCGTTTACAATGCCTTTGGTGGAAGGTCACCTCGGAGGTGTGATTTTTCAGTATAACATAATTTCTATGGTGCCTTGACATCCTCCGATGAAGAGCACCAATAGGACCACTCGTCTGACATTAAGGAGAGGGTCCACTCAGGCACCAAATGCCATTCTCACCACTAATCCTAATCTTCCTTGTACTCCTTTTATTACCTGCATGTTATGGTGAAAGAGGATGGTTTATGGTCCCATTCCCCTACATACACACTTTCCAACCCCATACTCCCTTAGAAATGTAGAGCAAAGTTTACGAATTCTTTTCTGCAGGTTCTGATTCACAGAGGGAGAGCATCAGAATGGGGGCTTTGGATAGGAAAAACCTTGCAAATTAGTGCCTGAATAAAGATATAAAAAGAGAAAAGTGAAGGAAGATATTCTTCTCAAACTTGATGCCCTTTCTCTCTGTCTCTGTCTGTATACACACACACACACACACACACACACACACATATGGGTTACATTTTCATGGAGGACAACAGAGTAAAATCCAGCAGCATTTAAGGGATTTCCTCTTGCCAAATTGTCTCCGGTCCCTTAATTGTGTTTAAGCCTTGCTGAGTACTTTGTTTACAGTCCCTAATGTGGTGATTTGCATCCCCCTCTCTGGGTTGCTCTTGGCAGGGCAGGCAGCTGTCTCAGTCTAACTCTGGCTGGGAAAGGTAAGGATCTTTGCTTTGCTTTTTGAAAGATCTGGGAAGGAAATGTTGAATGTCTATGGGGGTTAGGGGCATAGATATAATTCATGCATTGGAGGCTTTGAGAAAAGTTCTCCAAACTTAAAGGAGTCTCCTAAAGCCATGTGCTTTAGAAAGAACTAGAGAGATTTCCTCTTCTTTGTGAAAATAGAGGGCTCGCAGAAATAAGGCTGGTTGCATTGTGGATGAAATTTTGCATTTGGGGGCAGGTGTCCCCAAAGGATGCCCAGGGGTGTTTAATACCTTGTAGACACAGAGTGAAAGGAGGAATAAACATTCAGAAACAACAGGCATAGATCACTAGGAATTCTCTTTGAATTTCAATTTGAAGAGGTAAAGTCAGTTAAAGCTGCATGTGTCAGTGGTTAGGGTGACAGGCTTCTATTCTTCTGATACAATGTCTGCTTTATACCAAAACTTTCTACCTCTTTGAATTTAAAATACAAATCATCGGTTGTCTACTCAGAGTCTAGAGATGTGTACCTGTGTATCAAGGCAGGTGCACACACCCTGTAGAGGAGCATTGGTGTGAATGAGGCACCTGAGCCTGACAAGGTTGAAGAAAGCTTTGGTATCGGAAGTGATGACAGATTTGTGCTCCCAGGACACAGACACACTCACTGTGCCTCATTATAGACTCAGTCAAGGGCTTACTATGAAAAAAGCTGCCATTGTCCTCTCTCTAGACGTTCCATGTTTGCACCTTTAGCTTTGGTAACAGGAAAGCATGCTTTTCAACAGAATAAGGTGATATTCAGACCTTCAGTGCAGTTATTGGGCTATCTTGCAGGCAAAGTGGTACTAGAAAATAGAGGGGAATTGCCCTCAAGGGCCAGAGTTTGCAGGTGAGAAGACAGCTCTGTTAAGGAGCTTCTCAAGAACCTCCATTGTACATAGCCAGCGGCCCCCATCTCACCATCTTCCGGGGGCAACTTTGGCAAGTTCTGAAATGCCCTGGTTCTAAGTATTCCTGACCCTCAACACCAAGTGACGGTACTCCTCAGGGATGAAAGCTGTCTCTTTAGGTCTGACATTTTTGAAGTGTGAGGATCATGGTGACCAAGGCCTCCAGGTACTTGCCATGACTCCCCCAACCTCAGGGACTTTTCAACTTTATTTTTTATAAGGACATAACCCTCTCTCTGGCTTTCATTCCAGAATAACCAACTTCTTGTCCCTCTCTTTTTGTGGCAAGTCATCAGGGTATTGCTACAAGGCAAGGCTGGAGAGAGTGTGCTGAGGTAGAGGAAAGGCGAGATGTTTGAGAACATCCAAGCCCTTTGCCAGCTATTAGAGAAATCTAACAATTTGAGAGAAAGATGGAAAATAAATCTCTTCCAAGAGTTAATTTGGATTTGTGGTTCACGGTATTAATTAGAAGAGGTTATTAACACTTGTGCAGATGAAAAAATGGAGGATGCAAACTTTTAACTACAGAGTGTAGGATGAGCTCCCAGTATTATCTTTTCACCTCAAAAAGACAATCTTGGGCTTTATATGTTTCAAGGTTTTAAAAATTTCACAGTTTGTCTGTAAGAAAGCATAAACCTATAAAGTCACTTACAGGTTTATGGGGTGGGAAATAGATGTTTAACTTTATTGTTTGAGTATGACGTGTCAAGTTGTATATGTTTGAATGTTTAAAATACCTTGATCCTTAAAGTGGGCCAAGGAACAGAGGTCTCAACATAGGTAGGGAGCTTGTTACAGACTTACTGAATCAGAATCTAAATTTAACAATCTCCCCAAATGATATATGTATCCATTAAAGATTAGGGTTCAAACCAAGGGTGTCTCTGTTACTGGGTGATCTTTGTTAAATTACTTAACCTCTCCGAGCCTGTTTCCTCATTTATGAACTAGTGAGAATTAATGTTAATAAGTGACATTTCTTAATATTGTGCCATGTCCACAGTAGGTGCTCTATAAATGGTAGCAATTATCATGATGATGATAATCTTGGTGCTGCTAAAGTTACCTCCTTGCAAAAGCAGTAAACAATCATGTTTAAATCAATATAACTGGCTTTCCCCCTTAACCACAAACATTTGTGCCTCCCGCCCTCATTCCTAAATGAATTAACACTCAACAAGTGGGGTTTTAAGCTTCAGATGACTATCACGCACATATAAAGAATAATGGGAAAACCTAGGCACATGGATTTTTGCCGGCTTAGAGACTGAATTCAGCTGCCTGATGACTTCACAGCTGTTTCTGCCACCCTAGAGTGTCTGTCCCCTCGGCTCTGTCCCCTCAGCCGGGTCTGCAACGCTGACTCTGGGATTTTCTTATAAAAATGCCTGATGGACAGGAGGAAGATCTGGAGGTCGGCGGGGGAAAAAATGAGTCATTCAAATTCACAAAGCAGTCCGCTTAGTAAATGCTGCAAGAGAAAAGTAAAAGCTGGCTCCTGTCTCTGGGGAATCTGTAGAAATGATTCGGACCATCATGTCACTGAGCAAAGCTGGGGGAAGCCAAAACTCAGAATCTGCTGGCAAGGAAAAGAACGAAGGAAAAAAAAAAATGTTAGGGAGGGGCAAACCCGAGGGGGAGGGAATAAAAAGAGAGAGGGAGGGAAAGACAAGCGTCATTTAGGAACAGAGGTAGCCTGAAAGAAGCAGGAACTCCAGGATCCCAAACCAGACCAGACCAGACCCTATAGTAAAGTATTTTTACATCTTTTCCTTTCCCCAGAAGAGATCCCTAACCTATTGTTTTATTGACAGCCTTGCTGTTAGAGGCTCTTTCCCAGAAGTTGGACGAAGAGGCTCAGGCGTTGCTGTTTCTTGTCTTCCAAGTCAAGTGGTTACTCTGGTAATGGATTGCCTCTCTCCGAGGTGAGTGTAAGTAATTTGGGGACAGATCTTGATTTTCAGGTTAGCTCAATCTCAGCTTTGGGGTGAAGTTATTTTTTTCAGACATAATCTCAAATATCTTTTAACTGGCCTCACCAGAAGTTAGGGTGTCATTGGACAACAGTGATTAATTAGTTTGGTGATTAAAAATGACATGTGAGTAGGCAGCTCTAAGATTTAGTTTCATTGCTCAGGGAGTGATATTTTGACTTTCCAGAGCAGGGAAGAACCAGTGAGGTTTGATTTGGAGTTGAATTTGTTTTCAGTGGATGCTTAATATATTTAAAGTATGAATCTCATTGAAATGGTCTCAAGTATCTTTCTTTAAACTTGTTCAGTAACTACAACTGCTCAACTGTGTAGCAGCTAGACAGCTTTTTGAGAATGGAAGACAGTGACTCAACCATGTCTGAGCAGCAGACAAGTTTTCACTGATTTCTCATAGACAGCATTTCAACCAGATACTTTTGATCAAAATTCTCAAGCTTTGTCCTGAAATGTTCAGGTACGAAATACTTAGAAAGGGTCATTGCAGCAAGTTTTATACACAAAGGCATGGAGGAAAATGAAGGTTGTGAAAGTTTCCTGAAAACCTAGTGCGCTTATTTGTTTCTGCATGTTGTAGTATACATAATATCGAAATTTTGTGTTGAGCTTAATAGAAAATTTGTGAATTGACAGCTAATTACTCAAATAATTGATTTTATTTTGCCAAGAGAAAGCACAAAATTATATCCTATGAAGGGGTTGAATTTTTTTTTCTTATTTTTTCTCTTTTATAGCAGATTGGAAGATATTGTTACATTTCAGACCACAAATCCCCACCTCATTTTCAATGAATTTTTTGCTGAACTGTCCACCTAAAGTGGGTAATAAAAAGATCCCAGGGAGCAGGTTGCACTGTGTTTAATAGTAACACAATAAAGATTTGTTGGCTGTCATTCAATGGAGAAGAACATCATTTGTTGCTGGCCACTTGCCTTGACATTGATTTTGTGGGCAGCCAATGGGTGATAGTTTGCAAAGAATGCATGTTATGCCCAGCAAGATTGGCGGAGTCTGAGTTGCTGTAAGTTCTGGGATTAATGGTACGAAATATTGTTTGTAATGTATTCTCCTCTTGAATGAGACCATCTTTGGATTAGGATTCAGGCATTTCTGTGTATTCAGAGGAAGGAGAAGCAATAGACAAAGCAGAAAAGCTTGTAAAACATTTGTAGACCGCCAGGGTATATTAAACACTGTAAGTGCTTCCTGCTTTTTCTGTCTTCCCTTCATATGCATCTGCTTCATCTTATTTTTTGCCTAAATGCAAAGAGAATGCAACCAATTCAAAAAAAGAGTAAAGTTGCTTTTCACATGGATCTGTGCCTCCTAGAAAGGAGGTGCCTCCCCAGCTTTTCATTTCTGCTTACAGGGTGTACATTCTGATACATGCAGCTGACATCTCCTGTTATCTTCACAGCTTTCACCCTGGTGAGACTGTCCAGATCTAGTCTGTAAACCCAGCTTAGAAGCACTGTTGTAAAAATGACTGAAGAGCCCATCAAGGAGATCCTGGGAGCCCCAAAGGCTCACATGGCAGCGACGATGGAGAAGAGCCCCAAGAGTGAAGTTGTGATCACCACAGTCCCCCTGGTCAGTGAGATTCAGTTGATGGCTGCTACAGGGGGTACCGAGCTCTCCTGCTACCGCTGCATCATCCCCTTCGCTGTGGTTGTCTTCATCGCCGGCATCGTGGTCACCGCGGTGGCTTACAGCTTCAATTCCCATGGGTCTATTATCTCCATCTTTGGCCTGGTTGTTCTGTCATCTGGACTTTTTTTACTAGCCTCCAGTGCCTTGTGCTGGAAAGTGAGACAAAGGAGCAAGAAAGCCAAGAGACGGGAGAGTCAGACAGCTCTCGTGGCAAATCAGAGAAGCTTGTTTGCTTGAGACTGAATACGACCAAATGGGCCATTGGGCCTGGAAAACGTGCTCTGACTTTGTCACCCAATTCACCCAGAACCATGATGGGAGAGAACAGACTTGGCGTTGGAGCAGACTGGAAGAATGAGGGTGGGAGGGTGGAGGGGCTTCTCCTTTGTGAGGAATGACTCATGTCTTCTTTAACGACAAACTTAACCCTAAGGGCTACTTCTGAGACTGAAAAATCAGCTTTCTATTTACATGAAACACTTTGGGGGTCATGGGAGTGCACAGCATTAGACAGTATTTGGTTCACCCTGTAAAGTAGCCAAGAAAAGATGAGAAAAATCAAGATAGGCCTGGCACACTAGACATTTGCCTCCAAAAGAAATAACCTACAGTCTTAAGATGTATCATAAAAATGTTCTGCCAAGGATCTAAATTACCTTGGGTTTCACATATGTCTATGAAATTCTGTGATAATTTTTTTCAATACATTGATTCACTGGCGTCTGTTTTCATTTTATACTTTTAATAACTCATCACTGGTGGTACTTTATCTTGAAAAGTAAACTAATATTTTTTATATTTTAACATTGGACAGTGTTAGCCAGTTGTAATGATGTATCAGAAGTAAAGAAAAACCCATTAAAGTTATAGCTAATAGATGTCGTTGGGGATTAAATTAATAGTAAAATAATCCAATATAGCACTTTTGATGATTTTTATATAAAAGTCAACTGTACATTTCATTCAGAATAATAAATACTTATTGCTGCTAAAACTTCTTAAATGGTTGTTTCTGCTATAGTTATTTCTATTGCAGTTCCAAATTGCCATTTTCCTTTGTCTCATTTGCAAGTTCTCAATTGTATTTCTCTCAAATGGACAGGTTCCTTCTTTACTGGAGGATTTTTGTTTTTATCATATTGGTTTTTCATTACTTCTGAATGGTCTTAATTACGTTTACTAAATTCTAAAGGATTTCTGTGCTATTATAATTAGGAAATCAACGTCTTTGGCCAGGAAATTTATAATGTGCTATTAAATGTATATTACATTTTTGTGGAATCAGTTGTTAATTATTTGCTTAACACATATGCCAGCACCAACTATATGCCGGGCATAATGTAGATTCTCGGGTTTCTTACTCAGTTAGATCTAATACAATGCAAATAAAGTTACTGCTTGAATTCTTCAGTGGACATTGAGCTAGTCCACAGCTAGGACTCTACCCTGTAACTCCAGCCAGAAATACAGCTCATTCATGTAGTTTAAACCACCTTAAGCTAGAATCAAAAGATAGGCATGAAG
The DNA here is from genome assembly GCF_028858775.2 of Pan troglodytes. NCBI lineage: Eukaryota > Metazoa > Chordata > Mammalia > Primates > Hominidae > Pan > Pan troglodytes. Next base: position 68,845,171 of record NC_072417.2, on the reverse strand, counting down.
GTTTCTTAAAACTTGGAAAAAAAAATCAGCCTAGCATAGCACACTCATTGAAAGTCTTTCTATCCAGAAATTTAATTAAACATGGCAGGAGCCCTGGGGCCCTTACTACTCCCTCATGCTCAGGTAGTTTTGGTAAGTGGAAACACCCTAAAAATGACTTTGCAGGTCAGATGGTGTCACATACAGATCAACATTCCTCCCAACCAAATGCAAGTTTAGGGGGCTGTGCTCATTTCAATGCAAGTGAGTCTGTGCCTTCACATGCCTCTTCTCTGTGCAAAGATACTCAAAGCCCACCCCCCACGCCGCCACCGCATTGCTGTATGAAGAAATTACTCAGACAAGGTTCAAGATTCTCCAGTCTGATCCAAAAGGTCGTATCCAGTTTTCATACTCACTCTAATCCCCAAACCTCCTTATGAGTTAGCTAGAATAGACTATTCACCATTCTTGCACCCGACTTTGGTTTTCCTGCCTCCATGTCTGTCCAAACTTGTGTTTTCCCTCACTTATAGTGCCATTGTTTCCTTGATTTTAATCTCCCCAAATCCTGCTTCTCATCAGCACTCAGCTCAAATGCTACCTCTTCCCGGAAGTCTTCCCTTTTATCTGAAAGTAAATGCCCTTTCGTGAGTTCATCTTTTATTCTCTGATGGCATCTTTTATTTTCTGTCGTGTTGGTGGCATAAGTTTTATCCTTATTCCAAAGCTCCTTAGAAGTGTGTGATAGATCCTCTTTTTAACCCTAGTGAAATGCCTAACATAATGGCTTACGGAGATTAAGTACTCAATAAGTACCTAATTAAGGTGCTAAATGAGCCAAAGAATAAAAAATCAGAAAGTGAATGGTTTATCCAGAATTATAGTCCATTCTAATCTCGTTAAAGAAAAAAGTTTAGTTCTCATTTTTCCCCCAAAGAGGCCATCTCACTCTCTATTACACCTCCACTGTAAGCAGCAGTTGGAGGCGAATATTTACTCTCTATACTTCTCTAGCCTGACCTGGCCTTCAAAATGCTTGAAAAGCAAACTCATGAATTATTTCCGGCCACCAGGGGGCCCCATGCTGCTATTTGAGTCCCAAAAGAAACAGTTCTATGGAAAGACCTAAATTGTAATAACCAAAATGGGATCAAATCTCTCCTAAACGTGAGGAGTTGGTGGAGATTCTCCATTTATCCCACCCTTACACACTTCCCTAAGCCACCTCACAGTGGCTATCTTGGGGTTCTGTTAGTACGGGAAAGACTTGCTCCGTTTAGGGAGCTTCTAGTTACATTAAAAGGTATATACTGTTACATAGCTGCACGGCGCAGAGATAGTTCTACACACTGTGAACCCCAACTCCCACGAGGAGAATAAACTCAAATTGGGATTACAAATTATCACAATTATCTCATAACATGTTTTTATTGGGTAAGGTCTATCTTTACAAATGGTTGTATTATATACAAATATGCAGGTGCGACAGAAAATAAATGAATGCATATAAAATGCATGCATAAATGTATTAAAAAGATAATCTGACTCCTCCCTAGAATATCAGAAACCAGCTATATCACCTAGTGGAATTCCCCCTAAACACAGACATCCCAGAGTGCACAGAAACAACTTTTAACCTTGTTCTGTGCAGCTGGTCTCTGGACCAGGTGAGAATCATAGCTGTGTGGTGGCTCTGCTCCCCATCTTACTCTCTTGGTTAATCTAGGGAATCCTGCCTGGAGAAACTGCACAAGGAGATCACGTGATAGCACAGAAGTTTGAGGCCAAAGGATGAACCCCAGAGAGCCAGATCACAAAGCCTCAAACCTACTTTCCATCACCCGCGCCCCCACCATCCCTAAAGAGAAAGAGAGGAATACAGGAGAGAGAGATGTTAAATAGGCAATAGATATTCTGGTCTCCAGGCAAGTATTATGGTTTTGAACTTGGAAGATCTTGATATTATAGTGCTCGATAGTGTAACAGCACTCAACTGTACCTGATATTCTTCACCAAACTCTGAGGCTAGGAGTATAAGTGTTCACTCCACTTTACAATTGAGGAAACTATAGTTCAGAGAGATTAAGGGACTGTTCAGCTAAGATCTCACAGCAGGCGAGGCCTAGCACCAGGACCAATAGGTTGACCACACATTGTAGTTGCCCCAGTGTCTTAAACCTCTGGGCTGCTATAACAAAAGTACCTAGACTGGGTGGCTTATAAACAACAGAAATGTTTCTCTCTCACAGTTCTGAAGGCTGCGAAGTCCAATATCAAGGTGCCAGTATATTCCATGTCTGCGGAAGGCCCACTCTCTGGTTCATAAGTGAAGCCTTCTTGCTGTGCCCTCAGATGGTAGAAGGGGCAAAGGAGTTCTCTGTGGCCTGTTTTACAAGGGTGGTAATCCCATTCACGAGAATTTCACCTTCATAACCGAATCAACTCCCAAAAGCCCCACCTCCAAATACCACATTGAAGATGAGATTTCAACATATAAATTGGGGGATGGAAGGGAACAGACATTCAGTCTATAGCACCCAGTTGTTTTGTTTGTTTGTTTCTTTTTTGAGACGGAGTCTCACTCTATCACCCAGGCTGGAGTGCAATGGCGTGATCTCGGCTCACTGCAACCTCTGCCTCCCGGGTTCAAGTGATTCTTCTGCCTCAGCCTCCTGAGTAGCTGGGACTACAGGTGCCCGCCACCATGCCTGGCTAATTTTTGGTGTGTGTTTTTAGTAGAGACAGGGTTTCACCATATTGGTCAGGCTGGTCCCCAACTCTTTACCTCGTGATCCGCCCGCCTTGGCATGCCAAAGTGCTGGGATTACCGGTGTGAGCCACCACGCCCAGCCTATAGCACCCAGTTTTATGCTTAGCCATAACCAAAATCATTTCCAGAATGTCTCTTTAGCAAAAGGAGACAATACAGGTATTACATCTACTTTTGAAAAACTCTTGTTAAAGTATAATTTACACAGAGAAAGTTGTACAGCTCAATGAATTTTTATAAACTTGTGGAATTAACATCCAGACAAAGATACTGAATATTGCCAGCACCCAAAAGCTCCCTTTGTATCTACTTTCCATCAGTATCTCTCCAGGCGAAACCACTATGTGGCCTCTAACACCCAGAGTTGTGTTGCCTGTTTTTTAACTTTGCATCAGTGGAATCGTATCAAGTATACTATTTGTTCCTGGCTTCTTCTTGCAACATTATGTTTATGAGCTACAATCTATATGGTTGTACGTAGTTATAAATGGTTCATTCTTATTGCTGTGTAGAATTCCATTGTACAAATACAGTATCATTTATTTAGTCTTTCTACTGTTGATAGACATTTGGATAGTTTCTAGTTTTTAATGACTGAAGATAGTATTTTTGGTAGCCAGCCTCTAACAGGGTATCACATGATCCCGGGCTCCTGGTATTCACAGATTCTGTGGCCTCCTCCCACATTGTCCCAGAGTTGGTTTGTGTAAACAATAGAATATGGCAGAAGGGGTAGTAGTTGACTTCCAAGATTAGGTTATAAAGACATCTTGTTTTCTCTCTCTTTTGATTGCTCCCACTCTACCTCTCTCCCTCTTTCTCTGAGGGAAGCCATCTAACATGTCCTGAGGTCACTCAGGCAGCCATGGAGCGGCCCATGTGGTGAGAAACTGAGGTCTCCAGCCAACAACTAGAGAAGAACTAAGAACTGCCAGCCACTACCTGAGTGAGCATAGAAGTGGATCTTTTCCCAGGGGAGGCTTCCAAGGACTGTGTTCCCGGATGACAGCTTGACAGACCTCATGAGAAACCCATCCAGCCAGGGCTGCACGGTGACTTTATGGGACCTATGCACTTTTGTCTTTGTGGGCCCCTTCCTCCATTACAACAAAAAGGAAGTATCTCACTCACTGGAAGGAGGAAATTGTACTAACAAGCATCGTGGGCCCTAGGCCTGGTGCCTGCCGTACCTAATGGGTACCTTGGCCCTGAACCCAGCTAAGTTATTCCCAGATTCCTCACCCACAGAAACTGTGAGATAATAAATGTCTGTTGTTTTAAGTTGCTAAGTTTGGGAGTAATATGTTTTGCAGCAGTAGGTAGCTAATATTGTGCTATGATGAAATTTGTTCTACATGATTTTTTATGTACGTATGTGCATGTTTCTGCTGAGGGTAGACCTAGGTGTAGAATTCCTGGATTAAAGGACAGTATGTGTTCAGCCTTATTGCCAGAAAGTTTTCCAAAGTGATTGAGTCAGTGTACTCTCCTGCCAGCACTCTTCAGAGTCTGGATGCACTACATCTTCAGCCATTTTTTAGTATTTTTCATCTTTTTTCATTTTAGCCATTTTTATGGGTGTAACATCTGCTTTTAAAGTATTAAGAAAGGAGACGTAGCACAAGAATGTGGGCTTGATACAGCATAGCAAGTTAGAGATAGGAGAAGGATTTGGAATGGGAAAGTAGGATTTAGATTTGGACTTTGGAGGAGCAAAGCAGCGAAAGAGAAATTCTCGGGAAGTGCTCTGGAGATCAGGAAACCAAACTAGAGACTGGAAGTTTAAGTCATCGCAGTCCCAGCTTCAGCATTTATCAAGCATCCATTATGCTCCAAAGGTCATATTCTGAGCTCCACATGGAATACCTCATTTGATCCTCACAGCAGCCTAGTGAAATAGATACCATTATTGTCTTCATTTCACAGTTAAGGAAACTGAGACACAGATGAAGCCAATTAATTGAGATCACATAGTGAGCACACTTAGGGCCTGAGTTCAAAATCCAGAACCCACTCACTTAGCCACACTGCCTATCCTGCCTGGTACACAGTAAACTGTCAGTATCTGGTTCTTGAAGGAATGTCTCAAGTAGAAGCTGAGCAACACAGTCTCAGGTGTTTAAGCTAAAGAGTGGGGCCAGGTGGAGTGGCTCACGCCTGTAATCCCAGCACTTTGGGAGACTTTGGGAGACTGAGGCAGGTGGATTATGAGGTCAGGAGTTCGAGACCAGCCTGGCAAACATGGTGAAACCCAGTCTGTACTAAAAATACAAGAAAATTAGCCGGGTGTGGTGGCGGGTGCCTGTAGTCCCAGCTAGTCAGGAGGCTGAGGCAGGAGAATCGCTTGAAATCAGAAGGCAGAGGTTGCAGTGAGCCGAGATCGCACTGCTGCACTCCAGCCTGGACGAAAGAGCGAAAAACTCTGTCTCAAAAAAAAAAAAAAAAAAAAAAAAAAAAAAAAGGAGTGAGGTCAGCAACAGTTTTGAGAAACCCGGACTAAAATTAGAGATTATTATGGAATGATTTGCCATCTGAAGCCAGGACTTTTTCTGACAACCTCCATATATTTGCAGCATTTAACAAATATCAAAACACTCTCTCCTGAGTCTCACGAGGCTCAGGACCCTAGCCACATCTTCTGCCACCAAAGATATGGCTGATGCTTTCATTCTCATCCTCCTTGAGTTTCCCTTGTGGAAAATTCAAGATTCAGATTATAAGCCAGCCTCAGCCTGCCACTAGATGCACAGTGTGAAGGAAGTGCATATTTGGAAACCGTAACACATGTCAGGGGAAATCAAAGAAGGCTTCCTGCAGGTGGTGACTTGATAAGCCCAGGACAGACAAAGGAGTTAACCAGGTGATGGGAATTGAGGAGGAGCAATCAGGAGCACTCACAGAGGGAACACCATAAGTGAACATCAAAAGGTGATGGTGAGAGCTAGCCTTCAGCCTCTCCACCTTACTGGGTGAAAATTAAAGAATTTGTTAAGGATATCTATCAACCGCAAAATTCTGTCCAAGCAAAGGGGTTAAATAACTCCAATATCCATAGAGCTCAAACCTATAATCAGATAATCAAATGTTCAGGTTTTCTTTTTTTTTTTGAGACAGAGTCTTACTCTGTCACCCAGGCTGGAGTGCAATGGTGCCATCTCAGCTCACTGCAATCTCTGCCTCCCAGGTTCAAGTGATTCTCCTGCCTCAGCCTCCCAAGTAGCTGGGATTACAGGCACCCAGCACCACACGAGGCTAATTTTTGTATTTTTAGTAGACACGGGATTTCGCTATGTTGGCTGGCTGGCCTCGAGTTCCTGACCTCAAGTGATCTGACCACCTCGGCCTCCCAAAGTGCTGGGATTATAGGCGTGAGCCACTGTGTCCAGCCAAATATTCAGGTTCTTATATTGCACAAGCACTTGGGGATCATTAATAAAAAAAAATTATAACTAAAATCTTTCTCCTCATCATCATATCATATACTATCTTCCTAAAGACACCATAGCACTGTGGTTAAAGTACCTGGGCTTGGAATCCAGCTTTATCACTTACTACCTGTGTATCTCTGCACAAGTCAGTTTCTCTCTGCCTCAGTTTCCTCATTAACAAAATGGGAATAATGTTGGTTCATAATAGGGTCGTAGTAATTACTAATTGAGTTAATAGATATAAAGTGCTTATGGCAATGCCTGCTACTCAATACATTAGGTAGGATTACTGTCTGTCTCAAAGTTGACATATGCTTTGAGTGAATCTGTGTGACATATAAAACTATGGAAGCTACAAGAAAATCAGTCAAATAGGACATTAATAGAAAAACAGCAGCTTATGTCATGAGCGAAATTGTAAATACTTAAGCTCATAGTAAAGTCTAGAAAAAAAGTAAATTGCAAATACTGAGAGAAAATTCAAATCCACGCATAGATCAATTTTTTTGGCCAAACCAAAGGTTCTTTGTGTTCAGCATATCTATATCCAAATTTATATAGCTAAAAAATAACTTTGATGCTATCAAACTACCTAATAGAGGGCCAATTAGCATTTGCCTGGTGCTTTAAGGTGGACATAGCATTTTCACTTGCATTGCCTTGCTATTTCCTTCCAGACGCTCTATAAAATGTTATCCTCATTTTTTGATGCGGTAACTGAGACTTGAAGAGATTAAATGGCTTGCTCATGATCAAATAGTGCATATGTGATAGAAACAATTCACACCCAGATCTAGACCTCTTCTGGCTGCAAATTCTTCTTCTTTCCATTGCAATTTTGCCACTGTGTTGCTAATGCAGGCATTGTAGGTTCCCATGGAATGTCCTCCCTTGGGCCATGCAGTTAAGGATGGTTCATCAAGTCTTGAAACTGGTTGTGTCTACAGCTACATTCTTTCTGATGGTACCAGATGTGAAAAAAAAAAAAAGTTACAGTGGTGAATTAAAATTTGCATCAATATCTATAATACGTGTAGAAATCATGTAGAAAATATAACATGATCATGCAATGTGGTTTTTTACTAACAGGCTCTTGTTGCTTTTGAGGTTTCTGTTACTGTTGTTTGGGGCTTTTCATTTTTGTTGTTGTTAGTTTTTTGTTTTTTGTTTTTTTGTTTTTTCTGAGACGATGTCTCTGTCGCCCAGGCTGGAGTGCAATGGCGCAATCTCGGCTCACTGCAACCTTCACCTCCCGGGTTCACACCATTCTCCTGCCTCAGCTTCCTGAGTAGGTGAGACTACAGGTGCCCGCCACCACGCCTGGCTAATTTTTTTTTTGGTATTTTTAGTAGAGACGGGGTTTCACCATGTTAGCCAGGATGGTCTCGATCTCCTGACCTCGTGATCCACCTGCCTTAGCCTCTCAAAGTGCTGGGATTACAGGCATGAGCCACCGCGCCTGGCTGTTGTTGTTGTTTTTAATAATAGAAGCTTACATCTCAACAGAACTTAAGAGATGGTCTTGACTGGTGGTTTCCAAATGCCTGTCTGAGTACTGACTGCATCAGACTCAACTTAGGTGCTGACCCCAGAAATTCTGGTTCAGTAGGCTCAAAGCAGGATAAAAGTAATAATATTTTGAGCATAAAAGTAATGGGAGTAAAACCTACTTTCTGTTCATATCCCCTTCCTTTCCAAGTTAATCACAAATTTTCATGGGCCATAGCCTCATGTGTATTCTAGTCTTATGGCCTTAGTTGTGGTACAACATTGGTACCTAAATGAATCAGCGATAATAGAGACTATTCATGATCCAGCCACTCAGGAGATAGTCACATCTTAAAAATACCCTCTGCCTAAGGAATCCTGAAAAGTAGTGGGCACAGAGAAGAAAACCAAAACAAGAGGAGTTGAGAAAGCCCTCTGTGTTGTTTTAACATGGAATGGATCCTCCACTGTTGAGCAGCCATGGATCTGACACCCATTACTCACAAGTTCTCAAGCGTTTTCAATGGGAAGTGTAGGCCATGTCCAAAAAAAATAGAATGACACTTTTGCTCCATCTCAGCCTCCTATCGAGAAAAGCAAACACAGAGGATTTTCCATTTCAAGTTCAAATACAGAATGGATTGCTTCTTGTTTTGCTTGACTAGAGTAGTTGATGAGGGTTCAGAGACTGGCAGCCTGCCAGTCATAAATCAGTTGTGATCACATTGTGGTATGAACTCAGAAAAACAAGTAGAGAAGAGTAAAGGGGTAGAGCCAGAAAAATTGTAAGTATAGAGAAGATGTGACTGTGATTATGAGTATTTCAAGTGCCCAGCACGTGGATAGAGCATATTGCCTTTCTCTACCGAGTGGCTAATTCAGAGACAAAACAGGTATTTGGAGACAGGGTTTGTGTTGCTACGCTTCTCCACAACTAGGCCCTATAATAAAAGTGCTTGCATCAGAGGAAGGCTGACTACACATTTTAGCACTTTCACAGCTCTAACTTAATCATGGCAGGAAGCCTTTCTGCTACTAGGAGAACAAGTTGCGTCACTAGGAACATCTGACTCCAGGATCTAGTGTCAATCACTTTCCCTAAGGTCATTAAAAAATATGAGGGTGTCCCCTTACAGCATAAAGCCTTTGCCCAAGTGACAATTAAGAGGAAACACACAGCATGATAAATAATTGAACAGGTGGATTAAAGAAATGCCTTTCCTGTGTAAAATAAGAGGGATGATTGACAGTTGTAAATCCAGGCTCTTTGGTGCATCTTCTTCCACAGTTCAAGGTTCTAACCATTTGAACTGCTCTTTTTCTTTATTTTGCCTTTCTTGGCTGTTCAAGGAACACTCTTTGGCCTCATAGAGTCAGACAAACATTAGAGAAAGGCAAAACCTCAGAGGTTTCCAAGAGCAGCTTTCAAGGGATGCGTGCCAATGAGTGGTGTTGCAAAGAGCTGCCCACTGAATGGAATAATATTTTGGACTTGGTTTGTACAGAACAAGCTCTGCTGCGGATCAAATGGCAAGTCTGTCTGCTCATCTGATTTAATAAATGCCCTGTTTGACTTGCTGGTGCCAAAACACCTGCGAAGTACAACATGTGTGTCACCTTTTTCCCTAGGGTCTTATGTTTGGTTTAGGAGCTTGTTCTCCTCCCAGACCAACAGTATGGTATATGTCTCCAAAATGAGGACGAAGGGTGGCAATTTACTATGTCATTCATAGCAGTCCAAAGAGCTTGGCTATTGAAGTCCTGGGAAATATTTAACACCAGAGAGTTCTCGTACCCCCGAATTGCTAATCGCTCTCCAATAGATGCTTTTCCAACAGAGGAAAAAAGAGAGAGAGAGAAGGAAAGAGAAAAGAGAAAAGGAACAAACACTGTGACTTTCGGAAACAAGCCACCATCCTAGTTTCTATTTGCAGCCCAGCGGCGGTATTTGAAGTTCCCAGTGAAAATAAAACCCTCGAGCTTGGAACTCCTGCTACCATGGAATATTTTTAAATGGTTACGAAAGGAGTCTGAGCATTCAGTCTGGCAATACCCAAGGTTCTTGGGCCATTCTGTGGACAGTAATTGAGATTCACCAAGCAGGTAGAGCCCTGTTTCACCAAGTTAGGTAAAGAAAGGCAAGGATAGAAGTTGAGACAATGAAGAAGGCAGAAGGGGCAGAGAACTCAACTAAGTGATTCCCATCTTCCAAAACAGAAAAATTAACCACACTGCAATTTGATGACAGAATTTGAAAACAAAACCAATTTTTTTAAAGAAAAGAACTTATTAAGAAAAAGTTAAGAACCTATACTAAAGCAAGAGAGAATAGTGTAATGAACCCCAAGGAACTATCTTTGGTTTCAACAATTCTCAACTCCCAACTACCACCAGATTATTTTGTAGCATATCCCAGACAACATGCAATAGATGATTTACAATCAAACTTTTATAAGGCTTATGATTGGCTGTAGTTTAATTAGTGAAGTTAGATACTGTCTACAGGAGACCAATTAGGTATTTTTTAAGTATTTTTACTTTTTAAACAGTACTTTTTAAAAAAAATGTTTAAACAAATTTCCCCTGGATTTTCATAAACAAATTTCCCCTAAATTTTCATGGGTTCATATCAGTTTTGTTAATCTCTTTTTGGTGGTACTCTGATGACTAGACAATGGGTTATACAAGAATAAACAGCAGATCTGTAGTCTTGCAGGAGGTGGAGCTTTGGAGAAGCAAGGGTGTAGTGGAGATGTGTAACTGAGATGAGTGCTGACCCCAGGAAAGGGTGCAAAATGCAGCGTGAGATTACAGGGGGTACCGAGGAGCACGGAGATCAGAGAGCCTCTGCCGGTTGCTACGGTCACTGCGTGGTCTACAGCCAAGGTTTCTCTTTGATCTTCATCCTTCAGACCATATTATTAATCTCCCCAGAGGGCTGCTCTTTCCCTCCTCACACACTCAATCCAATCCAGAATCACAAAAGGGCAAGGAAGGTTGGGAGTGAGCATCCAAATACATTCACTTTCTAGGCAGCTCTGCAGCTCTGTCTCATCTATGTAATGGGGAGAAGTGAAAGCAAAACATTAAAAACACAGTGGCCATTTATTTCCAATTTTTTAATAAATGCAAATACAGATTTAGCAAAGATATAAATTATCATGTTTAAGGAGTTTTTTTGTTTTAATTCCATAAAGATGAATCACAGGGTTACTCATTTGCAGCACCTAACTTCCCCAGTGCATTCAATTATATTCTCATAAATGCATACTAAGTTATATGTGTTTCAGTATTGCATACATTCAACCTAATAGGTATTTTTAAGCTCATAGTATATGCAAAGCACTGTTGTAAACCCTGGGGGAAATAAAAAGTTGAGTAATAAATGGTCACTGGTCAAAGCTAGACCATATGAATAAGAAAAGCAAAAAAAATAAATAAAAAATAAAAATAAATGGTCACTGGGCTCAGGGAGTTTGCAACATAACAGACATCATAAGGCAAATACAAACACGGCCATAATGCAACAACAACAACTAAATCCAAGAAAAGGAAACAAACTGAGTGACAAAAAAATGTTATCAGCAGAATGTGATGAAGATGCAAAGTGGGGAAATGTTTCTTATAGATGAGAGTGGAGGAATGAAAGACTTCTTGGAAGAAATAGCATCTGACATGGGCCTTGAAGCTGGGGGAAAATTTCAGTTGGTAAAATTGGGATTGAGAGAAAGAAAGTTTCTTCAAGAAGAAGAAAAGGCTAAAGAAAAAGGAAGTATATAAGAACAGGTAGAACAGGTTCAGGGAAGCACATGCAGTTCCTGTTAGAGAAAGAGTAGGTTATCTTTAGGGCAGAGGAGGAGAATAGGACTTAGAAGACAAGTTGATTGCATCAAGGCAAATAAAATAACCTCTGATGGGGTTAAATGCACAAAATCTGGAGCAAGATTATCAAGATCCTGGCTCTGACTCTGAGCTGAGTGACCTTGGAGGAGTCACTGAGACCTTAAACCTCAAGGTCTTTGTCTATAAAATCAGGATGTGAACAGTGCCCATCTCTGGCTGTTGTTATTTCATTACCTTATCGATGGGGCATAATGAGGTTTCCCCGCATTGTGCAGGAGAGGTAAGGCCATTGCAGCTCACGGTGTGTTACAGTGGGGTGGGATGCAGCCACTGCAACTACCTACCCTGAGCTGAGCTGATCCCAGATGGGTCTGAAGCCCAGAACCCCTCATGATAAGGAGATTCCTTTGGAAGACCGTCTGCTGGCAGCACGGCAGAGCTGAGCTTAGATAGAAAGCATGTTTGCAATTCCAGAGAGGCTCAGCCAGCAGCAGCATTTTGTGTTACTTTGCTGGAAGGGCCACCTGCAGTTAACGGCTGGAGAGGGACCCAAGTTCTGAGGAGCTATGACAAAAGTTTCCAGTTTTTATTTTGTTTACGTTATAACACGGTCAGCTCTGTCTTCATTACACACCTCAGCCCCTGAGCTGAGGACGATTTCCAGTTGAAAAGGTCTCCAATGTGGAAAGAAAAAAGGGTGAGGAGTGAGTACCTTGTGATGTGACCTGACAGCATTGGGAGAGATGGGTCACCTCTCGGCTCCCTCCCCTTCCCAAGGTTTTAAATCCTTTCCTCCCGGAAGGGGTGGAGTAAGAGCTGATGCCAATTTATTGGGTCACAACTGGGTGTCTCTCCCTTCCTGAAAGACCTGGCAACATCTCTCCTGCCATTGTGATTATGAAGAAAGCATTCACGAGGATAATTATCTAATCAGGGAATTAGCCTTGGTTCATGTGGCAAGCATTAAAGGACTCTTAAAAATCTAATAGAAAAAAAAAAGGCCCAAGTCAGGAAATAGCACTGGTAATTGCACCCTAAATGATTATTATACACAAACACTATTAAGATCTAGGATGAATATTTATAAATAATCAGCAAACAAAATTGGCAGATATTTATCATGAACACTTACCCCATGAAAGACACTGTCAACTTCTCCTACTTGATTTCCTCCATTTAAGTCATTGCACTGTCTAGTCTAATTTTCTCACATTGTGGTCTTAGTGGCCATCTGATTCTGAATTCCCTTGAGTGCTTGTTAAAAATCCGGATTTCTAAGCACTACCTTAGGTCTATGGTATCAGAATTTCTAGGAGATGAAACCAAAACATCGGAATTTAAAATACCTTTTTCTAGGAAAATTTGAAGCATATTCCAAAACAAAGAGAAACATACAATGGACTACATGTATCTATCACCCGTCTTTAATAACTATCAAATTATGCCCAATCTTATTTGATTAATATCCCATCCGTGATTATTCTGTGGCAAGTCCCAGATATCATTTCATCTGTAAATATTTCAGCATGTATCTCTGAATGATAAAAACTTAAAAATCTAAAAACCATGATCATACCTTAACAAATTAACAATATTCCCTTTATATCAAATATCTAGTCAGTGTTCAAATTTCTTATGTTGTCTCACAATTTTTTGCATCAAAAACCAAATAACTGTCCTGCATTGCAACTGCTGATGCATCTCTTGCCTCTTTTGTTTGCTCTTCTGTATTAGTCATCTTCACACTGCTATAAACATACTACCTGAGACTGGGCAATTTATAAACAAAGAGGTTGAATTGACTCACAGTTCTGCATGGCTGGGGAAGCCTCAGGAAACTTACAACCATGGCTGAAGGCAAAGGGGAAGAAAGGACCTTCTTCAGATGGCAGCAGGAGAGAGAAGGAGTGCAAGCAAGGGAAATGCCAGATGCTTATAAAACCATCAGATCTCATGAGCACTCACTCACTATCATGAGAACAGCATAGCAGGAACTGTCCCCACGATCTAATCACCTCCCACCTGGTCCCTCCCTCGACATGTGGGGATTATGCACATTACAATTTGAGATGAGTTTTGGGTGGGAACACAGATTAAACCATATCACCCTCCATCACTCTTTTCTCCCCCTTGCTTCTTATTTGTTGCAGAAACTGGGTTGTTTGTCCCATAGAACTTCCCGCAGTTTGCATTTTGCTGGTTATATCCTTGTGGTATCATTTAACATGTCCTTTAACCCAATGTTTCCTTTAGTTTATATAATAATTTATAAAAAATTAACTTTGTATTCCGCTATATATTTTATTTTATTATAGTATATAATAGCTAATAACAATTTTCTTATTATTCATTAATTGTAAAGTCTTCATTAGATTCAGAGGTAATGTTTTTGGCAAGAATATAGGTGGTATGAAGTTTCAAATGCTTCCATCTGGGGGCACTACGCATCTGGTTGTCTTTTTGTAATATGAGTAGTTATTGATGATCATTGCTCAGTTCCACTAACTTACTGGGGACTATGGCTCTTTATTTTTAAAGCAATCTAGATTCACCTAATTTTACACATATTAAAGCTCAAGAATTCTGCTCCAGTCCTTCCATGCTGCTGGCAGAGTTATCCTATAAAAATGCGAATAGACCATTGCCCTCCAATAAACTCTTCTAACACAACAGATTAAGGCTAAGCAAGACAATCCTTTTGAGTGTGGAAAGACTATATTAGCCTTTCATTTAGTGTTACTTTTCTCCTTCAATATGAAATATTATTAATACATCATATATGGATCGATCATAGCACTGTATAAAATTTATAAGTAAGCGTACATATATTTAGGGGGAAGCTCAAAGCACTTTGTTGATGGGATGCACCAGCAAAACGTTTTGGTGTCTGTGGCTTAGAAGATGGGTCCACATCCTTCAATTTGTCACATAGGGAATCCACTTCCCCGGCTTTATCTCTCACTACCCTCCTTCCCCTCACACCTCACGTTGTAGTCACACTGAACCTCAGCCATTCCTCAGCATTGCCATGTCCTTTCCCACCTCTGTTAAATTAAGTTTATCCTAAAACTGCCTCCTTACATATTTTAAGTTCAGCTTAAAGGTTTCTCCATACACAGTGAATAGTCACCTAACTGGATGTGTAAACAGACGGTAACCTACTCCAGTATCAATCACCAAGTTTCGGCAGCCAACTGTTCAAACTATGTTGCAATAAGACAAATGATGAGCTGTAACCAATCTGGCTGTTTCTGTACCTCACTTCCGTTTTCTGTACATCATTTTCCTTTTTCTGCCATAAGCCTTCTTCCACCACTTTGGCTGTGTTGGAGTCTTTCTGAACCTATTCTGGTTTGGGAAGCTGATTCATGGACTGTCCTTTGCTCAATTAACCTCTGTTAAATTTAATTTGTCTAAGGTTTTTTTTTTTTTTTTTTTTTGACACTTCATGGCTCATGCCCACCTTGTGCCTTCATTGCCCTTCCCTGAGTTCAATGCCTGATAGGCTCCCTCTCTATGGAAGCTTACCAGAAGTAAGAACTTTTGCTTCAGCACTGTAACGTGCCTAGTGCATACCTCCAAGCTGGCTCTTAACTCTTTGAAATGTGACTGTTCTTTACATGTGTGCCATTCACTATACATAACATCTTCATGAGTACAGTGGCTATATCTTTTTTGTCTCCTAGCCCAAGACCTGGTTCATAGAGTGGACTCAGAAAATGTTATGATGATCAAGAAAGATGAAATTTGAGCTGGATATGGAAAAACAGAAAAGTGAGAAGGGCAATCTAGATGCACCATTGGCATGGAAAAAGCACAGTGGTGGAAACAAGAAGACATATTTGGGAATATACAAGTTAGGATTCCTGGGATTGAAAGCAACAGAAACCATCTCCATCTGTAAGAAGAACAATGAGAATGTACTGGAATAATAGCAATGGCTTACAGAACCATCAGAAAGCTAGAGGACCAGGCTTAGAAGAAGTTGGAAGCAAAGGTATTTCCAAAGGCCCAGTGTCAGGAAGCACAACAGACTTGTAACCAAAAGAATCTAGCCAGATGCTACTGCTACTGCAACTGCCAGAGGACCCAGCCAGCCCCATGGCCACAGCTTTCAATGAATTCCAACTTTCATTTTGTCTTTGCATCATTCACTCAGTTTTCATAACACTGGGAAGAGAGCATCTGACTGGCTAAGCCTAAGTCAATGCTCCTACCATGGAAGCAGGGAGGGGAGAGATGGAGCATTTGACACCACCTCCCACCAAAAATAACATAACAGGGGGATTCTCCCCAAAATAGGAAGGTATGGTGATTGAATTGTTGGATAGCCAAAAGAGGGTATACTTTACTTAGACAGTAAATGAATTAGATTGACATTAGAGCAAAAATTCATTTGGAGTAATGGTCAAGGATTTTCTACCCAGACTCTCACAGTAAGAAAGGCTAACATTTCTATAAATTATTATTACTACATTTTTATACTTAATTTAACAGAAGGTAAAGTTTTTAAGAAGGAAAAAGAAATTGTGAAATAAAGCAGTGGAATAAGAAGAGCGCATGTTCATTTCTTTAGGGAAGACATAATTTAGACTTTTGAAAAGTGTCGAGCATATACTGAATGAATAACATTGCTCCAGAGTATTCGTCAGATACAACGGCCATATTCTCTTCTTCTTACCCATACTGGCTTGACCCCTTGTAATCTGGCTATTGAAATTGCTCCCTCATTAGTCTGTAAAACTCTTCTGGTTGCAAAATCCAGTGGCTTCCTCATTCTCTTATCTTCTCCAATGTCTGTAGACACATCAAATGAAAAGATTACAAGTATCTGGAAGGATAAAACCAATGGGGCTTTGAGACTGATTATTTGTGTGGGTGGGTGGGACATGAGGAAAGGGAACCAATCAAACATGGTACCCATGTTCCTGGCTTGGACTGGGTGGATGGGATTGTACCCCATTCTTAAACATAGGGGTACAATACACAAAGCAAATTGGGGCAAGGCAGGGTGGGCAAATGATCCCTTCAGTTAGAAAAGTTGATGACTGTATGCTTTATGCCTTTGAGTACATTAGAATTTCCTTAGGAGTTGCAGAGTCATGAGATTTTTTCTTTTTCTCTTGTAATCCCTCCTGTATCCAAATATCCAATTCTTTTCAAACATGCTCTCCCTCTGTGTCCAGAATTCATTCCTTCCCGTGGGTTCTTGGTCTCACTTACTTCAAGAACGAATCTGCAGACCGTCGTGATGAGTGTTACGGTTCTTAAAGATGGTGTGCCCACAGTTTGTTCCTTCAGATGTTCAGATGTGTCCAGAGTTTCTTCTTCCCAGTGGGTTCCTGGTCTCACTGACTTCAGGAATGAAGCCACAGACCTTTGCAGTGAGTGTTACAGATCATAAAGGTAGTGCAGACTCAGAGAGCAAGCAGCAGCAAGATTTATTGTGAAGAGGGAATGAACAAACCTCCCACACTACAGAACAGAACCCAAACCTGTTGCAGCTGCTGGCTCCGGTGGCCAGCTTTTATTCCCTTATTTGGCCCTGCCCACATCCTGCTGATTGGTCCATTTTACAGAACACTCATTGGTCCATTTTACAGCGTGCTGATTGGTCCATTTTACAGAGTGCTGATTGGTCCATTTTACAGAGTGCTGATTGGTGTGTTTACAATCCTTTAGCTAGACACAGAACGCTGATTGGTGCATTTACAATCCTTTAGCTAGACACAGACGTTCTCCAAGTCCCCACCTGACCCACAAGCCCAGCTGGCTTCACCTCTCACCTGTGGTGTGTTTTTGGGAAAGATCTTTTGTCTCAGACTTACTCACATCAAGAATGCCTGGACTACTCTTCTTCTTAAGATGATGCTATTAAGAAAACAAGGATCTCAGTCAACAAAGAGAAACACAGAAAAGCTCTGATTCCTAAGATGCCATTCCCAAAAGTCTTTAAATTTTACCAAAGCATTGTTTTAATAAAAGGGAAATCACAAAGGAGAAATCAGCCTTATAATTCCCCTCATAATAAGACAGGACTTACAAAGGAGAAATAAATATGACTGTTTTGTAGAGCAAAGCAAGGGACCAAGATAATTTAAAACCATCACAGAGGAAGCCCCTTGTGGGCATAATCTCTACTCTCTAGCTAGCCCGACTCTTCTGTCCTAAGACTGGCCTTTCCTCTGAGTGATGCTTTTGGCTTTTGTATTAAACCTTTACATTGCAAATAACCTTAATCCTTTGGGATCTTTGATATGGTTTGGATTTCTGTCCCTGCCTAAATCTCATGTCAAATTGTAATCCCCAGTGTTGGAGGAGAGACCTGGTGGAAAGCCCCTCCCTGGGGGTGGACTTCCCGCTTGCTGTTTTTGTAAAGTAAGTGAGTTCTTATGAGAGCTGGTTGTTTAAAAGTGTGTAGCACCTCCCCCTTTTCTGTCTTCCTCCTGCTCCAGCCATGTAGGACGTGCTTGCTTCCCCTTTGCCTTCTGCCATGATTTTAAGTTTCCTGAGGCCTCCCCAGCCATGCCTCCTGTATAACCTGTGGAATTGTGAACCAATTAAACCTCTTTTATTCATAAAGTACTCAGCCTCTGGTAATTATTTCTAGAAATGCAAGAATGGACTAATACAATCTTCCACTCTCCTCAGAGATAGGATTCATTTTCATCTCCGTTCCAATCACAACAGCATAATTACTACAACACAATAACTTACAGTAATTTTACAAAGCCTCATCTATTCCTTTTGGAATAATACCTCAGGGAGGGAAAGGGAAAATAGGGGACATGACAGGGACCTTGGCAAGGCAGTCAAGGGTGGACTTTCAGATTTCAATAAGATCCAATAACATCCCAGGGTGGACTTTGGGACTCTGTTGTCCCTTTTGATAAATCCTTAGCAATGTGACATTCAGATATTCTTTATCTTTTTTCCTAGTTTCTAAGCAAATAAATATTGTCTCAAAGGTACGCACAGGTGTATGCACATACATAAATACTCCCCTCCTTTCAAGAATAAACATCAATAGTTCAAAAATGTAATCTAGATCCTTCTTTAAAAGTGAAACATTTTCCTATATAAAACATAATCTTCAAATACCTTATTACCAAGAGGCAGGTATTTTACATATGCACAGCTGAGTCAGTCCCTGTGCTCATCCTTTTAAATCTTGTCCAGAGAAAGTAAGAGAGTTTATTAGCCTTAAATCCAAGTTACCGCCCCATTTCCACCTGTGGATGGGGTGGAAGTGGTTTGGGGTGGAAGATGGTTGGCTCTTCTGGTTCATTCCTTTTCACTAATGCTATAGCATGGGGAGACATATTTGATATTTAACCATGGAGGTAACAACAAAAGTAAGCTATTTAGATACTAGCCGGGTCCTTGGAATACATACATCTATCCTAAATAACTTCCCCCCAGATCTCTAAGCTATCTGTGAAGTCTAAAACTAGCTCCCACAGGAGCCATTCTGATTCTTGGGAACTTTCTAAGGACTTCTGAAAATGCCTACTCAGTTAGTGCCTGAGCTCATAGTAGTAGGAGGTGGTAATTATTTAGTATCCAATGAGAGCCCAAGATAAATAGATGTTGACCCTAGCCCACAGGTTGTAGTTTTACCCAGTCACCTTTCTGACTGTCAGTTCCATTAGCAGGCTTACTACCTTAAAATCTGGGGTCAGACCCATCCTAATCTGGCATTGTTTACCCAGAATTGGAAAGAGGGCAACTGTCATTCCCTCAGCATTGGTATTTTTTACTAGTATCCTTCCTCTAGGTTGTCATGGTATTTTCACATCCTCTACCTCAATGCTAGCCACATCATATTATAATCTATACATTTACATCTCTGCTTTTCTTGCTTGCTTGGGAGCTCCAGCGGGGTAGGGATTTATATTTGTTTTCCCTTTATCCTCACCTTCTCCTTTCCCTCTCAGCATGAAGAAAGGCAAAGACTAGGTAGGCAGTGAATGCTCTTTCGAATGGACCATAGGTGATGACTTTGGGATTGCTTTAAACTGCTCAGCATGGGGAGTGGACAAGAAGCCTCTGCATGGTTATTTGCCCTATTAGCTCACAGTTTTACTTGAAAAAAAAAAAAGAGTCGCAAGTATATTGGATGATCAGCCACTTTTACAATCTCCAAACTCTGTTCAAATGAGATAATTTACCTCTCTAAACGTAATCTGGCTCTCTAAATCTTTCTGGATTGCCAATTAAGAGTGCCAATTGTGACCTTTTTTATTATTTTATTTTTTGCTTTTTTCTATCTTCTCCTTCCACAATGAGATTATCAAATAACTCTGAGACTTTTCTTGCTAGAGCAGACTGAAGCCCTCACAACCCCTCACCCCCACGCTCCACAATGGCGCAGATTGTTTTCCCCTCCGGTTCTCAGTTGTGGGTCATTGGTTTGGAAATAAGAGCCATGAGTTAAGCGTCTTTGTTTCTTGCATAGGCCTTGGAAGCACTTAGAACCCTGGAGTCTGAGTAGGGAGTCGCTTATACCAGCTGGAACAATCACAGGATTTAGACTGGAGACAGAGGGTAAAAAAGCAAGGAAAAAAAATCAATTCTGCACCATTCAGCTGCCTCCTCATTCAGCCTAGAGTGGTGGGAGTTGGCTTAGTTTGTGAATCCAGTTAGCAGCAGCATTCCTGGAAAAGTGGCCCATTGCAGTGCTTTCTCTTGAACTTCATCCACCTGTCATGTTTAGTCTTGGAGGGGAGCCAGGACAGGCAGGAAATAATAGGCTGCAGGATACTGGTGTGTGTCAGTGGCCCCGACCCTCCCATTCCTGGACACAGATGAGCTGGAAGCCTGCGAGGCGTTGCCATTGCATGGATGGGCTTGGGAGGCCACAGCAAGACAGGCTAAGGGAGGGGGAGACACAAAAGGGATGACAAGAGGTTTAACTCACAGTGGGCCCCTCTTTGGGACTGCGGAACCATCTCTGCAGGGAAATGGCCTTGGCTGTTGCTCAGACACATCCCTTTGTTCTCACTGACCTAATGTTGCACACATAAGGCTGAGCCTCAGATCTAAAGGAGAATGTCTGAGTCCTTCTCACCTTCACATCCTCCCTTCCCCTGGCCTCCCTGTCCAGAGAACTAGCTATAATGACATCAACTGGCTAGAATTACATAAAACTTCCCTTTTCAACTCCCAGACCCCTGGATTATTATTATGTTTTGTTTTTAATTTCCACATGATTTCTCTTTATGCAATTGGGCTTCCTCCTTGCCACCTCTTATCACCTTTATCCCTGTCAATTTGATTTTCTATTTCTTATTAGCAGCTTTTAGGCAACAAGGTGAAAGAAACATGGGTTCTCAAGGAGTTGTAACTATAGGCTGGTGCAAAAGTACCTGCCTAGGAGCAGTAGAAATGCCAATATGATTAAAAATATGATACCTGTCAGTGCTTCTTAGTGAGAGACCCAGGGAGAGACAGGCACACACTCAAATTAGAATAATTTACCTGTACATGTACCCCCTGAATCTAAAGTAAAGGATAATTTGAGGGTAGTCTATAAAGGAATTATCATCAAAGCTATCAGTGAGCTTCCTCAGGGATAATAACGGAAGACGAAGATGTGTTATCACTCAGGGCTCAAAGATATGAGGAAGGAGAATGATGTGGTTTGGCGGTGTCCCCACCCAAATCTCATCTTGAATAGTAGCTCCCATAATTTCCACGTGTTGTGGGAGGGACCCAGTGGGAGACAATTGAGTCATGGGGGCGGTTCCCCCATACTGTTCTCATGGTAGTGAATAAGTCTCACGAGATCTGATGATTTTGTGAGGAGTTTCCCCTTTCACTTGGCTGTCATTCTCTTGTCTGCCACCGTGTAAGAGGTACCCTTCTGCCATGATTGTGAGGTCTCCCCAGCCACATGGAACTGTGAGTCCATTAAACCTCTTTTTCTTTATAAACTGCCTAGTCTTGGGTATGTCTTTATCAGCAACATGAAAGCAGACTAATACAGAGAGAGTTAGGGAATCCTAACAGGAGATCAATCTGTAGAGGACCAACGTGAGAGGAGCAGCGGCCAGGGTAAAGCAACCTGCAAGGATGGAGGTGGGGAAATAAACACCTGGACCTCATTCTCTTCCCTCCCTCTCATCTCCTGAGAGCATGCCCCGCTGACTATACCCATCAGGAGCCAGAGGGTTTCCTGCAAGCCAACGTCCTGGGACAGAGAAAAGGGTGAGTGGAGAGTGGAGAGAGGGTCTCAAGGAGCAAGTGGAAGGCATCTGGCACATTTATACAGTTTCTGGTGCACAAATGATCAATACCACAGGCAATTTTTTTCATTCATCTAAGTTTTGACTTCAAGTTGAACTCCTGAGGTCAGAAATATCTTCCCACTCTGGATCCCTTGTGAATTTGGGGGAACTAAAAAAAAAGCTTAGGCTGGGCATGATGGCTCATGCCTGTAATCCCAGCACTTTGACAGGCCGAGGCAGGTGGATCACTTGAGGTAAGGAGTTCGAGACCAGCCTGACCAACATAAAGGAACCCTGTCTCTAGTAAAAATACAAACAATTAGCCGGGCATGGTGGCACATGCCTGTAATTCCAGCTACTCCGGAGGCTGAGGCAGGAGAATCACTTGAACATGGGAGGCAGAGGTTGCAGTGTGCAGGGACCGCGCCATTGCACTCCAGCCTGGGCAACAAGAGCAAAACTCCATCTCAAAAAAAAAAAAAAAAAAGCTTAGTTATTGAAACTTAAATATAGTCCTTAATAGTTTTACGACAATGTTCACATCTATTCAATCATTCATCCTTGTCACTGTCATTAATAAATGACATATACATGCTAAATATAGCTTCTTAGTTAATATTGCCTTCTGATTGCCAAATTAGTCAAATTTCCACAAACATTTCTTACCAATGTCTTACAAGCTCATCCTACAAAATCTGCCTTAGTTTTGGTTTCTCCCATTTCTCTTCCTACTATGGTATTTATTACTTTACTTTCTGGAGTAATTTTTTTTCATAGTTATATTATAGGTCTCAATATTTCTGCCATGTTAGGTACAATATACCCTTTAAAAATTTTTTTTTCTAAAATATTTATAACTATACTTTGTTATTATTTCTAAGCACAATCTTTTTTATGACCCAAGCAGAGAAGCAGCCCAGTATTAATTTACATAAGTAACCCTCTCTTGATTCACTTACGTATTCATTTAAGAATATTTATTCAGAGTATTCTAGACACTATATAAGAACTAAAGATACAATGGTGAATAAAAATAGACCTATTCTCTTATTTTATGGAGAAGTCAAAAAACAACCTGGGAAATTGATTTTTATTTCCTAGCCTTTTAGAGTTGTATATTGAAATATTTAAAAGTTCTATGATATAATACGATATTTAGAACTTGCTTCAAAATAATCTGAAGAGGAGAGAGCAAAGGGAAGTACAGGTGAAAGATTGGCCAAGAATAATGATTAAAACTAGGTTCAAGGAAGGTCATTATACTACTGTCTTTATTTTAATATATGTGTAAAATATTCAATAATAAAAAGTTTTTAAAAATTCATTCTTTAGAAGCAGGGTTGGCTTCGGAATTTCTATCTGGGGGTCCTTGGGGGCAGCAATCAGGTTGGTAGGGAGTGTTTGATCCTGAGTTTGCATAGCACTATCTCACAAATTTGAGATGATAATTCCTCAAAATGAAGAATCGGTTTCAGGTATATGAAGGGGGAGGGGATTGCTAATGGAAATTATAGAAGATAAAGCAATCCCCTGTAACCACAATTTTGAAGATGGTTATAAGTAATAAGTTAGTTTGACAGAGGTGTGGTATCTAAAAAGAAACAATGATGGTATTGAATGAATCATCAGTAAAAATAATTCACACAATTCACTACAATGGCCCATCAATTGCCAAAGTGTCCCAACAAATGCTCTTTAGAGGCTAGTAGGGTTAGAAAATTTAGTTCAGTAACTACTGAGGAGATTAATTTGTGGAAATAACCATATTTTTTAATTCTGTAAACTAGTTGGTGAGAACGTGGCTGTGTGTTATGTTTGTATACCTAAAATATTTCTCTTTTTTTGAGAAAGCAAAAGAGAGAAAGACAGGTAGAGTGATATTATTTGTTGCCTAACATTTCAAAGCTATTGCATTTTCATTATCATCTTTGTCTAATATTTATATTTTTGATATTAAGAGTTATCCCTCTAATTAATGTTTGCTTACAATATCCTTTCACACCTTTAATGCATGACATTTCTGTTTTGCATTGTTTTCCTTGTATTGCTTGAAGATGGCATAAAGTTTATTGTGATTTTTCAGCCCAATGCAAGGGTGTAAGGTTTTAGTAAAACAAGATAATCCTGTCTACATTACTGTCATAATTGATTTATTTGATCTTATTCCTGTTACATTTGCTTATTTTTTTAGTTGTCTTGCTGGTTACCTAGTTTTCTGCCTCATAGTATGGCATATGTTTTCATTTTTCCCTTGTTATTTCTAAGGAAACCATCTACAGTTTTTGTAATTGAGAAGTAGGTTTGTAAACATTTTAATTGAATTACAACATACAATAAAGAGCACAAATCTTTTATATACAGTTTGATGAATTTTTACAAAGCATATATCTTAGTGCTGAATGTGTATCATTAATTCTGTTATTTTCGTTTGTTTGTTTATTTGTTTTGGGTAACAAGGCAACAAGTTACATCCTTCATTGTCAGCAATAGAAACCAACGCTGACCCAAAATGGAGATTTACTGGGAGATAATTGAGGAGTCAGAGAATCAGTGGAGAAGCTGGACAAATAGGCTTAAAATATGATAGGAACTATCAATCTTCGAAATGCTGCTGGAATGAACTCCAGCCATTTCCTTAGCCTATGTCTATCCACTTAATATTTAAAGTCCTAAGAGATGGAGTGTGATTGCCCAAGCCTAGGTATCAGGGAGATTTTAGAAAAGATCTGGTAGAAATAGCCTCCAGGCATCCCTTAAACTCCCATACAGAAAAGAAAGGGGCAGCCTTTTATATTTAAAACCCCAATAAGATTAAACAAAATGGCATGGGTGATTCTCCAACAGGAAATTGGAGTGCCGTCAGGAAGAGGAATGAACAGGAAGGGGACTGAATGCTAGTAAACATAAAAATGTAGGTGCCCAATATGAGATTTTAGTCTCCTGTCTTTCTTTTGCAAATCCAGGTAGACACTCTACACTCAGTTGGCCAGGCATTACTACCTTAGTTCTTTTCATTTCCCTTTCTTGGACTCTAGACACTGGTTGTGCTGCATCTGCTAGTGTACTGGAAAGAATGGAGATTTGTGGCTCTATAGAAGTTGCTTAAGCCCTTTGAGCCTCATTTTTATCCCCCATAAAATTGTAACATGCTTCAAGAGTTTTTGTGAGGATTATTCGTGGTAAGATAGTACTTGGCACAGTAGTCACCCAACAAAATGTTAGTATTGCTCCTCCTCTTCTTAGGGCAACCTTTTGGGTGATTTTCACATTCATGGAGGCTTATTCACAATCTCTTTTCACAGAAAACTCTGCCAAGGCCTTGTTCTTTGTGTCGGAAATGTTTTTGCATTCTTACACCCCCTATGCAGATTATTTACTTGGCATGCATCTGGCTGTCAGCTCTTCCAGCTAAAACTGTTCTCTGTTTCTAATGAAAATGACATGGCAGGTGCATCCTCTCCTTGTCACAGTGCTACTGCTCATTTGTTGTCCAGTCCAAATTTCAAATCTGTCTGCTAAATTTACTATGTGCATTCCTCACAATATCTCTTTAAGTGACCCATAGTCTTTCATAAAGTCAGATGATGTTGTCAGTGCCTTTGCCCTCTTTTCTCCTAAAATGTGCTCCAAATTAAGTTCAGTTTCTTCTTTCTGGAGCTTTATATCAAACTCTTTACTTCTAGAAACTGGAACTGTTAAAGATACGGCCTCTAATTTTCTAAACTCAATTACTCACCAGTCAGTGGCATGTATTCATTCTGTAGCTAGGCAATAGAGCAAGACATACAGACCTTGAGTATTAAGTGCTTATAGTGATAAATAGAATTTATTGTCCATTCATTGCCAGGGACACTGGGGCTATTACAGAAATGAGTAACATATGGTATCGTCTCTCCAATAGCCTATGGTATAGTGGGTATGAGAGACATGTGCAAACAGGTAAATTGACTACCAGTGTGATAAGTGAGAATACAGGTTCAAGTGAGATTGGTGAAGGAAGTTCAAGTGGAATCAGAAAATAACTGGAGGTTAACTGGACAACGAGTTAGGTGGAAGTTGACCTAGACTGAGGGAAGATTATGTGCAAAAGTACAATATTGAGAGAGAGCAGAGCATGGTTAGGGAATTGCAAGTCATTCCATGGGTCTTGGGTACAGGGATTTGAGGCATTGGGTGAGGGAGTTGATTTTGAGACTATGGGGCAGGAGTCAGTAAACTAAGGCCTGGGCCTGCAGGAGGGTCCCAGTTTTTGTAAGTAAAATTTTGTTGGAACACAGCCATACTCATTCGTTTACATATTGCCTAAGCTGCTTTCTTGCTGTGACAGCAGAGTTGGGTAGTTGCCACACAGACCATTTGGCCTTCAGAGCAGAAAATGTTTACTGGTTGGGCTTTTACAGAAAACATTAGTCAACCACTGCTAGAGGGATATGACACAGTCAGATCATGATGGTCATTCAACTTTATTCTGAGGAGCAATGGGAAGGCTGACGAAGGAGTTTAAGCAAGAGAGTGATGTGGCCATCAGATTTGTGTGTTAGGACAATCACTTTAGCTGCATATGCAGAATGCCATGAAGGAGGCAAGATCAAAGGCAGAGGCAAAAATTAGGACTTTATTGCAGTCATCCAGACAGGTGAAGACTGTGGCCAGAACTAGTGTATGTCCAGAACTGTGATAAAAGATACTTATGGCAGATAATAGCAAGTCAAATTTTCTTTTTCTTAGAGTTGTCCTCTGCGACCTCACTTCTTTTGTTCCTCTCTTCTGGGATCTTTCCCTTCCCTGTTCTCCTCCACACTTTTTTTCAGTGTGCTTGTTCTCTTTTCTTTAAACATTCTCTTTGACACTACACCCCTTGTCAACATCAGACAAGAAGAAATTTCAGGAATCCATGGATGCGAACTTCTATAGTTGCACCACTGCTCTTGTGGCTTAGCTGTCTCTTTCCAAATCTTCACCACTGACTTATTGTTATAGAAGCCCTCAAGATCATCCTCCTCCATTTCCTCATCTTAGCGGATTGATTCGAGCCACTGCAACAATTTCTGGAATCTCTCAATATTCTTCAGCTCACACCAAGCACCGTGTTGCTTCTATCTCAGGGTGCACCAGCACCTTAAAATTCAAACTTTGGAAGACGGAACAACCGTCTTAATTATTTCGACTTTTATATGATGAAACACGTTGAGAGAGGTTAAATGACTTGCCCAAAGTAATAGCAACTTAGTGGAAATCCAGGTTTCCTAAACCCTTACATCATGCTCTTGCTATTTCCCTACATCTAACAGTTCTAATCCCCTGTCTCCAGTTAGGGAACTAAAAGAGTAATCACCATTTCTGCCCTGAGACACTACACAACTTGATCACTAGAAGGAAGTTTGTAAATAGCCATGTATCTGTCCCAACTACTTGACTATACACAAACAGTTTTCTTAAGAAATTCTACCGAGTAGATCAATTGCTTCCTGATGCAGAGACCTAACTGGTAGTGTCAGAAACCATCCAGAACTCGATTATGAAATAAAAGTGAGGTTAATATCCAGGTTGCAAGTAGGAAAATTATGGGTGATATTCTAGCTTTGAAATGTAAAAGTGTTATGGGATTTTATACTTTTCATTTGGTTTTTATTTCCGATCCCTGTGCCTTTTAAATATTCACATTCTCTAGATGAATCACTCACCTCAAAAACTGATGGTCTCATAACCTTTTGTAACTCACAAAAATGTCACACATTTATTATCATCATTTCACAGTGACTTTGATATTTTACCTCTGTTCCAAGGGTTGCCCATGACACAGGGAAGCCAGATGCTGTCATGTTTATAGTGCTGAGTTTGAAGAAAGGTATGAGTGTTGCTGAAAGGCTTGACCCCCTCTAGTCAGCTCCACAAGAAAGGGCTGTGGAGGACAGCCACTAGTCCTGGAAAATATCAGGACTTCAGGACTGTCAAGGGCAGAGTAGCTGGGAGCAGGCACCTAATGCCTGGCTTGCCCTGGCCAGGGCAGCATCTGGTTGTGGTCTTCTAAAGTGGCACTGTTCAACATGGCAGCTATTTGTCACATGTGACTATTCAATTTAAACCACTTACAATTAAACAAAATTAAAATGTCATTCCTTAGTTGCATTATTTATATTTCAAGTCCTCAATAACCACATGTGGCTAGTAGCTACTATATTTGAAGTGGGCAAATATACAGCATTGCTCTCATGGCAGAAAGTTCTATTTGACAGCACGATTATGGAGAAAGGCAGAATAGAAGAATGAAATAAACAGCTGTGCAAAGAAGAAAATTGGTATTTGGACTGGTCATAGCACAATGGATGAACCAAAACATTATGACACAGCAGCTAGAAAGACACGTGAATGCTACACGTTTTAGCCTGTTAGAAGCTGGTTGGTTTGAACAAGTTACTTAAACTCTCTTCCTGATTTTCCTTTACTACAAAAGGTGGGTACTGATTTGTGTTATTTTCCTATAGCCTTGTTGTCAGGAATTAAATTAGATCTTGTATGCAAAGGGCTTAGCATGATGCCTGGCACATTGTGTGTGCTCAAAAAACAATAGTGATTGTTCTGAGGACGAGGCCATTTCATCAAATAGCTTCTGCAGACTGAGAACTACTAGTAAGTCTAGTAGCTTGAAATTGCGCCAGTAATGATAGAGGAAGCCCTGCCTCAGGCCCCTACTCATCTTGGAATTTTAAAAAGCGGGATGATTATCAAAGGAGGAGGTGAAAAGAAACTAACAGTTTGTGAATACAGTATCAGAAACTATTTCAGTCAGCTACAAGCAACAGAAAACCTAAACTAATCTGTGGCTTAAAATAGTAAAAAGTTTTATTTGTTGAGTGAATTATTCTTCTAGCTTTCTGTTCCACATCTCTATTGCATGATTTTCATTCTCACAGTTGAAATATGTCAGTTGTTCCTCCAGGCATCATGTCCATACCCTGGAATGATAAAATGGGCTTCACTTTTTTATTTAGAAAAGGCCACCTCCATACATCCCCCCTCTAATACCTCATTGACCAGAAGAACCCTGTGCCACCATAAGCTGCAAGAAAGGCAAGAAGGAGATATTTGTTTGAGAATAAACCACTTGAAATAACCAATATTTGAGCATTTTTAACCAACAAAGAGGCAAACTCAAATTCAGAGTTGGGCCCATTAGGGTCCTGAAGAAAACTGGGGTTCTAATGGAAAAAAAGAGGGGGGGGGGCATAGACACTGGGCAGGCAACTAACTGTGTCTGCCATGAGCTCCCTCCTTCGCTGGGCATGTGTGAGTCTCAGAACCCCCTAAAGGCAATTGTTACCTCATTTCTGAAAGAATGGACTAAAATTGTTCAGTGGAAACATGCAGAGCTGGGAGATAAAGCTAGACCTTTTGTCTCAAAATCCACGTGCATCCTACCATTTTTCTCAAGCAAAAGCAGAACTGAAAAAGCTCCCTTTTAAACAACACAAAATTCAAAGAAAACAAGAGTTTTCATCATAACAGAGTGTGTGTTGCATAACACTGTGTAAATCAGTCACAGATGCATGGCTGTTTTATCCGAGGCATCAGTCACAACTGGGATGAAACAGATTGCACGTAAGTGGAGGGGAAATACATTGGCTTGTTTTGTTAGAATTTAATTTAATTTCCATGTTTGCCTTCTTCCCTTGGGGGAAATGATTATTTGACTTGATGCTGAAAGGACTCAGCAAGATAAGCTTGTTTAAAGGCAATATTATAAGGAAGGTAGTATCAGGTTTTTGTTTTTGTTTGCTTTGCTTTTTTTTCTGGTTGAATTTTTCCCCCAAGGGAAGAAACTTGAATGTTAAAGGCAAAAAAGAAAAAAAAGCCACAAAATGAAAAATGCCTTGCCTAAATAGCAAAAACTACTCCCTCTATATAGATTACTGAATTCCATGGTACACTTCTCAAAAGACACGTTTTTCCAGCTTTGTGACTGTTATTATTTATTGACAATTTCCCGACATTTTCACTAAATCTCTTTTGAAATGCCATCCTGTATTCAGTTGCCTATTGAACATCCCTTGAATGTCTATAGACAGCTCTATCTCAACATATCTGAAACAGACATCATGATCTTTTTCCTAAATGAGACAAAATAAAGCAAAAACAAAACATTTTGCTTCTTTTCCAGTGTATTTCCTCTTAGTAAATGACACTGCCAATCACCCCATTGCTCAAACCCAAAGCCTGGAAATTATCCTTGACTCTTCCATTTCTTCATCCCCTTCATATCCATGCAATCACCAAAGGCTGTCAATACCAATTCCTAAACATTTCCAAAACTCATGCAATAAATTTACAGTGTATCAGGAAGATTTTCTTCACTATAAGCAAATATTTGTAAAGCTTAACTAACTAAAGAAAACCACACTCACAAGCTGAACCAATGATGGCATGGCTGGGAATGGTACCATTTGATTCCATCGCTGATGCTCTGCATCAAGTAGCATCTCCATAGAGACCTCTGGAGCAAGCTTACTCACAAATTCCTGGCTGACACCATACCACATTTCTGTTAAGAACCCAATTGCTATGAAGGAACTGAAAGTGGATGGTATAAGTGAAAGATTAAATGTACCCTCATTTCTTCAAAAGGAAACTTCCAGAGGACATTGTGTCTGTCTTGTCGCTACTATATCCCCAGAATCCAGCAGGTACCTGGCACATAGTAGGCTCTCAGTTGAATAAGGTGAGGAAGAATGCTCATTTTAATTCCTAATCCCTTGTTTATAATCATTTAAGTTTCTCGCAAAACATCCTTTCTCTTGCCAATATCTGGGACACTTTAGATTCAACCCAAAATAGAAGTAACTTGGATAATTCTAGACTTCCTGGCACCTGGACTCCAATTATTAGTTCACCTGTCTGCTATTATAATCTGGATAATATGTCTTAGTTCTCAAAATTGAAATATGCAATAGCGTGAAAACAGGCTTTGAAATCTCTGATTTGTCATTGACCAGTTTTGTAAGTTTTTGCAACTTACTTGACTCCCTTCTGTCTCAGTTATTTTATCTACAAAATGGGAAGATGCTTTGTGAGATTATTGAGATGCTTCAATGAGATAATCTGAGAGAAGCACTAAGCAGTGCTCCCAGCATAGAACTCTGTATGCCTCTGTACTGCCAAGTAGATGAATAGTATTGACATCCTTAAAAACTATCAGTCTTATCCAGGGAGCCTTTAATTATCTGAAAGTCACCCCCTCCCATCCACTAATCAACCACAAAACTCTTAACATTCAATTCATTCTTCTTTTCAGGTTGCATGGCCAGGCAATTTGGAAATACCTGCATGGGTGGGTTTTTGAAACTATAGTGTATTAGTCCGTTTTCACAGTGCTGATAAAGACATACCTGAGACTGGGAAATTTACAAAAGAAAGAGATTTAATGGACTTACAGTTTCACGTGGCTGGGGAAGGCTCACAATCATGGTGGAAGGTGAAAGGCATGTCTCACAAGGCAGCAGACAAAAGAAGCTTGTGCAGGGAGATTCCCATTTTTAAAACCATTGGATCTCATGACTCATTTACTATCAGGAGGACAGCACAGGAAAGACCCGCCCCTGTAATTTAATCACCTCCCACTGGGTTCCTCCCACAATGCCTGGGAATTGTGGGAGTCACAATACAAAATGACATTTGGGTGGGGACACAGCCAAACCATATCATTCTGCCCCTGGCCCCTCCTAAATCTTGTGTAATCACATTTCAAAACCAATCATGCCTTCTTAACAGTCACCCAAATTCTTAACTCATTTCAGCATTAACTCAAAAGTCCACAGTCTAGTGTCTCATCTGAGACAAGGCAAGTCCTTTCTGCCTGTGAGCCTATATAATCAAAATCAAGTAGTTACTTCCTAGATACAAGGGAGATACAGGTATTGGGTAAATACAGCCCTTCCAAATGGAAGAAATTGGCCAAAACAAAGGGGTTACAGGCCCCATGCAAGTCCAAAATCCAGTGGGGCCGTCAAATCTTAAAGCTCCAAAACGATCTCCTTTGACTCCATGTCTCACATCCAGATCATGCTGATGCAAAACGTGGGTTCCCATGGTCTTGGGCAGCTCCGTCCCTGTGGCTTTGCAGGGTACAGCCTCCCTCCTGGTTGCTTTCATGGTCTGGTGCTGAGTGTCTGGAGCTTTTGCAGGCACACGGTATAAGCTGTCAGTTAATCTATA
The DNA here is from genome assembly GCF_028858775.2 of Pan troglodytes. Taxonomy (NCBI): domain Eukaryota; kingdom Metazoa; phylum Chordata; class Mammalia; order Primates; family Hominidae; genus Pan; species Pan troglodytes. The sequence goes on along the minus strand of NC_072417.2, from coordinate 68,813,222 downwards.
ATTCTTTGATCTGGAGGACGGTGGCCCTCTTCTCACAGCTCCACTAGGCAGTGCCCCAGTAGAGACTCTGTGTGGAGCTTCCACCCCATATTTCCCTTCTGCATTGCCTTAGCAGAGGTTCTCCATGAGGATCTCACCTGTTCTGCAAACTTCTGCCTGGACTTCCAGGCATTTCCATACATCTTCTGAAATCTGGGAAGAGGTTCTCAAACTTCAATTCTTGACTTCTGTGAACTTGCAGGCTCAACACCACATAGAAGCTGCCAAAGTTTCAGGCTTGCACTCTCTGAAGCCATGGCCCAAGCTCTATATTGGCCTCTTTCAGCCACAGCTGAAGTGGCTGGGACACAGGGCACAAAGTCCCTAGCCTGCACACAGCACAGGAACCCTGGGCCCAGTCCATGAAACCACTTTTTCCTCCTAGGCCTCCAGGCCTGTGATGGGAGGGGCTGCTGTGAAGACCTCTGATATACCCTGGACACATTTTCCCCATTATCTTGGGGACTAACATTCAACTGCCAGTTACTTATGCAAATTTCTGCAGCTGGCTTGAATTTCTCCTCAGAAAATGGGATTTTCTTTTCTATCATGTTGTCAGGCTGCAAATTTCCTGAACTCTTATACTCTGCTTCCCTTATAAAACAGAATGCCTTTAACAGCACCCAAGTCACCTCTTGAATGGTTTGCTGCTTAGAAACTTCTTCCACCAGGTACCCTAAACCATCTCTCTCAAGTTCAAAGGTCCACAAATCTCTAGGGTGGGGCAAAATGCTGCCAGTCTCTTTGCTAAAATATAATAAGAGTCACCTTTGCTCCAGTTTCCAACAAGTTCCTCATTTCCATCTGAGACCACCTCAGCCTGGACTTTACTGTCCATATCGCTATCAGCATTTTGGGCAAAGCCATTCTTCAACAAGTCTCTAGGAAGTTCCAAAGGTTTCCATATTTTCCTGTCTTCTTCTGAGCCCTCCAAACTGTTCCAAGCTCTGCCTGTTACCCAGTTCCAAAGTCACTTTCACATTTTTGAGTATCTTTTCAGCAGCACCCCACTCTACTGGTACCAATTTACTGTTTTAGTCCATTTTCACACCGCTGATAAAGATATACCTGAGACTGGGCAGTTTACAATAGAAAGAGATTTAATGGACTTACAGTTTCACATAGCTGAGGAGGCCTCTCAATCATGGCAGAAGGTGAAAGGCATGTCTCATGTGGTGGCAGACAAAAGAAGAGAGCATATGCAAGGAGACTCCCATTTTTAAAACCATCAGATCTCATGAGACTCATTCACTATCACAAGAACAGTGCAAGAAAGACCCACCCCCATAATTGAACCACCTCCCACTACGTTCCTCCCATGACATGTGGGAATTGTGGGAGTTACAATTCAAGATGAGATTTGGGTGAGGAAACAGCCAAACCATATCATATGGTCACTAAAAGTACCCTGCTGTGAACATAATGAAAGTCATCACAAGCCTTTAGATTTGTTTACTACTATATCTCTATCACTGAAGACATTTATGCATTTCATCATTCACGTACCCACCAACCACCTTACTGTATACTAGCAGTGTTGAGGCCCCAGGGAAAGTAGTGAATAAGACAGATGGATGTCTGCTCTAAAATGAACAAGGTTTAAAACCATGATATGTGCAATGAAAAAATTAAAACAGGGATATGAAATGGTGAGTAACAAAGGGAGGAGAGAAGAAGGTTCTTTCCGAAAGGTAGTGAAGAAAAGTCTCTCCAACCAGATAGTAAAGAGCTGATCATAGAATAATCTTGTGGAGTCGAGTGTGCTATGCTGAGAGAATGGCAAGAGAAAAACTCTTAGAAAAAATCTTCCTGTATTTGCGAAACATAAAGCAGGCCAGAGTGGCTAATGTGCAAGAAAAGACGGATAGGACATAAGATCTGAGAGAGAGAAGAAAATGAGGCCAGATCATGCAGAGGGCCCTGGCGGCCAAGAGATTTTTGATAGTTTGGATTTATTTTGAATGCACTATCAAGCCACTGAATAGTTTAAAGTGACAAGATATGGTCAACAACTTAATATCACTCTGTCCGCCATGTGGAGAATGAGTTTAGTGAAAGTAGGAAGCGGGTAATAATGCAAGCAAGGAAACCACTTCAGAGGCCATTTCAGCAGGCTGGCTGGTGATGTAAAGTGAAGTGGGATGTTGGAGATGGAAAAAAATGTGAACAGGTTGAGAATATGTTTGAAGTAAGGTTGAAGGGACATGCTGGTAGATTGAATGTTAAGGGTTGAGGGAATCAAGACAATGAAGAATCAAGGACAATGTCTGTCTCTTTAGCTTGGAACACTGGATAGTACCATTTACAGAGGTACAGCTGAGGAAGGTTCAGACTGGAGCAGAGAGTGACAGGGAGTTCTGTTTTGACTGTATAAAACTTGACATAAATACTAGACATCCAAGTGGAGATACAAAGTCTGTAGGTGAAGATACAATTGCAGTCCTCCAAATTGAGATGACGATTGGAAATATCAATGTGGGAGTCATTGGATATAAAGTGGATAGAAGCCATGAAATGAAATGAGATCTTCTAGGAATTGAATAGAGAGAGGGGGAGAAAGAAGGTTCTGACATGCCCAGAGGCAGGTTGACATTCAGAGAGCACACAGAGAAGAAGTAGATTGCAAAAGACACTAAAGAAAGACAACCAGTGAAATAAGAGTTTGTGGGATCACAGAAGCCAAGGAAAGAGAGGCTTCTAAGAAGGAGGAAGAAATAAATCGAAATGAATGCTGATGAGACATTGAATAAGACAAAGACACAGAAGTGACCCCTGGTCTAGGCAACACGGAGGATTTTGACAATTCTGCATGAGTGGAGTCATGGGGACAAAAGTGGTGGATGGAAATAATGGGGGTGAAGTAGATAAGACCATTAATAGAGATAAATACCTCTTTAAGTAGTTTTGCTGTGAAGTGGAAGGGTGAAACTGGATATCAATTGAAGAGAAATGTACAGGAAAAAGATGTTTCTCTGCTGTTTTAAGATGGAAGGCACTCTCCCTTATGTCTGTTTACAGATTGCAAAGGGATACAGAGAGAGAAAAAATTGATGAGGCAGGATGTGGGGTATTTGGGAATTCTGTATCATCTTCCTATTTTTTTTTTGTAAATCTAAAACTATTCTAAAACAAAAGGTTTATTTTTAAAAAATGAGGCAGGAGAAAGAGAACATTTAGGAGCAAAATCCTTGAAAAAACCTGATCTTCAAATCCCAAATAGAGGAAGCCTGTCAGGAAATATTGTTCACTTATTAGTAAATAACTGAATGAATTTTATCACATTTTAGAGTTTATAGAACTTATACCCATTCACTCATTTGTATCATAACCTTAGGAGAAAGTTACTATGATGCTTATCTTCTAAGATGAGGAAACTGAGGTTCCAAAAAGTAAGACTCTGGTTGAGCACAACACTTTTCATTAGCTGGAGCAATTTGGAGGACAAAGGTTTTTGAACACTTCATTTCCTTGGGATGGGCTTCAACATGTTGGTCCTGTGAGGGTTTATCCGGTCAGGCATTCCACAAATGTTTATGTTGGGTCTCAGTTTCCTCTTCTGCAGGATGAAAAGATACAAAAATATATATATATTTAGGGATCCTTTGGATCTAGAATTCCCTCTCTTTAAAAATTTTATTGCATAGCTGCTTGTGATTAAAAGTGAGAATGGTTAGGAGTGTTTCCCAGGAAGAAAAACGTTAAGCAGTAGAGAGGGAGGTCTGAGAGCTCATCACGCCATGCCCACTGCACGCTGCTTGGAGGGACTGTTTACAGCAACATGCACTGTGTTGGAATCTTCCATGTTGTTCCATGAGGAGGTGTTGACAGCATCATCTTTGCTCTTCTGCATATGTTCAGTGATTGTGAATAGATGCATTAATGCTGAGTCAGCATTCTTTGCTGAGTCCCTAAAGCTGAGAAACTAATGCTGAGTCCCTCCTCCCCGGGGAATGACATGAGGAATCAAAAAAAACTCTGTCTACAAATGACAGGTCATTCTTGAGAGCCACTCACAAAATCTCTTAGTTATCCAATTACATTTTTTCAGCTCCTTATTCAGTTTCTGGTCCTACAGTGAGCCTGGAAATCTGAGAAATTTGGAAGCATTGCCTGCCAGATGACTATTATATTTCTGAAATATTTTAGATTGATAACCCTAAGGTGGCAAAATTCCTTTATTAATTCAAGTCAATTTAGTAAGCATGTATTAACAGCCTGCTAACATCCTAGGCTTCATGTAGTGAAGAAATTGGGAATAGAAAGACGTATGAGATATAATCCTTTAACTTGAAAAACTCAGCCTATCAGGACAATTTGAAAGTTCATTGTTGTATGTAGGAATCATAGCAATATCAAGCCTAATGGTCTCAGCCAAGGTACCATGATGCTATTTCCCATGTTCCTCTTCCTTTTATTTGCAGCCTCCTCAAGATCTGCCCTGAGCCAAGTCAAGTTTGGCCAATGGAGAGCACAGCAAGAGATCAGTTGTTGAGTGGAATGTGGTGTCAAGATATTTATTCCCATGTCTCCCGCCGTGCAGGGTCATTGTTGGCTGGCTGCATCCTTCAGTTTCATCCTTCAGGTGGTCCTTTCCTCACAGCTCTCTGCCTCAGGTCTTGGTGACCACTCCCTCCCCTACACCTTCAGCCTAGAGTTGAGTGGCATCTTGCTGTTACTAGCCCCCAGGGTACTCTGTCATTCATTTCTTATCAATGACATGATATTGTTGCCTATGGCTTTATAAGCAGTTCCTTTATTCAACTCCTAATTATATAACTAATTGTGCCCTGTGTTTCTCATGGGGATCATGACTCATCTGCACCCACTTCATTTGAGTTTGCTACTAACCCAATTCTTCTTTAGTAAATGCTGAGGCTCCTTAAGAATGAACCCCTTGAGGTAGGGCCAGAAATCCAGAGGTTTAAATTCCAGTTCCGGCTTTTGCTGCCTTCTGGGGCAAGAAGTTGGCCAAGTTAATTAACTTATTTAAACCTTAGTTTCCTCATCTGTAAAATGGAGGTTAAAAAATATCTATCTTATGGGTTTCTTGTAAATATTAAATAGATAATGTACTGTAGCATCTTGTAGTTCCTGGAACAATAGTTTCTGTACATACACTAATCTTATTCACCTTTGGAGTTTTAAAGAGAGGTTTATGAGGTCTCTACATAGAATTTCTGATGGAAGGTATGAGGCAGCTCCAAAACTTCTCCTACAGAGAGCCTTTTTTGATATTGAAACTGGAGTTGACCTCTCCTTATCCCTAAATCCCTGGGCTCTTTGTTTAAATTCCTTTCATGGCATGGTTTATATTTTGCCTTATATTTCAAATATTTGTTCCCATCTTATTCCAATTGTAAATTTTATTTTTCTTGGAAGTGCTTTCTTTTTATAACAATTTTGTTTGTTATACATAAATATATAGATAGATACAGATATAAATAGGTTATATAGCTATTTTATGTTTATATAGCATATATGTGTGTATATATATATATATATCTTTATGACATTTTGTTGTTTGAAAGAAAAAAAGAGATTCTTTCTTCTTAGTTGTTAAAAAATTATTTCCAACACTTCTAGGCCCTTTTCACCAAAGACCATTACACATTCTATGGATGCAACAAGATATCACATGTACCCCCATAAATATGTAAAATACTATGTATCAATTTTAAGAAAAGCAGATTCAGTTTCCTTTTCAATCTGGAGTTCACTGAAAGTTCCATATTATATCTACAGATTATGTTGCAATGTAATTGAACATCCATCTCCCCACCTACATAATTTCTCACTCAATATCTGCCCTTATCCCAGAGTAAGCCTACATCCCCAGATCTTCAGAGGGTGAGGCTCAAGACTTGAGAGCAATGCCTGCAAACCTCCTCCCACAATTTTATTTATTATTCCTTGGCCTCTCTCTGCCACTTCTCCCAGGTCCCTGCAGCTTCCACAGGTCTATCCCACACCATACTCAGATCTGAAATTCTGTCCTCTGTCTTTTCCATAAGAAATGCATTCATAAGAAAGGCATGTTATTCAACCACTTTATGCAAAATATGGGAATGTCACAGGACAGTGGATCTCATTGCATGCCCATCAATCTTTGCCAACTTTTTGGCTCTCTTTCCTGCTCTGCTACTTCCCATGATGGGGTTCTTTGGAAGATGTGTTCTAAGTTCCCTCTCCTGACCTCACTCCACTGCTTCTCTCACAAGGAACAGACTCACCAGGTCGGCTCACCTCCCCCGTACTGGAATACAAGTTAATCACACGCTTTCCACCTTCTTACAAGGTCATCATCCTTTAAATAAGTCCTTTCGGAGTTCTCTCCTCATAGAAGCCTCTCTCTTTCCTTGTCTCCTAATGCTCTTTTTGAAGCTGAAATGCTTATATGAAGTTTTGTATGCGTGTAACCCTTATTTTCGTTTTGTGCTTCTTCTTTCTTCTTGGATAGTTGTATCAGCTTTCTATTCTCCTGCCTAAAGATTTTAACCTTGTCTTTATAGATGGTACCTGCCATGTTTTTGGCCATCCCAGCCAGGGTGTGCAGGTGGTTCCAGTCTATGAATATCTCACTCCTGAGCACTGTTGCTACTGTTGCTGTTGCTTCTTCTCTGTGGTGACTGAAGCTATGCTACCCCTTTCTCTCCAGATCTGCCTCTGCACAGATTGCTGCATCAGAGGCTTTTCACCACCATTCTTCATGCTTTCTATGATTGATCACAGAGTGAAGCACATTTATTTCTCATATAACCCAACCCATGGAAACAGAATGGATTAGCATTCCTGACTTACAAATGAGGGAAAAATGTGTGACTTATATCAGTAAATTTATAACAGATGAAGGGCTCAGAAAACCCAGGTCTCTCCTCCTGTCTTATTTCCTTTGCCTGCCTTCTCCCTGCTTTTCCTCTTTCTTCCTTCAAATAAATTTTCAGTTGACTTAACTCTGAGCTAGGCACTAAGGATAAAATGGCAAGCTACATAGGCATGGACTCTACCCTCAAATGATACATTATTACAAAGAGAGGTCCTTTGAAGAAAAGCAATGTGCTTTGAGAAAGGTTGACAAGGAGTTCTAATTTTGGCAAAGAAATCTCCCGAGTTGTGGCCTAAAACAGAGTTCCCTCAGCTTAGAGGTAGTGACATTTAAGGCAAAATAGTTTTCTGTTGTTGCTGACTATCCTATAGGACTGGGAGATATTTAGCAGTATCACTGTGCTCTACTCACTAGATGACACTAACACCACCAACCTATTGTGACAACCAAAAATGTCTCCAGACATTTGCAAGTATTCTCCGGGGAACAATCCAGTTCACACACACACACACACACACACACACACGAGAACAGCTGACCTAAAGTATGCATAAGTTCACAGCCATGGGTGTGTGTTGGGACAGGGGAGTGTCACATAGAGGAAGCTGCAGTACGTGCGAAGGCCCTGAGGCGAGAGGGGACACAGGAGGTTCCAAAGATAGAAAGAATCTAGGTTGCTGAGGGCTCAGAGCAAGAGGGAAGGGGGCAATATGAGGCTAAGAGTAAGTGAGGAAGAGCTTCCTTCCTGGGTTCTTTCTTACTTGTGATACAAAGTGAGAAAGTGATACCAGTGTATCACTCACGGAGCAAATGTAATTGTTGTATTAAAACATACGGTATTAGATAAAGTCTACATAGAAACTTATACTTTGAATTTTTATTTTATTTGGCTAAAAAGTAGCCGCTTTAAGTTCATATATTTTCTATTCCCAAAGAATTTCTATGGAGAATTTTGTAAGTACTCCACATGCCATCTTGAGATTTCATTTTGTGACTTGATCACTTTTGTAATTACAAGTGTAATAAAGGGTCATTGTAGGGAATTTGGAAAACACAGAATGACAGTCCCTCTAATTTTGTATATTTTTGCATTCTCCTGTTTTACCAATTCTTTACATGTGAAGTATTGAAATTATTTTTTTAAATGAACATTTTGTCCCCATGAGATCCTGAGTCTTCTAAGGCTAGGAGTTGATTCTATGCACATTTATATCCCCGGTGCCTAGTATAATGGATGGTACCTCAGAGGAGCTCAACAAAGGATTTTTGAGGTGACTACATGGCTAGAGGAACAAAATGGATGTGATAGGTAGAATCATAAGGAAAAAATATCTGGGGTTCATGAATGGGCTTAGTTCTATGGGGATACTAAATATTATGCAGAAATATTGAGAATAAATGAGAAATGCCCAAAAGGAAGTCCAGTTTTATAAAGTAGAATCAGTCCTAGGGAATGCAGAAGAAGATAGAAAGTGCTATGACTTGTAGGGTCTCTTACATGCCCTGGGCCTCGTTGGCTGCAAAAAGTATGGAGACATCTAAAAGTACAGCAGTCACAGCTGGGCTTCCTAGTCAACATAACAACATAAACAATCCTGACATTTAAAATGTTAACTCTAAAGATAATTTGAGTTGAAGAGGAAGATTTGGGGGACAAAGAGGCCATTCAGAAGACTGAACAACATAGGAGAGAGGAAGAGAAATCAAAATGAGAAGAGGATAGAAAATATGAAAAGGAGAAAAGAAAAAATAGATTTGAGAGGTACTTAGGAGATAACTATTTGAATGTAAAGAATGAGAAAGAAGAAATGGATGAAAAAGATTACAGAACTCCAAGCTTAGACAAGCGCATGTATTGTTTTTATCACTGTATTAGCCAATATAGGGAATACAGTACAAGATGTGGGTTTGGGATATTGGGTGAGTGTGGGATGGAGGAACTCATTATTCTCACTTCAGCATATTGAATTTGTGGCGATTGAGAAATATTCAATTAAAGATGTTGGAAATATACACGTGAAATTAAAAGGGAGATGGAAGCTAAAGGAAGGTGTTTTTCTGTGTTCACGTAGTTCTTTAAGCATAATTCCATTTATGTCTCTGCCTTTATCCCTCTGTTTGTATCTGTTTCCACACTGAACTTTGAGGTCCTTAAGTCAGATACCCTGTCCTGTTCATTATCTCTCCGTTGCCTATCACACAAAAGTTGATCGATGAATGTTGAACTTATAAATGGTCGTTGAACTTTGGGAATCATGGGATGGAAATTAGTATTTGTTAAACCCATGGAAGGAGTGAGCCTGTTCCTAATGGCTGAGTAGAAAGCTAGGACGGAACCTACTGGAATGTTGACGTCTAAGGAAGAAGAAGGGAAGCCCACATAAAAAAGGGTGGGAACCAGAGATAGGAGGAGACCCAGAAGGAAAAGGAAAAGTTCTCCAAAATTCAAAGGAAGAGGATTTTTCAAAGAAGTCATGATATTGTTAGTACATTAGAGATCAAAGAGGATGAGGATGTAGGGCACTCATTGATTTTGGCATTTGGAAATTAGGAAGTCATTGGTGACTTGAGCAAGAGACTTTATTGTAAACATAGATTTTAGCCAATTCAAAAATATACAGATAAGGAAATACATATAACAAAAGCATACTAATCTTTCAGACATTTAAGGATGATAGGAAAGAATAAAAGCAATAGCTCTAAAAATAAATTATCCTAACAGAAGCTCTAAAAACAAACATTTTCACAGGTTGAGAGTAAGGAGCGAAACTGAAAAGCTGAAGACACAGGCAGGGAAGTCTAGAAAACAGTTGTAGGTTTCTATACTATTAGGATTTATAGAAAGCATGTCACATTCCTATTCATATCTACTATCCATTTAATATTTTTCTAGAAACCTTATTTTGGTATTTTGTTGGTTCATACCCACCTCAATATTTGAGCTGCTATATCACAATATCCAGGGTCACTGAGATGTCTTTTAGTGTCATCTTGTTGGAGAAAGTTACAGACTTTCATGAGACTCACTGCTAATGAAAACATTTCTCAGTCTTTCCTCACCACTTTTCTTGTTTCCTGCAGCAGTAAGAGACTCCAAGGATAAGCTGCCAACATAATCATCAGTTTGTGGAGCCCACTTTCACTGTGATCACAAATAGCAGTCCATGTTATTACTTACATCACCCAGCAAAAGAGCATGTCCATTGGGTTTTGATATTATTATTAATTGCAGTGGTTTGTGAGTACCATTAGGAATAATTTTCATTACACAAGCATCAAGACTGACTTCAAATTAGACTCTGTTCCATATTAAACCTTATGTTTCACCATGTGTCTGTAAGTTTATTCCACAACACTTTGAAAGAACTGACTAATTATAGACGATTTTTGTACATTGCTAAACTCTCTCAGCACGTCTTAAATCTGGTTTTGAAGATAATCAGCCAGCTTGAAACAAAATGATATCTGAGTGTTTCTTTAATAATGCACCGAATAACATCAAAAGTTTACCTCATTAATGCTAGCATGATAACTATTTTTATTAACAGCTTTTAGCTCTCCTTTTGTGGTCCAGGATAAGTTAATAAGGTAAGGTCAAAACATTCTTTGGGAGTTGACCTAATTGGAAATCTTTCCCATTTCTCTCTCTTCTGGGTAATAGAGTTGTTTTCCACCAATATTTTATTTTGTTGGCTCAAAAGTAAACAACATTAAGCTTCTTACCATTTTAATCTGTTCCAGATATTAGGTCCTGTTTGAAACTAAGAGACCATTTCTTCAACTCAATAAGGTTTAGTTCATTCAATTTGAGTTTGGAAAAAGATAATGTGTGCACTCTCTTATTTTCAATATTTAGTGAATACACCCATTGCTTAATTTTTAAATTCTGAAGTGGAGCATACATTCTTCTGGAATAAAAAGTACAAATTGGTTTCATGAGAACTTTTAGCCTATTTGAGGTGACAGGACTGGGATTTCCATGACTAGCCTGTGTTATGATCTTCCTCTTTAATTTTAAATAGTTAACACAATCTAGAACCTTCCCCTCACCTACAAATACCACATAGGCTAGTGCAGCACAAATGTATTAGAAATTAAATTTTTGGACCCACAGGTTATAGCTAGCTCTTGGTGAGCCGAAAATCAAGACATCCACTAAACCATAATCGAATCAACCTACATACTTGGTCAAATATCAGGATAATCAGACCTGTTGTTGCTGCACAAAAGGCTGCTGTTAAATGTCAATCTTTCTATCACCAACAGGAAAGTCTACTTCCATAGTGTTTACAAGTCCCACTTTGGAAAATCTGGTCCTAATCCCAGACTAACTTCCTCTGTGATAATTGCTAACATAACAGTACAACACAGCAACCTTGTTAATGGAACTCTTATTTTAGAAATCCATCAGATACCCAGCTGCCTCCCTAAAAAGGGCTTCAATTTATGCAGATGCCAAAGGTTGTGTTTCTTGAGACCCAAATTAACCCAAATGGCTTCCTTCTCCCAGTGATGTGACTGATCTGAACCACAAACTCAGCATACTCTGAGCCCAAACTCCTCACTCCCCAGTATGTGATGTACCTGAAAACCATTGAAATACTTTGTGTGATATAACCACTATAGAGAAACTGGATTTGGGATATAGAGAATTTAGTATGGGATGAGCCAAGGCAAGGTTAAACAAGTCAAGCAGAGGGATCTTTGCCTCTCAATATTGGAATCCACGGTTTGCAGTAAATATAAAGAGGGAATGTGCTTCCTTTAGCACACTGTCCAAATCTCTTTCAGAGCATTAACTGGAGGGAAGGCAAGAGGAAATTTTTTTTTTTTTTTTTTTTAAGACGGAGTCTCCCACTCTCGCCCAGGCTGGAGTGCAGTGGTGCGATCTCGGCTCACTGCAAGCTCCGCCTCCTGGGTTCACACCATTCTCCTGCCTCAGCCTCCCAAGTAGCTGGGACTACAGGCACCCGCCACCAAGCCCGGCTAACTTTTTGTATTTTTAGTAGAGACGGGGTTTCACCGTGTTAGCCAGGATGGTCTCAATCTCCTGACCTCGTGATCTGCCCGCCTCAGCCTTCCAAAGTGCTGGAATTACAGGCGTGAGCCACCGCGTCTGGCCAGGCAAGAGGAAATTTTTCAATCCCTTGTCTAGTCGGCTCATTAGACCATACATTTATTTCTTTAATTTTTTTACTTTTAGAAACAGGATCCTGCTCTGTTGTCCGGGCTGTAGTGCAGTGGTGCAATCATAGCCCACTGTAGACCTTAATCTCCTGAGATCAAGTGATTCTTTCACCTCAGCCTCCTGAGTAGCTAGGACTACGGGAGTGTGCCACCACACCCACTAATTTTTTTTGGATAATTTTTTTAGAGTCTCACTATGTTGCCCAGGCTGGCCTCAAACTTTTGGCCTGAAGCCATCCTGCCTCGGCCTCCTGAGTAGCTGGAACTGCAGGCACAAGCCACCGCTCCTGGCTAGATATTCTTTACATAGTTTATCTACTCTTAAAACAAGTAATTTAAAACAACAGAAATGTGAAAATTCATATATTAATGAAGAAAAATAGTCATGATACATCATTTAGTGAAAAACAGAGTTAAAGACTAATAAAAGGTAGGGTATTTTCAAATTTTGAGTAAAAACATTACTTGTATTCATCTATTTGTATATACTAAGTCACTGGATACCTCCCACTGTGGGACTGGAGGAGGAAGACATAAGACCATTAATTTGATTGTAGAGCCTTTCATGCTTTTGAGTTGTTAAAACATGTACATTTTACTTTTATAATTCAAATAACCAAAAAATTTTTAAAGTAAATCCCCCCAGATATATACATGAGTATGTCTTCTTTAACGGACAGAGGAAGAAGAAACTATACATGTGTGTCAATTTTAGTTTAAATAATTAGGTTATATATATATATATATGCATATTTATATTGAAGACCATATGGAAATGGAAACTGTTATTCAAATACTTCAATGACTTGTGTGGCAGGTTAAAAACTACAAGGATTTGGAGAAATTGCAGGCAAAAATTTACACATTGTCTGATGACAGAAGTGCAAAGGGCAGAATAATTACTGAAAGAAAGAACATCTTGGAAGTATATTTCTTTGATTTTTTCCCCTTGGGGTCTATGCCGTGAAAGGAAAACTCTATGTCTGGAAATCCTGGGGGTATAACACAGAGAAACTTCCAAGTCAAGAATTATTTTATTTTGGGGAGAGCTGTCTTGCAGAGACACAGCCTACGAAGTTGAGATTCATCTAGAAAGACTCTTGTTTGTCTTTGATAGCTGAGGATGAAGGGAGAGCATAAGAGAGATTTCTCACGTAAGAGGCAGGAAAGGGTAGTGGAGCGGGTGGTAGATAGCATGGAATAGGAAGTTGAAATGCAGAGGATGATGAAACTATCCCTGCAGCAACCGGAGCCGAGCTGAGTAATGAGTGCAGGCGCATCCTTACTCAACAGGAGAGTTATAGCCTGATATTTTCACACACTGTAGTAAAGTCAGCTCTGACCATCTGGCCCAAGAAACAATGGGGAGGAGCCACAAAAGGGGTAGGGTGATGTTCCCAGAGGCCTTGTCTTTGAAGAATAAACCCTTAATGGGAAGAGTGACAGCAAAGGCAGGAAATTACTCAAATAGCAGCAAGAACAATTAAAGAAATGTAGCTTTATGGGGCTTCCTGGAATTTCAGGTGTTCCTAGTATTGGTTTTCCTAACAATTAACAGTCTTGCACATACTACTGCCCAAGCATAGTATCTACACTCACCTCAGTGTCCATTTTGACTGGAAATTATGCACCCTGGGATATTGGCAGGACTTTACAAAGGGAGGTTCTGAATGAGAACATGTATATCTAACATTCTTCCACATTCCTGCATTTCAAAGTAGGACAAGTATCAGAAAGTTGCAGCATTTGAAAGTGTCTCATTTCTAATACTACCCCAGTGTATCAAGTCATAAAAAGTCACTTGGCCTTGTTTTTTAACTGTGAAAGAAAAAAAGTTTATTGACATAAGTCCAAGAGATCTGGGGGGCAGTCATGATTATTACAAGGCATTTGAAGGAGAAATGAGAGGCCAATTCTGTTCCATCCCAAGCATTTCTAGGCATAGTAACAAGGTGTGTTAGTTCATTATCACACTACTGTGAAGAAATACCTGAGACTGGGTAAGTTATAAAGAAAAGAGATGTGATGGACTCACAGTTCTGCATGGCTGGGGAGGCCTCAGGAAACTTAGAATCATGGCAGAAGGCACCTCTTCACAGGACAGCAGGAGAGAGAAGTGCCTTCTGCCATGAACGTAAGTTTCCTGAGGCCTCCCCAACCATTCAGAACTGTGAGCCAATTAAACCTCTTTTTCTTATAAATTACCCAGTCTCAGGACTTTATTCATAGCAGTGTGAGAACAAACTAAGATGGTAAATTGGTACCACAAAGAGTGGGGTGCTGCTATAAAGTTACCTGAAAATGAGGAAGTGACTTTGGAATTGGGTAACAGGCAGAGGCTGTTTTTAAAAACAGTTTGGAGGGCTCAGAAGAAGACAGGAAGATGTGGAAAAGTTTGGAACTTCCTAGAGACTTGTTGAATGGTCTCGACCAAAATGCTGACAGTGTTATGAACAATGAAGTCCAAGCTGAGGTGGTCTCAGATGGAAATGAGGAACTTCTTGGGAACTGGAGCAAAGGCGAGTCTTTCTATGCTTTAGCAAAGGACTGGTGGCATTTTGCCCCTGCCCTAGAGATCTGTGAAACTTTGAACTTGAGAGAGATGGTTTATAATATCTGGCGGAAGAAATTTCTAAGCAGCAAAGCATTCAAGAGGAAGGAGAGCATAAAAGTTTAGAAAATTTGCAGCCTGATGATGCAATAGAGAAGACAAATTGAGAAATTTAAGCCAGCTGCAGAAATTTGCATAAGTAATGAGGAGCTGAATGTTAGTCACCAAGACAATGGGGAAAATGTTTCCAGGGCATGTCAGAGACCTTCACAGCAGCCCCTCCCATCACAGTCTCAGAGGCCTAGAAGGGAAAAATGGTTTAGTGGGCCTGGCCCAGGGCACCCCTGCTCTGTGCAGCCTCAGAACATGGCACCCTGTGTCCCAGCTGCTTCAGTTCCAGCTGTGGCTAAAAGGGGCTCAGGTACAGCTTAGGCTGTTGCTTCAGAGGGTGCAAGTCTCTAGCCTTGGCAGCTTCCACGTGGTGTTTGTCCTGAGGGTACGCAGAAGACAAGAATTGAGGTTTGGGAACCTCCACCTAGATTTCAAAGGATGTATGGAAACACCTGGATGTCTAGGCAGAAGCCTGCTGCAGGGGCAGAGCCCTCAGGGAGAATCTCTGCTAGGGCAGTGTGGAAGGAAAGTGTTGGGGTTGGAGCCCACAAACAGAGTTCCCACTGGGGCACTGCCTGGCAGAGCTATGAGAAGAGGGCCATTGTCCTCCAGACCCCAGAATGGTAGATCCACCAACAGCTTGCACTGTGTGCCTGGAAAAGCTGCAGACACTCAATGCCAGCTGTGAAAGCAGCCAGGAAGGGGGCTGTACCCTACAAAGCCACAGAGGCAGAGCTGCCCAAGGCTGTGGGAGCCCACCTCTTGCATCAGCATGACCTAGATGTGAGATATGGAATCAAATAAGATGATTTTGGAACTTTAAGTTTTAATGACTGCCCTATTGGATTTTGCACTTGCATGGGACTTGTGGCCCCTTTGTTTTGGCCATTTTCTCCCATTTAGAATGTCTGTATTTACCCAATGCCTGTACCCCCATTTATCTAGGAAATAGCTAAATTGCTTTTGATTTTATAGGCTCATAGTTGGAAAGGACTTGCCTTGTCTCAGATTAGATTCTAGACTTGGACTTTTGGGTTAGTGCTGGAATGAGTTAAGACTTTGGGGGACTGTTGGGAGGGCATGTTTGTGTTTTGAAATGTGAGGACATGAGGTTTAGGAGGGGCCAGTGGTGGAATGATAGGGTTTGACTCTGTGTCTCCACCAAACTCTCAACTTGAATTATAAAAATCCTTATGTGTCAAGGGCGGGATCAGGTGGAGATAATTGAATCATGATATTAGATCATGGAGGCCATTCCCCCATGCCTTCTCATGATAGCGAGTGAGTTCTTATGAGATCTGATGGTTTTATAAGGGGCTTTCTCCTCTTTGCTCTGTAATTCTCTCTCATGACAGTCTGTGAAGAGGTGCCTTCTGCCATGATTGTAAGTTTCCTGAGGCCTCCACAACCATGTGGAACTCCAAGTCAATTAAACCTCTTTTTTAAAAATAAATTACCCAGTCCTGGTTATTTCTTCATAGAAGCATGAAAACATGAGAATGAATACAGTAAATGATTCAATTATCTCCACCTGGTCCCACTCTTGACATGTGGGGATTATTACAATTCAAGGTGAGATGTGGGTGGGGACACAGAGCCAAACCGTATCACAAGGATAAGGGCTATATCTCCATTAATCTCTTCATGTAATAATTTATGAAGAGTGTAATGTTTAAAGAGTTACAGAAGTATGAACATCATAGACGTCTGTTGCCAATGCTCTCCAGGTACCATCAATCAAAGAATTTGAAGTTGAAATACATTAGAAAGAAGAAACTAGACCAGGTCATTTTATAATTTAGTGAATCAGGAGCAGCATCTGTTTTCTATCCTGATTCATTTCTTCTAAGATCTCCTTCCTCACAATCCATTTTCTCACACAAGTCATTTGCTTTAACTTTTATTTTATTTTTCTACAAATGGGCATCAGCTCTGAGCCCCACCCCTTTCCCCACAGCTCTTGGCAGCACCTCACCACAGAAGTGGAGCAAGGACCAAGGCTATAACTGACACCCCTCACATAGGTCTGGCTCATATCAGGGCAATGGGAATGATCTGTTATGAACAGGGACAAAACAAAGTCAGATAACAAGAAAACAAATCAACAAGCCAGTGATTCTTTCCCCAAATGAATTCCTGAACTAAGTTTTCCATCCCTTGACACTTCACTGGCCATGGAACAGAAAGGCTGATATTTTCTTCATTTGTATCCTACAGAGGGAACTAAGACCAGAACCTTGGTCTAGGTGGGCAGAGTCTGTGGTAAAGATCACCCTCTTCTCTGCAGAAGGAGGGTGATCTTTGATGGGCCCCTGACCATTGCCCCGCATTCAATAGATGACTCTACTTTTGTAAACATTGATCATATTCCCATAAGCCAGCTTTGGGGACTGTCAGAAGTCTTGTGGTAACACTGGAATTTATCTTCCATAAAAATTGGAGGAAGCAAGTCTTCCAAGACAGTCTGAAGATCTCATCAGATCTGGAAACTCAGTTGGCCCCCAAACAACCTAAATCCAGAGTTTATCTGGGCTTGGCACCCAAATATATTCAGAAGCTTGAATTCAGAAAGACCTTTTTTCCCCTTGTAGTATTGCCTTTAGTAAATATTCATTTTTTAACCTCCAGACCTGCTTCTGAGTTTCTAAAAGGAAGATTCCCCCAAAACACACACACACACACACACACACACAAAGACACACACACACACACACACAGAGACACACTGGAGAGAGGAGGAGGTCAGCATTTTCTGGGGCCAGTGGGTTGTGTCAGTAAGAGAGGGGCCACTGGGGTGGGAGCCAGAGACTGCAGCAGCTGGGAAGAAGACAAGGTGGAATCTGCAATCCATAGTCCTGGGGTCAAATCTGCTTCCCTATCTCTGCTTGGAAATTCTGTCAAAGCCACTCTCATTATAAGCCTGTTCATTCATCGAAGAGGATAACATTTATTACGTGGGGATAAAGCCTGAAGTTTTATGGCAATGCTAAAACAAAAGGGATCAGAAATTAAGGAACTGGTAAGGCTGTTTGAGTCCAGCATTATTATTTTTGCAGCTAGAACTCTGAGGTGCGGAGAGGGAAGGTGCCTACCCAAAAGCTCACAAAAAGGAAAGTAAGGATCAGATCACAGGTTATCTGATTCTCTCCAGGTTCCATGCCCTCCCTCTCCTTAACGCCTGCCCCAGGGAGTCTACCCAGTGATTTCTGCCTCCATGTCTCACTCTTGAAGTCTGTCCAGCTTCTCAGTGGAGAGATGAGTTGTTAGCAACTTATCTGAGCTCAGTGCTCAGACTCATGAACACCAGAGGAATGAACTCTTCCCTCTCAGTTATAAAGGACCACTGGACTCTGATCAAGAAGGTGAGATTCTAGATTAAGTGGTCTTGTGCCAGCCTCTGCCAAAGTGCAGCTCTGAGAGGATCAAAAGTAAGAGAGAAGAGGAGGGAGGGGAGAAAGAAAAGAAAGGAGGAGGGAGAAAAGTGTGTGGGAGGAACTAATGGTAGGAAGGGGAGAGGGAGGATGAATAAGAGGTGGTAAGAAGACAGAACATAAAGGAGAAAAAAACAAAGGAAAGGAAGGAAAGAGAAGGGAAGTTACTAAATAAGAAGCAGGATTGAGCATTATCTTTTTGTTGTTGGTTCAGAAACTCCAAATCTGAGCATCACATAAAGTCTGCTGTGTGCTCCAAGGAGCAAAAATAGACTCTGGGTGAAATGCATTCTGGGATCCCATTTGCATCCTGAGCAATCAGGAGTCCTTGCCATTTGCATGCTGAGAAGAGGGTGGACAGGGACCCTCATTTCCTGACCTTTGACGGATTTCACTCTGGACACTGCATAATTTCGCTAAGGGTGCTTCCCAGTCCTATTCCAAACCCATCTGAGTTTGGGCTCAGAGCAAATGTTGCAGGCATGAATTTTCTTTGGTGACTTTCCATCTAGAAACTCTACCGAGAACCCTCTAAGCCCCTTAAATGGACATACATGTTAATATCCTTTGTCCAGCCAGGAGCTGACTCCAGCTTTTCTTTGCTAAAGTCTGTGGGTGCCTTTGAACTCCAAATAGCTCCAGATCTTGTGTGAATGCTGTGAGTGGCAGCATTCAACCAGAAATGCCTGGGGCTGCAGGAACAAAAACAGCTGCAGGGACTAAGTAGCTGCTACTTTCCCTGACTCTTAACATGGTTTGCTCTGTCTCTTGAATACACAGTGCTAGTAGGACAGAGATGCCAGTTTGAGACCCTGACCACTTCTGGAGTCTGTTAAATCTGTGAAAACTGGCCAGGCTCCTGGGCAGGGCCAACCGTGGATCTATTTGCTTGAGAGCTGGAGAAGACCCCTGGGAAAGGACTGAGGGAGGCAGACAGATGAGCTTACCAGAAACAAAGTCCCAGTGTCCAAAGGGGTCTGGGGTTTGTGAGTACAGCTTTGTATCTGTAATTTGGATGTCTTCCCTGTTAAGAGGGATTCTATGAGTAGTAAAACAAAACAAAAGTGAAAGAACTGTTTATACTGAAAACCCTGCTTTGGTAAGCCTTCAACAAACTGTAAAGCACAGGGGAGGGAGGCATTCTCCCCTTGGTGAGAACACAGATGGGCTGGTGTATAAGGCCTGAAATTCAGGGCCAGTGTTAACGTGCTGCTTTGACATTTGGTGAAACCAGGAGCACCTCAAAAAGGCGTAACTACACATTCCTCTCTTCACTCTGCTCCCACAGATAATGTCCCCCAGCCAAGCAATATTCATCAAACGGACCACATGCAGTTCCTGCTTATTCCTGAAAGTGGATTTCAGATCCCTGCCAGCCCAGGGAGTTATTCAAATAAGCCAATCATTTTCTCCCATAAGAAGCAGGGGCACCTTGCCCTTTTGTTACTGCAAAGCCTGTCTCCCATACCTTGGTCATTCACTCTGTTCTTAAGGGCAAGCACTGGGTGGTCCTGCATGGTATGTGTTGTGGTCCTTTGCCAGACTGTGAGTGTATGTAGCTACTGAACTGTAAATATCATCTGTCCAGTGCCAGACACTCCCCAGATCCTAAGGTGGTAATTCCTCCCTCACCAACAAGGGGATTAGGAGGTGACCAAACCAAGGTTTGGGGCTCCCATTGTACTAGCAATGATGGTGGAGGTGTCCAGTGGTGGCGGTGCCACCTGGATGCAGCAGAAGGAAGGACCAGCATCAGGAGACAGGACAAGCAGCTTTGGGAACAGCAGTACATAACATTCCTTTTACGGAAATCAACATTCTAATGGTGAAAACTTGGAGAAGTGTGTGAGGAGGTAGTCTTTGCCATTTCTTGTAAAATAGAAGACTTCACTGAAAAAATACCTAGATTCTAGCTTTTATTAACTAGTTATATGACCTTGGGAAATTCATTTCACCTCTCTGAGCCATGATTTCATCTCCTATGAAATGCACAAAGCAAACTGGACTGCATGTGCATGGATGTAAAGGCTGATGTAAAAGTTCTGGTTGAGGAAATGGAAACAACAACACACACAAAAACCTGACATCTATCTATTAAAAATCTGACATCTATCTATTCATCAACTCCTGTCTGAACCCCATTCCTAGTTCTGTTTTTTGTTTTTGTTTTTGTTTTGAGACAAGGTCTCACTCTGTCACCCAGCCTGGAGTGCAGTGGCACAATCTTGGCTCACTGCACCCTCTGACTTCCTGGGCTCAGGTGATCCTCCCACCTTAACCTCCCGAGTAGGTGGGAGGCTGGCATGCTCCACCAAGCCCGGATAATTTTTGTATTTTTTTGTGGAGACAGGGTTTTGCCATGTTGCCCAAGCTGCTCTCCACCCCATAGGTTCAAGTAATCCACCCACGTCAGCCTCCCAAAGTGCTGAGATTACAGGCATGAGCCACTGTACTCGGCCCCAGCCCACTTATCCCTGTTGTTACATCTCCTTCCTTCCTCATTTAGAGCCCAGTGTAAGTCAGGGTTTTTGGAAAATATTTGCTAATGCAGGTGACCTCTGTGCCAAATTATAAAAGCATGAAGTGGACAAGGGAGAAATGAAAACGTACTCTAGATAAGGTGCCTGAGTAAACTGGCCTGGCTTGAGTAAAAAGTCTATATTAGAGAGAAAGAAGAGATTCATTTAGACTGAGAAGAAACAATGAGTAGAGAAGATGTGGCTGGAAATAAAACTCTGGCAAGGATAAGCACCAGTGAATCACCTGTTTGCTGGGTGGTCTCAGGCAAGTCACTTAACCTGGATAGGTCTGAAAAAGAGACTAGAATGTGTGCATAGGGTTGGTCACCTGGCTACATTGTACCTAGGTTGTGTGGCAGTGTGGAGAGAAAGGAGTCCAACTTTCCCTGGAGAAACTTCTCTCAGAAACAGGGTTGCTCCAGCAATATGTTTTAACACCCCAGGCATGTGTTACAATGTTGGGACTTCCATCTGGATGATAACCATGTTGTGTGCAAAGGATTATGACCTGCTAGCTGTGGAGCAATTGGTGGTGTCTGTTCTAGACTCAGGCAGAATGCAAGCCCTTTGGTCTCCACATCATTATTTTCTTTTCTACCTCTCTCTAGATGCCAACGATGGACCAGTTTCTGGATGGATAGAGTTTGTTTCTTCAAATTCTTCTGTTCCCTTTGCGTGGTGTTTCTGGGTGTCCTGTGATGCTGATATTTCAATGATAGGCAACTATGTATGTTCTTTGACACAACTTGAAAGTATCTGGGTCAAGAGATCTGGTCTCACTCACACATGGAGGCTTAATGAGATCCTGATGCTTAGATAAGCCAAAGCGCAGGCCCCTGGATTCCTTCTGGAAGGCCATGAATGCAACTGCCAAAGGGTCAAGCCCCTTTACCATCCTTTATCTATATACATGGAACACCTAGATTAAGAGCCATCAGAAGGCAGGCAGAACGACACACTCTTCGCTGATCTGGCAGCACCCACATACAGGTAGATACTTAATAAGAATCCTTGATAAAGGTCACATTTTCTTTCCAAAATCTCATTTCTCAAGTTCAATCAAGCCTATAGCCAGTTAGCTCAGTTAAGCCAAAAACAGGCCTAGTGGATATAGCCAGAAGAGGCTCAGTTATATCCTTATGAGGTACAGTACATAGAGTGGTTAGCTGTAGGGTTGCTCTTATTTCTGGGTCCTTGGGCTGATTAGGAGCTCCAATGAGTTGGTCCATATATAGTGGCAAAAGGAAGCCTGCAAAGGACATATGTAAACATTTCCGGGAAATAGTTCCTTCAAACCACCACCACCAACAACAACAACAACAATCTGGTTGAAACACTTCTTACCTGCAGAAAAATGGCATAGCATTGTTTCCTTTCTCTACATGTTTTTTATGTTTCTTAGGGTTCAGCGTCTATTGTTTTGCTAAGTTTTCTAATGTGACAATTTCCATTAGATTTACACTACAAACATAATGCAAGCTGGGATTTTCAGATCAATTCCTTCACTCTGTTGTAATGTCAAAAGTTGAACACCCCTTGTGTCCCTGAATCTCTCTACATTTCCCACTTTCCTTACTGGATTCTGGGCTCTTGAAAGCATCAATTCTGTCTCTGTCTTTGCACTCCTGGCATCTGCTATCGTGGCTGGACCATACTCGGTTTTTAATAAGTGTTTCTTGAGAGAGTGAAGTACCAGACACCTAATGAGATCCTGATAAAAGGAGACCAGAAGAAATGAATCATCAACCATCCATTTATTCAACACATTTCTAGTGGAGGATATAGCAATTTTTAAAACCCCTGCCTTAAGACACCTTGCATTCATGATATTTTGTTGTATATAACCAGGGGTTGGAGGGTGGATGAGAGACAGGCTTTTTGCTGTATATGTATGATGCAGACATTATTTTTCCTTCACTCAAGGAAAAGTTGAAGGCCTCTTTGGAGGTAGAGGAGGAACAATAAAAGGAGTATTAGCAAAGAAACCCCAAACTATTGTGGGGGAATTTGGGTTAAAATTATGCCTTTCTTCCCATCCTAAAGAGCAAGTAATGTTGTAGAATGGTTTATAGGAGAAAAACATGAGCTTTGGTTTCTGTATTTAGACAGCTTCATTCTTACCCAGACCATTTCCCCTTGTTTCCTCAGGCCTCAGTTTCTATGCTTGAAAATCAGGGAAAATAACTTCTCAGACATTTTGCAGGATAGATGTGAGATTGAGGAAGGAGAGCAAAGAATATAAGCCCTTCATTAGATTTTAGGACATAGAATAATAGATAACTCTTCCCTGAGCTCTACCTGTAAATAGCCACTGTTCTAAGTCCTTTAAGCATTAGACTTCACTGTGAAATTAGCAATATTACTAACTGAGGAAAATGGAGTCTAAGGAGCTAAATAATTTGCTCAAAGTCACCCAGCTAGGAAATAAGAGGTTCGGGGCAGAATGAGGAAGTAGGCAGCCTGGCTCTACAGACACTGGCCTCAGTGCTAGGTTGTACTTCCTCCAGGGAGAGCCTGTGTACCCTCTCTTCTATGCTTCACCGATTGCTGAATATGGTAGAAGGACAAGATCTTTTCAAGGCTAATCCTCAATAGACTTTCTCATCTTCTTCACATTTTAGAGCATGCTCATCTGCCATGAAATAAAGTCTGGATGGAAAGACTGGGAGCCTGAGAAGCAGCCTCTGTAACAGTTTCATTTGTCTGCCTGGGAATGTAATGGCTTGGGGGTCCTTCTACCTCTTGGACTGAAGAGCAACTGACCTCGCTCCTTCCTGTCAATGATGGCATTCAACTCCAAGATCCAGAAATCAGTGCTTATGTCCCAAACACAAAAACCTGTATTATAAGGAGCTCACTGGTGCTTGCGTATGCACTTAATTGTAGAAAAAAATATGTCCACTCACATACATAGCATGACATACAATGGTCATACAGGTGCAGAAACTTCCCAAAAGACATTGATACACCTCTCTACATTGATTAGCGACAAAGATAGAGGCAGAGACAGAGACAGAGACAAGATGGAGATGGAGATGGACATAAACTAATACATAATGGGGTAAATGTCCCATTTGCCTTTAAAGATCAAGGACAAGTATATTTATTTAGTCATAGTTCTGGAAGGTAGAGGATAAAAGCCAAATTGTTGAAAACCTGGGCTCCTTCTGACACATTCTTTTGATTCCATGTCTTGGAATGCACTCTTGGCTTTTTTAGCAACCCCTCAAATTGCTTCTCTTTCTTGATGCACCCACACTGCTAGTGTGTCAACAAAAGATTACAAATTCCTCCTCAAGAGAGCATCAGGGTCAGGCTCAGGCGATGAGGAACCCAGATGACTAAGGCAAAAATTATGCACACACAAAGGCAGTATAAAATCCTTAAGGTAAAAGTAAAAAATAAGATAGCCAGAACAGTCCTACTTGAGACTGTTGGAAATGATGTAACACATCATGAGTCCTTTCTTGCTGACCTTGATTCCTTTGGTATTATTATTATCAATACCTGGATTTATGTCATGTTCAACTGTCAATGAGTTAGCTGCAAAATAATTGGCATGCATCAGACTGGGGGATACTTCAGTGTTCCTGAGATGAATTGAGAGAGTGAACAGGAAATAATCTTTGAAGACCAGGAAGAAGCATCAAAGATAGGTAAGCCTGGAATGTCCTTAGGAAGGGGCCTTCTTAATCCTTCTGCCTTAAGAAGAATATCACATTGACACTCGGGCCTGGGAGGAAGCTGAGGCCACATGAGGGAGAGGTGAGAGAGGAAAGAACTGCTGTTTTTTTTAATGTTATCTTCCTCTGAAGCGCTTATACATACATTGATTCAAGTTTGATTTTCACAAGCACCTGAGGTAGGTACTACCTCCATTTTTACAGATGGGAAAGTAGGCAAAATATAGGTAAAATCCATTATCTGAGATTACGCATTTGGTAACTGCTGTACCTGGAACCCAGACACCTCAATCCCATCCTTCTTTACTTATCCAAAGTCTCCCTCCCTAATGGAAAACTGGGGACCTGCCTAGGCTGAGAGTTTCTTAGAGAGGAAGCCACCTTGTGGGAGTTCTTTACTTGAAGTCGTACGTGACACTCAGGTCAAGTGGACAGAAACAGCAGAGAATAAAGGTGGAATCAAAGATCAGATATGGGCGCCACGGCCAGTCTCTAGACCTGAGAAGGGTCAGGCACAGAGACAGAAACCAGAGTAAACACAGGGGCTGGAGAAGAAAACTGAGGAGTATGGGGACCATGGGTGAAGGGAAGGAAGGAGGGTGTTCTTGGGTGGATTTTTGGGAAGATGCTTTGGCCAAAGTGGGCTTTCATATGACCCTCAGCATGATATGAGGCAAGGTCATCTGTGTTTAAAATTCCAGAGTTTGGTTCTTCTTGTTTGTTTTTGATAATTTACTCATTTCATTGAATTCCCACCCTTTTCAGGGTCACGCAAAGATATAAGTTCTCAGGGGTGAGGTTCCAAGGGACTTTATCACTACCCTAGCAGCTTGCCTAATAGTATGCAGGATCAGATATCGAGCAGTAACTATTCAGCTATAGATACCAGCTTCCTGTGTTTGGAAAAGGTAAGGAAATTGTTCATTCATTCTACAAATACTTGCGGAGGATGCAAAAATGGAACAGGGCCATCATGGACGTTCAGATAAAATGCTGGGGGAGTTGAGAGGAGGAAGCTGGCATTTGAGCTGGGACTAAAATCCACCCTAGCTCTTGTATGTGTGTGCAAGTGCATGCTTTCAATGCCTTCTTATAGGAATGACGTTTGCACTAATCCCACTGTATTACAATTATCCAGTTACTTTTCTGCCTCTCTCGATCAAACTGAAAACTCTTAAAGGGCAAAGACTGAAGCTTGTTCATCATAGACCATATACTACTAGTAGTAATAGTATACATTTGGAAAATCTTTACTAAATTTTAATTGATTTTAAATTAATCATCAGACCTAGAGTTTGGAAAACTTGACTCCAATGACAAAAGCCAGTCCTAGGATTTGCAATGCATAATCCTACGCTTTCTCTATGAAACGGCAGGGCTTCTGATGTTACCCTCCTGAGCAGAGTCTACAGCATGGTTTTCTTGAATTTCCCACAGAATCAAAAACAGTGCCACAGACATGGGAAAACTCGACAAATATTTTATCAGAACAATCAAGTGATTCGACTTACAGCAATACACAAATTAGTGTGACTTCAGAAAATATTTTCATCATATCGTGGTCATATTTTTTCTTCATATGTAATCCCTAGCAAAGAAGCAGAGGACATGCAGACCATATGACATGAGGTTTCACATTAGCTTGATTTGACAAAGATGCAAATAATGCACAGACCATCTGTACATGAGAACCAGATGTCTCATTTGCATTTGGATTTTTCCAGTAGAAATGAATGTGGAGGCCTTGAGAAATGCATTAAATTTATTTTAATTGACATAGACTTAGAATGTCGAGACAAATTATTTTCCAGGCATCAAATGGAAAGGTCAGTGTGTGCACTTGAAGGGGTATAAATAACAATGAAAGAAGGGCAAGGCAGCTGAGGTCGGCACTAGAAGCATCTGGAGGATATGGAAACTATAAGGAGGCAGATATTGGAGGCACAGATAAACACCCAACTTTAACTAATATTGCTTGAGACCATCTCATATACCAGTTGTTGTAAAAGCAACTTCTGTATTCATTATTTCATTTAATTATCATAACATCCATATGGAGAAACTCATGAAACCCCGCTCTGCAGATTAAAAAATAAAAAGACATAGAGACTCAAAGAGGTTAAGCTGACTTGCCCATGCAGCCACAACTATCAAATCTCTGCATCAGGAATCAAACCTATGACTTGTCACTTACTGACCAATGCGCTAAAGGAGACAAGGCAGGGAGGAACAGGCAGGTTCCCTGGTGTCAAAAGCTTGTCGCTTACTGACCAATGCTCTAAAGCAGACAAGGCAGGGAGGAACAGGCAGGTTCCCTGGTGTCAAAAGCGAGACTCCAGATTCAGAGAATCAGCAAGACCAGCCTAACTAACAAGAAGCACCAAGGTGGAGTTTGTTAAAAGGCCTACCTAAGAGAGTAGTCCAGGAATCACAGGTATCAAGTCCTTGAGGCCTTTAGGTAAAACCTGAACCTTGAACCCTGGCAGGGCAGAGATACCGTGGCTGTAAAGTGTGGATGTACTTTTATCCTCTGGAGTCCTGGTCATTTTTGTTCAGTACAAATGGTGAGTCAGAGATTTTGAAACAGCGAAGAAGAGCCAAGCTCTAAGGAAAACTCAAATGGTCTATTTTATCCTGTTCTGTTTCCAGTTTTAGAATGAATACACTTCAGCTAGCTCAGCATTTGAGCCCCCTTGAGCAGAAAGAGTTAATCCATTTGGAATTCCGTGGGAAGCTGGGTTGGTTAGGCTGTGGGGGAAAAAAAAAACAACCCACCAGCATTTAGCTCATTGAAACAGAGAAGGGGCCTGTGGGTCACTGTTGTTCAGCACCAAGACTAGGAAATGGTTTATTGTACAACATTCAATAAGCATTTTCTCTGAAGGAAGTGGGCTGTAAATGTGTCAAATGACAGTTATGGATTGGTCTCTGGGGAGAGGAGATGTGTTGAATTGCTTTACTTGATAAATTGACTTAGGAATTAAATGAAAACTTCTACTCTGAATCACAGGGACCTAGTGCAGTTCTTAATTCTATTCCAATAGTGCTCTATTGAGAATGGTATTCCTTAATATTTGTGTGGTTCTTTATGAATTTTCCAAGGTATGTTTATACTTATCATTCCTGAATTTCTTGTTGCTTGTGTTGAATTGAACCAAATGTGGCCTGAGAATGACTCTATACTTTGATTCCTTATTTAACAACTGCAACCTAACTGAAAGCCAACTTTAGGAGTATAGTTTTGTAACAAATAGCTGAGTCTTGGCCCATCACAGCAGCTAAGCTCCAATCCATCACTGATCAGACCTTATTCAAATAGGGCAAACACCAAGCTATAACCAATCAAGCTGTTTCTGTGCCTCACTTCCATTTTCATAAATGCTGCTCGCCCATGTTGTTAAGGGGAACTCTCTGAACCTCTTCTGGCTCTGAGGGTTGCCCAATTTGTGAATAGTTCTTTGCTCAGTTAAATTCTGCTGAATTTAATTTGCCTCAAGTTTTTATTTGAATACATGGGAAGAGCAAAGCATTATTATTCCCTCTCCCTTTAAAACAAATTTTTTTAGAGATGGGGTTTGCTCTGTTGCCCAAGCTGGAGTGCAGTGGCATGATCATAGTTCATCGTAACCTTGAATTTCTGGGTGTAAGTGATCCTCCTACCTCACCCTCACAAGTATCTGGGACTATAGGCTCATGCCACCGTGCCCCTCTCCCTTTCATTTTAGATGAAAGAGCAGTGGTACAGGCCAGGAGCAGTGGCTCACGCCTGTAATCTCAGCACTTTGGGAGGCCAAGCAGGGTAGATCACCTGAGGTCAGGAGTTCGAGACCAGGCTGGCCAACATGGTGAGACTCTATTTCTATTAAAAATACAAAAATTAGCCAGGTGTGGTGGTGCATGCCTGTAGTCCCAGCCACTCAGGAGGCTGAGGCAAGAGAATCGCCTGAACCAGGGAGGTGGAGGTTGTAGTGAGCCGAGATCATGCCACTGCACTCCAGCTTGGGCTGTTGCCCAAGAGTAAGAATCCATCTCAAAGAAAAAAAAAAAGCAGTGCTACAGATAGAAGAATGAATTATCAACATGACCATTGTGAGGCTGCTATGGATAGTAATAACAAGAAGAAGAGTAACAAATAATTTGTTGAACACCTCATACTCAGTGCCAAGCATTGGGCTAAGCACCCGATAAATACTATCTCATTTAATTGTCATCTCAGTTCTATGATATAGGTACAATTATGATCTCCATTTGAATAAGAGAAAAAACTGAGGTTTACAATGGTAAACATTTACCTCTACAAAGGTTTACTCAAGGCCCCACAAGCAGGAAATGACAGAGCTGGGATTTGACACCCTGCAGTCTAGTTTCAGACTCATACTTCCAACCAGTGTGCTCTAGCTTCCCTTTCCCTCTCTCCTCCTGCTCCTGTTTAGCCCCCTCTCTACTGTGTCCCACCTGGTAGTTTAGCAAGCATCACCTGATTCCAAGAAAGTTGGGCAACATAGAGCTGTTGAGCATAAATGACAATGGGTGTAAAGTCCAAGACATGGGAGTTAGCACATTGTAAGTGCTCAAAACAAATGCTAACCAGTATGTAAATGTATGGAAAACAATGTTACTTTTCTTAGCATCGGGATTCCGTTTAGGGAGAGGATTCTAAGTCACTGGAAGGAAACTTTGATCATTGGTTTAAGGGTTAGAGGACTATGTCCAACTGGCAATTAAGCGACCCTACTTCATTCTATGGAAGATGGCTCCACTTACTTTTGGGGCTTTATTTGCTGAAAGGGGTGTGCAAGTTTTCAGTGAACTTAATTCCTTCAGATCATAGGATGGAAATTGAGGGAAAGGAGAATCTAAGTACCACTGGGAAGAGAGAATTTGGAGAGAAGGGAGCAGAAATATCTAAAAGGGGATTTCTATTAAATGTTTTGCTGTGTCGCATGGAAAATAGACTCTGTCCTGCATCTCCTACAAATCTACAACGTAGTCCTCAATGCTCATTGATGATCTGTGGAAGGTATGTTCTTTCTGAAGAAGTGAAGTTTCCTAGTTTGAGGAAGGTGCAGGAAGTGAGAGGTTACAATTTTATTGTGTAAAGTGCTGAGAAGTGCCTGGTACAAGATCAAGCATGGAGCAGGCATTGAAGAAAACCAAAATTACTCTCTCTATTATCATTATAACCAATAGTACCTTGATTTCTAACAGAATAATAGGAGACACAACAAAAGAGCGGAAACACTGGTTCTGCTGTTCGTTAATCAATTCATTATTCAATCATAAGACTGAGGCAAACGCTGCTGCCCCTAGGGATGAGAAAGACCAAGAAGCAGATGTTGGTTCTTACTTGATGTTTGAAGCATATTGTAACTCATGATAAAACCTGAAGAACAAATTCGATGACATCTTACCGTTTACTGCTTCCCTAATTAAGCTTTGATACCTTACAGCAGAGTTTGTCTGCAATTATATTTCAATTTTAAACATATATATGTATACATTATAGCATACATATACATAAGATGTGTATGTTACAGCACTGAATAGTGACATATATCCATACATATATGTATATCTACATGTATACATACACACACACACACACACACACACATATGTATATGTCATCTAATGGCTGGTCAAACAGCATGGAAGAATGAGCACCCTTACCAGCCAGTGAGAGTATTTGTTGTTGTTTCTTTTTAATCTAATCCTCATATAGTACTTATTATGAGTCAGGTATGCTTTATGTGTATTAATCTATTTAATCCTCAAAATAACTCTATGAGGTAGATGCTATTATCCTCCCCACTTTACTCATGAGAAAACTGAAGCACAGAAAGATTAAAAATTTGCCCAAGGTTACACAGTTGGCCAACAGACAGAGGAGCCTGTTAACAGGAAGTCTCTGTTCTTGAGGGATGTTCTGGGAGTGCCACCAAAATGCCAAGAAGAAGTATTAAGCAGGATGACAAAATTCATACGTTTTTCCCAGCCTCAAGGCATCTCCCAGGAAATGGCTGAGGAAGGAGAGGATAAAGATAGGCAGACAATTGTGGGTTGAGTGAAAATCCTTTTGCAATGGCCAGCATAAGCCTTACTGTAGCCTCAGAGGAGGGGCCAACAATCCAATGTACAGTAGCTAAAAGAAAAACAATTGTCAGAGGCATGTCACGACTTCAAGGAATTTGAAGAAAAAAAAATGAGGGCATGCAGGTGCAGGACGTCTGGAACACCAATTCAAAGGTACTAGCTAGAACCACCGGGAACAAATGCTGATTCGGTTTTCACTGTCATTTCCAGGAACCTATTCCCCAGATCCCAAAGGGACACATGTAATGTGCCCTTTTCAACTTGAGTGGCACAAGAAAGCAGCCAACAGGATTTGCAGGGACATACCCTATTCCTTCCAGCTCCAACACCCACAGAAGCAGAGATAGGGAATTCTGCATAGAGAACCCCAGTCCAGGTCACAAGGGTAACCTGCTGCAGTGTATGAAAACAGACTACTTGTTGACAATGTCCTGAGCTCACACTGATGGACATGCTTAACCTGCACTGTCCTTCTCCAAGGATATATTTCTCCTGGGAGAACATGACATCTTTATTCTGACAGAATGTCCTGAGTGGGAGATGAAGACAAACTAGAGT
This sequence comes from Pan troglodytes, assembly GCF_028858775.2. Classification (NCBI taxonomy): domain Eukaryota; kingdom Metazoa; phylum Chordata; class Mammalia; order Primates; family Hominidae; genus Pan; species Pan troglodytes. The sequence goes on along the minus strand of NC_072417.2, from coordinate 68,782,227 downwards.
CCTCTGGCTGTGGCTTGTTTGAAACTGACTGCCTGTTCATTTGAAGAAGAAGTCCAATGCTTTTTTCCCTTGAACCAATGATGTAAGGATTTTCCATAATTTGAACATCATTTTAGCAATTAATAGACACACAAGCTTATCCCTCTCCTGATTTATGTGTGAAGATCCTCTTGAGATCCTTTAAGGATGTGTAGAAAAGATACGTATTCTATGTGTGATCTAAGTTTGAACCCAGAAGGATATCAAAAAATGAAATGGTAGAAAAATGGCAACAACGTCACTATCTTTTAGTTGATGTGTTCCTATAGTTGATATATTTCTATGCTAACCAACTGAACTGAATTTGGAATAGACACAGAGTTCAATGAAAGAGCAGATCTAGCCATCCAATCTGCACTACTCATAAAAATATGACTCTGGAACTGGGGCCAGTGCTTTCTGGGCACCACTAAGGAGAATTGGCTGCACGACCCTGGGCTTTTCTGAATAAGTTTCCTAATGTATGATATTGAAGATAGTACTATTGAGTTAGCAGCACTATTCTAATTACTATTCTTGCAGTGTGATCCACATGCATGGCATCTTATCTGAACTTCTGTTGTGCCATAATCATTTTACTTTTATAATGATTAGTGGTTTTGTATGCATCATCTCCTGTTTAGGCCAAAATAACCTAATAGCTTCATAGTTTACAGAGGTGTTCATGCACATTAAATCAACTGATCCTCACAGCAATCCTGGTAAATAAGACAAGTAAACATTATTTCATTTTAGAAACAAGGACACGAAGCCAAAGGAGATTTCAATAATTTTCCTAAGCTCATGCAGCTAGAATGTGGTATAAAAGAACACAAGTCTGGCACTTCTGACTTACAGAAGCCGAGTCCCCAGGTCAAATGTTGGCTAAATAGGAAGGGCATAGACTTTCACTAACATAGGACTTTTATTTCATCCTTGATCCATTTCCTTTTCCACCCCCACTCCCAGGGCCTAGCACCATTCTTCATGAATATTAGGCTCTTCACAGATATTTGCTGAATTCATTCACTCATCCACTCATTCATTCATTCATTCATTCAATTATTTATTGAATATCTATATGCCAGGCACTCTGTTTGGTGCTAAGATACTATGACAAAAAAAGACTGACTTGATTGTGCCTTCAAAGGAGCTAATAACGTAGTGGGAGAAAGAAAAAGGGAAGGAAGGGAGGGGTGGAGAGAGAGAAGAAAGAAGGAAGGAAGGGAGGGAGAGAGATAAACTGGTCATAAATAAATATTATTTATTTTTTAATCTGGATAAAATACAGTTTGGTCCAGCCTGGGTAATTCTCCTTAGTAGTGCCTAGAAAGTACTTGGCCCCCCACTCAGAGAAGTATTTTTATTAATACTGCAAAGATTTCCTAAAGGTGGCTGTTGCAGGGCTTCTGGATTGCTGGGGAGGAAATGTGAAAGGGTGTCCAGCGTGGCTGGAGAAGGTCACGTAATGAATTGCAGTGAAATCATGGGAAGCTTGCTAGCTTCGTCTTCTGTTCCTTCTCTTTGTCTAGATGAGAAAAGTGTTTATTTAGGAATGTTCTCTCTGCCCTTGACTTAGAAACAAGTCATAAATTTTATAATTCCCATAGAAGCCTTCAACTTTTTGTGTATTTTCTCTTTGCTACAAACTGATGGACACTCTCTGAAAATCAGCCCTGAATTCACACCACGGCTTCCAATGCATTTCAGTTACATAACGTTTAACGATTCTGAATCATAATTTTTTGGCACAGTGATTTCATCCAATAGCAAGGGAAGGGAAATAACACGTTTGAGCTCCTGCCTCACAGCAGGTTCTCTACCTTCTACTGTTTTATCCTTGGTCCAGGACATAGCAGCCCTCAGTAAATAAATGTTTAATGAATACATGAATAAATGATGTTAGGGAAATAGCGTGACTCTACTTATTTTACTTAAATTACTCAAGGTATACCCATTAGAAAATTACTTTCCTACATACCATGAAAATATTTGTAAAAGAATAAAATCAACATCTTCTTCATGCAGAATGCGCTTTTAAAAGTAATGAGTTTTAGTCTTTTGTTAAAAAAAATCAGTCTTTTTAAAAATATTTGTCAGATAATAGACACTGATAAAAATTCATTTCTTCCCAGGCATGTTCATTATGGCATATTTATAAACCTGATTGCATAACCAGTAGATAGAAAAATAGCAAAGTATACATCTTCTAAGAATTCAGTGCTTGAGTAGCATGAATAATTTCAGAACCCAAACCATGTTACAGATAAATAACTCATGCTGTTAACACTTCTCCACCGATGGCGTATAAATCAACAGCAGTGACAATAAGCAGGAAAAAAATGCAACAGTCTTGCAATCCTTTGTAATGTCATATTTCTATTTCTACTGCATCCATTTTGGAAAAAATTATATTCATCACTACTGGAAATTAGTTACTCTTGTTAAGGTAAATCATATGATAAAATTCTTAAATAATTTTGATGAATAAAGGAAATAATGACAAACAAACACCATAAGACATAAGTTTGTTTCTTGGCCAAGTTTGTAAGAAAAAGTTTACAGGTAGGACTTAAAAAAAAAAGATTGCTTAGTTCTGGAATCCTTATGTCTTGACTTATTCTCTCAGTTTCTTAAATATTTGGGGGGAAATCGTAAACTTCTTTCAGAGTTGGAAACCCTCTCCTTAGAAGAATGTGCATCTGGACAGAATTTTTAAATTTTTGTTATTTTTAGTTTTTTGGGTACATAGTAGGCGTATCTATTTATGGGGTGTATGAGGTGTTTTGACACAGATATGCAATGTGAAATAAGCACATCATGGAGAATAGGGTATGCATCCCCTCAGGCATTTATCCTTTGAGTTATAAATAATCCAATTACACTCTAAGTTATTTTAAAATGTGCAATTAAGTTATTATAGACTATAGTCACTCTGTTATGCTAATTTGCATATAATCTCACAGGGTTAAATCACATTTGAGCCTTTGATATCCAGGTTCACTCCTTTCTATAGGACAGCAACAACAAAGCTAACAGGAGAGAAAGGAAGTCGCCCATGTGAACTCATGAAAACTCACCCAGTTTCAGCTTCAGGTTCCCACCAGCTGCTACCATCCAACACGACCTTTCATTTTGGAGACTCCAAAAATACCTCAAGTTTCCAAATGAAAAACTTTAACAAATTATTTCCAAGAGTTCCTACAAAATATTGCTGTGGGAACTGTCTCCAAGACGGCCCCATTTGGCAAGCAGGCCTCAGCATGCCTGAGTGTGCCATGGGTGAATAATAGTGCCAGCTCTTGTTTGTTATGTGTGTATAATATGCCAGGCACTTGCAAAACACTTTACCTTAAGAGGCAGGTTCTATTTGCATTTTACAGAGGAAGAAACTGAGGCTTAAAACGTCACATGACTCACCTGTGATCATACAACCTGGACATTCAGATCCAAGTATTCTAACTCTGCTAGGAGCCATGAGTACAGGCTGCCTGGAGGGATGGAGATGGGGTGCCACTTGTAGAGACTGTGGACTGAAGGTGAAAGGACACACTTTATGAATACTGCTTTGGGATGAGGCATGCAATCTTTTTTTTAAAAATAGCTGCATTTAGATATAATTCACATACTATAAAATTCATCCATTTAAAGTATATAACTCAATGTTTTTTAGTTCATTCAAAAATATGAACAACTATCATGACAGTCAATGTTAGAACATTTTCATCACCTCAAATAAAACCTGTCATCTCTCTGTTCCCAGCCCTAAGAAACTATGAACCTACTTTCTGCCTCTGTAGATTTTACTATTCTGGACATCTATATGAAAAGAATTACATAATATATGTACGGTTTGTGACTGGCTTCTTTCACTTTGCATAATGTTTTCAAGGTTTATCCAAGTTGTAGCATGTATCAGTACTCTGTTCCTTTTCATAGTTGAATAATATTCCACTGTATGGATATACCACATTATGTTTATTCATGAGTCCATTGATGGATATTGAGTCAATTCTGCCTTTTGGCTATTGTGAACAATACTATTATAAACATTCAAGTTTATGTATCAATGTCACTTTTATTCCTCTTTGGGTATATACCTAGGATGAGAATTGCTGGGTCATATGGTAACTCCGTGTTTAATCATTTGAAGAACTGCCAGACTGCTTTCTAAAATAGCTGCACCATTTCATATTTCCATTAGCAGTTTCTGAGGCTTCCTATTTCTGCATGAGGCATGCAATCTTTGTCATGTTGTACCTTACTTAATGACTTCCTGGGTTGAGTGTGCTATGATGCATTCCCCTCATGACTCTTGGGTTGAAAAGTGACAATCTTTTTTTGGAGGGGATTTAATTTTTAATTTTTGTGGGTACATGGTGGGTGCATATATTTCTGGGTTATATGATATAGTTTAACACAGGCATTCAATGCATAATAGTCACATCCGGGTGAATGGGGTATACATCACCTCAAACATTTATCCTTTGTTTCAATGCAATTATCCTCTATTAGTATTTAAAATGAATGAAAACTGACAATCTTAACACTGAATTCTCTCCCTTTCTCAATCTGTCAGAACCTTAATATTGTTTTAATGGCACTTTTTATGCTTGGTTTCCTTTTAGGTTCTTTGGTGATGTTAAAACTCACACACAAAAAAAGTTCACATATAGACACACACAACACACACCGATTCTTAGTTGTCAGTCACTGACACAAAGCCTGGGGCTTTGATGAGCATCCACAAATTTTGTCTGCCATCTCCAACCAGCAAATATTGATTGAGAACCCACAAGTATAAGTGATTTGCATTCTTGTAAAACTCATGGTTCCCAAAGCACTTATTTATACATACTCCTGTTTGATTCTGTCTGATTGTTTAGTGTAAAAGGTTTTGACATTGGATTTGCACAGCTCAAATATAAAAGTGAAAACAACATTCAGCATTTGCTTTTTGGGTTTTGTACCCTCTGATCTGCTTCATTCTACTTCATTTCTGCCTGATCTAAATCTTTCCCTTTTTAAAATCTTTATACTTCAGAGAAACACTATTTTCCCATAGGTGTTCCAAAATCCAAACTGTGGTCCCTCGTCAGCAGCATTGAGCTCCTAACAATACCTGGAGGGAATATTACAAGTCCCTTTCCACTGATGCCAAGCCTCAAATTTGTCTGCTTTCTGTACTCATACTGAAGTGAGCATAAAACCATAGGCTGATGCCATACCAGGCTGTGCTGTCAGTGAAACCCCTAAAGAAGTATACCAACAAAGATACAACAGAACAATAAAATCAGGCTTGGTCTTTTCTCCAACAATAACTTTAAAACCTCTGGATAGCTGGTTCTCTTCTGCTGCCTTTTTTTCTCCCCTATTAAAAAATATATTTTTGCACCTACACTCTTATTAATGTTTTACTTTATTGTCTTTGCTTTTTAAAATAATCTATTGTGTGTTTGCATTTTTAAACTCACTTTGGTCCATTCAATAAATGTTTATTGAAGAAGAAATGTTATTTTGGTCCATTCAATAAATGTTTATGCTTTACAACTTGAGCATCCAAGGGGAACAAAATAGACACTGACCTTGTCCTCATGGAGTTTATATTCCAAGTTCTCTGGTAGAATCCATGTGCTTTAAATGCTGCTATTGCCAGAAAGGTTGTATCTATACATGTTGTGGCTGGACAAACTTATGTCTCTCCTATCTCTGTCCTTTATTTACAAACCACTTCTTTGTTGTCTGATATATGTAAAGCCTACTCCATTACGAAGACCACATGGGGAACTTTCTCTCTTGCCCTTTGTGGTTTTAGTTTCTTTTCCTGCCCATTGAGCATAAAGATGCTAATCACATAACATCAATTTATATTCATATTTTCTCACACAATTATATTTTGGTTTGTTTATACCGTTTTTGCAAAGTGAATTTGGTAGTTTTCAAAGACAAAATAAAATATGTTTAAATCATTTCATTAGTCCGTTCTCACACTGCTATAAAGAACTACCTGAGACTGGGGCATTCATGAAGAAAAAAGGTTTAATTGACTCACAGTTCTGCAGGCTGTACAGGGAGCATAGCTGGGATGCTTCCAAAAACTTACCATCATAGAGGAAGGCAACAGGGAAGCAAGCATGTCTTACCATGGTGGAGCAGGAGAGAGAGAACGAAGGGGGAAGTGCTACACACTTTCAAACAACTAGATCTCGTGAGAACTCACTATCATGAGAATAGCAAGGGGAAAATCCACCCCCATAATACAATCATCTCCCACCAGGTCCGTCTCCCAACACTGGGAATTACAATTTGACATGAAATTTGGGTGAGGACACAGAGCCAAACCATATCAATCATTAACATCAAATAAAACACAGCAGTCGGATACTAACCCAAGGTTTAGGAAATTTGCAAACACTGATCAAAGAACTTTTCTCCCAGTTCCCATTAGTATGATGACATCATCAAAAAAATTTTGCAGAAGCCCTTGAAGCACCAAATTTTTGCCTGGTCCTAACCTTTATGGAAATCTTTTTTTATTTTTCTTTTTTTTGTATTATTTCTTTCTCCCTCTCTTCTTTGGCATGCTTGATAGTTTCTCAGAAGCTTCTCAACAAAAGAGACTTTCCCTGATCTTTTGGGAACATTCCCATATTCTTCTTTAGGACCCTTCTCATTTTAATCAGTCTTTACAGCCTATGATAGACACTGCATATTTTCAGTCACATTCAGTATCTAATATTTTCGGTGGAAAGACCCAAGCTTTGGGGTCATAGAGAATTGGGTTCGATTCTAAGTCTGCTTCTGAAAATAACTGTGTCCTTGGGTAAGGCACCTCCCTTCTGAGTGGGCTTCTTTACCCATAAAATGGAGTTAATGGTATCTTGAACTAGGAGTTCCGATAGGATAATATTTGTGGCAGGCAAATTAATGACCCTCACCCAAATATATCCATGTCCTAATCCCCAGAACTTGTAAATATGTTAGGTTTCAAGGCAAAGGAGAATTAAAGTTACAGATGGAATTGAGGTTGCTAATCAGTTGACCTTAAGACAGAAGATTACCCTGGATTGCCTGGGTGGGCCTAATGGAATGACAAGGGTCCTCGTAAGTGGAAGAGGGATACAGAACTGTCAGTGTCAGAGTGGTGCGATGTGAAAAAGACTGGACTGACCTTTACTGGCTCTAAAAATGGAAGGAAACCACGAAGCAATGAATACAGGTAGCCTCTAGAAACTGGAAAAGGCAAGGAAATAGATTCTGCCCTATAGCCTCCAGAAAGGAATGCATTCCTAACAACACCCTGAGTTTAGCCCACTTAAGCCCATTTTGGATTTCTAACATCTAGGACCATAATATCATACTTCTGCATTGTTTTGAACCACTTCATTTATGGTAATTTGTTACAGAAGCAATAGGAAACTGGTAGGCAGAATAACGCCCATGCCCCAAAGGGGTCCACACATCAATACCGGGAACCTGTGGATATGTCAGCTTAGATGGCAAAAGGGACTTTGCAAATGTGATAATGTTGAGGATCTTAAGCAGGAGAAATTACTCTGTATTATTTGATGGACATATTGTTAACAGCAGGGATCCTCATAAAAGGGTGGCAGAAGGGTCAGAGTCAGAGAAGGAGATGCAACAATGGAAGCAGAAATCAGGGTGGTGTGGAGTCACGAGCCAAGAAACACATGCAGCTTTGAGAAGTTGGAAAAGGCAAGAGAACAGATTCCCCGTTAGAGCCTCCAGAAAGGAACACAGCCTTCCAACACCTTGATTTTAGCCCAGGGAGACCCATCTTGGACTTCTGACCTCCAGAACTGTAAAATAATAAATTCATGTTATTTTAAGGCAGTTTATGAGTTTATAAGTTTGTGAGTTAATAAATGTGCCAGTTTATAAGTTTATGACAATTTTTGATAATTTATTACAGCGACAGGAAACAATAAAATATATACTTCCCTTTCCATTTAAATATCACTCTTAACCTTCCTTGTTACATCAAGCTTGTTCATCTCTTCTCCCTTAGACCATTGAATTCTGCAATCTAAAATCTGCTCCACAAATATATACAAATATTATGTATCGATAGAAAACATTTTTTAAATAATAAAAAATAATAATTAACAAACCAGGGCTTAAAGAAGAAAACTGCTCTGACAGCTCTCTGAAATGCATTGCTCCCTGGGAGGTCAGCAAACCCCAGGGACCAGTCTCTCCTCACTGACAATCGAGTCATGGTTTTCACATCTGGAGCTGTGGGCTCTGCTCTTAATCATGTTTATTCTTTGAGGACTCCATCTTTATCTTTCTCTTTGCTCTCTTTGTTGCCTCAGACAAGTTCTGGAAAGAAGAAAGACTCTTAGTTATCAACAGATTATTTCTTGGCACAATTTTAATCCATTCTTTCTAAAGAGAATCCTTACCCTTTTTCCTCCCCACCTCCGTGGACTCTGGAATGTGTGTATTAGGCAGTCTTTTGTCCCGCTTGATCTCTTTCTTCCCTCGTCACCTTGAACTTAACAGACATGTTTCGGTGAATTTCTAATTTTCAATATCTGGTCTCATAGTTCTTCACCATCTTCCTCTCTTTTCTTCTGCTGTCGTGCATATCTGTGTTTGTTCTTCATAGGCATCAGCATTTCCTTTTATTCACTTGAAAGCTAGCTTCCTTTATATATCACCCAAAAATTCCTCACTTATGATACATCAAGAAAAGAGACTACAGATTCCATGCTTTTGAGCGTCACCATTTTAAATATTTATCTTTTTTCCTTTCTATTCCCAAAAGATTTTTGTAGGATTTCATAGAAAGAACTTCTTAGCTTTTGAGAAGGTGAAATGAATTATTGTATGATCAGAGATTACAGCGGCTTTCAAGTTATCTATCACAACCTTAATTGTTCATAAACAATAAAAATTCTACTGGCTGACTTGTCAGCAAGCAAATACAAATCAGCACTATCTAGTCCTTTATTATTATGAGCATTTTTAAAAAGATTTCAGTGTATGTCTTTTAAAATATTTTATATCCAACTTTCTTTTCCTACTTTGACATGCTCGTGAAATTCACCCGAGCAACAATCTTTTTGCTTGCATTGAAGTTCTCTGTATCATAAATCAAGTTTTCATTTATAAATACATATATTTATACACCTACATTTCTATTTTAAAAATACATAACGTTAACTTTTTTCCTTTCCACATATCGCCCTTTAACAAAACTTCTAAATAGTTTATATTCCAACTTGAGTACTGTTCACATTCAATAGTTTCTCACCATGAGCCATAAGCTTCTCTTTGACCAGCCACTATCAGTCCAGGCATTTCATAAGCAAAAATTTCCCCCTTTTACATGAATTCATGTCTGTTTCATAATAATTATTTGCAACTCTTGAAGGAATAGAGGGTCTACAGCTATTTTATAACCAAATAAACTACATTCATCAATATTTGATTATTGACCACCATCTCTGGGTGAGGCAAAGCGCTCGTGTTAGGGATAAAATAGTAAGCAAAAAACAGCATCCCTGTCCTCATGCAACTTACAATCTAAGTTTATAAAATCAAGATATACTTATTTCGGCTTGTTTTCTCATGTGTAAAGCAGGAATTGAAGATATGGAAAATCAAATGCTTAGAATATAATGCTTGGTACAAACTGGATGTTCAATTAATATCTACCACAATGACAGTGATAATAATCATTATGACTATTATGGTGAAGAAAATTATTGGTCTCTTACTTCACAGGCTATGGCTGTAACCCCAAAGCCTTTATATTATCAGCTCCATGATGCTTTTTGGAGTAGCAAAAAAAAGCTTACACAGTTCTGCTACTGTATTGCTTCCATGAGAGCTTAAGTCCCAGGATTAGATGGGTATGGATTCAAATCCTGACTCCATCCCTGAATGTGTGATTTTAAGTCTGATTTTAAACAAGTTACTAATTTTTGAGCTTTATTTTCCTCATCTATAAAATGTGTATGAGAGTTTCCATCCCATAGGGTTTTTGTGAAGGTTAAATATGAAAATAAATACAATGCATTCAGCAGAGTACTTTGGATCTAGTAAAGTGCTTAATAAACAATTAGTCAAAAATAACATTCTTAACTCTTAATTCTAGTCTTCCAGGAACCTGGGGCCTCCAGGATGGGAAATATTACCAGAAAGGGCCATTAGAGAGGTGAATGCTTTTGTTTGTTTGTTCTTTAGGTGTGTGAATTGAAAGCAATTTTGAAGCAAACAGATATTTTGGAGGGATTAATTTGGAGGCATTCTTCAGAATAAACTAGGAGTACAAGATACAGGAGAGCAGTAAGAAAGCTATTCACATACAGAGATCTAAAGGGTCTAAATTGATGAGTTCAATATTCCTTTAGTCAAATTGCTTGATTGTATACAGTACAGTATTTCAGGACATTCTTTGAGTTTCTTTTCTCATGGTTTGCCTTTTTTTGTTTGTTTTTTGAGACAGGGTCTTGCTCTGTCACCTAAGCTAGACCAGGCTAGAGGGTAGTAGTACCATCACTGCTCACTGCAGCCTCAACCTCCTGAACTCAAGGGATTCTCCCATATCAGTTCCACAAGTAACTAGGACTATAGGCGCATGCCACCATGCCTGGTTATTTTTGTATTTTTTTGTAGACACAGGGTTTAACTGTGTCGCATAGGCTGGTCTCATGGTCTCGAACTCCTGATTTCAAGCAATCCACCCACCTCAGCCTCGCAAAGTACTAGGATTACAGGCCACGACACCCGGCCTCTCATGGCTTTCTTGATTCTACACCTTACCCATACAGGCAGGTCAAAACTCAATAAAAATGAATTGTAACCTCGCTTTCTTGTCATCAATAGTCCTGGTCCTTCTTACTTGTACCTTCAACTACTTTGTTCTTCTATCACTTGTGTAGTTCCTGTGTCTACGGTTATCTAATCTGTTTAACATAGACTTTGGAGCCAAGCAGTTTCCCAAAGCCAGGCAAAAGATGCAACTCAATCATCAATGTCAAGAGGCCAAGCTGAGCAAGAGATCCCAGGTACCAGGAAACAGGCCAAGAATCTGAGAAACCAGACATTTATTTGTTGCTCCGTGATCCATCTAACTGATGTAACAAAGAACCTATACAGCTCCACAGGGTGAATTAGGATCTGGGTGTGCAATGCTCTGCAAATAGGCATAGCTTTGTGCAGCCTACACACTATGGGAGAGGCAGGCACCAATAAAATCATTGTAAAACCGGGTAAGTGTTACACAGGCAGTGTCCCCCAGTGCTGTAAAAGGAGGACTTGACCTGGTCAGGGAGGTCACAAAAGATTTCCCTGAGTAAGGGACGACTGAATTGAGAAGGATCATTGACTAGTGTTGAAATAGAGGGCAACCTAGGTGGTGTCTGGAGTAGTTTCCCAAGTCCCAGGTGCCTCTTATAGGACCTGGTGGAAGATTTGGTTGAAGGTGTGATTGGAAGTATCTAGAGCCCTTAGATGCTCTATAACTTTAAATCTGAATTCTCTTGACTTTGTCTGCTCTTCTTCCCTTAGACTTCTACTTCCTGGAATAGCAAACCAGGACTTGTCCTGACTGTGGCCTTTCCAAATCTTGGTGGCTTTGAGAAGACACCAAACAAGGAACAAGGACAGTGAACCCAGCTCCATGTATCTAGATCTCACCCCAGCAGTGATCTGTCTGTGCAGATATTATCTCTACCTGGCTTAGCCCTTGCGTGGAAGGGATTGTACACATTTGCTTTTGATCCATCTCTTGTAACTCTTCCACTTATCTCACACTCCTCCCCTATGTTTTCACTGTGAGATTTGGGTAAGGTCTGTACTTCACTGATATCCCTTAGGTATTGTCTCTTCTAATATTCTCTTTAGTTGTGAGCAGATCCCCTACTCTACTGACTCCACATGCTAAAGAATGAGCAGCAAACAGAGACCGAGTCTATTTGAAACCCATGGGCATTGAGATGCATGATCATCTCTCTCCGATGTGCTGTCTGGCAAGTAGGCAAGAACAGCAAGCAGCCACAAAATGAAAATAGTTAGTGTTCCTTTTACCCAGGAATAAACAGAGCCTCCCTATCTTCTCTTGTTAATGCTTACATCTGCAGCTGTCAGTGAACATCCCCCAATGCCTTGCTGAACATGAGAGGAGAGGAACGTCTCAGGGTTTGGCTTAATCTCAGAATTTTGTTCCTCCTGCCCTTATTCCTTCACCATCAGATTATGAGTGTCCCCATTACTACTCTTCTCCCTCTTCCTAAGTTACAGCACCTGTGGCTGCTCACTCTCCCCCATCTCCTTACCAGGGCTCCAGCTGTTCTTTTCACGTTCACCACTCACCTGTACTGATAAACCCTCTTCATCCACACAGCACCCTAGAGAAGGGAGAAGGGAAGGTACCAACACATAGGGGTGCCACATGGCCAACCCAAGACTTTTTGGCAAGTCAGTAGCAGAGCTGGGACTAGATTAGAATGTTGGTCTTCTCAATCGTGGCTCTATGCTCTTTCTACTAAATCATGGTGTTGTTTTTGTTTGTTTGGTTCTCAAATAGGATATTTTAGACAACAAAAATATGCTGGATATGTTCCATTTTCCTGTCTGAAAGGTTCTCGCCCCCCGCCCCGGGACTATGTGCAGCCTCCACATTTGTTCTTGTCTTTTGGCTTCCTGTTAGGTTCGGCCAATGGGAAGCCCTGGAAGGAGAAAAAAGGGTGGGAAGATAACGAGATAGGGTAGCCGTATCCCTGCTCCCTTGTTGCTGGACTAGGGGTTTTAGTCACTGTGTTCCTCCACCCAAGCCTTCGGTTCCTGTTCAGTGTCTCTCTCCTACACCTTTCTTTGTACTCACATAACCACTCTCTCCCCTTACCCCATCAGATCTGAGGATGATAATGGCTCCCAGCTATTGCTAGCTCTTAAATGCTTTCCTATCCCTTGTTGATTTCCTTTAACTGTTCCACTTCTTTGTAAATAGTCATTTCATTAAATTTCCCTCAATTGCCCCACTTACGGGTGCCCTCCCTTTCCTACAACAACTAGGAGTGAGACAGAGGGTTGAGAAAGAGCCTTCTGAAGTTAATTCTCATCAGCCATAGGCATCTATTTCCTGAACTCCTTTGTTGTCCTCAAGTTTTTAATGGATATATTTCACATCTTGTAAAATATGCTTACTGTGGTGGAGCTCCTGAGAGATGAACAGTACCCATAGAATTCCATCTTTCCCAACACTGACATGTCCTATAGAGCCTTTTGTGGGATTTGTACCAACTTCAGGGAGAAAATACCCCCTACACACATAAAGAAACAGGATGGGCATTCATGGACAGGAACCTAACTTCAGGGTAACAGAAAAATGATGGATTAGTGAAGGAAGGCCCTCCTGGACCTGTCTTTGGGAAGACTAGTCTTGGTCCTGTACCTAAAATTGCACACAAGCCCTTTAGTTTTAATGATTAGGTCCCCAGTTATAAAAAATGGTATTTGCCACTGAACTGGAAGTGCTTGTTTTTTTGTGGTTAGCCTGAGGCCATGGAACTGCAGGGTCTCTTTCAGGGAGGTCTCCATGGTATCTAATTTCAGGGCCCCTCCCACTGCCACAGTAAACACCCTTGAAAGGCCCTGAAGGAATGTTCCCAGTGACCACCTGGGGATCTCCTAAAATCTGTGGGAGGCTCCTAGGCATAGTGGTTTCAGGGTCTTCATACCACCGTCATCCAGAACCACATCTTACTCCTCCCCACACTGTCTGAACTGCTTAAAAAGTGTCAGTGAATGTGACTCCAAACAGCAGAGGGCCATTTAAGCAGAAAGCCTGGACAATGTCAGTTTGCCATGATCATGGCCCACTCTCTCAAAAGACTGCTACAAGACCATCACCTGGTTTAGCCATTCTAGCCCAGATAACGCCAATGTTATTGTTATTCTCTGCAAAACTATTTTAAGTTCCCCAAACTTTTCCAAATCCTCTATTTCCTTAGATCCACCTTGCAAATCTATACTCTTGGCAGGATAACTACTGTTATCCTGTTTTTACAGAGAGATGAGGAAACTGAGATCATGATTTAAGTTCTCAGAGCTAGCTGTTGGCAAGACTGGAATTAGGAATCAGATCTGCCTATGTTCCCTGCCATCCCACTCCCTCTTTTTCACTACATTACCTTTCATCCATGATGTTTGTATGCACAGTTTATCAGTTTTCTTATTGAAAATGCTTCTAACAATATCTTAATGGTGTTCTTATTCTTGCTACTATGATATAAAATTCCAAATAAGTTGTGTATTCAAAAAATTTGTATTCTTTAAGTTAAAATTTTTATTTACAATGCATTTTACCATTGCAAGTTTGAAAATACTGTGGTTAGAGTTTCAAAGTGGCCCACGAAACCCAAAGAGAGTAGAAAAGGTAGTACTAGCAGTAGTACTAGTACTACAATCTACTTTCCTAGCCTACAGCAAGAATCTCTGCAAGTCCACAGCCCTGTTGAACTTGAAGCTTCCCAGAGGGAACTGTAGGTTCACTGAGGATGAGGTGTCTCCATGTCACAATGCCAGCAGGGGGCCCCACAACAGCTTTCACAAAGACTGGCTTCTGCTAAGTCAAGTATCGTAAGTGGATAACCAGCCTCCCTAAGTCAGATCCAAGCTTCCTGCTTTGAAACCCTCCCACTCACAAAGCTGTGCATATCATGTGTCCTGGCACTAAATTAGCAAGGAATAAAGAAGCTTCATTGCTGTTGATTGTACTTCCCTTCTGTGATGGGGCCAAAAGGAATTACTTGTTGAGAGAGCTGGCACCTCCTCTAGAGATGCTGATTGAGTGTAGAAGAGATATGCACGAGCTGTGGGAGGGAAAGAAAGAAGGTATTTCCATTTAGCACTGGTTTTCTTTTCATTTCAGGGATGGTCACATTAGAGAGGTGAAGTTCAGACATAAGCTCCACACACTCCTCAGTGTTCACAACCTACATGGAATCTCAAGAGCTGAGAAGAGTCTCAAGCAATCCTCTCTCCACATCTGCACCAAAATAGAAAAACAGCTCTTCAGTATTCCTTGATCATCAATAACGTACCCAACACTGTCCTAAGCCCTGAAATATAGATAAAGGAGTTTCAGTCTGTGTTCTTGAAGAAAGTGGTTTTGAGATGGGGCATCAGATAGAAAAATATAATAAAGGGAAAATAATTGCTATTTTTTAACCAAACCTGCCTTCCAAGGTCATTCTGGACATGTACGGCTCTTTGTTTTTCCTTCTGAGTGCTTCAGTTGATGTGCTTGAGCAAAGGTGGACACAGATTCGAGTTGAGGGAAAGGAGGAAGGCAGAAATAAACATAAGAAGGTGAAAATAAATTAGATTTCTTGGAGCTAATCCCAGAGGGAATAGGTGAGGTGGAGGCAAGAGAGTCAGGGACAGAGAGAACCACTAGTGTGGCTGGTGCTGCACCTGGAGCACAACGTGGGAGGCAACTTTGGAAACATCTGCTGGGTGAAGTGGCTGAAGCTTTTAGAACTGAGATGTCCAGTGTCCACTTTGAAATTGTTTGCATTGCTGCAGAGCAAACTGCCTCCCCACCTCCTTCCAGTAAAATTTACTCTGCTAAGGTTGCCTTGTGTGAGTAGGGGTTTTGAAAATACGGAGGAAAGGCCTGCATTTCCTCCTGTTTGGGCTGAGGTGGTGTAGCACTGACTCTGGCACACACAGTATGGTGACAACCCACAAGCCAAGGATGCAGCCAGCTGAGCTCAGTGTGACTTCAATCCGCAGAAACCCTCGGGACAACGGGGTGTGGTATGAACTCACACCAAACACAGAATTGGAGGTTTAAGAAGATTTTCTGAGTTCTAAATGAGAAAGTAACCCTTGTTGTCTATTCTTCTTTCAAAAAAAAAAAGTAAAATGTTTAAAGTATTTTAATAGAGGTTAGGACATAATATTAGACCTTAGGATGTACTATTACTACCATATTGGACCAAGAAACTAAAGCAGCTGGGTGCGGTGGCTCACGCCTGTAATCCCAGCACTTTGGGAGGCCGAGGCAGGCGGATCACAAGGTCAGGAGATCGACACCATCCTGGCTAACATGGTGAAACTCTGTCTCTAATAAAAATACAAAAAATTAGCCGGGCATGGTGGCAGCGGGCACCTGTAGTCCTGGCTACTCAGGAGGCTGAAGCAGGACAATGACATGAACCTGGGAGGCGGAGCTTGCAGTGAGCCTGGGAGGCGGAGCTTGCAGTGAGCCGAGGTCACTCCACTGCACTCCAGCCTGGGCGACAGAGCGAGACTCCATCTCATAAAAAAAAAAAAAAAAAAGGAACTAAAGCAACAAAAGAAGGGAAGTGGGGTTGAGAAGGGCTTCACAGAGGGGGGAAAATTAAAGCAGGGCTTGGAAGATGAATAGCATTTCACCAGTTTGAGAAAAGACAGCAGGAGAAAGGAACAAGGAAGGCTATTTTAGGTAGAGTTAAGTGCTTATGTCAGAGTTTCTGTACCTTGGCACCACTGACACCTTGGGCTGAATAACTCATTATTTAGGGTGAGGTCCTGTGCATTGTATAATGTTTAGCAGCATGCCTGACCTCTGTCCACCAAATTTTCAGTAGCACATTCCTGTCCAGTTGTGACAAACAAAAATGTCTCCAAACATTGCCAAACCAAATGTCCCCTGAAGAATAAAGCAAATGGCATGTTTGGGGGATAAAGGGCAATGAAGTTGAAACCCAGTGTTCATAGACAATGGTGGCCAAAGATAAGGTTGGCAAGTAAGTTATGACCAGATGGTGGAAGGAGACTAAATGCTTGCCATGGAATTGCCATAATTCTCTATGTCCTGGCAATTCAGATGTGAATTTTAAGCAGAAATAACGCAGTCTAATCTGTGTTATCAAAAGATAACCAGAAGTCATATAGATAATGACTTAGAAGGGCAGAGAATTTAATTAGACAATTGCTATGTCCTGTAAGAAAACAAACACAGCTACCTTGCTTCTTTGTCACTTTGGTCTGCAGAATGGTCCATGACTGTCCATGACTATTACCCTAAGAACTTTCTCTTAGGCCCAGCCAAACTTGCCCAGCCTTGACTCTGCACTAGTAGCTTGTTCTGAAGGCTGAGAACACCTGTAGCTTTGACCCCCTTATTTTAGCAACCATTCTTGAAGCAGCCAGAAGTTCACACCCAGAAGCCCTTTGTTTGTTGTGTTGTTGCTAACAGAGCCTGAGGTCTAACAGGGGTTTCCAGGGTGTGTTGATTAGCTATCTGCTACCAGGGGAGCCAGGGACACAATGTGCGCAGGGGCTGCTCAGCTTAGGAGCCCACAGTCAGAACTGGTAGTTATTTAAAGCCTCCAAAAGTAGTGTCAATGTCGCTGCGGCAGGTTTTTTTTTAAAGGTGCTTTAAGGGGCCAGGAGTAATGGCTAGCTGATTCTTCCACTTTGCCTTGCTAATTTGGGATTTGGGTTGCAATTATAAACAGCTGTTGCAACATCACCAGATTCCTAAGCACAAAAAGGGGTGACAGAAAATCTGATTTGGGCCTGTTCAAAATTTTGATAATTGAATTTTCTCCCTTGGGAATGAGACCCTATGGGTAGTAGGCTCAGAACTCCTATCACATTTGAAGCAAATAAAATGTTCCCTGATTGCGAAGAACACTTGCGTTCGATGAATATGTATTGAATACCTACCATGGTCCAAGCTATGAAGACAGCTTATTAAAATCCCATGCTGTTAGAGTTTACAAAGTCACCTCCAAATATGGCCCACAAACGAGTCCAGTCCTTCATTTACTCATTAAGTTATTTAATCAGTTATATGTTGAGCACATCTTCTGTGCAGGCACCATAGTCCTAGGTCTAGAGAAGCTTATAGGCTGGATTAATAAACCTAGAGGCAAAAAAAGAGCTATTATACAATGGGGTAATGATTATAATGGATCTGTCTCATATGTGGGTTGAATAGACAGGTCATAGAGTTGAAGTTCTAAAACTCTTCCTTGGAATCAAGGACAGCTTTACAACATGACTGGCTCACTGAGAAGCTGAGAGCAGGTCTGTTTTTGTATACCACTTTATTTCTGGTGCTTTGTATAGTGGCTCTCACATAGTGGGCACTCAAATACCTGTTAAACAATTGAATTAATTAATAATTAATTAATGCTGACATTTGAAGAATCCAGATGGTCTTGGCACCAAGAAATAGTATGCTCAATTCTAAAGTCCTTCTAAATCATCTGGTGATCTGAACCATCCAATGGTCTAATGCCATTAGAGGGGTACCTTCAAAAATGCCAAGAACCCTAATTTCTCTAATAAGCTCAGATTAAATTTGAACAGCCAAGATACTCATGAGAGTGAATGTCTTTGAAATAATGCCTTAAGGCAACAAGTTTGTCATTTTGATCTTATTATAAAGCAAAGGAACATTTTCCTTGATTATCTTGTCCTTCGGAAATGGAGCAGGAAAAACAAGCACGTAAGTCCTAATGTTCTGGAAAATACAAAATGGAACTCAAAAGTCTCAGCATTCTTCCCCTTGGTTTAGAACCAACAGAACCCTCAAGGTCTTTTGCAACAAAACTCCACTCAAAGTTAGGATACTTTACATCCTAATCCTTGTCGTGGAGAAAGCGCTAATGTAGTGAAAGCATACTGGACTGGGAATTATGAAGCTGTAGAGATTCTTGCTTTTAACCCCAGGCAAATCTCTTCTCCTTTTTGTGCTTTAGCTTCCTTCTCTACCCTATCTCAATATCTTGGTCGCAGTGAAGCTCACCTGAGATCAGGGCAATGAATGTTTTGCAGAAGACCAAATGCTTTACAAATGCAATTCAACCCAATAAAAAAAGTTTTTTTTTTTTTTGGTTTTTTTTTTTTTTTTTTTGAGACAGGGTCTCACTTTGTTGCTCAGGCTGGAGTACAGTGGCACAATCATAGCTCACTGCAGCCTTGATCTCCTGGGTTCAAGGGATCCTCCCATTTTAGGCTCCCAAGTAGCTGGGACTATAGGCATGCACCACCACACCCAGCTAATTAAAAAAAAAATTTGTAGAGACAGAGCCTTGCTATGTTGCCCAGGCTGGTATCGAACTTCTGGAGTAAAGAAACCCTCCCACCTTGGCCTTCCAAACTAACAAATATTTATTAAGCCCTACACTGGACTATTTAAGGAGGAACAATGAGAAGAACTAGACTCCATCTTCAGCTAGCTTGCAAGCTATTTAGAAAGACATGCGTGAAAATACATATCTATAATGCCTGGCAGAGCTGGGTAAGTCCCGTAATTCCGAAAGGCCATTGAAAATCTTCAATGAGACTGATAAGAGACCCAAACAGATCAGATTAAAAATACTTTCTATAATTTTCTATTGCTGCATAATAAATTACCACAAATACAGTGACTTAAACAAACAACCACTATTAATGTCACAATTTCTGTAGGTCAGAAGCCCAAGCACAACATAGCTAGCTTCTCTACTCCGGGCCTCAAAGGCTGAAATCACTGTATCATCTGGGCTGCATTCTCATCTGGATCTCGTGGTCCTCTGGCTCACATGGTTGTTGGCAGAATTCAGTTGCTCCGTTCTTGCTGACTGTCAGTGGGGGTTTCTCTCAGCTGTTAGAGGCTGCTGTTACATCCTAGAGATCTCCCTCAGATCCTTGCTACCTGGGCCTCTCCATCTTTAAAGTCTCGTATGACACCCAGACACCAATCTAAATATTGTTAGGCAGATTCTTTCTTTACATGGTTAATGTATTTTTCTGATTGTGATTATCTGAGATCTTAAGGAATTGAAATACTTCATCAAGAAATATAGAGCTATTATCTAGGTGAGCTAATATCAGTGTGAGTTATTCAAACTTAATGTTATCCAGAGAGAATCATCCAACCTAGTCCAACTTTCACATCAGGCTAAACAAAGAAAATGATGACACATGTAGGAGCGCACTGAAGTGGTTAGATAAGGCTGCTTATAGGAGGAAGCCACTGCCTCGGGGGCTCTGTCCACTTTCAGAAAAGCTTCTTAACAACTAAGGAAGGCAGTGTATCTACATATCCCTAGCTCATTCTACATATAAACACACTAGGTGGGAAACTCTTCTTGACTCAATAGGGAGTGCTTAATCAGCAATTGAGCATTATCAGGTGTTCTGTTTAATAACTATTTACCGAGTATTTATTATGTGTCAAGTACTGAGTCTGCATGCTAGGAACACAGAGGTGAATAAAACCTGTCATCACCCTTAAATAACTCACTGTCCAATGTGAACATATATACTCCATTGTTAGGATAGAAAACCTTATTTTACTTTTTTAGAGAAAACTAATTGGCTGATAATGGCTACCCGAAGTACTGGTTGAGAAGGATTCAACCAGTGGACAGAGCTGTGAAGCTTTCATGTACAGATACGAAAATACTGTGATTACTTAACAATTTTTGCCATGTGAGGAAACAGGGAAAATAGCATAAGCACGCAAGCCACGTACCTCCCAACTCCGTTCCTTTAACTGCAGTAAATGATATTAAAAGCCCATTATAGGTTCTACTTTCAATTGTCACATATTATTTATACAACTATACTGTGTTTTCATTATCCTCCCTAGTAATTACCATTGTGTTTAGTAATCAACACCACTGATTTACGCAAGTTACTTTCAAGTCAATCACTCTAGCACTTAAAAACAATAGCTTTGAATGGGGTTATTTCCTGGGAGAATGTTAAATGTTTCCGGGTTCAGATATCCAAGGAAAGGCGGCTCCCTGCATGTAAGGGAAGAGAATGAAAGTTTTCTGGCAGCTGGACCAAGATAAAGTGTTCAAATAAGTGCTATAGTTGGTAGGGAGTGAATGGGAGTAACTCACTGTTTCCTGCCTGAAAGTGTACTGTTGGATGCATTCAGCTGCCTAAGGCAGCATGCTTTTAATTACTGATATAAATCCTGATAGGGTCCCTCAAGGGATCAGAAATAACCTTTAGCCATTCTGTCTGCAAACAATAGCAAGGCTGCAAAGGAAAGGTAGCTGGTGCAAATGGTTGCACGGGAACTCTGTTATGTCCAATTTATTGTGTAAGCTTCACACCCCTGAGCTGGCTGCCCACACATCTGGGTTCCAATCCAAGATTTTTAACCTACGAAGACAGACTCTAAAGTCTCATGTCTCAGCAGTCTAAAGGCTGAACCTAAATCCTGGAAAGGGATGAAAATAAAAGTTAGACATGATCGTGGACAGAGCTGTGATTTTGTGCTGTAACTGAAGGAGAGGAAGTGGGAGAAAAGATCCACTCCTTAGTGTATACTTTGTACCAAATGCTTTAGTTCTCACTCTAAATGTAAAGGGGTCAAGCTTTTAGGTTCAGATAAATGGCTTTTGAGGACATTCTCAAACATGGGCCAAGAAAGAGACATGGCATCCCTTGTCGACAGTTGTGGAATAAAAACCCTACAAGGAAGATATCAGATGCACCATCTGAGAAGGGAGGCAAGTCAGAAACAAACAGATCGTATGAAATCTAGACACCAATCTAAATATGGTTAGGCACAAAAGCAAGTTCAGGTTTGCAGATTAAAATGGCAGGGAGCCGTGAAAGCTCTTGCCAGATTTTCTATCTCTCGCCATCCTAAATCTGACTCCTAGAATCCCAGCCAAAGCCAGAAGCGGCCTCCCCATCTTCATGTGAGAGAAATTCAGTAGGTATTTGGCCCTGTCAATGTAAAAGCTTTTCAATGAGACTGCAACTTTATCAAGGAGAATGATGAAATGAATGAAGACATATGCTTGTCTCACGAACAAGGTCAAACTTGCTTTCCCATTGCATTTGACCTGGGGTGGTTGATATTTCCTCTATTAAAATCTTGGTAAAGATTGAATTTATTTTCTTCCTGAGGGAGTAATCCTTCAAAATAAAAACAACAACAACAAAAGACAAACCAATTTTAGAAGAAGAGGAATGTGTGGGAAGAAGACTGTGAGAGCTATGTTTCTTTGGAGTTGATTCTCTTAGGCTTTAGTCGGGGACTCATAAAGTTGCCTTTCATCTTAAATATGAAAAATATAGCAAGTTCACCCCATCTATCATCAGTTCCAGGGAGGCATGTGTTTATGAAAAGAGTTTATTAACTGGATGTCACTGGATTTTCTGGAAGAAAATATGGTATTCTCAATTTAGGAACTCTCTGTTCATTTATGCCCTAACTAGATAAAATCTGCAATATTAATTTTGGTAAACAGAAACTCTAACTCTACATTGGACAGAGATTCAACCTATTACCCCACCTTTGAAAATAAAAAAAAAACATCTCTTTCCTCAGGCATAGAAATTTGCAAGGTACAAATGTCTTTATAACTGCCATCAAGTATAACACTCAGCCTAATCCCCACGATACAAAATAAGTAAACTGGGGTTCATTCAGGCTAAAAAATGACTATTCAAGGTCACTTAAAGCTAGAATTTTAATTCAGTTCTTCAGACACTGCTATGGTCTAAATGTTTTGTGTCCCATCAAAATTTACATGTTGAAATCCTAAGCCCCAATGTGATAGTATTAAGGAGTAGGGCCTTTGGGAAGTGAGTAAGTCATGAAGACTCTGCCTCATGAAAGCCATTAATGCAGTTATAAAAGAGGCCTGGGGGAGTTTGTCACCCTTCCACCACTTGAGGACACAAGTAAAAGACCCTGTTTATGAGGAAAAAGACTCTCACCAGACACTGAATCCGCTGGTGCTTTCATCTTAGACTTTCCAGCCTCTAGAACTGTGAGCAATAGATTTCTGCTGTTTGTAAGTTACCCAGTATTTTATTATGAGAGCCCAAACAGGCTAAGACAGACCCCAAGTCTGGAGCTCTTTCCATCACACCAGAGAGATCTTCAGAAATGTCTAGCATCCCATCTTCCATCTCCCTGGGAACACAAGCAATTAATGAAATCTGTATCTTTGCCATTTGCTATTTGCACTAAATAAAATGGAACTGGGTCCTTTCCATTGAAAATTAAGTGTGAATTGAAGAGCTGATTTCCATTTAACTGCAAGCAGAAAGAGAAAAGATTGACTTCACCTACAGCTGCATGGATTTACAAACTATAAGGCAGAGAAGGATGAATATAGATCATGAGCATGCTGAGATCATGGTGCTTGGAAAGATTTGTGGTGGGTAAATCCACAGAATGTGGCATCTAGCAAACGGAATACTTTTGTTCTTCAGGTCCTAAGGACTTATACAAAAACCTACACAGATGTTATCAGGGGCCATTTATGCACTTTCAGTTATCATAGTAATTCATGTTCAGAACAGTCAGCCAACTTGGGTGGACACAGGCCCAACTGGGTGTCCTCTCTTACTCTTGGGCTTTGGAGGGCTAAGTCCAAATGACTTTGGAAACCACAGGCACGTGCCCAGTCTCCTTGGAGGATGCCAGCCAAGGAGCCAGGCCTTGGACACAAAGGGAAAATGGGGAGATGGAGCCAACAGCCAGCTGAGATGGGACATCCTTTGGAAGTCTTCACTTGCCCCATGGCTTGCTAAGTACAGGCCCACACCTTGAAGGACTGCAGTTTTCCCAGAGAGCCCAAGCCTTACTGGTGGTAATAAGACTCTCAGCCTGCTGGGAATGGATATAGGTAAGTTATGCATTTCCCTTATCCCTGGGGTAGGTAGGGATAGTCCCACATGATGACTTACATATCTGATCTTTTGCCTGGGGGACCCAAGAATATATTTCCTCTCCAGTGGCAACAGACCTAGGAAACAGAACTGAGATATACATATCAAACCATCCCTTCTCATAATTGCCAATATTACCTAGATGCTGATAACTCCACAATGTTTATCTTCCATCCAGACCCTTTTTCAGCACTCTAGACCAGGAGTCAGCAAACTTTTTCTGTAAAGGGTCACAGTGTTTTAAAAATATAAAAAGCATTCTTAAACAGGCTCTGGCCCTGTTGGCCCTCAGGCCATAGCTTGCCAACCACTGCTCCAGATCTCCTCTACCCCATTCCTCATTCCTCCCTCTTCTCCCTAGCTCATCTGCTTCTACCATCTGCCACTTATTTTTTGCTTTTCCTCAATAGCAGTAAATCTTCAAATCTGAAAGCAGCATGATTTTTAGAGGTACCACATGTCATGCCAGGACACGCTAAATAAAGTTGGGTGGTTGTATTAGTCATCTGTTGCTGCGAAGCAAATTACCCAAAATTTTGTGGCTTAAAATAAAAACTAACATTTATCATTATCATCCCTGACAGTTTCTGTGGGTCAAGGACCCAGAATAACTTAGCTGACAGTTCTGGCTCAGGGTCTCCCAGGAGACTGCTGTCAAAATATTGAACAGGTTGACAAGCAGATCCTAAAATGTATATGGAAATGCAAACACCTAGAATAGACAAAACAATTTGAAAAAAAAGTTAGAGGAATTTCCCATCCTAATTTCCAAGCTTACTTTAATAAAGCTGTAATTATCAGGAACAATGTGGCACTGTTCCATAAATAAATCCTTAGATTTATGGCCAAATCACTTTTGACAAGGGAGCAAGGCACTTCATTGGGGAAATGGTAGTTCAGAAATGGGGCTGACACTGTAGGGTGACTATAGTTAGCAATATTATGTTATAAAATTTCAAATAGCTAGAAGGAGGATATTGAATGTTCCCAACACAAAGAAATGGTAAATGTTTGAGATGCTATGTATGCTAATTAACCTTATCTGATCACTACACATTATATACATCTCAACATCACTGTGTATGCCAAATATGTGCAAATATTATATGTCAATTTAAAAAATTAAAAATTAAAAAAATTTAAAGTGGTGCCAAGGAAATTGAACTTAGACCCTCACCTTATACAATACACAAAAATTAACTCAAAATGGGTCACAGATTTAAATGTAAGTGCTAAAGCAATAAAACGTTTAGGAGAAAATATTCAAGATCTTAGGTTAAGCAAATAATTCATAGATACAACACTAAAAACATGGTCCACAAAAGAAAAAAAAAGTATACATTGGACCTCATGAAAATTTAAAACATTGGCACTTCAAACAAAAGACACCACTCAGAAAATAAAAAGACAAGCAACAGACAGAGAGAAAAATATTTGCAAAACACTTATCTGATAAAGGACTTGCATCAAGAATTTACAAAGAACACTTCAAACTCAACAATAAAGACAAACAACCCAATCACAAAACAGATAAAAGATGTAAACAGACATTTCACCAAAGAAGATATATGAATAGCTAACAAGTGCATGAAAAGATGTTCAACATCATTAGTCATTAGGGAAATGCAAATTTAAACCACAGTGAGATACCATTTCCCACTCACTAAATAAGCTACGATAAGTTAGACAATTAATAATAAATGTTGGTAACAATGTGGAGAAATAGAAACACTCATACACTGCTGGTGGGATTATAAAAGGATGCAGCATCACTGTAGAAAACTTTTGCAATTCTTCAAGTAGTTAAACATAGTTATATTGGGAAAACGTGCACAAAAAGACTTACGTGTGAAAATTCATAAGAGCAAAAAAGTAAAAATCCCAAATGTCATCAATAAAATAAAATGTGATATATTCATAGAATTGAATGCTATTCAGCAAAGAAAGAAAGGAACAAACTACTAATAAACACTACAATGTGGGTGAACCTCAAATACATTATGTTAAATGAAAGAAACAAGACACAATTGACCACATGTTATTATCCCATTTATATGAAATGTCTAGAGAAGGCAAAATTATAGATGCAGAAAGTAAATTAATGGTTGCTTAAGGGGAGATGAGGGAAGGGGTATTATTATAAATTAGCATGAGGAATATGATTGAGAGGATGAAATGTTCCTAAATTGATTCATTGTGATGGTTGTATCACTCAATAAAGTTACTAAAAATCATTGAATTGTAACACCTGAAGCGGTTCAATTTTATAATATGTCAAATATACTCCACTGATGCTGTGACTGGGTGGGGATTTAGTCATTAGAAGTCTCAACTGAGATTGAAAGATTTACTTTCAAGGTGGCTTACTCACCAGGCAGGCAAATCGGTGCTGGTTGTTGGTGGGAGGCTTAAGTCTCTCCACAAAAAAGGCTCTACAAAAGGCTATTTGAGGCCAGGAGTGGTGGCTCACTCCTGTAATCCAGCACTTTGGGAGATCAAGGTGGGAGGATCGCTTGAGCCCAGGAGCTCAAGGCCAGCCTGGGGAACATAGCCAGACCCCATCCCAAAAAATTTTTTTTTATTTAAATTTTTTTAAATGCTGCTTGAATATCTTCACAATAAGGCAGAGCAGAACTCAAAAGAGAGAGTGCCAGATGTCATCTGTTATTTTAATGACCTTTCCAGAGTCAGAGCCTCACATCTGCTACATTCTACTCATTGGAAGTGAGTCACCAAGTTCCATCCTAAATTCGAAGGGAGAAGACCTAAGATGCACCTTTTGAAGTGCGGCATGTCGAAGAACTTGTGCACCCATTTTAGACCCTCTTCCCTCAGTCTCCCATCAGACCACGAATTGCTTATATTCATCCCACATGCAAAATACACAGACTCCCTTCCAGGGCATCTAACATTTTCATCCCATTACAGCACCCAGGTCTAAGATTTTGTCATCTAAATTGTGTCCCAGTGCAAATGAGGCTCCCTTGGGTATGGTCCCAGAAGATCAGCTGCTCACTCAAGTACAGTTCCCTTTGATCTATACATCTGTGAACTATAGAGACAAGTTTTTCCACCCCCAACACACAATAGTGGGATGATATAGGATGATCGTAATAGACTTTCCCATTCAAAAAAGGTGGGGGGAAGGAGGCTTACAGGAGTATCCATACATAGCAATTCTAAAATCGATTAGAATACATGTTAGCAGTTCCTTGATTAGGCTCTAGGTCTAATCCATGGTTCTTGGAGTATTATCAAGAGCTTTTGGGCTCTTGATTTCTGGCCTTCTTTTTCCTTGAAAAAGAGCTCAAATTTGCAATTGACTAGTATTCTCAGGCTATTTGCTGCTTATAGAAGTTTTGGGGTTCAGCTGATTTTTTTCATTCCATATTATCTATTCCCCTTTCACTCTAAGCAAACAGTGTTTCTGACAATGTTATTATCTTAACAATGTTGTGAGTCTTCTGTAAATTTTATTAGGCTTTACTCCATTAGACAAAAGCCATACTCACAAATGTCTTCGAGATCTGCCTTTCTCTACCTTTGGCTCTGATGAAGTTCCTGAGGGGCAACAGCCTTAGAAGCACTATTGTTTGATGAAAGTGTCCTTGAAATTTTTTGAGATCTTAAAGAATTTCATAATTCCAGGCTCCGCTTCATATTTACATGATGTTTTCCTGGAAGTGCCCTAGATTTGATCTTGAAACCATACCTTGATTTTAGCATTGATTTCCATTTGAAGGGCTGGTAATTTTAAAAGCCAGCGACTTCTGTCCTTTTTTGCTTATCAGTCTTTCCTTCAATTTATCTCTTTCTAATTACATATAGTATCTCTTTTAGCAATGACAATCATTATTATTGTTACTATTACAATCATTAAATTAGCTGAAAGTTCAGAGCTGAAAGCATTATGCTAATTGAATCTGATCAGTATAAATTATGTATTGAGTTCTGACCCCAGAGATTTTCCTGAATTTTATTATCTTGATAGTCAAATATTAGACATTTTATAGTGCTTTAAAATTTACAAAGGCCTTCTTAAAAATCACTATCTCTTTGTTATGATAGGTGTAATTTTCTTTAGTTTTATTTATTCATTTCCTACGTCATAAGTTTTTCTTAAATTCTACTCATAGCCCTTTTCTTCATCTCCATTTTCAAGTCACCATAAATTGAAGCCATTTGAGTTCTCCTGGAAATGGATACAGGCTTTGCCAATTCCAGGAATTTCTGATTGATCAAATAACTTCCATTATGTCAAGTCAGAAGAATTTTAAAGTAAGAAGAAGCAAATCCTCAAAGACCACTATAATTTCATAAATGTCTTAAATGGAAGAGATAGGGAGTGCTTTTGGTTTAAAGAAAACAAAATTAACCCATTAACATGTTTCCTTAAAACTTTAGAAATCCAAACTCTGTTATAAGCCACATATTGAGTTTGCTGGATTCAGAATAAATTGCTTATTAAACAGACACAATAGAAATAGCCTCTTAAATTTAAATGGTGCCTGTATTAGTCAGTTCTCACACTGCTATAAAGGACTGCCTGAGACTGGGTAATTTATAAAGAAAAGAGGTTTAACTGACTCACAGTTCTACATGGCTGGGGAAGCTTCAGGAAACTTACAATCATGGTGGAAGGCAAAGGGGAAGCAAGGCATGTCTTACATGGTGGCAGGCGAGAGGGAGAGACAGCAAAGGAGAAACTGCCAAACACTTATAAAACCATCAGATCTCATGAGAACTCAGTCACTAACACGAGAACAGCATGGGGGAAACCGCCTCCATGATCCAATCACCTCCCACCAGGTTACTCCCTCATCATGTGGCGATTAAAATTCAAGATGAGATTTGGGTGGGGACACGAAGCCAAACCATATCAGTGCCTTAAAATTTCCCAAACACTTTTACAAACATTCAAAGCAAAGTACACATCTAAATATCTCTGGTTAGGTGTAATGGTTCACACTGTAATCCCAGCATTTTGGGAAGCCAAGGAGGCAGGAGAATCATGCGAGCCCAGGATTTGAGACTAACCTGGGCAACATAGGGAGACCCCATTTCTACAAAAAAAACTAAAAATTAGCTGGACCTGGTGGCACGCCCTGTAGTCCTAGCTATGCAGGAGGCTGAGGAAGGAGGATCTCAAGCCCAGGTGGTCGAGGATGCAGTGAGCCACAGTCATGCCACTACACTCTAGCATGGGCAACAGAGAAAGGCCCTATCTCAAAAAATAAATATCTCTGCTTCAGTGCTATATTCCCTCATTTTAAAGATAAAGAATCTGAGAATCAACCAGGCCGTAGAACGACTGTAAGTGGCTTGCCACAGATGCCACAATTAGTCAGGCCCACACCTTCTGACTTTTCCTCAACTCTGCAACTCAGATTTTGGTCCCAGGACCAGCAGGCTGCAATCCCGGGAAGCTTATAAGAAAGGCAGAATCTTAGGTCCCACTCCTGACCCTGAAAATCAGAATTTGCTTTTTACCACCACCCCTGAGAGATCCATGTGCACACTAAAGATTGAGAAGGTGCACTACACCATGCTGCTCCACTGTGACTGGACTCTGTCCTGCGAAAGCCTTCTTCACCCTCACAGTAGGAGCCATCTAGCCTCTCCTCTCACCAGGCACAGCCAAGAGCCTTCTTAACTTTATTCCTTTGCCTCAGTTCCAGAAATCCTGTAATATCTCAGAACCCCCTAGTCCCACTGCCCTGACTCCTCAGCAGTTAGACCCTAAGCAGATACTGGAAGTCCTTGTGTGGCATAATCCCTATATGAATATGAAACTGGAGAAGAGAAAGGATACATCTTAGAGCTTGGCAGATCATGAAGGAGACCAGGTCTTCATGAGTTAAAACAACTCTGAAAAATGGTTCCCCTCATTTATCTTCCTTCTTTTCCCAAGAGACTCTGGTCACAGCCACAGAGTACTGAGTTGTATATTGTAAAGGAGAGGTGTGGGCCCTGCCTCCAGGGGTTCATTTAAAGGTAGATGCACCTTCTAGCCCAAAGATGTAGCCTGGCCATAAGACTAGTGTAACATTTTTATCACTGACTGAAACTTGAAGTGCATCTGCTATCATGTAGGGTATTTTATGTTTGTTATGTCTACGTGAAAGATGTTATTACCTCCATCTAGCAGGTGGGAAACCTGAAGTAAAGTCATTTGCTCGAGATCTATAGATAATGTCCACTTTTAATAAAAGCCAGATCATTTTTACCTCTTAGCCCGTTCTAAGGCCTGATATATACCGAACCATGTGATAAAGGATTTCCATAGTAGATTTTTTTTTTTAACTGAGAACAATCAAATCTCCCCTTAAAAAGGGAACTAGGCTTGAGTTAGGTCCAGAGGTCTGGGTTGGAGTTCCAGTTCTGTGCTTTTTTTACCCATGTGACCTTGAGTAGACATCTTCACCAATCTGATTATGTGCTACTTTATCTGAAAAGTAAGGAAGTCTCACGTTTACCTTTGTCTTAAGGCTGTTTTAAACCTTAAGCCAAATAATAAGTCTGCATGTGCCAATCATAATGCCTGGCACATACAAGACATTTATACATTAAAACCTAATTCATACCTACAGTTTTGCTTTGTTTGTTTTTTGAGACATGATCTGGCTCTGTTGGCCAGGCTGGAGTACAGTGGTGTGATCTCTGCTCACTACAACCTCTTCCTCCCAGGCTCAAGCCATCCTCCCACCTCAGCCTCCCAAGTAGCTGGGACTACAGGCATGTACCACCATACCTGGCTAATTTAAAATAAAAAATTGTAGAGATGTGGTTTCACCATGTTGCCCAGGCTAGTCTCGAACTCCTGAGCTCAAGTGATCTGCCCACCTCAGCCTCCCAAAGTGCTGGGATTACAGGCGAGAGCCACTACACGCAGCCCATACATACAGTTTATACATTTATTGGGATACATTTCTGATTCTCTCCCATCCTCCATGCTCCAATCTTCATCTTCCTCACCCAACTGACAGTGGCCCAAGATAACATTTTCCCATATATCTTAGTTTCATATTTGAAAGGTTGATGGGTCTCTCCTGGCTTCAACATCCAGGCCAGGGACAAAAATCTCTGGCCCACATGTGATGGTCCCCAGACAAGAGAGGTAACTGGATTCCCACTTCACACAAGTGATGAACAAGTAAGAGGCAAAGTGGAGTAACAACATAGTAGTCTGAAAAGTAGACCTCCTGGGTTGCTCTGCCACGTACTTTCCAAGACTTGTGGTCTTGGAAAGGTGCTAAGAATTTTCTGTGGCTCAGATGCTTTTATCTCTAAAATAGAGGTACAGTTTAATAATAACAATACATTCCTCATAAGGTTGTTATGAGAATTAAATGAGACACATCACATGTAATTGCTTAGCCTAGTGACTTACACATCCAAAACATGTTGGCTGTGGTTTTTTTTGGTCCCTGAATTGGAGGCACCCAGAGGACTTAGGCTGTATGTGACTCTGCCCGTCTCTGTGTGAGAAGTGAATCTGTGGGGCCCCACAGCAGCCAGGGCTGCTAGCTGCTTACACACTTTCTAGAGTAGTACTAAGTACACTTTTATCCTGCAGGTCAAAAAGGAGGGACTCTTCAGCCCACTCCTTGGATCTCCTCAGGGTCATCTAGAAGGAGATTGTTTTTATCTCAAAAGAAACACTCAACTGTTCCTCACCAGGGGAAAATATACAGGCAGATTTCTGGTTAAACATGTCAAACTCAACACATATTTACTTCCCTGCCCTTTCAAAACCTTAATAAAATGATGGTAATGGGGGAAAAGGTGAAAACTCATAAAGACAAAGAGAATAGAAAAAAGGACAATAAATTTTTTTAATGTTAACATTTTTGAAGATTAAAAAGGATAATTGTGTGGTTACTGATTTACTAAAGAAGAAAGTGAAACCAAAGACTGCTAAGAGAAAATCAAAATAAGCTAAGCTGATTTGGAGTCTAGAAAGGCTCTGGAATTTGAGATACTAGATACCTCTAAGAGCAGAATTGAGCCGTAAGACTGAAAACAGGATGGGTTGACAGTCTGTATATAGGGCAGTTGATTCCCCTCACCCTCTCCTTACTCCTAAGCAACGAGGGGAGTTCCTCCCCAAGCCAGACTGAAAATTGGAGGCTGGATCTCTGGAGCAGTGAACCACAGTAGCTATGAACTGCGGATGTCAGGTGCAGATGGGAGCAGGGTGAAGTGTCATACCAAAAACAGGACTATAAAAATGAATGTCTGCATTTTGCTTGGTAAGACTCTTAGCTCCTTTTGACTCTGTAGCTCCCAGACTGTCTCTGTCAGACAGTCTTAAGATACTCCCTAGACAGGATGTAGATATTTCTGCTCTCTGGGCTGATCCCAGAAAAGCACCTACAGATACTAACATTTCATCTGTTGAAAAAGCTGGCCCAGGCCTGATCACCCTATCATGATGCCTAGGAGTCAACATACTTGCCCTTTGCACCCAGAGTTCCTTGTCAGCATCTAAGCCAAAGAATGCCAAAAGTTTGAGAAGAGTCTCTAACATAAAAGACAAATTGACGGAAAAATAATAGGAAAAAGGGGGAATTTGCATGGAGCAGAAGAAAACCAAAACTAACAAACTGCAACCTCCATCCTCAGATAATATGAAAAAATATTGTGTCTATAGAGCAAGAACTGATGAGTTCAGGGACGAGTTCATGGAAATACACCAATATGGTTAACTTTTTTGTTGCTGTTAAAAGTCAACTGAAGGGTTGGAAAATAAAGTTGAGAAAATCTAAAAATCTAAGGAAAAATCAGAAATGGAAAAATATGAGAGAAATATATAAAAATTAGAGGAATGAGTGCTATGGTAGATTAAAGATGGCTACAAATTTTTTGCTATTCCTCTCATTGAGAGGTAGAGTCTAATCCCCTGCCCTTGAAATCGAGCTGGTCTTAGTGATTTGCTTGACCAATAGAATTTGGTAGACATGATACTGTGGGACTTCCAAGGCCAGGTCATAGGAAGCCCTGCAATTTCTATCCAGGCCTCCTGTAATATCTAGAACCCAGACATCATCTCTGAGAAAGTTCAAGCAGTGCCATGGAGTCTCATGTGGAAAGTACCAAAGCCCCCAGTCAAGAGCCACCACCACCCTGCCAGCCCTGTGACTGACCCATCTTGGAAGCAGATATTCTATTCCCAATGGAGATAACCCAGTGATGCCACATAAAGCAGAGAAAAAGCTACGCCAACTGAGGAGTCTCTGAATTGCAGACTTGTGAGCCAAATAAATGATTGCTACCGTTTTAAGCTACTTAGCTTTGAGATGGTTTATATCAATAGATAACTGGAACAAGAGTCAACATTCGACTGATAAGAATTTTAGAAAGAGAAATGGGGGGAAAAAGAAAACAATAGAAGGAAGGAAACTTTCAAAATACAAATACAAGAGAAATTCCCAGAACTAAATGTCCAGATTTAAACCAAAAGAAAAACAAAATACTGAGTGCCCAACAGTAGCCCAAGATACATCATCCTAAAATTTCAGAAACTAGGCTAAAGAGAAGATCCTAAAAGTTTCCAAAGAGAAGGGAAAAGCAACATACAAGTATTAGGAACCAAACTTTTGCGTAGTAGTGCTGGGAGCCAAAAGACCATGAAGCAATGCTTCAAAGCTATTGGAGAAAGTAATCTGAACCCAGAATTCTATTCCCAAACTATCGATCAAGTATGAGGAGAGAATAAAGACATGGTTGTACATGCAAGGTCTCAAAGATATGTTCTGTCCAAAGACAGAATAAATCAAGAATGAAAAATTCCTGACATCGAGGACACAAAGATGAGGCACCAGAGATGGGAAGCAATTCCCAGGAGAAAGATGAAGGGCAAACTCACTGTGCCTGCTGAGTAGCAAGCCCAGAGATCCGGCACTCTAGTGTGCAGAGTAGGGGACTCAGGGGCTGGGGGAGCAAGGTGAGAGGAGATGGAATCAGTAGGTTTCCTGGTGTTTAAGCCTTATTGAAAGGACTTTTGCAGTTCTGACAATGATTTATGCTTCAGTTATGGTAGGTAATTGAAAAATGAAGCAAACACAAAACGTTAAAGAAATCTTTAATTCTAAGAAAAGCAAAAAGTTATAGAGGAAGGAAATGCAAACACTATATTCTACAGACTTAGCTATAATAATGCTTAAGTGTTTGTGATAATGTAAACATAGACTGTTTAACCCAAAATTGTGAAATTGGGATGTGATCACGTTGTAAGAATGTAGGAAGAAAAGCATGTGTGCCTGGTGTAGGGGACAGTTCTAAGAGAGCTGAACTGTCTTGTGCCCAGGTAAGAGATCATTAGCTAACATCTTAAAATGAAAAATCAAGAGAAAGCAGTCTACACATAGGATTTGCTTGTAAAGCAGTGCAGTTATACTTAGATCGATATGAGTCATAACAGTCTTTCTCAAGAGGATTTTTCTGGGACAGCAGGTCAGGATGAGGACGAGGCGAGTGAGATGCCCAGGGCTCAGACCTGAAGTGCACAACCCTGAAAGTGAGCACTTCCTTACGTCTTGTACCCTAGGCATCTCACTTGCCTGACCCTGGTTCCTGCTCTAGGAGAGAGCACTGGATATCATAAAGGTGATGGTAGAAAGAGCAAATTGTGGAAAAGATATGGAAAACATAGAGGTAAGGAGGCTGAAGATTATGTACAACATCTCCTAAGGGATGGATTGAAGAACGGTTCTTTAAGTGAAGCCTGAAGAGATGATAAGCCTTTTTGCAAGGCAAAGAGAAAGGCATTCTAGTTTCAACAAACAAAACCAAAGAAATGAGGATATATGAACACCTGGGTGTGAGGTTGGGAAAAAGTGAACATAACTATAAAGGTCAAGTGCAAGCATCTAATGGAATCCTGCTACACATTACAGATGCTAAAACACTATCTTGCATTCTTAATACATGGTTAGATTCTTGAGAAAGAATTTGCTTAGAAAGCAGAAGGAACTAATTTAAGCATACCCTGTAGTTGATTGCCTTTCCCTCCAGGTCTGAAAAACAAAATCTAGAGATTTCAATTTGTCAGCATCAGTTAACTGATAATATTAGCCCAGAGAGGGACTTGTCTTGAGGCATTTGGCATGAAGAGCATCTAGACAGATAAATAGATAGATAGATAGATAGATAGATAGATAGATAGATAGATAGACAGATAGATAGATAATGGTTTGGCTGTGTCCCCACCCAAATCTCATCTTGAATCGTAGCTCCCACAATTCCCATGTATAGGAGGAACCTAGTGGGAGGTAATTGAATCATGGGGGAGGGTCTTTCTCGTGCTATTTTCATAATGGTGAATAAGTCTCATGACATCTGATGGTTTTATAAAGGGCAGCTCCCTGCACACAATCTCTTACCTGCTGCCAGGTAAGACATGCCTTTGTTCCTCTTTCGCCTTCCACCACGATTGTGAGGCCTCCCCAGCCATGTGAAACTGAGTCCATTAAACCTCTTTTTCTTTATAAATTATGCAGTCTTGGGTATGTCTTTACCAGTAGCATGAGAACAGACTAATACCTATATATTAATATATATGAGATGCTTCCACTGAGAATTGAGTTTTATGAGTTTGCACAGTGGAGCTCGGTAGACAAGAGCTTGCTGAGAAGAGCTATCTCCCTTGCCATGAGGAGCACAAGGTATTAGGTGCCAATGGGCTCTCCCAGCTCCAAAGCCTGGTTCTCAAGAGTCCCTGGGAAATAGATCAGGAAGTTTAGGTAGGAGAGGCTCAGAATTTGCGATGACTGATGATATCATTGTGAAAACAACAAACATTTAGCCCCAGATCCTCTAAAGAAATGGAAGACAATGTTTTGTTTGCCTATTGAATGGCTTAACATAATATTTTCTCAATCTCGGTCCCGTATCAATTTCTGACAGTACAATTGAGGGCTGATGCAGGACTGCATTGTCTCCAGGGCCAGCCAAGGAAATTGGGAGTTTGGTCAGTGGCTGTAAATATCCTCTTGGTATTTCACTTTGTTTACTCTGAAGTACTCTCTCAGAGGCTGAGAGGGTTCTGGGACACACTGGCACCAGGTTTTCAGTGGGAAAGATCAGCTGCTGAGATAAGGGTTGGGGTCCGCCTTGAGACGTGCCATGAAAAAAGATCTGATTTAGCCATTAAATCCCTAGAAAGGGTGGTGAGTATGACTATAACAATGGGGTATTCAGAAGAACACTTGGAAGGCAGGAAAGGGATTTTCAAACATAAATGCAGCAGAGTCTTATGGGAGTGAAGTGTCACTCCCTCTTCTTACTGGGACACTGACCAAACTTCAGCAAGAAGACTCTTAGAAGTAGGTTCCTACTTTCATGGCCAAGAGATGGCAAAGACCAAACACTAAAGCCAGAAGACAGCAAAGTCTGCTGATGATTTGTTCCCAGTGGAAGTTTAGTCCTGATCCACATGATTCACCATTGGTGGTCCTGGCTGAACTTAGGGGGAATGAGCTCACTGATCCTTTTTGTTTTTAAGTGTCCTAACAGACTTGCCTACTCCAGAAGCAAGGTCCTTGGCAAAAAAGAAAAAAAGAAAAAAGACAAAGAGAGACATCAGCACATAAAGAAGTCAATGGAAAAAAACATGTGCACACACAAAAAACCATATGTAGAAGGAGAAAGAACCCTGGAGATACATTCACCAAGATCTATGCAGGGCAGCAGAAGGATTCACACATATCCTTACTGGGTGGTCCACCGTAAGTCCAAGAGATACTCTAAAACTACACACATACACACATGCACGCATGTGCACATGTACACACACACACACACACACAAACCCCAAGAACTAAATTAAAGGGATTATTCAGTATCTGCAATTCTTCAGTTTGAAATCTCTTGTTTGTATTTAGTGTGGAGTGTTTTCCCTAAAGGATATCCTGTTTGAGATTAGTATTGGCTGGTTCCTTTTAACATCCCTAAAGAAACATCCAGGGAAGCTAAATAAACCCCCACCCCTCCAATAGCAGGCCAAATGATTTGTCTAGAGGGGGTCAGAGAGAAAGGGTTAACATGAAGCAAGACATATTCTCGTCTCCTCCTGCAGCTTCCTGCTATAACCCAGAATCCCCAACAGCTTCCCAAAGTGAGAAGGAATCTCGATCTCAATATCGGCATAATCCAGGGAGGCAGTGTGGCATTGAAACTGAACCAATATAAGACTCATTCCTGGCTTAGCTACTGTTCAAGCAAATCTGTGCCTCAGTTATCTTGCATGTAAAATGAGCATAAATGGACTTTTCAAAAGGCCATTGGGAGAAATCAAATGAGCAAATGTATATAATGGCACCCTATAGTTTCTAATGTACTTTAACTCACATTATTATACACATTTCTCCCATCAACCTGAAAATATCATATTGACTTCATAGAATGAATGAACAAATGAATGAACAGCTGAAAAAATAAAATGATTAGAAATACCATTTTTACCACTTAACTTGGCAACAGATAGTGTATTCTTTATATGCTAAAAAATAATGTTATTGTTGTTATTTTTATCAGATTTAAAATATCAAATTTCTCAACCAGTGTTCCTATTGCCTCTTTTTTTAACAACATCCCTAATACTGCATAGGAAGTAGAAATTAAGAACTACAGTGACAGATTCTACGTAGCCCGGTAAGTGTACATTGCTATTTTGAAGGTTGTATCTCCTTCAAGTCTTTTTTTTTTTCCTTTCTTTCTTTTTTTTTTTTTTTTTTCTTGAGATGGAGTTTCACTCTTGTTGCCCAGGCTGGAGTGCAATGGTGTGATCTCAGCTCACCGCAACCTCCGCCTCCTGGGTTCAAACGATTCTCCTGCCTCAGCCTCCTGAGTAGCTGGGATTATAGGCATGCGTCACCACACCTGGCTAATTTTTTTGTTTGTTTGTTTGTTTTGTATTTTTCGTAGAGACGGGGTTTCTCCATGTTGGTCAGGCGGGTCTTGAACTCCTGATCTCAGATGATCTGCCCACTTTGGCCTCCCAAAGTGCTGGGATTACAGGCGTGAGCCACCACACCTGGCCTCTTAAACCTGGCTTTTCTCACTTTGCCCCAGCCATTAGCTTAGACTTTCAACATAGTCTACCTGGATTACAACAGAAACTGCTTTTTTCTCTGCCTTTGGATTTCTTTCTTTCTTTCACTTTCACAGGGCTAAAGCCAGACAATATGTCTATTGTCCACCACCTCAGTCCCTTCAGCATTCCTCATGATATCTATGCTGAGTTTTATTTAACAACTTTCACTTTCCCAAATCATGCTCTCTACCTCTGAGTTTTTGCCTGAAATGAAATTTCAAAACCCCTTTTCACCTTTGCATGTCAGGTTTCAGGTCAGGTGTCTGCTGCCGTGGAAGCCTTTCTAATACTCCCTCTGTGTCATCCATCTCCTCCCAAATTCTAGAAGATGCCCATGCTGTGTAATCTGGAATAGACTGTGGGTATCTTTTTATCATAGCATGAATTCCATGGCACTGAGATTGTTTTTTTCCAGATTTTTCCTATTTATGAGCATTTTAAGGAAGGGGATTATGTCAGACATCTTTTTACATTTTGAGACCTTGCCTAGTCCTGGCACAGTATAAGTCCAATGTATGTTTCTTGTGAATAGGCAAATACATGAAAGGACAAATCTGGCGAGGTGAAATTATTTACCAAATAGTGGCAATTTGCTTGTTTGGAGATTTTTAAGATAAGGTGAGACAGCTATCCTTTTAGGGCGCTTTGAGGTACAGATTTGGCAGAGGTGGGGGAGACTAGATGGTACCCACATCCCATCTGGTCCTCTGCCTCTACGCCTCAGCCTGGCAGGGGGGGAAATTTTCTTAAGAAAGGGAGGACACAGAGTGAGGGGAAAGTAACTGTTGTTGGGCACTCAGCACACCCCCAGGACTGTGATGGCCTAAATATACTATTTTGTTTTTGCAATAATCATGTGAGTTTGGTGTTTTTAATCCCCTTTTTATAAATGAAGAAACTGAAATTTAGAGAATTTAAGTAACTTTCCCAGATCGCATAATTCCTAAGTGACTCAGCTAGGATTGAACCCAGTCCTTTTTCCGTGTTTCTGCAACGGGAGCTTAATTATTCTCTTAGTTCAATAGTGTTTGGGTTACACAAAACAACAGGATGTGCCTAGGGCACATCTTCCTGGGACGTTTTGCTTAAAATTTTTGGAGAAAATATTATATCTGTGCTCAAAAACCACAAAATTAAATACATAATTTGTATAAATGTTTAGGATGAAGGGAGACATAAAACATTTTTCAGATCTAGGGTTGGCTGCTCTGGGATGGACTTCCAGACTGCTAGTTTCTATACACTCCTGCTCTGAGGCCATCAGAACCACTGTGCAGAGAAGTTTTGAGATGCTCTGGAGGACTGTCAAGAAAGCAGCAGAGGATGCCAAGAGTGAGGATGAGTTGATGACACCATTGCCCTCCAAACTGTGGGACCTACTGCTG
This sequence comes from Pan troglodytes, assembly GCF_028858775.2. Lineage (NCBI taxonomy): Eukaryota > Metazoa > Chordata > Mammalia > Primates > Hominidae > Pan > Pan troglodytes. The sequence goes on along the minus strand of NC_072417.2, from coordinate 68,743,059 downwards.
CAGAAGGGGCTCCCGCTGGGACACTCATGGCCCGGGGTGGAAGAACAAAACAGCAGGAGCTCATCTGGGAGCTTACCGGCTTAAGCTTGTCCAAGAAGACATTTCCAAACCCTGGGCCCAGGACATCTCCCCTTCCAGAATGAGCAGCAGACTTGAGCTCTGGGTGTGCTGTCTTCCCAAAGGGATGGAGCAAAGCCAGTGGTGTCTGGACCATCCAGAATGAGAACATTGAGAAGAAAAGTTTGAAATATCACTTTTTAAGCTGAACTCAGATGTTTAGTTAGCAAATAATCTTCTACTGGAGTTCCTTTTTCGTTAATATTTCATTGGTCACCTTACCCTTTGAACAGAGTCAAACAATTATCAAGCCAATCTAGGACTTTAATTCTAATTGATACCTAACAAGTGTATGCCATATTTATTCCACATTAAGATGCAACTATTTTTCACATTTTAACATCTCTGATATTGGTATGCCTCTTAAAATCTATGACATATCATATTTTAATGAACCATTTTATTTCTTAGTGCCACATTGCATAATGATGTCTCTTGTTATCAAGGGCTTCCTGGAGTCAAAATAATGTATGGGTTTTTACCACTGGATTTCTGTCCATGTATGTAAGTTTAATAAGTTTAACATTATAAGGATAGTTTACATAAGGACAGTTTAACACGGTCCATGTATGTAAGTTTAATAAGTTTTAAACATTATAAGCTGTTGAGACTTTTCTTCCTATAACATTTTCAAATGAAATACTATATACAAAAGAAATTAGAGAAATTATCATGGTTGAGGCAGGAATGGGGGCTTTCCACCTAAAAGGATCCACTGAGAATCCCCTGGTCTTCCCTGAGGCAATTCCATGGCATACGTCAAAGTAAGGTATACATACAAGACACAGTATAAGTGTTAAAGTTAATTTTATTGCCTTTTTCCATATCTGCTTCCAACCACATGCCAGGAGTAGGAATTCTTGTGTCATTAATAAAGCCTTATATAACTATTTGACCATATAGATAACATGAAGGCATAACTTTTATATATTTTAAAAATGCAAATATTTATAAAAATCTCAAAGATATATAAAGCTGTATTTAGAACAAAATTAATGACTAAAAATATTAATAAATATATTAATTAATTAAGCATTTGACACAAAGAAGCAGAAAATGAATAACTGAAAAAAGCTTAAGCAAAGGGATATATAGGAATCAATAAAAGCAAAGGCAGAAATTAATTAATTATAAAATAAAAAGAGTAGAACTGGTACATATACAATGTGATTCTTTGAAAGAAAACAGTAGCTAAAATAAACAATAATAGGTAAACCACCTATTATTATTACCTAAATTAATCAAGAGAAAAAAGTGAGAAGGAATAATAATAGAAAAACAACCGTGGAGAAAGAGGAAATGAAAATAATTATATGGAATAGCTGCAAAGATCTAAGCAGCAGATTTTAAAACCTGGAAGAAATGAACTCTTTTCATGGAAAACAGAAACTGCCAAACTTGACTCAAGGAAGAAAAAAATAAACAGACCAATTGTGCAAGCTGTCAAAGAGAGTCTGGTTTTTAAAATCTTGCTGGAATACACAGTAAGAAGTTTCCAAGTTATTATTTTACAGTCATCATAATAATAACAAAAATATCAAAGATAGCACTTAAGATCCAATCTAGTGCGTATCAATGCAAAAATTATAAAATAAGTCTTACAAAGACAATATAGCAGTGCATTGTGTAACAATATATCAGGACCATCTGAGACTTGTTTAGAAATCTAAGAATAGTTCAATGTTAAGAAATATGTTCTTACAAGTCACCCACATTAATAGGTGAAAGGGCCAAAAAGCGTACACTCATTTTAATAGATACTGAAAGTTATGAGGAATTTTTCTTTAATATGAAAAAAATTAGTATCTCAAACTATGCTACCTGTTTAATAGGAAACTGTTAAAATTCCCATCAAAGGAAAAAACAGAGTTGGAAGGGCCATTATCACCACCTTTATGTAACATCTTTCTGAAAATACTTTCCAATGCAGTGTGACATAAAAAATAACTTAGAAGTTTAAAAAAATGGAGAAGGAAAAATGATCATTATTTACAGATAGTGTGATTTATACTTGGAAAGCTTAAGAGAGGGCATTTTAAAAATATTTTTTAAAAATAAGAGATTGATTTAAGTTCTGGAGTTATGTTGCACAGCAGGTGACTGTAGTCAACAACGATGTATTGTTTACTTCAAAATAGCTAGAGGAGAGGATTTTAAATGTTCTCACCACAAAGCAATGACAAGTGTTTGAGGTAATGGATATGTTAATTACCCTGATTCGATTATTACACAATGTATATATGTACTGAAATATAACTGTGTACCCCATAAATATGTACAATTATCATGTGTCAATTAAAAAAGTATAACATATAATAAATTAAGTTAAAGCCAAAAATAAATAAATAAGAGAACTGAGTCAATGGTTGATAACAATTTAACCAAAAAAAGGTTAGAAAAATGTAACAAAATTTTTAATCTAATTTACAAAAGGAAAATGAAAGATTAAAATACTCAGGAATATTTACTTAAGAAATGTGAAGGAACTTGACTTTAAAACATTAAAGTTTATCTAAGGAACGTAATACACTTGATTATTCCTTAACTGGAAGGTCTCATGTTCAAAAGAAATGAATTTCCCTAAAGTAATTTGTAAATGCAATGAATAAAATCACATCACATAAGTGACTTATATCATGGCATCAGAAATGTGGGAAAATCAGGGAGATTCTGACAAAGAAAAATATTGAAGGAGCACTAGCGAGATGTTATTTTAAAAATTATAAAGCTTCATTAATTTACACTATTTGCTGTTAGTACTGAAAAAGACAGATATCACAGAGACCTCAAAAGCATACCAAAATACATGGGGATATGCAGTGAGTAATATGTATGAGTAGGGAACAAGTAAGGTATTCATGATATAATATTAGTATAACTACCTATTTAGAAAAAATAATAAAGCTAGATGCCTACCACCATAACCATTATTCAAAAATAAA